>NC_133897.1:61557510-62202104 GCF_964199755.1 Larus michahellis | reverse complement strand
AAATAAGTCCCAGTAGGTAAGATTTAAGCTATTTTGCAATAAGGCACCGTGCTCGTAAATAGAAGATGGAGGCTAAAGACCATGCTTCATTGACAAAGATTTACATAGAGGTTCTTGGGAGCATTGGCCCTGAGAAAAGGATCTAGATGTGGTGGAGGAACCAACGAGGACCTTATGCTGGACCTTATGCTGACAAAGGAGTACTTGGGAATGTGAAGGCTGGGGGTAGCCTTGGCTGCAGTGACCATGAGATGGTGGAGTTCAGAATCCTGCATGGAAGAAGCAGGGCAAAAAGTATGATTACAACCCTGGATTTCAGTAGAGCTAACTTTGGCCTCTTCAGAGACCTACTTCAAGGAATCACGTAGGCTAAGGCGCTAGAAGGAAGGGAGGTGCAAGAGAGCTGGTCAATATTCAAGCACCACTTCCTCCAAGCTCAAGATCGATGCATCCCTAGGAGAAAGCAATCAGGCAAAAGAGTCAGAAAACATGCATGGATGAGCAAGGAGTTTCTGGAAAAATTCAGATGGAAGAAGGAAGTTTACAGAATGTGGAAAAAGGGACTGGCCACTTGGGAAAGTATAGCAACGCTGTCAGAGTATGCAGGGATGCAATGAGGAAGGCTAAGGCCCACCTGCAATTAAACCTGGCAAGGGATGTCAAGGACAAGAAGAAGGGCTTCTCCAAGTACATCAGTAGAAAGAGGAAGACTAGGGAAAATGTGGGCCCACTGATGAATGAGGTAGGTTCTCTGGTGACAGAGAATGCAGAAAAGGTGGAGTTACTGAATGCTGCCTTTGCTTCAGCTTTTACTGCTAAGGCCGGCCCTCGGGAATGCCAGGCCCTGGAGATAAGAGAGAGAGCCTAGAGTAAAGAGGATTCTCCCTTGATCGAGGAGGATTGGGTTAGAGATCATTTAGGCAAATGTGACACCCACAAATGCATGGGCCCTGATGGGATGTACCCACGAGTGCTCAGAGAGCTGGCAGATGTTATTGCAAAGCTGTTCTCCATCATCTTTGAAAGGTCATGAAGAACAGGAGACGTACCTGAGGACTGGAAGACTGGTAATGTCATGCCAGTCTTCAAAAAGGGCAAGAAGGAGGACCCAGGAAACTACAGGCCAGTCAGACTCACCTCAGTCCCTGGAAAGGTGATGGAACAGCTCAGTCTGGATGTCATCTCTAAGCACGTAGAACAAAAGAAAGTTATCATGAGTGGTCAGCAGGGATTCACCAAGGGGAAATCATGCTTGACCAATCTGATAACGTTCTATGATGGCATGACTGGCTGGGTGGATGAGGAGAGACCAGTGGACATTGTCCTTCTTGACTTCAGCAAAGGTCCGTAAAGGTGATCAGGGGAATGGAGCATCTCTCATGAGGAAAGGCTGAGAGACCTAGGTCTGTTTAGCCTCGAGAAGAGAGGACTGAGAGGGGATCATATCAATGCTTATAAATATGTAAAGGGTGGGTGTCAAGAGGATGGGGTCAGACCCTTCTCAGTGGTGCCCAGCGACAGGACAAGGGGCAACAAGCTGTAATACAGGAAATTCCATCTCAACATGAGGAAAACTTCTTTACTTTAAGGGTGACAGAGCAACAGAACAGGCTGTCCAGAGAGGTTGTGGAGTCTTCGTCTCTGGAGATACTCAAAACCCGCCTGGGTGCAATTCTGTCCAGCCTGCTCTAGGTGAACTTGCTTTGGCAGGCACGTTGCACTTGATGATCTCCAGAGGTCCCTTCCAGCCCCTACCATTCTGTGATTCTGTGATAGATGCATAGCTCTTTTAAACTGTAAAATACTTGATTTTGTGGGGTTTGGAATGGTCTTACACATATGCACTGAAACTTACGTATTACTCACTGGTTTTAGACACCATTTCTATTTACATAATGAATACAGGCAGCTCATTTACAGTGATGGCACTACACATGTAACATAGGATGTTTTAAACATATTTGTAATCACAAAAAACAGGGAGAGACAGATATGACAAAACCTGAAGATACACAAGTCCATGGGACCTGACGAGATGCACCCCAGAGTCCTGAGGGAATTGGCTGGTGTAGTTGCCAAGTCACTGTTTGTGATATTTGAAAAGTCATGGCAGTCAGGTGAAGTCCCTGGTGAAGAAGTGAAATATTGCACCCATTTTTAAAAAGGGTAGAAAGGAAGACCCTGGGAACTACTGCCCTGTCAGCCTCACCTCTGTGCCTGGGAAGATCATGGAACAGATCCTCCTAGAAGCTATGCTAAGGCACATGGAGGACAGGGAGGTGACCCGAGACAGCCAGCATGGCTTTACTAAGGACAAGTCCTTCCTGACCAGCCTAGTGGCTTTCTACAATGGAGTGACTGCATCAGTGAACAAGGGAAGAGCAATCAATATCATCCATCTGTATTTCTGCAAAGCCTTTGACATGGGATACAGATGTGATGTGTAGACTGTTCGGTGGATAAGGAACTGGCTGGATGGTCGCATCCAGAGGAAGGAAGGTCTCCAGATGGAGAGGAGTGACAAGTGGTGTCCCTCTGGGATCCATACTGGGACCAGTGCTGTTTAATATCTACGTCAATGATCTAGAGAGTGGGATCAAGTGCACCCTCAGCAAGTTTGCAGATGACACCAAGCTGAGTGGTGCGGTCGACATGCCAGAGGGACGGCATGTCATCCAGAGGGACCTGGACAAGCTAGAGAGCTAGAGCCCATGCAAACCTCATGAAGTTCAACAAGGCCAAGTGCAAGGTCCTGCACTTGGGTCAGGACAATCCTCATTATCAATACAGGCTGGGGGATGACGTGATAGAGAGCAGCCCTGT
This sequence comes from Larus michahellis, assembly GCF_964199755.1. NCBI lineage: Eukaryota > Metazoa > Chordata > Aves > Charadriiformes > Laridae > Larus > Larus michahellis. The sequence goes on along the minus strand of NC_133897.1, from coordinate 62,199,281 downwards.
GGAAAAGGACTTGGGGGTACTGGTGGATGAAAAGCTGGACATGAGCCAACAATGCGCGCTTGCAGCCCAGAAGGCCAATTTCATCCTGTGTTGCATCAGAAGAACTGTGGCCAGCAGATCAAGAGAGGTGATTCTCTCCCTCTACTCTGCTCTCGTGAGACCCCACCTGAAGTACTGCGTCCAGCTCTGGAGCCCTCAGCACGAGAAGGAGATGGACCTGTTGAAGCAGGTCCAGAGGAGGGCCACTAAGATGATCAGAGGGCTGCAGCACCTCTCCTATGAGGACAGGCTGAGAGAGTTGGGGTTGTTCAGCCTGGAGAAGAGAAAGCTCCAGGGAGACCTTATAGCAGCCTTCCAGTACCTGCAGGGGGCCTACAAGAAAGCTGGGGAGGGGCTGTTTGCAAGGGCATGTAGCGATAGGACGAGGGGCAATGTTTTTAAACTAGAGCAGGGTAGGTTTAGATTAGACATTAGGAGGAAGTTCTTTACAATGAGGGTGGTGAGACACTGGAAGACGTTGCCCAGCGAGGTGGTGGAGGCCCCATCCCTGGAGACGTTCAAGGCCACACTTGATGAGGCTCTGAGCAATCTGATCTAGTTAAAGATATTCCTGCTTACTGCAGGAATTGGACTAGTTGACCTTTAAGAGTCCCTTCCAACCTAACACATTCTATAATCCTATGATATATTTTTCATTTTAAAACTACCTAGCTCAAATTCATCACTCTCTGTCTAGAGTTTTTCATTTGTTGTGTGAGCACACAACTGCAATGTTCTTCCTTAGGATGTTAATTCTGTAGGTATGGTGATTAGTTTTAAAAGTGATTATTGTGGAAGATATTGCGAACTATCAATGCTATTATTTGGGTTCATCGGACTCCCTCTATAAAGACTCTTCATCTGGTTGTTGTATCTTTTTCTCCGAGTGGTTTGATTGTTGGGTTTTCTTTTGTTTTTCAGAGAGCCCTCAAAGAAATCATGGTGAAAAATGTGTCATTAAATATACTTGACACTTATAAGCATTTTATTACTGCATGGACTTAGTGGTAAGAAGTTGAAAGGAGTTTTGTATCTTTAAAATGGAGTTCTATTGATTATACTATGTCACATCACCCAATATTCATTTCCCGATGAGGCAGATACAGTTGTCATAGCTGGGCAAAAGACTCAAAGTCCCTAGGGTATGAATTTCTTTGAATGCATAGTAGTAGGATTAAGATTAAATGAGTAATTATAAAATTAAATGAACAATGAGTGATTTTATATATGTCAGAATTTCTTCTCATTGTTCAGTCTAAAGTATAATTCTTTGAGAAATTATTTTTCTGTAAGATTTGACTAAGCTTTTAGTTTAAGTTTTCCCATCATATTCACAGTATTTTCCATCTTAGTTATTCCAAACTTCTTTTTAAATATTTTGGTTTCCTTTAATATGTTGTTCGATATTGCTTTAAGCTAATTCTTTTTTTCTCTTCTAACTGCAAAGCAAAAACACTTTGGTTTTTTCCTTATATGAAAGCTGATATAATCATAGGACTTGAGAAAGCCAGCAGAAAGAATATTAACATCATGAACTTTAGGGCCCAGATGGTCCTTTTAAGCATCATGTCAATTTTCTTGCTCTGCTACCTCATCTGATGTTTTCTTTATATGATCTCTCTTGTAAGTAAAGATAGATATAGGATAAGGACAGATAAAGGATAGAACAAGCTTAATTCACTTTTATGTTTTATCAGACTATGGTTTTATAGTTCTGTTACAGAACCTAGTTCTAGACTTTAAATGACTTTTAATTTTAATGTGTAACTGTTGTGTATATGGTACTAAAGCTTCCATAGACTTCAGTATAAGCCAGACAAACTTCCCAGCTGACACTACAGGTGAGTTTAATTTGGTTGTCTCTTTGCTGATACTTTAATCAGTCAGGAGTCATTATTGTAATTATAGCTGAGAAATTTATAAATATGAGAAAGTATTTATTACATTTTGGTTTTTATCTTTTCCAGACACTGTGTTGATAGAATATAAATGCCTCTTGCAAGATATTGAAAACAATATGAATACTGCTTTGTAACTTTGTGTGCAAAAAAAAATGTAGTGACAAGTCTCAGCAATTTTTAAAATACTAATATAGATTCTTTGTTGTTATCAGATGATATATAAAATAATATAACACTTCAGAGATGAAAAGAAACATTTTTTATCATGTCGGCTGATTTTGTTCTACCTAGAATTAATGAAATCCTGAATCAGCTACAAGAAAAAGAAAATTTAACATGGTAAGTATTTAAGAAGGCAAAGCTACTAGAATGCTTCAAGTATGTAGCTGATAATAAAAAAGTCCGCTTTCAACCTTGCACTAAAGACCTGGTCTTTGTGAACTTCAGAATTTTCATTTAGGAATTTTCCTTTTCTTGTATTCCCACCACTTCCACAAATGATATTTGTTGAACTGCACGTGACTTTGACTTTTTGTTCCTTTTTTTTCTTTTTCCTTTTTCTTATTTTTTCCATTTTTCTCTTTTTTCTTTTCTTCTTTTCCCTTTTCTTCATTTGTCTTTTTTTGTTTTGTTTTTATTTTTCTTTTTTCTTTTTTTTTCTTCAGGTTTTTTGTTGTTTTTATTTTTTGGGTTTTTTCCCTTTTTATCTTTTTCCTATTTTTTTCTTTAAGGGAGTGCTTTAGAGAGCGTCTAGTAGGGAATGTGTCTGTTTGGGTTTTGTTGGGTTTTTTTGTGTGTGTTTGTTTGGTCACAGAGCAGTTTAGTTTTCTGTAGATGGTATGAGCATTACCTATTATTTTCTTGGCTTAAATGTACATATTGCCTGGGTGGCTATAAACACAGACAAAATTCAATGAATTAGCTATGATGTTATCGTTTTGCTCTGCTGCATATTATATTGACTGACATGGCAAAAATGCCAGAAATGTTTTGAGATAGGCTTCTGTTACCTTTTTATGCACAGATAAAAGAGAAGTTAAGTACATTAGTTCTGAAACCTTTTATTTAATAATTTCTGGAGATATTTAGAGGATTGTTTTTGATTAGAGATAGATATATCTCAAAACAAGATAAAACCTCTCATTTTAACTCAAGTTCATTCTACTGAAGTTACTACCTGTTCCGCATATCTCATGATGCATGGCCTCCTGCTTTGTCTTTGGCCAAACCTGAGGAAAAAATAATTCTGGGGACATATAGCTGGCTTCCGTGTATACACTGACATTTTACAGAGTGTACATGGGGACCACGGACAAAATAAATGACCTTTACTTTTAGTGTTGTAAGAGCAACATCTGAAAAGCATCTGATCTTCCTTTTTCTACAAACCACATGCCACTCCTACTAGCAAATGAAGTCTGAGAATGTCTCAAAACACATGTCCACATGGTTTTCTTCCTGACAAGAGAAAATGGGATAAAAGCAAGTTGAATCAAAACAAAATGTTCCTTGGATTGCCTGAAAAAAGATCGCTTCATTTTTTATTTATTTGCCATCACGCTGTTTTTTGCAAAGCTCAAGGCAACATTCTTGTTTTAGCTGCTAACTTTATTAGTTGGATAAATATTTTGCTTTGTTGATACCACACAGACTGACTAAGGACTTTCATCTCACTGTTTGAGGTAGTGTTCTCTGATTCGTAGTATAAATGGAGGCGTGCATGTGTATCAGCCTTTCTGTTTTCGTGCTTTCTGTTTTTCAGTTCAGCGGACCCGTTCAGTAGTAGTACCCTATAAGATCAGGAAGGCCAGCAAAGTGAGGTTTCTTTCATTTCTGAATGCAAAAGTGGAATGCTGGTTGTAATTCCACTTTGAATCCCAAACAGAATGTTTCCAGTGGTGGAAAACATGCCCAAGATAGTTTAAGTACTGCAAAATTTCACTGACAAGGGAGTAGAGATTTTTTGTTCTCACCATTTTTCATATTTTTGACAATATTTTCACATAGCTTTATGAATACGTTAGATCTGCAGCCCAACTTCTATTCCTTTCTAATCCAAAATTGTACTACTTTAAAGCTTTTGCTGCGTGGACATTTTTGAAGCACAACAAAAAACTTCTGAAAGTAAATGTTATAGACACATGACTCTATTTTTGGGAACTACATAGGAGAAAAAAATGAAACAATGTCTGTCAGAATCATGTCAATTAGAAGACTATTGACAGGTTTTGCATACTGCAGGGCTCTGAGCATGTTAAAAATAGGATAAAGGACTGGATAAAATGGAATGTAGCCAAATAAGCTCCAGCCATTTCACAGGAAGATTTAGAATATGCAGATAAAAAACTTCACAAGCTTGTTCAGCTTTAACACTGATATGATATCCTGTAAAACTCACTGCAAGTTAGCATTGCACTTTCTTCAGCTTCCAGATTCACACACACATATAAAACTATCATGAAAAGACAGCTTTTTCTATAGGAACATAAAAGTTTATCTATTGTTCAAGACTTGTTTTTACATATGAATGAATTAATGGAAAATTGAATTTTAAATTAAAATCATACATTCTCACAAAGAATATGAAAACAAAGAGGATGAGCACGCAAGTTATGGCAGGGTAAACTTGAATTTAATCACTTTAAATTATTTTAATACAAGAATGCAGCAGCGAATGTGAAAACAAACAAGACCAAACCCTATGATACGTGGCCTGCTGATATCATTGCTGGAACTAGATTTATTACTGTAAAATTTTATTGATTGCAACACAGCCAATATAAAAACACTTAGTCTTGACCTGAATCCTCTATCTCTAGTAACAAAATATTTATGCAGTTACCAGCCTCATTTGTGCTAAGCTGAATCCTAAATATTTATTGAATTATTTAAATAAATATCTTAATTTCAGTGATCTTTAAAAGAAAAAAATACTAACCTTCTATTCTTGGGCAAGCCACATGGCCTGTTATGTTGCTACGTGAGTGCCATTGAGTATCACAAAGAGAATTGGTAGAATCTTGCTCCAAGAAACAACAGGAAATATTTGCAGACACCTTGTTATTTGTCTCAGGATCCGAAAGAGAAATGTGCAAATATTCTGTATCTGATTACATTACTTTTAGCTAAATTGAAACTTAGGAAAAGAAAACAGGCTTAGCTGAGAGAAAACAATTATTACTTCTCCAGGATTATGTGAAATACTTTGAACTGCTGTATCCAATCTGCAAGCTAACCAGTCCTGCTTGAAAATATTCAGGAGACAAACTAAAGAGGAGGCCATTTACTAGAAAAAAAATAGATCAAAAGGTCTATATATTGAACAACAGAATATGTAGTTCCTAAGGCAGGAAGAGAGGAATCCTCCAAACACATAGATGGAACTCTAAACGCTGTCTCTTTTCCCATATACTCATATATAGAATTAAGAAGATTTTTCTCACTCCAATATTATTCTGTCAATTAGTTTTCATAACATAACAATGAAGACGGAATCAAATATACAGTCCCGATAAAAAAGGACTACAAATGTTCACAAACTCTGATGCTCATGGGGACTTCAACCACCGCTATATATGCTAGAGGGATAACACAGTGGGGCATAAGCAATGCAGGAAGTTCTTGGAATGTGTTGATGACAACTTTCTTCTCCGAGCAGTAGAGAAGCCAATGAGGAGAGGAGCTATGAACAAGGAGCGCCTGGACACGCTCAAAAGCAAAAAGGAAGGCTACAGAGGTTTTTTTCAGGTTTTGAGGAAGGGTCATCTGAGAACAGAAAGTTCAATGATCGCTTTCCCAAAATGTAAAGTGAAACTTTGTAAAGTGAACAGTAGGAAATTTTGTAAGCCTGTGCATCAGCGTCAGATTGCATTATTTTTCCTCTGTCCATTTTTTGAAGTTTATGAAGAAATCAGTGAGCATCATGGCTCATGGCTGTGAGCACCTTCTTCCCCCTTTCCTTACACTTCCAGTGTGGTGTGCAGGAGCTGGGAAGTATAACTGCCATACATGATAACCTCTACTTACATGGTGTTTTGTACATTGAGTGAAGAGACTGAACAAAATAAAAATTTATTTAATATTTATGTACTCCAATGTTTACACAGTGGCATAGCTTTACCAATACACAGACAGTAAAACAATTGTGTCCTGGCCCCTCTGGAAAGTTAACAGTCTTTCTTATTTGATGCAGTACATTCCTTGTTAGCTGCCATGTCAGCTTGCTGATGAGCACCCCTGCCTTCAGACTTTTCTTCTAATATCTTTTGCTGGTTCAGCTCCATAAGGAAACTAAATAAGATTGCAAAGATAACTTCCCTTATGCCTTGCCTGGACTAAAGTTAGCGTGTGTACTTTATATATGAGTTAATCAAAGAAAGCATAAATATGCTTACTCATCAGTGTTAAGCCTAGATCAAGGTGTGTACTGAATTGTCACAGCTAGTTGAAAATGTCCTAACATGGTCTAGGAATGCCAAACTCACAGCCCTGGCAGACATGAACTGACATGCATGTAGGAATCTTGTCCGTAATATCGTGATCCGTCAGACTTGGAGAATCTATTCTTACATCAGTGACACATTTTCCTGATCCTTCAAGGCACCTTTAATGTATAAATTGCAGGAGTCTTCCAAAAACAACTCGGGCAGGTGGCATGTTTTGCACTTGACATAACTTTCCAAGTGATACAGGCAGGGCAATGTTTGCTTGCCTTTCAGGCTTTTTAGGTTCTGTCATAGTCCTTCTCCCCTTTTCTTCTCACTATATTACATACATATAAGCATGTATAAAATTACAGTTTGGTAAAAGGGTTTCTTACTGAATATCCTTCACTGACTTTACATGATTTTTAATAATTTTCTGCTATGAAATTCTTTCTTTCTGTTGCTGCAATGTTAAGTGAAAACACTTCACCCTTATCCCCCAGCTTGTTTTTTGTGTATATTTGTCAGTAGCTTGTGTATACTCTTTCCTATAATAGTTACTCAGATTTCCACTTGCTATTTATGTAATTTATTCTTTAGTTCACATAATAATAAGAAAATGTAATTCTAGAAATTTATAGGGACTAATTAGGGGTAGGCATAGTATATATTTCAGGTAATAAAAAACCCACACAAATACTGAAAAACAGTTTTTCTCATAACGTTAGCTATATTAATTTAACAAGAATTTATTTCATCCCTCCTCAAAGCATTTCTACATGATCTAAATCAATTGCTTTGAGGTCATCTTCTCTTTGCCTTCTCTAGACTGTATAACAGCAGATACGATGCAGCAGTTCAAGCCATGCCAGTTGAAACTGTTACCGTTACTGTTTTGTTCTAAAGGCCATGTGAATGGGCAAAGGAACTGGTTGTGTTGTAGGCTATGTTTGTATGTAGGAGCAGTTGCAACAGGACTTTTATATGACACTGATCTTGCCATGACATACTGAAGAATGTGCTGCATTTTAACTGTGGAGGTATTCAATAACGTGAATCTGAAAAGTTCAGTTCTTAGAGCAGAAGAGGTCTACTTTTAGTTTGTAAGACTGTGGGGTTCTTTCCTCTAGATGTAAAGAAATAATAATGTAAACACAGAGGTGACGTGCAGTCCATGTTACATACTGAGTCACATGATTACCACCCAACTGATCTGTGGTTCCACCCAAACAAGCATCCACAATGATACTACTGAACACCTCCACAACAAACAATAAACACTGCATTTTAAAACAGATTAGAGACCTAACGACAGAGATTTTTAAGGGAAAGATGACTGAACAGGGAAGGAACTCAAGCAATATTTTCTGATCAGTTTCTGAGATATTCTTTTTCTTGCCTCAAAATTACTGTAAAAGATTTATTTCGAAGTGTGGTGCTTGACCTTGGACAGCTGCCACATCCATCCAGCCACTCTCTCACTCCTCTTCAGTGAGGGTGACAGAGCACTGGAACAGGCTGCCCAGGGAGGTTGTGGAGTCCCCTTCTCTGGAGATTTTCAAGACCCGCCTGGATGCAGCCCTGAGGGATGTGCTCTAGGCAATCCTGCTCTAGCAGGGGAGTTGGACTAGATGATCTCTAGAGGTCCCTTCCAACTCTGAAGATTCCGTGATTCCATGATTCCTCAATGGGACAGGGGCAGGAAATAATATGAAAAATCTTGTGGGTCAAGGTAAAAACAGGCAAATCACGTACCAATTACCATCATGGGCAAAAGACGCTCGACTCGGTTTGGGGAACATTAATTTAATTTATTTCCTATTGATCACACCAAGCTGAGTGGTGCGGTCGACATGCCAGAGGGACGGCATGTCATCCAGAGGGACCTGGATGAGCTAGAGAGCTAGAGCCCATGCAAACCTCATGAAGTTCAACAAGGCCAAGTGCAAGGTCCTGCACTTGGGTCAGGACAATCCTCATTATCAATACAGGCTGGGGGATGACGTGATAGAGAGCAGCCCTGTGGAAAAGGACTTGGGGGTACTGGTGGATGAAAAGCTGGACATGAGCCAACAATGCGCGCTTGCAGCCCAGAAGGCCAATTTCATCCTGTGTTGCATCAGAAGAACTGTGGCCAGCAGATCAAGAGAGGTGATTCTCTCCCTCTACTCTGCTCTCGTGAGACCCCACCTGAAGTACTGCGTCCAGCTCTGGAGCCCTCAGCACGAGAAGGAGATGGACCTGTTGGAGCAGGTCCAGAGGAGGGCCACTAAGATGATCAGAGGGCTGCAGCACCTCTCCTATGAGGACAGGCTGAGAGAGTTGGGGTTGTTCAGCGTGAAGAAGAGAACACATTCTAGGATTCTATGATTCTATTAAAATAGATTATGAGAAACCAAGGCAAAACCTAAAAATAACCCCTGCAGACCCCTGCCAGCACCTGGGCAGCTGCACCTGGTACAACAAAAAACAGTAGTTGAACTTATAATAATCAATAATGATAAAGAAAAATTAAAAAGAAAACTGTTAAGCTGCATACGTTCCTTTTTTTTCTCTTTTTGTACTCTTAAACAGTCTACACATTTATGAAGCTCCCATGAGTGTTAATTGAAATTTAAACATAGCCATTCACTGGTGATCTATCAAAAGCAGAAAATAAGAGCTAAGAAAAAATAGTTAAATTAAAATGTGGTTTCATTTCTGATAGGGCTGGTGAAGCATTTCCTAACAGTTTTTCATCAGACAATGCCCATCTGATGTATTTTTCACAGCAAATGTTACTGAAGCTTTTTTACAGTATTTTATTTAGTATGAATTTGAAATCCTTTGTAGTGTTATTTTACTTTTACATTCCTGAAATAATGGTTTCTGACTTTTTTTTTCCAACTTTTGACTTTTGGTTTTGACTGTGGACTAAAATAATTATTGGAAATTTTGACTTTCACTTGCCTCTAGCTTTCGCCATCAGTCTCTGAGTAAATCAGAACAGCAGCTCCAAGTTCACAAAGGTCTTAGATATCCTGACCTCACTGCAATCAAATGATGCAGCTTACAGGTCAATTTTTCTGACCTTCTGCAAGGTTATTAAGAGAAGAAAACTGTCTCAATACATTTAATAAATACCAACACGTAACCCTTTGTCATTAATCCTCATAACCTGTGTAAAATGAAGTACTCTGAATCTTTGAAATTTGCCAGCTTTTTTCTCAGTGAACTGTACACTGTGTGCAAACCTAGCAGCTTGGCCCTGACTGTAGTCTATTTATCCAGAAGAATTCCGCAGAGCTGCAGCTTTGACCTGTGGATTGCTTGTACTCACAACAACATATGTGCTAGGTTAATTTAGTTACCTCATGGTGGTAGAAAATGAAAATTCTGATTTGCTCCTCTGTGTTTTATTCAGGTATTATAATTGATAGGGCACCTACCTTACAGAATTCACAATTTTTAAAAGATGTTCCTTTTCCCACTGTGTTTGGTTAGATACCTAATATTAGGAACCTAATTAAATCACTAGATAAATTAAAAGTAAAAATGTTTTTATACCTGCTGATTTAAACACATAATTACTTTATGTGAATACTGCCTAATTACATCATTTTAGTGCTCATTTTTCCTAGCATCATGTTCTCTCCTGTGAAAATGTGATTTAAACAGTCTTGATATAGGTCTAGAATATTATGACATTAAAAATGTGCTGAAAAAATATGTTTTTGAGAAGAGATCTACAAAGCTGTAGAAAAAAGCTTACTAATATACATATGCTTCAACGCCGATGGCCGTGGAGTTAACTAACAATAACCAATTAGAGAAAATAACTTTCTCGTCTTAAACTTTACATTTGTGAGCACCACTTATAGTAGATTTTGGCAAAGATTCAGGAACAGTACTTTTGTGTAGAATTCTATTCATAAATACAGACATAGACCTTGACCATTTCTCTCTGTAGAGAACAGATATATAACTGTCTTTGCAGTACTACTGCAATGCATATGGAAAACCGATGTCTGAACGATTGAGATTATGATGTAAAGAAAATCACTGCATTTCAGTGCAACATTATAAATCAAATACTGAAACTGGCAGGAAAAAAAACTATAATAAAGGATCTTCCAAGGCAGAGTGGCTTTGTGTTATAAGAATCTGGTTTTGGGTATGGTGTCATATTGGCCTACCAGGAAATTTTGGTAACATCAGCAAAACTAGAAAATTCATCACAATTTTTTCAACTAGCCATGACAAAAATGAGGTCACAAGACCACTTCAAAGGGGGACAAGAATTGGTGTTATGTAAGAGAGTAATTTTTTAGAAGTGGGACTGCACATCAGCTCTCAGTTGCTTCATTTTGGGAGGATTGTATTTTTGTGCCTTAGTATGGTTATTGATTTCTCCTAGTACTTTAGTTAATCAGTTTACTCATGTTGACACTTTTATACTACCACTGTACACCTGCAGCACTGACCTTGTAGACCTAATTCTGGTCTGGAAAATTCAACTGCTAGCCATTCCTTCTAGGATAAATCTTTGCAGATAGTACATACAACATGAAGAATTAAAAGCAAAAGGTGTGGTGCAAAGAAGAGAAGGGAACGTGGACCAAAGATCTGGGAGGGCTGCCAGAACTTATAACGGCTGCTATACAACAAAGGTCCATTGTGGCATTGTGGTCTGCATATATCAAAGGCAAGGCCACAATGCCATGAAACTAATCCTGTAACTCAATCTGCAGTTAATCCATATAACTAATTTGCATTCATTGGCTATGTTTATATGAGCAAATTAAAGATGAGTAGACTGTTTTCTGACATTAAGGCCTATGCCCTTATTATAAGAACTCTTAGCTTCCAAAACAGGCTGGCTATATCCAAACTGTCCATAAGGAATATTTCCTATCTGCCAAATGATAGCTCAGATTTGTTTGGGAGAATGGGACAAAGTCATGCAAGGGATTGTTCTCACAAGAAGATATAACCAAGAAGATATTAATTCATAATTAGCAGCCTGTCTGGTTGATTTTATCTGTGGAGATTTAGTAAGTTTAAATGATGCTTGAATTAGTAGACTTTAGAAATGTATGTAATAAGAAAGATGTCTTTTACCTTAGACAAAGCCAAGGGCCTCTGTCTTCCAAGGGACTAGGTTCCTAGATAACACTTTTAAGTATAATTCCTCACCTGCTCAGTTCAGCTGCAATTAAACAATGGAAATGCCTAATCTGTAACCAGTTGAGTCATCTAGGTACTCCAATTCCAGCTCTGAGCGAATTGAAAACCACCAAATTGGTCAGTGATGGTACCAAATTGCTACTCATAAAAACACATCAAAGTTCTTGTTTTGACATCCCTGTACCATTTTTTACTGTAAGAAACTCTGGCTCTTGAGACTCCCAGGGGAATATGCTAGCAGCTAGATCATGCATTCATTTTAATTCTATAATTAATTCTATAATTTAAATCTATAATTAATTTATAGATTAAGAAATATATGATAATTTTATAAAAAATTGAATTGCTTCAGTAACAAGACAGTTTATAAAAGCCCTGTAGCTCTCACATATTTATGACCAATGAAGATTCAAGAAGACAGGAGTATTTTACAGCATATGTATCACATTTCATTTGGGTACGCTAAGCAGTGGCACACTGGGTGTAAAATGGGACTGAAGAAAGTGCACCACAGTTGTTCTCTTGAGGCTGTTTGTTTTCTTGAGCTAGGGTAGACATAATTTTAACACATATCTCAAATAAATATTTAAGACTGTGTGTTCTGCATGTATGAAGAAGGAGTGGTTGATAGAGATGCGGGTTAGCTCAAGTGACTTTTCACTCAGTGTACTGGGCTTTGTGAATCCTATTCTCTAACTCCCAGCTGTTCTTACACATTCTGTAGAGAATCTAGACACCTGATTTGGGATTTTATTTTCCAGTATAACAGATCAGTTACAAGTTAGGCATCACAATACTAAGCACAATTCTTATTTTATTGATTTAATTGTAAATCACTGAAAACAATATTTTCAACTATTACAAGTGCAACCTAGTGTAAATCATTAATATTTGCGTATCACCTTCCTCATATTTATATGTTGTTATTGTAATCAACTTGAACTTTATTAATAGTCTTATTTACAATTTACCAGTTTCTAATCCTGAAGAGCTTTCATGCTGAACTACACTAGAAATTAGTATGAGTAGACTTTAACCAAAGCTGTAGAAATATTTAAAAATACCCCTTAATACTAACTTTGCAAGATTAAAACACAGTCATTTATTGTTACGTGCATTTTATATGTCTATGAGACTCATTTTTATAAAATGATTGAAAACTTCTTCTAGGTACTAGAGTATCAATGACTTTATTAATACAATATGTAAAGAATGCAGATGTTAGAATTATTGTAAGAAGAACATGACCATAGCACTTATATAATGACCTCCCAAGATTTGCGTGGTTGCAGAAAATTTAAATGGAAGCAGAATATCATACATACTGATGCTAGAATTTTATTTATTGCATCTGCTTTTCTGTGAAGTGACAATTTTCAGGCTCATAAATTGTCCTTGTAATCATTGCACACACAGGGACATGTAAATGTATTACGAGTGCAGTAAACAAGATAAAAATAGTATGTCCATTCTGAGAAAGCCATACTGATAGCATATGAATTTAACACAAGGCTTAATTTAAAATGGTTTGAATACCATTTTGGTAAATGTATGGCACAGTATGCTGAGCTCTGTTGGAAATGCACGTACAGAAATTCTATCTGTACACAGTTTATTGGACTTGGGGACAAGGATTATTTTTTTCTTAGAAGGCTTTGGAAACAGCAACATTTAGCATGACAGCAGCTTTGTTAATCCTCTGGTATCTAGCTCAAAATACATGTGTTTTGTTAGTTTTTAAATAGAAGGAACACAGGTTTTCACAGGAAGTTGTAGACTCAAAAGTGTATTCATTGATCAAAATGTGTATTTAACTGATCATTTTTCTCTTTTCCCTTAGTTATACTAATAACCCATTTCATATCTGCCTACTGTAGTTTAATATTTGATTATCAGTTTTCAAAGAACACAGCAAATACTATTTTTGTCTTGTCTGTAGGCTGCTTGGTGGCTCTGGAGGTCAATGCAACTTAGTACAGATTTTTCTCAGATACTACCTGCTAGATCAAGTGCTAAATCCATACATGAATTAAAGATCCACAAATGGTTTCTCGATGTTTTTGAAGCTCCTGTCATAAACTGCGTAACACAGAGAATAGAAAATTCTTCTGATTTGTCCCAAAGATCATAAAGTAGTTTGCTCATTCAGCCATCGCAGATGCTCTTTTGGAGATGAATACTTGTGAACGATCCTCCATCTCTGATGCTCTCTGACCTTTTCTTAATCTCTGCTACTTTCTAGAGTGTGGATAAATGGTAGCTGATATTAAGCTGTTCTAAATATGTCATAAACAATAGTAGGATTTTAAAATTTAGATTCAAGCCATGCCCATCCAGATTTCTAAGCATCTTTGACATTAATCTTAATAAGGAATACTAGTAACAGCAATGAAAAGGGTTGTTGTTTTTTTTTCTTTCCTACTGTTTTAATCATGTTTTATTCTAATCCACCATCCCAGTATTACTAACTTAATACAGCCTGATGACTGTCATTTCATGTTTTCTCCTAACATAATGTGAATCTAACTGCATCAGTGTGTCTTCACAATGTAAGCGCTGGGAGACTGCAGAAGTGTAGCAGAATAAAAACATAAAAAATTCATCATAAGTCTTCAACACCAACTTTAAATGTTTGAGCCAGGCAGGGAATTTAGTTGCTAAAACAAGTGTAAAAGAACTAACCGAGGAACACCCAGCATCTAAGCAAAAATATTGATCCTTTTTTTTAAGAGAGAGCAGGAATGCAATAAGATGTTTCGTTCATTTTCCTGCCATGTTTCTTGTCTCATTAAAATCAACTGTTTACCAATATGTGCTCTAACAGTAAAACTTGTTATGAAATCTATACCACAAAGCATGATCAGTCTGTTTTTCATCATGGGCACAGTTCTATTAAGAGCCCTCTCTTGCAAGTGGCATAGACTAATGCTGCAGAGTGTAGATGCTTCCACTAGCTTTGAAAGACCTATTAATGTATTAGAAAATACTAGACTAGGCATGCTGTGCTTGTTAATGGCTTTCATTTGAGAAACACAGCAACACAGCACAACATCATACTATCAGGTCAGCCACCTTCTTAAGTTGGTTTAGATAGCCTTATATTTACAACACAGTTCTGTCTAGCTGTATCTCCTGGTTGTTTCCTGGAGTCCTATAGTTACTGAGGTTTCTTTAATTTGTTCTCATCAGTGAGAGCACGCAGTAATATTTTTTTCTTGTTTTTTTTTAAATAATTCTCTCCTATTCTTATTTCTTCTTCATACCTTGAAGCTTTGTCTACATACAGTAATATTCAGCATATATTCCTTTAGGAGTCTTGGCGTAGATGTGACCTGTGGACCAGATTTGATATACTGGTTTCAGTTGTCCTTGTCTGTAATGGGATCTCTGACTCACAGCACTGAAAGTGTTGGTTCATGATGGTTAATCTTGATCTCGTTGTAGGAGTGTGCAGTCAGTGTGAGACAGACTTTGACAGGGAGGAGCAATTACTTTTGCAAATAAAGCTTGTGCCCTCAGGCTTCTAGAATATTATTACTGCTACATTCTGTGGAGTACTATGAGGTTGCGTACTTCATCACACACACTTATTCTAAATAAAGCAAGCTAATGACATTGATTTAATGAAATGTCACACCTTATGCAATTTTCCCAGTTGTTCTTTTGCTTCTGTCATTTTATCAGTTTGTTCTGAATATCTGGAAATTTGCTTGAATATTTTTTAATATCTAATGGTACAGAATATGCACTATTTAAATGCTCACATGTAATTTTGTGACTTTAGGACTGATGGAAAAAATTAATTCCAGATGGTTTTCCATTAGGAAAATATGTTTTCTCTATCCAGAAGTGTCTTTCTTTAGGGTCTCTTTCAGGAGCTGCCTGCCTCTCTGCAGATTCTGTCTTAGGTCTTTTGTTAGGACTGTTTGATCACTACTGCTATGGGTTGATAATTATGCAAATCTGTGTGCCCCATATTCTTTTGTACACAAAAAGAGAAAAGCAACCCACAATGCATCATCTTTCCCAACAGCAAAAGGAGAATTTTTGGTGCCACATGGGAGACAATGTGTTCCAGCCCGTGGCTGCGGCACACAGAGAGAAGAAAGGGGGTCACCCGGCATGCATACTACTGATTTTACAGTGTGAAAAATTGCAATGGTGTGCTAGAAATTTATGGTTTTAAATTGCAGGGGTTTGGTTATTTTAATTACAAAGTCCAGATGTGATGGTGTGATTAAAATACTATCTTGCCCTGTTCATTCCTGTGCTGATACAGTTCTGAGGAAGACAAGAAATGTATCTTGGTAAGGTGAGTCAACTGCTCTGTCTGCTGATCTGATGGGGGTATGAAAGACGGGAAGAGTGGTCTGAGAGAGTGAGACACATATAAAGTTATAAGGCTTGAACTATTTTTCTATCAAAAGTGATGGCTTCTTCTACCACTTTTGTTAGTGTAGGTGCAACTATAAATTTTAAAAAAATAATTAAAAAAACCCCACCTAAACTTCAAAGGGTTATTAATGCAAATTAAATCTTTAAAAGAAAACAATACTACATGTCACACACAGAAGTTGCAATTACAATAATTATAAAGTTTATAGATTATTAGATTCTGCCATCCCAATGTAAATAGGTTAATACCTTATTTAGGTGATCATTGATGGTCTAGATTGTTGTTGGGTCACTTCCAACTAAACTGTTCTATCCTAAAACCCACCTATGTATGGGATTTCTCTAGCCTCAAAGTTAGGCATCATACCCAAGTTTGTTATCTAGACTTTTTCAGGATACGGTGCAAAAAGTAAGTACCTTTCAGACAATTTGTGTGAGAAAAATATTAGACATTCTCTCCAGCATTGTAAAAGGAAAAAAAAAATAATTGTAGAATATGAGTCTGACCTTTGGCAAGCATTGCAAGTACAGGTTGCGAAAGGACTGAAGGAAATCTGGGCTAGCAGATATGCTAAATTGCACTAAACCGCCCAAATATCTTTGGTTAAAAAGCAAAACACTTGTGAGTGTTGTTAACAGGTGTTGAAATGTTTGATTTATGGAGGATTGTTTACCAACAGTACGATAAACCACCCACAGCACCTTACCTTAAAGAAACTTAGAACCTGTTTGTAATCTTGCTTTCTATGTAAGGTTATCAAGAAGCCAACTTGAAACGCAATTAATTTCTTACAGCAACTCTAATGCCTTTTCACTTGGTTGCAGATTCGTTTGTAGTGTGGGATGCAGCAGCCATTGTGCTGAAAGATAGCAAGCCACTGAGAGAGTTCAAATTGTGAGATTAATACTGTTACATCCCTTTGTCACCCCTCTGCAGCCTTTGACTTTATTGACTATGATGCTGTTAAGACTTCAAAGAAAAGCTGATAGCTTAATATTTGCATAGCTAAAGACAATTGTTTACTTTAAATAAACTAACTCTGTTTTGAAGTTACTTTAAGAATAAATAGATAATTTTACGAATTTACCCTCAAGCTATGGCTGTACTTCTTGAATCAATGGAATTATCAGAACAAATAAATATTTATTTCATAAGTATCCTATTGGCTTTTGAAAAAAGTAGTTCTCTTTGAAATATGTATCTAGATGATAGAGTTATCCAACTGCTATTATGACATGTACTGAATGTTGTAGAAATGTGACCAAAGCTGTATGCCTTGCTTCAAATAACAGGAGACACAGGCCAAAATTTCCATGAAAATCAAACAAAGTTCTTTTCTGAGAGCCAAAACCTTTCACATTTGTATTTTTTTCAGTGACATTGCACCTTGTTGACATATGGAGCTCACAGAGAAAACGTGGCAAGAAAGCAAAAATATAAGTGTTTTATTCGTACATTATCCAAGAATTAATTTTTGTACTACTTTGTTATAGTTTTTGTAGAATATGAGTTGGGACAAATTCTGATTACTAAGTTGAACTAGGTACTCCAATCTTTTTCAGGTTTGTCTACCACAAATTTTGAAGGAAGAAAAAAAGTTCCTTGTATTAAGACTGCTTGAGAGGTGTGTATATTTAAGCATGTATGCTATTTTAAAAAATACTAATTTTAATGGTTTTTATGCTATTTCCATAACTTTTAGAGTAGTTATCATATTAGCATTTTGGATTACAGTAGTCAGGTTCTTTTATGTCGTTCATCTACGCTTTTTTCAGATTTATTGTACTTAGATCTATAGGTGTGTAGACCAGCAGTCAAGGAAAGGGCATTGTGAATGCAAGAATGCTGAAGATGTGTTTTAAACTGAAAAAATTGCCCATTGCTGTGTTACATTCCTAAGGGAGGTGGTGGGAAAAGGAAGATTAAAGACCACACAGCTTGAACTTTGTTTGATATTCGACAGTTTAAAATATTTATTTCAGGAACTGGGGTACTTTTATTAAGTTCATAATAAGGGTCCAGATCCCTTTACAAATTTTGCAATAAAAACAACAGGTACATCTAACAGTAAGTGTTCAAGGAATTTATCTCTAGATGTTGCAACCTTCTCCACATAGAATTTCATTTTTATTTTTCTCTTTGCTGTATTTTACACTGCTGAACAACATAAGTAATTTTAAATATCTGGTTTTAGAAAAACATTAGAAAAAGTATTTCCATTTCTTACTTGTGAAATGTGACAGCTGAAACACACACAGAATGAGAAACTCCACTGCCTAAATTAGAACCACCTATGACATATTACTGAAAAACAAGTAACCTTTAAACAAAGCATCAAACAGTTCTGTAGCAATTCATTCTTTCAGTCTCTGGATTACTTTTCCAGTGTTCAGACTTTTCATCCAGTCATCTTATCACAAGAGAAACTATATTTAGTGGAGTAACATATCTATGTATGCATTTAGTTTTTGTATTTAGTACAGCTGTCTTGTGAAGATAGGCTCAACTCTGGCAGTCTAATATAAACTATGTAAAATAGTTTGTGTGTATCTCTTCTAGGATTCTTTTGGGATACTCCTATGATATATGCATTTGTAACATAAAATTTAGCACCATTATATGCAGAATTTATACCTTGACCAGTTTACTATGTCATATTCATAGGAAGCTATCTGTTGTAATTTATCACCATGAGTCAGAATAAAAAAGGGAACTACGAATATCTCTACTTCGGATACCTAGCTTCAGCGTTCTTAAATAGGCTGATTTGTTTAGAAAGAGGTAATTGACCTTCTACTAATGAAAGTTCACTTGTAAATGTTCCAAGTTGAGCACCAAGATGTTAAGAC
Source organism: Larus michahellis (assembly GCF_964199755.1). NCBI lineage: Eukaryota > Metazoa > Chordata > Aves > Charadriiformes > Laridae > Larus > Larus michahellis. The sequence continues at coordinate 62,180,506 of NC_133897.1, read as the reverse complement.
TATGCCACTAATCAGGCTTAAAAATCCCCATCCAAATAATTTGTTTGATGATACAGGGTTGTTTTTTGTCATGATAATAAAATAAATACCCCAAGAACATAAGGAAGCTATATAAAATAAATGCAGACAAGTAGACAATTAGAAGGACAAAATAAAATCTTTAATACTTCAAATGCATAAAATAAAGTTGAAAAACAAATAAATTCCAGAGAGATTGTATGCCCCACTAAACTGGACACAAATGGGCAGATGAACAAGGGAAATCAAAAAGCAAGGTCTAGAGAGAGAAGCTTCTGTGTTAATGAGAAGAAAGGAATATAATGCTAAAAGTTCATGAGGTATTTCTTATGATACTCTGATGGATTTCTGGAGCTAAGAAAAAATGATGTGTAGAGTAGCAGTGGTAGGAAGTAGACAGCTTGGATACACAGGACATACAGCATGTTCATGTTTGATGGGAAAAGTTTAAGGATAACAAGGAGAACATAACATAAACAAACACGATACTCCTTCACTATAAGCTTAACACATAATAGTGTTAAAATGTGTAAAAATTAAGATTTCCATTTTGTGTGTTTATAGAACATATATACTGCAGTGCAAGTAAACGACTGACAGGTGAATAGGTAGATGTAAGCAAGTTTGGAATTAGTTAGCTGAACTGAATACAGAATATGACACAGCCTTCCTACTTAGCTACAAGGCAGAATCATGGCCCTTGAATAGATTCCAGTGCTGCTGGAAGGCTTGCCCTGTTATGTCTGTCTAGTCTGAATAGTACTTCTGAGTTATAGCAAAAGAGGACACCCTTGGTTATAATTTAGACCATGACAAGTGTCTTGTTCTAAACTGGAAACATAATCTTCATTGCCTTTTGGCAAGTGAAGAGAAAGAAAAAGTTGTTTCCTGCCACATGACAGATGACTTTGGGGTTTGTTGCTTTGTTCTGAAGCACAGAAGAAAGGACCATTAAGCTCAAATTTATTCTACTATAATTTTTTGTGATATACAACTGTGAAATGCTGTGTAAATATTAAGCAAGTTTAATTACGAGACACTTCCTTGCATTTCCACCATTTCTTTTTTATTTGCCTATGTTTTATGTTTTCATTAACCCTGTTACTGCTTCAAAAACATGGCAGAGTAAATAGCAAGCAAACGTGTTCAGGAACTTTTACTGGATTCTAAATGATTTTGCAGCTTGGCTGTGCTTGTTTATTTTTCCACTAAAACCCAGAAGGTATAGAGAAGATCTTTAGAACCAACTTTAGGCTCTGCTTTTTGAAAATTGCAGGCATAGCTTCTAACGCATCAAACCGTGTTCTTGTTTCTGCTGCTAGTGAATGGATGCTCCAAAATATCTGGCGGGATAACTCATGGAACTGACTGCTTGCCAAAGAGAAAAAGTGTGTGCAGTTAAGTGCTTTACAAGTAATCTTAGTGGTTATTGTTACTGAGCAATCTGTTGAAATAAGCTTCATTGAACTATAATTCTGACAATCAGCCTGGATTCCTTGTCAGGTTTATGTCTGAAGTGTTGTGGTTTGGGGAATTTTACTGGAATTATTTATATTAATTTTGCTTTGCTGTTGGTCTCACAGACTATAAAGTAATATTTTTAGGAGATGCTGACCTGAAGTAACCAGAAAGCATCTTTTTCCCAGTTGTCTGTCTAAACATGAGTCATTAAATGAACTTTCAATAGATCTTATGATTTACTGGAGGCAACCATCCAGCCTAATCTCTGCGGTAAATTAACCGACCTCAGTGCTCCTTTTCTGTGCAGAGACTAAGCATGACAGAGGGAGAACAATGAAACCTTACCCCTTCACACCATGACTTAGTGGGCTGCGTATCACTAAATACACTGAAAAACTACCCTAAAGACCTTCGTGATGCCAAGTACGGTTCATTATGTCTTACATACACCCTTTTAGCACCAAGGAAACCAGCATTTGATTCCAGACTGTCCTGTGGCTGTGTTTTGGTTTCAGGCAGCTATGGAAAGCGAAGGCAGGGGGAAGATGACATTGAGGTTAGACGTGCTCTATACACAACCATTGCAAATAGGAGTAAAATAACAACTCAGAGTATTTAAAACTTAATCTAGCTTTTGCTTGTGCAGACACATACTGGCTTTCAATGCAAAATACTGAAAAACTGGAACATGCTGGCTTACAGTGCACTTGCCAAGGGAGTATGACTACTTCCAGTGTGTGAAGACAGTGTCCATGATCATATTTGCTTTTGGATGGTAGGGATGTAAAGAGTGCAGGTGGGTGGTTCTTTAACTGCAGCATGGTTATTTGGAGATAAAACAGTGTGGCAGATACAGATTGGTTTGCTGTTTATTTTCATTCTGGCTACTAGCACATCTATGAGCACAATGTCCCTTCCACGTTTTCCAGGGGCAGTTCCACAACATAAACTAATCATCTCCATCAGCAATAGGCTTGCTCCTAAAAATATTTACCAAGCTCATGTGAGCCACAGTCAATTGAAGTTAAACACAAATTTTCCTTTCTGTGGATGCTGCTGAAGTTATAGTCCTTGCTAGCAATAAAAGTTGAACAATGGTAGAAAATAAAAAAAAAAAGTTCTGAGTACTAGCGGAATAGAAGCATACAATTATAATAAGAACATGTTAAAAAGTTGTTTCTGAGCATAGTGGTAACTCTAGCATCATTTCACATTTGCAGAAAAAAAAATTATTCTAGAACTGGGGATATCTGAAAATATAACTTTTTTAACATCCTTATCATTAAACATGGCTTTATATTTGCATGCAGTACTCATTTTAGACATTCAGAGGCCTCTGATTCACATCATGGCATCAATAAAAGTTTAGTCATCTTTCTTTCTTTAAATCTTGACTTGCTTCTACTTAGAAAATAATCTTCTGGGCCTGTTTTGTAAAGTCCTAAGCATCTAAGCATCTTCAGAGTTTTTTATGATCAGCCACTTGTAAGAAAATACAAGAACCTTATACTATTTGCTGTACATTGTTAGCCATTCCCAAACATGTTTCTTTGCCACAGTTTAGATTTTGCTTTTTTAAACAGCACTGAGTATATTTTGTACCATCTTAGGAGTAGTCTCACCCAGTTCATTAAAAGGTTCTCCTTGGTTTCTTCAGAGGCCTTGAGATGTATGTTATCATTATCAGGAGCAGACTAGTATCCTATTCTCAAGCTCTTTTGAAGCAATTATATGGCAAACAATTTTCCTACTACTCTAGGTAGGGGATATGATGTATCCTGAGATCATTGGTCAAGTGACATCTCAAGTCACTAAAATTCCTATCTGTAGCCATGTGGAACTGGAGAACTAAAACCAAATTAAATTGTCCTATAGATTTGAATAGATTTATACATTATAACACTGATTTAAAAACAATTAAGAAATCAAGGAAACTTTAACAACACTCAGGACAGTTTGGACTAGATACATACGATCTATAGTCTAAGCCACTATGTCAGTATATTTTGTAGGACAGGTAATATTGTGAATCAGGTATGGAACCACCAGTCTGAACTTCACACAAAATATGGGACGTTGTTCCTGATAACAAGTAAAAAGAAAATGTCTAGACTAATATTATTGCTATGTATCATGGTTTGGCTTAGGTTTTATTCTTCTTAACTGTAATTTTCTTTGTGAACACTAGATGAAGCCCTGATGCTTCCACACAACAGAAAGAGAACTCAATGAGCTGTGCCGGGTTGTGTATACTGAAGTCCCAACTTCTGCTAAGTCAAAACAAGTAGAGGGGATTTTTTGGTGGTCTGCTCTTCTGTTCCACAGGCAAATCCCTCTAAGCTAAGAGTGTTCCCTGTCAGGATAATTGAACAACTAATTAAAGTAAAAAGGGCCGTATGCTTCTTTTCATTTTCACACTGTCTTTTAAAATATATTTCCTTGCCCTGTTTTTGCTTGTCTTTTAAAGAAGTTTTTTTTTTCAAAAAGTATAAATATCTTTCATAATCTACCTTCAAAATGATGTTTAAATTTACGTTCTGAAAAGGCATCTGTGTGGTTTGCTGACCCTTGTGTGTCCTTGTGTTTCAGTGGATGAAAACAACTGAGAAGTTGAATGCTCTTTTCTCCTGTTTTCTCCTTTTCTCCTGCATTCCTGCATGAGTAAGATCAAAGAGAAAAGCAGGCATGAAAAGAACAGAGGGACAGTAATGGGGAGCCAGAGGCAGAACATACACTGTAGTCCCACAGTTGTTGAAGAAAATGAATCAAAGTGATGCGGCTTTTGGAAATGACTGTTGGTTGGCTCTTTTCATTAATACAGCTTTACCACCTGTACTGTGATACTCTAAGGACCTCTAATAGAATAAAGCTGTTTGGCCAACTTTCCATTTGGAAAAAAATCACAGCCTGCAGAGAAGGTATTTCCATTAAGAGGATTGTACTCACTCAATTGCACATGTAGTAGAGAAAACAAGCAAATGTATAACATGTAATTTAAATTTCCTCTTTGGCGACAGTTTATGGCTAAGTAACATGTAGGTGTTTATCTCCTGCAGAGTTCATTGGACTTCACTCCAAAGTCCTTACCTGGCTGCAGATCCCAGATGAAGTGTAACAAACTCCTCCTAGTCTATTCTGAAGCTGTGTTACAGGACACAGGAGCAGCACTGAAATGGTAAAACATTGCCTCAAGGAACTTTGAACTCAAAGAGCTCGAGGTTACCTCTCTGCAGCATGTGAAAAGTTTCTTTATTTTAGAGAATTGACAGGAGTCTAAGGAAATATAAAAATGACTCAATCTATCTTGGAGTGAGAAATTCAAGAGATAATGAGAACCTGCGTGACTGCACCTGGTCTACCTTTTGAGTGTGAAGACCCCCAAGTATTAGATTGTCTACTGATGCATTTTCTCACCTACCTGCAGTAACTTGGAACTAGTCAGACATGGCGTCCACTCTGAGTTCACAGAACATCCTGGTTTGGGGTAAAGCAGAGACAACTTTCCGCTCAGTAAGAGAAGCTCTTGCTTATACTTGTTGCTGTGGCAACCAGGGTCAGCTGACTTGGTTGTTTACCCTGTGGAGTGATTGCATCTGGGGGTAGGTGTGGACAGGTCAGGTGACCCAAAACTGACCAGTAGGGTATTCCATCTCATCTGCCATGCTCAGAATAAAAGCTGAGGGACCAAAGTGGCACTCCTTCAATGGTTCTTCTCCAATGTTGTTTCTTCAGTGGCTCGGCTTCTTCAATGGCTCTCTCTTTCTCTGATGTCTGAGGAGGACACAGTCAGTTCATCCACCTTTGATCCTGATCTGTGGGTTTGTGAAGCTAGATCCAGAATCCAGTTCCCATCTGTCACTGAGTCCAGTCTGGAACTTTCCCAGTGCCTGCTGGTGACATCTCCCTGGGAGCTTGATACGGTTTTGTATATATTGTATCTATGTAATTATTTCCTTTTATTATTAAAATTTCATTAAAGTAGTTTAGTTTTTTCTAAACTCATAAATCTCTTTATCTCTCTTCTTCCTCTTCTTGGAGTGAGAGGTAGGGGAGAGCATCTGGTGTCTTGTCATTGGCCAACCTAGTCCAAACTGCAACACAGAGCCACTGCCTAAAAAGGGCTTCTCACAAGAGAAAACTGCAATTGTCTAGAAAAGGAAAGCATTTTAAAGATCTAGTATGGTTTCTGTAACAAGAGGGCCATGCTGATAGCTCGTCAGCTCAGTCTGTAGCTCAACTTGAAAGCGCTCTTGTGTTTCTGACTGATGTGAAGTTCCTGTATAGTAGAATCAAATAATATTTTTCTAACATTAATAGAGATGGCATTTCAAGGGAGGCAATGTCTTGGAATTAGTTATTCACAGCCTTCTTGGTTCTTGTTTGTAATAAACAGATAATTTTATGCCATCAGTACTTAAAGATTTTCCATTAGTGGAGAACTCCTTTGGATGCATGTGACTTTTCTCCAGAGAGATTAACAGACTGTGGTCATAAACAGTATAATCATCAAGTACTTCGTATTATGCCTAAAGGAAGGATAAGAAGTAACAGAGAAAGCATAATAATGGCTAAAGGACTGAATAGGGTCCTTTCCTTGTTACAGAAATAACCGTGAATGTGTCAGCTCTCCCAAAGGCTGTTAAATCAAATTCAGGATTCCACTTCTTTAAATATCTAGGAACTGGATTTTCTAAAAATGAAGCAGTTGAAAGCTATGGTAAACATACTGTACTTCAGGTGCGTTGATAAAACTTAGTGTAGAATGCAGAAACTGGGGATCAACAAAATGTTATGAAAGGTACTTCTACAGGATTAAGGGCTATCCCATCTAAGTATGTTCCAAAATGAAGGTAACTTTCTCTGGGATCACCTTTTGCAACTGAAAGAGAACATGTGTATATATTCTAGTGTAGTACAGTTAAAACACTGATAATGTTTCATTTTTGTTTTTTCCTTATCCTTCGTTTGTTTAGCCATCTGAAGCCAAAATCTGCCATATTTACACTGAAAAATATATCTGTGTTTATCTATATGTTTTTACTCCAGAATACCTTATCTAGTTCAATTAGAAGATTACTTCAAAGAAAAAGCAGCAGAACCAATTGCTGGTAGAATCATGTAGGGCAAACTTTTTCTATAAGTACTTAGTTACTGGTTTCCTGACCCAGTGCCGTGATACTAGTGCCACTCACTATAATTAATGACATCACAATTGAGTTCTTATTATTAAATTGTTCGTGAATCTCAACAATTCATTCAGCTGTTTAGATCATAGATTCTGCAAAGTGTTTAAAAGAAGCCTTTTTGTACCTGGAATTTATTGACCACTGCTGGTAAATTTAACCACCAGGTGACAGCATTGTTCCACTCAAATACAGAGCTGGACATTTTTTATCAGGCAGGAGAAGACTATAAACTCTCAGAGGACGAAGTTTAACAAAATTAAAAATTTAGATTTCCTACTTATGCTGTAATTTTTTTCAGATTTTTTTTCCTAGGCTCAAGTAACCTGTTTTAACAAAGCTTAAATATGTAAGAGTTTTAAAACCATATTACCTCATGATAATCCCTCAAAGCAAACACCAGTAACTTTCCTCTAATCTCTGAAGGAATTTCTCTCAGAAACTTGCCTTTCGGTTTTCTATTAGGCATGATCATTTTTCTGATAAGCATTTTCTAGTGGCATGCAATTTTACATTTTTCTATGTAATTTCTAAATATGTAATTTCTAATGTAATTCATGATAATGTCCCTTTTCCTGATTTCCAATCTGAATTTGCCTGATGCAGCTTCATTCCATTTCCTTGTGTCCTATCACTGGCCACCATAGAGAGGAGATCAGCACTTCCAGCTCAGCTGCCCACATTGAGGAAGCTGTAGACTGTGATGAGGTCATACCTCAGCCTTCTCTTCCCCAAGCTGAACAAACCAAGTGACCTTAGCTGCTCCTTGTAAGTCTTGCCCTTGAAGCCCTTCACCATCTTGGTCACCCTCCTGTGGACACACTCTAATCGTTTGATATCCTTCTTATATTCAGCTGCCCAAAACTGCACACAGTACTCAAGGTGGGGTTGTACCAGTGCAGCGTAGAGTGGGATAATCAACTCCTCTGACCAGCTAGCCATGCTGTGCTTGATGTACCCCTATTGTAGTATTTAAAGTAATTGCTGATCTTATTAAGCAGCTGAATGGGCAGTAAAACCTTTTTTAACTTGGAATCACTAAACCTTTGCCTAAAGATAATACAGTTAATACGTTTATGTGTAATAAACACTCCTACAACTGATATTAGTTTGCATAGCTCCAGTGCAATCGAAATATATATAGGTTGCACATACTTCATGGTGGTGACTTTTGTAGCAGATTCTTCTGTGAGCTTCAGGATACAAGCCTGGATTCAGAGAATTAGCATCGGTTAGCTCGTTTGTCCTAATTTTCAGCTCTGCACTACAAATCTGGCTTTTGCATGTATTTCACTTTGCATCACAGTGCCATCAAGATACATGGATGCAACTGATAATGAAAAGTGAGCTGCAAGAAAAGCCGATGGGAACTGAATTTTGAACATGGAGTATTACATAGTGCTAATGCTTTGAAGAAACGTGCTGCAGACATTTTAATTTGAGCATAAAAATACTGGATTTTATATATATATATATATATATATTTTAATCTCAGTCCCTGTGCATCAGTAAAATGAGAATAACAATACCTTCATTCACTGCAGAAGTTCAAAAGATTAATGCTGGAGAAGCACTCAACTGTTATATCAAGGCACTGTATAAAAATCTCTAAGAGGAGTTCTCTTAGACTCAAATGTTCTCTTCCAGTTCCAGTGTTCAGTAAATAGCATCTGGATTTGTACATTGAATAATTAAGAGAGTAAAAAGAAATAGCTGCTCCCCTAAGAATTACTGGCCATCCTTGTACCCTGAAGGAGTCAAGGGTCTGTAGTGGTAAACTGTATGTGATCATACAAGTAACAATTTTATCTTCCTGCATATGCACAAGGACAAATTATACTATGTAAGCCTTTGTTCTTGAAAATGACTGAACCAGTCTAGTTGAAAACTTCGTCCTGAGGCAGGGAAATTTCAGCTCAGGTGATAAATATTTGGTGTAGTTATAAATAACTGAAAAAAACAGTTATTAATGATGGAAATTTGGGAGCAATCATAATAGATACTGCTACCTCTAACTACCTGGAAAGAGTAGGCTTTATTGCAATGCTAATCTGAAGGATTTTATTTTTTAAATTCTCAGAAGTAAAGACTTTCGTCATTAAATGTTAAATGATTGGGTTTTGTTTCATACTGTTCATTAACTGATGTTATTAACTGATTTTGACACAGTCTTTTATGTAACAGAATTCTGAAATTTCTTATAGAAGAAAGGAGAATACTTTGGAATTGGCCTAGGATGCAGGAGACCCTTGTTCAGGTAATGTTGATGAATTCATACTTTGATGAATGTTTAATGCATTTTTACGTTATGATAGTGTGTTAGCACTGAGGAAGTATCAAGTTGCTATACATGGTAGGTTTTGGGGAGAGGTTGGTTTCATTATTTACCAAATTCTATCAAATTGCTGTATGTAGCCAGACACAACTACATCATTTAACTTACACTGGGTTCATTGTAATCATATATTTTAGAATAAACAGTAAAGGTTAGCCTTAAGTACATGCCAGCAGAGGAAAACTTTCATTAGGAAAGATTGAGGTTGACCGGTAATTACAGAGGTAACAGTTCATGCCTCTATAGTTGAAGGTTGAGTCAGTGTTTCCAATATAAACTATTATTTTCTGGGGTTTCTACTCACTTATTCAGAAATTTTGTGGTCACATCTTAAGGACAATATTTTTTTATAGGCTATAGGTAAATTCCATTGTGGCAATGCAAAGAAATACACATTCAACAAACAGCACTCTAACCTTTCAGAAACTGAAAAGATTCCTTAACTGATTGATGTGAAATGTTTGGGGTCGAATGCAAAAACACTGGTGCAAAACACTGGTGAAAATCTGTGCAAAGATATTAAAGTATTCAACATAAATCTGTTCTAGTGATATTCTATAATGTGAGTTATGCTGGTTAGTTCCAGCTCACCTGACTGTATTCCACTACCTTTGATGTACTAAAAGCATTCTGGTAACTCCTACTCTTAACTAGATTACAGTAATTAATATGCTATGGGTGATGTAGCTTGAAAATATCTTCCTAACACAGCAGAATGTTTCAGGATGAAGTGACTGCCTTGATTTTAGCTAAATTATTCCATGATAAATTGCCTACATAAATTACATCTTAATTTGTTTATGCCTTTATTTATGTATTTATTAATTTTAAACCAGTGATAAGGAGGGCTGGAGCATTTGGAATCACTCAGGTTCAAAAAATGGTCCGAAAGTTATTTGTTTGATTTGTGTGCATATTCTACTCTTCAGCAATATCGTTGGATGAAAAATATATATGGAACAGGGGGGAAATATATTAGCCATACCTCAAAGAGCTTACCTTCCAATTTTAGATAGGACATGATGAATGAGGATGATAAACTGTACAGAGATGATGAAGGTGAAGAGAACAAGGCTTGCAGCAATATTTTCAGGCAATGATTTGGTTTTGGCATTTAGAGACACAGTGATTTGATTTCAGATTGGTGGGGTGTTTATGGCTGAGTCATCTTGCACATTAATTTAAGAAGGGAGTGCTAGGAGATATTTGAATGAAAAAATGAGAGATTTTGCAAGCCAGAAGTTGAAGTGAGCTGATGCATCAGGATGACAATAGAGACATGGAGAGTCTGTGGGAGAAATGGGGGGAGATTAAAACACTGGCATAACTGTCAGAATTAATGACTGACAAGATACTGAAATAGATGTGTATTTATCACACAGTTTATCACACTGCATTAAGGGCTCAAGCCTGTAAAATGGAAAATATTCTCAGCCAATTTACCAGTGTAGTTAAGCGTGTGCTTTAGTGTTAAGGATATGCAATTACAGATTATTTAGTCTATCTGTTTTGATTTTGTCTTAGCCAATATTAGCTGATGGGTTTTCCTGTAAGTTCTAAACATGTTTTTTATGCTTCATTTACCTGGCTTTGCCTCCCTTTTATCTTGCTGCATTTAGATTTTTTCATGACTGTAGCTCTATTGTAAATTTGCTCATGAATAAGGAATACATCAGTTTTATCCAATATGGTGCTAGCAGTTTGTATATGCATGTGTGTTCTCTTTGAACTGCTCTCCCTTCTGCATTAGAAATGAATATTTGAATATTAGAACACTATTGTTTAATTGTCAGCTCTTCTCCTTTAACCAATTTACCAACTCTCTACTTCCAATTGAGAATGCTATAAACATGCACATACTGGCTCATGTGGGAAATACTCACTTAGTAAAGCCTAAAGAAATTTTGCAAGGGGTGTGGAAAGGATGTTAATGCCCAAAGCCCCTGCGGAGCAGTTTAGGATGAGTCAGATTGTATCCTCTAGGGGTGTGCACTCCAGAACAGTAACCTCACCACCCTTGGAGGAAAGGTGCAGCCTAGTTCCTCATCTAGGCTGTGGTACCTGCACAGTTGAGGAGGCATTGAGGATATGGGCCAACACTCACCTCATCCACTTCAAAGCCCTGCAGAAAGGTGGAGAATCATGTTTGATCCCCTAAGGGAATCTTACCAAAAAAAGCAAAGACCTTTATATAGAGAGAGTTATATTGATAAAAATTAAATATGTGTGTGTGTGCCTACAATCCATCAATAAGAGCAGTACAGTGTTCTGTGGGTGTTACGTTTCTCGTAAGTCATCACCCTTGTAAGTCAACACAGGGGTACAATTATTAGGGTTGTGGCTGTATTGAATAACTTACTAGAAAGATGTGGATCCGCTTACCAGCTAAGAATTGGAGTTTATACATCTAAAAGGCATTTTTAAAGGAGGGGATCACAGACTAGAATCATCCTGTATCTCTCATTAAATGTTATGCTGCACAACTCTCAATGCATGACTAGAAATCAGAGTCCAGTTATACGTCATAACAATGGCCTTCTCACAGACAACGGACAATAATTGATATAATTTTAGAGGAGCCAATCACTTAACAAAATAAAACAGAAAACCCTCAGAAAACAAATCTATACTGCTGCATTGGTTGCTTCAATCTAATGCGCATAAGGGATGAATACACAGTAAAGCTGGCAGAAAACAATTTCTGGGCTCTAATCAGCTAAAAATTTGGAAGTGACACAATTTTTTGACACTCGGTGAAATTCATGATTCAGTTAACATCAGATTTTTATTAAACATTTAATAAAATGCAAGGCATGTTTCATCAAAAAGCTCCAATAAATGCTAGAAAATGTTACCTGTAAGATAAAATTTTAATAGAAATTTGAAATTTTACTAACACTTCACTTACATCAACTAGCATTTGGAGTTAATGAAAACTGCAGTACTAAAACCTGATTTTATAAAAGAAAAGTCTCATTTCTCTCCGTGTCACAAACTGCCTTCGGGCCAGCAGCTACCTGGACTGTGCCTTTTCACCAGAGTTGTTGGTTTCCACAGTTCTCAAACTCTGCCTCTGCTATAGTTTATCTTTTAGAATAACGTTTGTGTAAGTGGCCCTCTCAATCTCAGAATATGAGAAGGACATGTTTTCTAGGGCAACATAACATCTTCTGTTAGATCTTATGATTGCACCTGGGGAAACAAGCAGAACTATTTTTGAGCCTCCCTGTTTTTTGGTTTTGGTTTTAAACTAAATTGATAGACAGATTCTTCAGTTCTGAGGGAAGGATTCTCTGTGTAAAAAACGTGACTGTTCAGCTTTTAATATGCGTATGAAAGGAAATATTTTTTCCTTTTAATCCTTGCAACAACTTCTGTGGTAACACAAGTGACATTAGCAGAATGCTGTTTGTATTTCTTTTGAGTTTCCTCCTTGAGATCCACTCCAGCTGTAACTTGCAGCTGAAATAAGTGAGCTGATGATATTAAGCTGGTAGAGAAAAGGGGAGGCTCATGGTTGTTTTCTCTATCTGTATGCTTGCGTGAGATACAAATATGGCATATGTGTTGTGTGTAACATGGACCCCATATGGTCTATCCATGTTCTCTGTTTTGTTTATTGCTTTTCTTCTCAGACAGTCACATTAAGACAGGATGCCTGGTCTAGAACATCAGCTGGACTTCCCTGTTTCTCTTCTTTCTCCATTCTGTTTCATTCCAAGATTCTTTTGTGTAAGAATTGCAGTCTCCAATCTCTACAGACATCATTATTGTTTGTAAAGAATTTTCTGGCATAATCCAAACTGTAGGGAAGTCTGTTGTTTATGCCAAGAAATAGTATTTAGCGGATATACGAAAATAAGAAGTGCCACAAGTAAAATCTGTTTTCACACTGACATAGTTTACTACAAAACTAGTCGTAATGAACTACAGTTTTACAATACAATAAAAAAGACAAATTCTAATCTGGTGGCCAATATAGATTCGTAGACAGGCATAGATGCATGCACTCAACATCATGAAGTGCAAGCCAAGAAGGCATGTAAACATTTGGTTCACTGCTGTGATACAGAGCAGAAAACAGACTTCAAAGACATCATACACGATGTTGAAATTGGTTCCCTGCTGACTTTCCTAGAAGTGATTCATCCAGAAATGGGACAAAAAATGTTTCATGTATAACAAAGAGCACACAGCAGGAACTGGCTGTCCTTTCTTCACCAGGTGACTAGCAAATAAAATTTGGAAGAGTTTGTGAGTGACAATATCCGTAACTCCTAGACGTGGCCAATAGCCTCTTTACCTGGGAAAATCTGTATTGGTATAGAAAACATTTCAGTCTTTGCTGACATGGAAAAGCTGGCTACTTGCTTTACTTGTCAAATGAGGTCATGTAGAGTTGGGGAGGGAGAATACTTTATGAACTCAACATTAAAAAAAAATAATTGCACATTAACATTTAATTACCTATATGAACTGATTTAGAGAATAGGTTATAATTTTTCTCAGTACTGATTTGCTCTGTGTATCACAGTCACATTTCACAGGCTTTCAAATTTACAGGACAGATGAAGTTTTTAAATAATTTGCTACGTAACTGCTTCCTTTTGGGTGTCTAAATTACATGGCTGAATTTTTGCAGCTCTCAATTAGACAAGAATCCCCAGCAGCTCACATTTTCCGTGGGAACTGTAGGGTGCTGAACCCATCTGAAGACTTTCATTTGTGTTCCTAGAAGGGACTTGGACTCATGCAAGTCTGCCTGCAGCATATTTTGTTTTTACCTCTGTCCTTGTCACAGGAAAACAAAAAATCTTTCTGACAGAGTTTGTCAGATTTCATTTTCTAATGGCCACCTATGCAATGCAGGTTCATCATTAACTCTCAGAAGAGTTAAATTCATCATTTAACACTTCTGAGAAAGATTTCCAAAGGTGCAAAGCAATTAAGCATTTAACTTATACTGAGCTGGGAGGAAATAATAACCACAAGGCTCTAATGCAAGCCTTGTTTAATTATTCCAGATTACACCGAGATCTTCAGATAAAAGATACTGTGGTATATCTGTTAACAAATTGACTGCTTTCTGTTGTTCAATAGAAATTGTTATGTTTTGTTTGTTTATATGATTTGAGTAAATGTAACTAGCACACAGACAGTACTTACCATGTTGAAACTTGCTGCCTGTGAAAAACACTTCTGTTACAGAATAAATATTGACAGTGGTTGTATCCTGTTTAATGTTTGTTGTTATTTTACGTACTTTGATGGAGGTTTGTAATGCAACATTTTGATCCAGAAGCCCATCCCTATTCAAGAATATGCCATAGTTTGAAAGATTCATTGATACCTTGGCAGCATGATTCACATAGCTGTGAAGGTGCTGTTACCCAGCAAGTCAGTTTTCAGTGCACCCTTTACACTTCTCTCTGCATGCCAGCACCAGCCTACATAGGAAATTTTAAAGTCTTTACAAAAAAAAAAAAACAAACAGCAAAACAACCAAAGAACAGAAACATCTAGGAACTGCATATAACCTTAATGTGATTGAGGGTAAAAATGTTACCTCAGGCCTCTTCTTGCCATCAGTTTCTTGTTTTCTAAAAGACTTGTTGCGAAGTACCTAGTAGGAATTGTATTTTATTGCTCATAAAGTTATAGCATCAGGCCCGTTGGTATCAAACATGAGAAAGAGTGACATCCTGAAAGAAGTCATAGCCTAATAAGGACAAAAGCGACCACGTCAGGTTCTTGGTGAAAGCACACTCAAGGCTGGGGTTCAGCAGCTTTAGTAAAGGCTCATTTAGCCTCTACACCTTTCTGTGTAGACCCTCTGTTACTTAGAAAAGTTGCTGTATACCTCTCATGCACTAGGACATGAAGAGCTCAGCCCCTTAAGGAAATCCAGCTCTTCCCATCTTCATAACCTGGACTTTTCAAGACTCAGCTGCAGTCATGGTACTGAGACTTGATTCAGAGTGCCAAGCTTTATGCCTTTTTTTTTCTCCTGTTATAGTGTCACTAAACCTATAAAAAAATATATTAATTTGTGATTTAAATGAGAGGTGAAATGTAATGAAGCGAGCGGTGGCCATGGGCAGCCTAATTTTGCTTGCTCATATGTGTAATCTTATTGCTGTGATTAAAGACTTTTCAGCAAGGCTCCCCATGTGAGGTTTGTAGCATAAGAACTGGAGACAGTAGTTTAGAAATCACGTCTGCATGTTGACAAGTGATGTACCTTTCAGATGAGACAGCTGAATCACAATACACAGGCAAACAAGAATCAAAATTATGTACTTCTATATGAAGTTGTATATGTACTTCAGTAATAATCAACAGTTCTCTTAACTACACTTAGAGATATTTTAAACCAGAAGACACGGTAACTCTGCTCCTCCGAAAGTATGCAAATGCCTAAATGCTCAGAAATTTCATTCAGTTCTTCTATAGAGGTAGATATGAATGGCAGACAACAATCTTCTAGGCTTGTGTTTAAAAAATATCTGCAGGTTATTCAGTACTATGATGAATAGTGCCTGGAAGTATTCCTCATTTATCTGGTGATTTTTATGCTTTAGAAAAATTAGAGTTTGGGTTGTAGCCAAATAACCTGTATTAACGCCATTTTTATTCAGCAGTAAAATTTTTCAAGTATGTTTTCCTGTTAGACTATTTGACTCCGTGGCGTGCTTCTAGACACTAACAAGTGGCGGTTCTATCCATTTGTGTGGGTTTACACATTGTAAATCCCCTGCTGTCACAGCTGACTTACTTGTAGTGAGCAAGAATACCAAAGCCAAAAATACTTCCCAGCATTTTATTAGCATATCATAATTTATGATGATTCATTGTGCATTAAGTGCCATGTTTTCCAGCCTTTTAGGCATATGGTGTGGCACAGTCAAGTATTAAAAATATGATCCTTTTGTGATTAAAGATCTAGCAAGAGATTTGGGCTGCTTGATAGTTTGCTTATTAGCTAGATAGTGGCATAGGGGCACCTCAAGCTTTACAGTCATTAGTTGCTAAGGATGTAGTGGGAAGACAGAAAGGTTGTTAGCTATGATTCTCATAGCAAAAAATTTGCATAAAGGATTCAGTAGTAAGTTCGCAGAACATAACACCAAATCATCAGGAGTGGGAGCTGAGCAGAATTTTTAAGTTGTGTTTTCTTGATCATATATAATTAGTCACGTAATAATGAGGTTACATTTGAAATCTATGGAGGTCTATGTGAACTTTTAACCAAGTAGTCCTCTGGAAGAAGGTAAATGACATCCTGGTCTCCAAGCTGATAAAATATGGCTTTGATGGACTGACAATTCAGTTGATAAAGAACTGGCTTGACGGCCACACCCAAAGAGTGGCTGTCAATGGGTCCATGTCCAAGTGGAGGCCAGTGACAAGTGGAGTCCCTCAAGGATCAGTACTGGGACCGGTCTTGTTTAACATCTTCGTCAGCAACGTGGACAGTGGCATAGAGTGCACCCTCAGCAAGTTTGCCGGCGACACCAAGCTGTGTGGGACGGCTGACACGCTGGAGGGAAGGGATGCCATCCAGAGGGACCTTGACAGGCTGGAGAGGTGGGCCCATGCCAGCCTCATGAAGTTCAACAAGGCCAAGTGCAAGGTCACGAGGATGATCAGAGGGCTGGAACACTTCTCCTATAAGGACAAACTGAGAGAGTTGGGGTTGTTCAGTCTGGAGAAAAGAATGCTCCAAGGAGACCTTATAGTGGCCTACCAGTATCTTAAGGGGGCCTACAAGAAAGCTGGTGAGGGACTTTTTAGGATGTCGGGTAATGGTAGGACTGGAGGGAATGGATTAAAACTAGAGATGGGACCATTCAGACTGGACATTACGAAGAAGTCCTTCACGATGAGGGTGGTGAGACACTGAAACAGGTTGCCCAGAGAGGTGGTGGAAGCCTCATCCCTGGAATTTTTTAAGGCCAGGCTGGACGAGTCTCTGAGCAACCTGATCTAGTGGGAGGTGTCCCTGCCCATGGCAGGGGCGTTGGAACTAGATGATCTTTAAGGTCCCTTGCAACCCTAACAATTCTATGATTCTAAATAAAGTTTTCCAACCTTCAGTTTCTTAGTGAGAACCTCAGACATTCAGAAACATTCAGAATGCTTAGTAGAGTTCTATGTGATTCACCTGTCTTACCCGAAAAGACATAAATAACTGTAATAGTACTTGTTTGAGAAACATGGTAGGCAATTTTCAGATTAGACAAAGGTAGAGAAAATGAGGAATTCATTTGAATCTAATTAAATGCGTAATATTATTGTCTGCTTTGACAAAATAAGCTAATCCCTCATGTATCTGAATATGTTTTAAAATACCACCTATTGAGTGAAATATACTGTATTCAACAAATTACCTTATTGTCTTTGCAGCTAGAAACTATATCTTAAGATGTTGGCATATTAGAAGCTTAAATATTAGGTACTGTGGAAAATACTTAAATATTTTTAGATTGTAAATATTTTGGGATTCACACCATTTTTTTTGAAACAAAATATAATTCAGTGTTAGTAGTAACACCATATTTATCCAACATTCTGGTGTCCCAAGTTACTTGCCTTCCAGGCACTGGATCATTGCAGATAACAATACACAAGTCAGTGATAAACCTTCTGTGTTCTGTTATGTACTTGGTCATCAGGAATCATAATGTTGCTTTCCCGCATTATTTTGTACCATGTGATAGAAGATAACTCCTGTAAAAGTTATGAATAAATGTGTCTCTTTTGCCATTGAAATGTGTGTTTATTTTCACTTTAAAGACAGCAGCAAATAGGAAAGTGCTAGAAGGGTGAGAAATTTCCTTGATTCAAAATCAAATGAGCACCTGAAGACAGTGTATATCACTGAAGTTTTTTTGTCCTATTACAGCAGGGCCAGTCCTGAGTAGCAAACTCAGGCAAAGACGAAAGTCTTTAGCTTTAGCAAACCAGGAGTTTTGTAAACATTTTCTTTAGCTTTGAAAATACACACATGGAAGACTTGAGATGCTTAGCTATGACCTTCCTCTACATTTTGAATTTGTAATGAAACCTGAGGCACTGGCAGTTTTGAGTGGCTTGGGGGATTTCACTGCACTTACACATTGGTCTGTCACAACAACAGTAGTAATGGCAAAATTTGTTAGTGATTCATAGTTTCTCATTTACACCCAGGCTTGCGTCATGTACTGTGTTGTGTATTTCCTTTCTTTTCAAGTATGTTTTTTGGGACTGGTTTATTGTTGACTGGGAAGTGGAGCTGTTCCCAGTGCATTCCTAAGGAAACATCCTGTACAGGAAGACAGATTTGTTTTATTTTACATACAGCTGCCAGTATACTTTAAAGTGAATGGTCTTCTCAGGGTTTTGTGGGTTTTTTTTGGTTTCATTTGGTTTTGGTGGGGTTTTTTTGTGTGTGGTTTTTTTTTGTTTGTTTGTTTGTTTTTTTATTTTCCCTCCTAACTTATATTGAAGTTTAAGGTCAGTTCATAAGCCAGGCCTGCTTGAAGAAGGTCAGTGAAGTTCACAGAAATTACTGCAAATATAAAGAGTTTTAAGACAGCTAAAATCTGTTAAGGCCCCAAATACAAACGAACTGTGCTCTTCCTGTCTTGGTAATACGAACAAAGCAAAAGAAGTAACTGTGCATTTTAAAAGATGACTTCAAAGCTCCCATGAGTTTAAAACTCCTGTTTCCCGAGATGTCACTGACAAACAAAACATAGGACTCACAAATGTACCACAGTACTGTTACCAGACTGATGATGTTACAAACTTTAAAGTCTCTGTCTCCTCACAGCAGTGAAAAGTTTATCGTGTCAATATGTGATTCTTTTCTTGCCATTCATGAGAGCAGTAAACTGAGGCTTATTTCTCAATCTTAAAACATGGTGGAAAAAAAGATATGAGATTACTGATGCCAGACATGCTGTACCTAAAAACTCTAGCAGAAAGTCTCTTGCTATTGTTGATATACTGTCTCTGAAAAAATTAGTCTTATAATAAGGAATACTGATTCTTCAGGATTATGCACAAGTCATTTAAAATTTGAGTGTGAATTTTTTAAAGACCCAATTTTTGAGGTAGAGCAGGTACACCTCATCAAATGCAATATGCCCAGCATTGCCCCAGTACAGAAACTGCGAGAGTGGGGTTTGAATTAAAAGAATTTCCTGGACCTGTTTAATCTTGTACACTTTCCTGAAAGTGTGAACAAGAATGCTGGTTATGACAGGGCTTTTTTTTTCTGGCTTGAGTATGTGTCCAGTGGGAACTGGACTGGAGACCACACACATCAGTCGCAATCAGCTACTAGTCCCTAGAGTTGGATTTGGAATAGTTATCTGAAGAAGCAATCTTTCTCTTGTAACAAATGCTTATATTTCTCAGTGTTCCTTACGTGTACCATTATTTCTGGTTAGCTGAAACTGTTGAAATTAAAAGGGTCTCTTTAAAGAGACCCTGTTGCATCTGGCTGAGCTGGAAAAAAATTTGTACAGATCTGTTCAGAACTTCTTGCATTTTGCAGTTTTCCGTATCTTTTTGCAGATACATGGTTCTTCTTGTCGTCTGCTAGATTTTTCGTGCAAACAAAAACCCCACAGTTTTCTGAAAATAATCTTTAGAAGTATATAATGAACAATATTGTATTTCCATGAAGCTTGTGAAAAATGTTTTTTATATCTACGCAAAATGCTAGACACAGCTTCCCTTTTCTGAGAACATTTCCTGGGCACAGTATATTTTCTTGCTATAAAAAGTAGACGACCTAGTTCTCAAATGATATACATTAGAAAAAAGAAAAAGAGTTTAGAAGCATTTCTTTCCAGATAATTTTATATGCATTTTAATGAAGCTCTTTCAGTGTCTCCTGGTTTTTGTTTGTTTGTTTTTAAGATGAGCTTTCTGAAGTTCCTACAGCACTACTTTTAATTAGATTTGATTATCCCACTATCTTTCTCTCAACTTTTTTAGCTGCCAAAACACTGTCATATTAATCGCCCCTGTGATTTAGTTCAAAATGAAATAACCAAAGTTATTATTACATAATAGGTTATGTTTCCTCTGTATTATTACAGAAGGCAGTCTAGAAGAGAGGGAGACCACAGCAATTATCTCTGCATGCAAACATTCAGGAAAATCCTTGAAAAAACATTTGTTCAGAAGTCCAAAGGGAAAGCTTTGCTCATAATAATTGACAAATGTTCCAGTAAGCTTCATCTCAGCCTCTTTGAAGTATTGATTTTAAACTGAACTAGTCTTTAAACTGATTTCAGACTTTAAGCTATTTCAGCACTTTAAGGCTGAATTTAAGGCCTGTATTTTCTTTCTGATGCAAATTATGGACTAGAATTTCCAGTGTGTTTTGATCCACTTTTATTTGCTTCATGAAGGAAAATCGAGCTTCACTCCAGTGTGATTTTAACATCAGTTGTCACAGGTAGTAGAGCTTCCACTATATTAATTCCTCAATGGAACAATGAACAGGAGTAATTTAGCGCTATGGTGTCTTTCTGTTGTGGATTTCATTTGAACTGAGACAGTGAGTTCAATCCAGAAAGAGCAAGGTGGTGGTTATTACTTTCCTTTCTGTGGCATAGAGAAGTGAAATAGGTGAGAGAAATGGTATGTTGTAACTGATTAAAAATCTCTTAACCAAAACAGTCCCTTGCAAAATAGGTAAAGAATTAAAGGTCACAAGATGAAGAATTTGCTGTAACTTGACAGGCATGCTATGAGCGGGTTTTAGTTTTTTTGTGGGTTTTGTGTTTCTTTTTTTTTTTTTTTCTTAATTGCATGAGCTCAGTTAAGTTATAACACAATTGAAAAGGTCTGTTAATATGCAGGCCAAAACCTGTGTGGGTATGCTAACTGTCTTTGCTTAAGTTTGAATTCCCTTTAGGCTATACACACCCTGTGAGCAGGGCTTCAGTTGTCATATCCAACTTCATTGTGGCTTTTCCCAGCCAGCTAACATGAATGACCTGAAGTATTTTGGGGAAAAAAAAGCTGGTTGTGAGCAAAGCTAAATAATTCATGTGTATGCCCTCCCTGAAGAAGTATTTTGAGGGTGCCAGTCTCTAAAAATTTCAGTATGCTTCTCCTGGGCAGCTAGTTTAGTCACGTCCCGTGATGTGGAGGGCTGCAGGGGGTAGTTTGATATATTGCCTGCACCTTAGTGCTCAAGTGAAGTTTCAATGAAGAAGAACACGGCAGTTTGAAAATGGGACCAAATAAATACAGCGGCTTATTGGCTATGTAGTTTCACTTGTTTCCTGTCATGACAGAGCATCACAACCACAAATACTGCTTGTGCATGCAGGCTTAGATATCACCCTACTGAGTGGGGAAGCATTAATTTTCAGATCTTCATTGACAATATCTCACGTGCTCAGAGCACACGAGGACAGAAGAAAACTGGTACTAAGTACACGCTGTTTGTATCCGCTCCAAATGTGATAGCTATTCTCATACGCTGTGGCAACACACTCCCTCACTGAAAGGTACAACGAGGCATAAAAAGGAACAAAATAAGGATTTATAACCTAAACAGTCTGTCCCTGAGATGTTCAAGCAATTTATAAGGTTTGAAAGATCTTGACACTGTTTTTTCACAGATGGACTAGTGGTTAGCTTTGTGAACTAAATGAGGGAAACTTGATGTTTTGCAGATTAGAGTTAATAATACTGTGCTCTGTACTATATTTGCTTAGAAATCCGCACAGCATAAAAAACACAGAGGAACTGATCCCAACAAAACTAATTTGAGTTAACTGAGTGTAGTTTACTGTGATATTACATATGGGACAGGCAAAGAAGCTAAGAGATTTATTCAAGGTCAAAATGATATTTGGTAGTAGGAATAGAAATTGAATCATTTAGGAATCCCTAAACATCATATCTAACCACTACTTTGTGTCTGCCAATTATATAATTCAAACCTTTTCCTCACTGTGGTATGAAATAGTATCTCTGATACACGGAAGAAAAGGTGGCTTTTTTTCAGTGTGTAATTTATGGCTTGGGTCAGATAAAGCCTTGTAAGTATTGCTGGTTTTTATTCAAATAAATTAAAAAATACACTATGTTTCACCATTAAAGTAAGTGTAACTTACAGTAACCTGTTTGCAGATATGTCAAGTCACGTCAAATCATCTTTCGCCGTAATTTTTGAGTTTTTTTCAAATGGTTGTTCAGAAAGTATTGTGAAGTGGAGAATACCAGAAATTGAATTATTCAGGTTCAAAAATTACTGCCTTTCACCTTTGTTCTTGAAGTCATGTAGCCAGTAGCTAAACTACCTTAATGCCACTCTAGTTTAAAAAGAAAGAGTTAATTAGGTTTAATTACTTTTTCATTGAAAACTGAAATTATTTTTATTATTAATAGATCTATTTATTGCATGAAGTACAAATCAAAGCTTATTTGTCTTCTTGTGTATCTCAGTGGTGATTTATCGTAACTCTTTCCATCTTCCACACTTTCAAATTTCCTGTTGTATAAATTGAATTCCACATTAGTATTTATTGTGAGTAATCTGTAATAAACTTCTGTGCTGAGAGTTGAGAAGCAATCCAAATTAAACTTGGGTTGTCTCATATCTTTTCTCCAAACTTGAACCAAATATAGGCTGAAATGCTTTAAAATTGTTTTTAAACGTGAGGTGCACCTGTGAGTAGTATGGTCAGTTTTACTCTGCCAGAAGATGGAAAGGAGTGCTTTTTAATGTCTCAGGACACATGCTAATTCCCATTGATCACTCACAGCTTGTGTCTGGGAATGAGTGCCTTCAAGCAAAACTCTCAAAATATCCTAAAATGCCTGCTCCTGAGATATTTTTGGCTTAATGGAAAGTAGAAAAGAATGTCATACTGATCCCTCATGTGACTCCTTACCTCCTTGAGTTGCATAAATTGGCTTGACTCCCATTCATTTGTGTAAGAGTGAAGTGGATAAATCCCATGACTTCTTTCAAAATCTCAAAGGAAAAGTTTGTTCTTTTCAGATACACATCCAAACTTTGAACACTGTTGTACTTAACCTTCTAATGTGAGTTTCAACTATGAAAATTCACAGGAGTCTCTTCCTCTCTTTTTTTTTTTCCTTAACTCCATGTTTACTTGGTGAAAGAAAAACAAACAAAAAAAAACCCCTTCAGCTATACACACATTAGTAGAAAACCACTGATGTTTTCAGTGAACTAGTTGCTGAACTTCATGAACTGGCAAAATGCTGCCAGTGAGGTAGCGCCATGCAGCACACTCATCACCTTAAGCTGTGCAATGCTCCTTCCTTCCAGAGTACTGACCCAATGCACAGTGGTGGGACATGGGACTATACCCTGGCATTGCTACATTGGAGATGGTATATTGGCTTGAATTGCATTTGTGGTAGTGTGATGAGTGTGCAGGATTTGTGTGTATTATTAGGTCTCTGACAATCCTGTGTGATGTAAACAGCTGAAGCTATTACTCCCCCCAGCTGTCTGCCTTACCCGCTTCTGGACATTGCCGTTCCTGAACCAGGTATGTCTGATCCCATCATGAACCATAATACACCAGGCTGAGAAGTGCAGCAGCTGATTGACAAAAGGATCAGATATCCATGTCTCCGGGGCAGCCATCTCTCTTAGAGGGGCAGGGAGGGTGGCTGGGAGCCATAAGCATTTCAGGCTACCATTTTTATCTGTCACAGCCTATGTGACAAGCTCCTTAAAGTATCGTAGTAGATGTTTGCTTCAGTGCAGGAAAATCAAAGTCTTTAGTAAACTGAAATGTTTTGAAGTCCTGACCAGTAACAGGCTACCAATTGACTGGTTAGATAGTGTAGGAATATATTATTCATATTGCATTTTTTAATCTTTTTTTTTTTTTCATGGTACAAGAAAGAAAGATTTCTCGGCATAGCTGGGATTCTCCAACATCACAGGCATTCATAAGATATCTTTCCTGAATACAGTCTACAGCTCCCTGCAGTTTCCAATTAAAATGCTTATCTTTGATGAATTGTAGTTTATTTTTTTTATTGATTTTAGAATGGAATACAAGACTGTAATCATTACTGCTATCTATTTTTTAAATCATTCCTATGGTAGTGATAGAAGGAAAAAAAAAAAAAAAACAAACCACAAAGCAACATGACCATCGAGAAAGTATTACCAGGACTGAGAGAAAAGTTCTTCACAAAATGAAAACACTCGGTACTCACTTGGATTCAGATTTAATTTTACAATCAGGAATTACATCACAAGGGTTGGCATGTTGCAGTATTTTGACTTTTACCTAGGTGTAGTTCACATAATTAAACTATGAGGACTTGAATCAGAAGTAATTTGGTCATGAAGCAAAATGGTGTTTGCGAGCGTTGTTTCTGAGCTTCTGCAGTAAACTTTGCTACACCTTAAGGCTTTAACTTGAAGATCTTAACTTGGAAATATGAATACCCTGCCTGTCAAAGGACACAATATGGTTCCTGTGTCCCCAGATTGAAAGACTTTATTTTTATACACTCACTAAGCAAATTATAAACAAATCAGTAGAGCATCCTTGGGCCAGAAAGTATCTATTCTTCTACAAAATGTTCACTCTTTTGCTTTAGAATGAGCAGGAAAAAGTAATATATAAATACAGTGGTTGGTTGGTGCAGTAAGGGAGCAATTGCCATTAATATCATTAGTGATCCCAACATAATTTATTAACATCTGAGTTATCCAGATGCACGTTTTACTAATTACACCACTACTCCCCAGCAGATGTAGTTGCTTCAGAAAGTTTAGTCAGAATTCATATGTCTCTGCAAATCTGTTTTGTGAAGAAAAACATAATAGTATACACTGGCTGTTAGTTTTATGGCTTTCTAAACCATTCCATTGCTATTCAAGGATTTGCATTATATACATCTTGTATCCATTGCAGCTGGACTATTTATGGAAGAGCTCTTCCAGATTCTCATTTGTGTAGGAAGGCAGTGATTTTTCATCACAGACCTAATCCAACCATTCTGTCAACCAAGCAAGAACCTCTCTGACTGGGCATACAATAAGGCTGCATTGTATGGTACCTTGGTTCCTGTATCACAGGAATGGCCTGCTGTGCATTCACTTTACAGACAATCACTTTACACTCATTCTCTACTTGTACATCAGTCCTAGAACTTGTGGATTTATTGCACATGAGCCAGCCAACTGCACTGAACATGTCCTAGAGACAAAACAAAAAATATGGATTTTCATTTATAGCAAAGAGATCTTTAGTCATGCAGTAGATGCCTATGCAATGGTTGTGGCCATGTAGCCCTCATTTCACATAGGGGAAAACTGCACCTTCCTCACTAGGAAGTAGGTTTGATATAACTGGGAAACACTAGATTTACTGTGTATGTGCAAGCTGGCAGAAATATATAGGCACAGGTTTCCAGAAAAGAAGAAAGTGCATACTTTTCACAAAGTAGAGCCTTAACTGCTTGAAAGTTACAGGAGCAGGGCAGAAAGAAAGGATTGGCTTCTTTAGTCCTCTCTGTTGTTTACTTCAATTTGGAATTACTTCTGCAGAGTGTTTAGCAACCCATTCATCAGTCCCAGGAAGATTACTTCTGCCTCCTGCCTATTCAGCATCCAGATCACCCAGAAAAGCCCTGACATATATTTTTCTACCTTTGTGCAAAATAAATTTTCTCCTGTAGACTCTGAAATGTTGTGAAATCATTGATAATTGCTTAACGTGCGTTACATGGATTAGGCAGTAATAGTAATCCTACAGATGGTAAACATTAAAGATATTAAGGGCAGACAGATTTCAAGTTACTTGTAAATTGTCACAAACAGCAAGGGTTATAGTACGAAAAAAAATTTAACAAGGTGATATTACTATTCGTGGTCATATAACAGCCACAAAAAAAAGCACCCAAACCCAGCATCTTGGTTTATCCTCCATTATTCAGTTTGTTTGGTGTCTTCATGTCTGCAAGCCCCAGTTAGCAGTATTGATTGGACTTTCTGTTTTGTTGTACAGACAGTACTTCCTTTGTGTGGTTTTTCCCCTTCTGTTACACCATAACCCAACAATCCCCCTCATCAAACCCACGGCAGTATGTAAAAACTTTAAAATGTATCCAGCTTCTGATTAATGTTTTGTTTGACTTGCCAGTACCTAAGACAACTAAGCGCAGACTTCTCATTCACAGAATCATAGAATATCTCAAGTTGGAAGAGACCCATAAGGATCATCGAGTCAAATCGTTCTGACTCACAGTATCTTTAATGATGCAAAAATGAGCCTAAATGGCTTTTAAATTTAAACATATTCCAACAGCTGAGAAAACCAAAGGTGGCTTTTACAGGAATCCCTAAAACTCCCATAGAATGTGTGTCTTTTACCCCCCAAAACAAAAAGAGCAAATAGCAAAGTTGGTGATGAGTATGACTGACATAGAAGAGATCAACTTTCTACTTGAAAGGAAAAGATTTTGTTAAAACCCATAAAACAGGAGTGTGAGAAAGGGAGGTAGAAAAAAGACTGTTATTGCAAAGGTTTTGCTCAGATTAGAATTTCTCATAGAATCATAGAATCATAGAATTGTTGAGGTTGGAAGGGACCTTTAAGATCATCGAGTCCAACCTTTAGCCTACCCTGACAAGAGCCACTTCTAAACCATGTCCCTAAGTGCCCCATCTACCTTTTTTTTAAACACCTCCAGAGATGGTGAATCCACCACCTCCCTGGGCAGCCTATTCCAATGCTTAATAACCCTTTCAGTGAAAAAATGTCTCCTAATATCTAATCTAAACCTCCCCTGACGTACCTTGAACCCGTTTCCCCTCGTCCTATCACTTGTCACCAGGGAGAAGAGGTCAGCCCCCATCTCTCTACAACCTCCTTTCAGGTAGTTGTAGAGGGTGATGAGGTCTCCCCTCAGCCTCCTCTTCTCCAGGCTAAACAACCCCAGCTCCCTCAGTCGTTCTTCATAAGGTTTGTCCTCCAGACCCCTCACCAGCTTTGTAGCCCTTCTTTGGACACGCTCCAACACCTCAATGTCCCTCTTGTAGTGAGGGGCTCATGGTAGAATTTTTTCAGTTTGACTTGATCTTTCTATTTGATTGGAAAGAGTTTGTGTTTAGGTGCATTACATGGTCTAGGTATTATTCCATTAAGTTTCTATTGCTGTGAAGTAAAAGATTTAACTAGCATACGGAGGTATCATGAAGCTTAATCTCTGAATGCTCATAAATCCTCAAAGATGTGTTAGAAGAGTACTTTATTTACTTCTTATCTGTTGGTCAAAGTTACTCACTGCTTCTACAATCCTCATCTCATCTAAGTAATCAGTACTGAAACTGATCTACTGGCATGATGTATTACTGTTGCCAACAGGCTTTTTCTATTATTGTATGAGAGGAGCAGGAAGCAAGAAAATAGGAATTTTGTCTTCGGCAAGTGGACAGTGACTTTTTAAATATTTTTTTCTAATTTATATTTACAGGCCCTTGAGGGAAACTTTGATTAATGTGTATGTATTAAACACCCACTTAGTCAATACTTTAGCATTATACAATGAGATAATTTGTTGATTTTTGTTATTTTAAGAAAATACTTAAATGTGATCTTATCATGCAGTAAAGAATTTGTAAAAACTGTCTATAAGTAATTCAATTTCAGCTCACAACTTACTACATGCAAGTACTCCTACATATACAATTTATATTATATGTTCAGGTGCCTGATGCTTTAATTGCATCGTTATTTCTTTTGTTAATATTTGTGTGTTCGATGTTGCCCAGCTTGTGGACAGGAAGCTGATTGTACTGTATATTTGAATAAGTTTTCTCAAAATCTGCTACAAATTACACTACCAAGCCTGTCTTTACATTATATCTCTCCAAACAGGGAGTCTGTACAGTTACTCGATTGATTAAATATGGCTTCCCACATGGAACAGCTCAATCTATTTGCGAGATTGGTTATTTGAGGGGTTGGAAATTACTTTTACAATATGAGAATAAGGTTAATAGTCATTCACACACTGATAGTTTTAATTCTATCTCTGTCCATGTTACAGTATTTATATTTAGAGAGAGCTTGCAGCTGAAGAGTGTTTATATTGCATAAGCAAAGAGGATTTATGTTTATGGATTAAATCCTGGGCCTTAGAAATAAGAAGCAAAAATGCTAAAATCTCAGAAGGGTCGTAACTTCCTCCAGTGGTTATCTGTGTGGATTAAAATATGTCTTTTTGTTGGCTGTACTTGAACAGGTATTATATCCTCTTTCTTGAAAAACAAAATGCAAGAACTTCTCTTTAAGAAATTTTTTTATTACAGAATCGCAGAATGATAGGGGTTGTAAGGGACCTCTGGAGATCATCTAGTCCAACCCCCCTGCCAGAGCAGGGTCACCTACAGCAGGTTGCACAGGAACGTGTCCAGGCAGGGTTTGAATGTCTTCAGAGAAGGAGACTCCACCACCTCTCTGGGCAGCCTGTTCCAGTGCTCTGCCACCCTCAAAATAAAGAACTTCCTCCTCATGTTGAGATCGAACTTCCTATGTTCACGTTTGTGCCCATTACCTCTTGTCCTGTCTCTGGGCACCACTGAAAAAAGCCTGGCCCCATCCTCCTGACACCCACCCTTTAAGTATTTATAAGCATTGATAAGATTCCCCCGCAGTCTTCTTTTTTCCAGACTAAAAAGACCAAAGTCCCACAGCCTTTCTTCATAAGAGAGGTGTTCCAGTCCCCTAATCATCTTCGTAGCCCTTTGCTGCACCCTCTCCAGCAGTTCCCTGTCCTTCTTGAACTGGGGAGCCCAGAACTGTACACAGTACTCCAGGTACAGCCTCACCAGGGCAGAGTAGAGGGGGAGGATGACCTCCCTCAACCTGCTGGCCACACTCTTCTTGATGCACCCCAGGATGCCATTGGCCTTCTTGGCCACAAGGGCACATTGCTGGCTCATGGTCATCCTGTTGTCCACCAACATTTGACTGTGTGTCTTGGTTTGGATTAAAATAGTTTAAAAGATAATTTCAACATTTCATTCAAATTTTTTATCAATGCAGAGTTAGAATACATTCAAGAATAATAAAAAAAAAAAGATTAAAAGCCAAAAATTGTCCTCTGACCCGAGTCTACAATGTTGTAATGATTTTTATCTCATTTCAGGAAGATTAGGTGGACACCATCTGCTACTCTTTATTTTGATCTTTTCATTCTATCTCCTAACTCAAAACTATGAAATCTTCTCATACCCAAGATGTCTTATCAAAACAGACAATTGCTGAGTACACACAGTGTAAGCAAAGTAGTCTCGGGGAAATAATCCAAAGGCTTAATTTTCCTCTTATTTTTCTGCATATAAATCAGGATGAACTTCACTGAAGTAGATACAAAGTTGGAAGACTGAAAGTCTGTGGAAATAATGGAATAATTTTGTCAGACAGAGAAACAGTGGAGATTTTCATTGGGAGAAAGAAGAAAAAGAAAGTAGAAATCATCTAGATAAATGATGTATTCTTCAAAGGAAACTGAGCTGCCTTCATTCCTCTCTTCCAATAAATTATTGTCTCCTATGGACAAAAAAATCTTGCCCTTGAGTTTGGAAGTAGAATGTACTGAATTCAGAAAGGGATTAATTCAGAAGGGTAGTGTTCCTCTTATGCCACTATACTACATGTTCCAATTATAGTTAGGAAAGCGAGTTGTGCAAAATAACCTCTGATGAAAATGCAGTCCTGTGTGCATAATTGTTCTTTTTGCCTTTTTGCCTGTTGAACTTTTATCCTACAGTAAATGGAATAGACGTAAGTACCTCAGATTAATTTAAAATGGGTTATCTGAAATTTACTCTTTGTATTTCCCTGAATTCAGGTCATAAACTGAGAGCCTTCACTTCCAAGCTCCTGCAAATTTCTTTAGAAATTCTCTTAGAACTCAATGAAGAAAATTACAGTGAAAGGACAAGAAGGAGGCAGCTATGAAATGGGTGATTGTTTTACATGATATCAAGCTACTGACACACACCCTTGTCAAATTTTGATGCAATATTTTCTTAGCTCTATAATAGAGTGAATTACCTTTACTGTTAATTTACTTTTGGAAGATTGAAAAATGTATTTTTTCTCATATATTATACTTCAGTAGCAAATTTTTTCCTTTCCTTAAATTTGTTCTGATACATTTGCAGAAGTTAAAATTCTCTGATGGCACGTGACAAATACTTAACTTTTATGGTACTGATTTGGATGCACTTAAGAAGATCAAAAAACCTTACTAATTTCACAGTTCTAGTTTTAATCTATTTGGCATGAAATAGAAATGAAGCAAAAAGAAAATGTGAAATCATAACCACCAAATTAACAAGAAAGACGGAATCAAATGGACATCCAAGTTACAAGGTGATGGCAATGTGTTCATCACATGGCCTGGTTTAGTCTGCAAAATAAGTAAATGCAAACAAATGTGATTTTGTCTGCTATGTTTTAGGACTGATACTGAGCTTTTTCCTTCTAAGTCTAACCAGAGTAGTAGCAGCTTAGCTCATTGTTGTCTTCCATTTTTGCCAGATATCCACAACTTGCGTAGCCACTCTTTTTAAATAATGCTAGAATTAGTTTAAATTAGAATCTTAGAGTCATAGAATGGTTTGGGTTGGAAGGGACCTTAAAGATCATCTAGTTCCAAACACCTTCCACTAGACCAGGTTGCTCAAAGCCCCATCCAACCTGGCATTGAAAAACTCCAGGGATGAGGCATCCACAACTTCCCTGGGCAACCTGGTCCAGTGTCTTACCACCCTCATGGTAAAGAATTTCTTCCTAATATCCAATCAAATCTGCCCTCTTTATGTTTACAACTGGTACCCCATGTCCTGTCACTACACTCCCCATCTTTTCTGTAGGCCCCCTTTAGGTACTGGAAGGCCACTGTAAGGTCTCCCTGGAACCCTCTCTTTCCTAGGCTGAACAAGCCCAACTCTCTGAGCCTGTCTTCATAGGAGAGGTGCTCCACCACTCTGTCTTCATGGCCCTCCTCTGGACTCAGTCCAAAACGTCCATGTCCTTCTTATGTTGGGGGCCTCAGAGCTGTATGCAGTACTCTATGTGGGGTCTCAGGAGAGCAGAGTAGAGGGGGAGAATCATGTCCCACAATTCTTTTGATGCAGTCCAGGATGTGGCTGGCCTTCTGCACTGCGAGAGCACGTTGTTGGCTTATGTTGAGCTTCTCATCAACCAGCACTTCCAAGTCCTTCTCCTCAGGGCTGTTCTCAATCCATTCTCTGCCCAGCCTATATTTGTGCTTGGGATTGCCCCGACTCACGTGCAGGAACTTGCAGTTGGCCTTGTTAAACTTCATGAGATTTGAACAGGCTCACCTCACAAGCCTGCCAAGGTCCCTCTGGATGGCATTCCTTCCCTCCAGCATGTCAACCGCTCTACACACCACATTGGCTGTCACTGATCACTTCCTTATTTTCCATGTGCCTTAGCACAGTTTCCAGGAGGATCTGCTCCCTAATCTTGCCATGCACAGAGGTGACAATGACTATTCTGTATTTCCCCGGGTCTTCCTTTTTCAGCTCTCCGGCTTTCCTTCTAAAATGTATCACAGGTAATTTAATAAGTTTAAATTGAACAGTCAAACACTTTCTTTATAGATTTTGACAGACTTTACCTTCAACAAATGAAGCTAGACCATGCCATACACTCAGCAAATAGTCAGGTTTTGTCTCAGATTTTCACTGGAGATTAATGAATGTCTCTTCAGTGAGAAGGAGACAACCAAGCATTGTGTTAGGTAGCAAAGCCAGAATTACTGATTTTCCATTTTTTTGCATTTTCCCATTTCTGATTTTTTTTTTAATCCAGTTCACTGTTCATGTAAAGTCCCTTTTACTCTTGCTGTTCTGCAGATTAATTTTATGAATGGAAGTGGCTAACAGGAAAAGCAACATACATACACTTATACTTTCCTTTTGGTGGAGTGTGATTCACTAGAGTTCCTAGGTCCAGCTGTATTCTTCTTTATAGACCCTACCAGTTGTTTCTTCTTCATCTGCCAATGGAGCCTGATAAACACTTAAAGAAGAGCTTTTATACTGGCTGGCTTGGAAAACAGAAGAGTATTTGTAGGGACTGAGTTTTCATTCAACAGAAGCTTCTGACATTTTAGGATTTAATTTTCATTTTGAAATCAGATAAAATACTTAGCTTTGCATGGAATGATTGCATTGCATTGCACTGTTATTATTTGTAGTAACTCAATTTATGTAGTGATATAAAGTACCATTCTGTAAAGAAAAAGCTCATAAAAATGTAAAACTCAAAGTTCCATTCCAAACATCTTAAATGGTATTTTATCATAATTTTCTCAAAATATATGATCTTCCTTTAAAAGAAATGGATTAAGGAAATGTCTTGTTTTCATTTAAAAGTGTTTAATTAAATTGACAAATACTCAGTTGACATAGACATTTTCATAGAAAATAGTTCATACTTTCACAGTTTTGAAAACCATTGTAACATTGAAAAATATTCTAGGAAAAGGTATCAACCTGCTATTGTTATACCTTTCAAAAGAGGTCTGAGGGATTAAACCCACCATTGTTAAGTCAGCCTCAAATATCAGCCACAATAAGTCTCCAGCACTGTCACAGCTGTTACCTCCTCAGTCTGAATTCCTCCTTTGATGTTCCTAGATTCAATATATTTACACTAAAAAGCATACATAGAATAGTGGTTCACATTCTACTGAGAGCCCAGTACAGGTTCTGTGTGGCTGGGGAGCAGCTTTGCTGAAAGTGGCCTAGGGTTCCTGGTGGACAACAAGCTGAACATGCGTCACCAATGCACTGCTGCAGCAGTGAAAGTAAATTGGATCCTGGGCTGCACCCACAGAGGTGTTACTAGAAGAGATAGAGATATGATCATTCCACTCTATACAGTGCTTGTCAGGCTACCCTTGGAGTACTATGTCCAGTTCTGGTCTCCGCAATGCAAAAAAGACACAGACAAACTTGAATGAATCCAAAGGAGTGCCACGAAGATCATCAGAGGGCTGGAGAACTCGTCCTGTGAGGAAAGACTGAAGGAGTTAGGTCTTTTTACCCAGGTGAAAGCTTGAGGGGACCTCATCATGTTTTTACAGTATGTAAAGGGCATCTTCAAAGAGGACAGAAGCACTCTCTTCACAAGGAGCCACATGAAGAGGACAAGAGGCAAGGGGTACAAGCTGACCCAGGAGATGTTTCATCTTGACATTAAAAAAGAAATATTTTACAGTGAGAACAGTCAATCACTATAACAACCTCACCAGGGATGTGTTGGAGACACAAACACTGAAGGTTGTCAAGATGCAACTGGACATGGTGCTAGATAATCACATCTAAGCTCCCTTTTCCATTAAAGGTTGGATTAGATGTTCTGTCTAGATCTCTTCCAACCTGGGCTGTTCTACAGTTCTATGATTTGTGATGTACCAATTACAACAGATGCCTGTGACTACACCAAAAATGAGAAATTTCTACTTCTTATCCTCTGTCATATTCTCTTTTAACATATACTGGAGTTTACCTAGTTTTTTTTTTTTTTCTTAATAATGCACTTATTCCCGTAAGTATTTGTCTAAAATAATTGAGCTGTTTTGGTAACCAGTATCCAAAGCAACATGTTTCAACATGGAAAAATACTGTGTTTAGAAGGTCTATAATGAACAATTCAAGAGAGTCTAGAAGTTTCCTGAGTCACAATGGAGCATAAGCTGAGTAAGTCTTTGAAGGTTCCTTTTGGAAAGCTTTCATTATCATCATTCTTTTTTTTCATAGATCTATTTATAATGCAAGAATGAGACTAGGTGTGTCAAAATGTAGTAAGGTTCACCATTTTAAAAGGAAATAAAGACAGGCATGAGTCATCATTATGAACTGTCATTCCAATAAGAGTCTATGTCTACAAAATTTCAGTATCCGAAAAAGTTAATATTTTAAATGAAGGCAATTGAGAATGGGTTTACTGAGAATGTATTTATGACAAATAATGTTTTCTCACTGAATTTTTTAAAATTATCACCTGTACATATCAAATAATTATACCTTAAAATACTTCTTTCAAAATGCTGTTCTACAGCATCAGACCAAAAGACTAAATATGCCCTACATAGCATAGAATTTACTTCAGCATTACCACCTTCCAGAATTTTCATACACACTCAAGTTTCTCAAAACAACACAACGTAGCCAGTTCCAAAACAATATTAACTCATGCCTAAAAAAACAGAAGGGAGAAAACTGCAAAGAGGTATAAACTCTGTGTCCTGGTTCGGGCGGGGACAGGGTTAACTCTCCCCAGCAGAGGTACCCCACGCTGTGCGAGCCGTGCCCGCCCGGAGCTGCCGGGGGAGGGGGCGGGAAGTCGCCGCCTGGAGCGGGCCGGGGCGTCCCGGCTGCGGTCGGGGAGCGGCCGTTCCGTAATCGTGCTTGTATATTCCTCTGTCCGTGTTATTGCTGTTGTTTGCTTGTCCCCTTTGCTGTGCTGTTGAACCGCCTTTGTCTCAACCCAAGAGTTTTGCCTTTTTCTTCCTATTCTTCCCGTATCGGGAAGGTCCGAGCGAGCGGCAGGTGGCTCTTTGTTGCCGCCTGAGGCCAAACCACGACAGTCCTTTTTGGCGCCCAACGTGGGGCTCGGAGGGTTGAGATGAACAACAGAATCCAACTAGAGCTTGGAAAAACTAATTTGTTGTATACATTTATTGTATTAGGCAAATAGTCGCTGGTTGCCGTGTTGCTTGGTTCTCATGTCTGTGTTATGTGAATTCCGATGTGGCTTGTGTACTCCCTGCAATGATTTTTGTTACTTCTGGGAGAGGGATAGGATTATCATTTTGCTGTCCTGTGCAATATCGGTTTATGAGATGATAACATCACTTGTCAGACAGTTACTTTGGGGTGTTTATGTGGTGTTGCTGTCCTGTCTGTACCTTGGTTTTAACCGGAGTTCCGGTGAGAATATTTTGGGTATGCTGGTTCCCTCACCGGTTATCTGAGTATAGTGAGAAAAGAGGAAAAAAAGAGTACCTTGCTCACATTTCTCAATCGCAGAGTTTTCAGCTTCTTCTCTTAATGACAAACATGGCTAAAATATATTCTCCACTATGTCTGCACGATTCAGATTTTTACACTTCACAATAATCTTGCTTTTCCCCCCCCAAACTGTTCCAGAACAAACATTTCTGGTTTTATCATTATACAGTGTACAACTAAGTAACTGAGCAAGAACGTTACAGCTGCAGTGACAGTAACATATTTTCAGATGGAATTATGTCAGAAGATGCTTGGACTCAGAGTCTGGATGGGCATGTTCTCATCCCGGAGCTATCACTGAGCAATACAGCTGTAGACAAAAAAAAAGATCTTTGCTCTTTAGCACTTTTATTTTACTTTCATTCATCTTTCCTTTCTGTTCATCTTTTCTTCATCACCTTTAAATTTTTCAAGATTCTATCTTAAAAAGCCTATCTCAAATAGCATCACAGGTCAGCAGGAGAGCACAAGGAGTGCAGCCCAAAGGAATTCCAGCCACTACAGCCAATAAGCCAGTTTCATCAGGGGCCCAACTTAAATGCCTCTGTGCAAATGCACATAGCAAGGGAAATAAGAGGAGGTAGAGACGTACGCACGCCTGCAGGACTATGATCTTATTGGCATCACAGAGACATGGTGGGATGTCTCCTGTGACTGGAGTGTTGGAGTGCAAGGATACAGGCTCTTCAGGAAGGACAGGCAGGGGAGATGAGGAGTGGGTATTTCCCTCTATGTCAATAACCAGATGGAGTGCATGGAGGGTGGATGGGGATGGATAAGGAGACGACCGAGAGCTTATGGGTCAGGATTAAAGGTAGGGCAGGTACAGGTGAAATTATAGTGGGGGTCTGCTACAGGCCAGCTGACCAGGAAGACCGAGTAGATGAGGCCCTCTGTGGACAGACAGGAGCAGCCTCACGTTCACAAGCCCTGGTCCTCATGGGCAACTTCAACCACTCCAATATCTGTTGGGGGGACAACACAGCAAAGCACAAACAATCCAGGAGGTTCCTGGAATATGTTCTTGACAACTAATAACTTCCTGCTCCAAGTGACTGAGGAGCCAACAAGGAGAGGTGCACTGCTGGACCTTGTTCTCACCAACAAGGAGTGAAGCTCAAGGGCAGCCTTGGCTGTAGTGACTGTGAAATGGTGGAGTTCAAGATCCTTAGGGCAGTGAGGAAGGCACACACTAAGCTCACTACCCCGGACTTCAGGAGAGCAGACTTTGGCCTCTTCGGAGACCTGCTTGTACAGTTCCGTGGCAAAAAAGCCTTGGAAGGAAGAGGAGCTCAGGAAAGCTGGTTAATATTCAAGGAACACTTGGAGGTGTTGAAGGCCAGGTTGAATGGGGCTTTGAGCCACCTGGTCTAGTGGAAGACATCCTTGCCCATGGCAGGCAGGTGTTGGAACTAGATGATCTTTAAGGTCCCTTCCAACCTAAACCATTCTATGATTCTGTGATACAGAAACATAGCTGTCATGAGACTTTACTTCCTTACAAATATTTATTAAAAAATATTTGTATGCATTTTGCTCAAATTTCTGTGTGTTTGACGAATAAGAGAAATAGGGAAATAAATACATCCAAGAATTTCGTGAAAGTATTATGAATTTTGCAAATTATTTAATCAAAGGGAAGCTTTTCTCTCTTTCTCTCTTTCTTTTCCTTCTTCCCTCCCTCCCTCCCCTCCTTCCTTCTTGTCTTTTTGTATAGTGCCCATATGAGGCAAAGGGCTACCAAAATGATGAGGGAACTGGAACATCTCTCTTATGAAGAAAGGCTGAGGGACTTTTGTCTTTTTAGTCTGGAAAAAAGAAGACTGAGGGGGGATCTTACCAAATCTTATAAATACTTAAAGGGTGGGCATCAGGAGGATGGGGCCACGCTCTTTTCAGTGGTGCCCAGAGACAGGATAAGAGGTAATGGGCACAAACGTGAACACAAGAAGTTTGATCTCAACATGAGGAGGAACTTCTTTACTTTGAGGGTGGCAGAGCACTGGAACAGGCTGCCCAGAGAGGTGGTGGAGTCTCCATCTCTGAAGACATTCAAAACCCGCCTGGATGTGTTCCTGTGCAACCTGCTGTAGGTGACCCTGCTCTGGCAGGGGGGTTGGACTAGATGATCTCCAGAGGTCCCTTCCAACCCCTACCATTCTGTGATTCTGTGATTCTGTGACTAGCCTTCTCCCAAACCTTTAAACACATATATATGTGTTCATAGCATGGAAGTTACAATTAGGCAGAACTGAAATGCCAAATCCAAATAATCTTGAATTTGTGTCCAGATCTACAGCCCATGGGCTGAAACTACTAGATCTTGCTTTTTTATATGCATGTATACAACACTGGTGTTTTTACACTTTCATTTACCATAATGCTGAGATTATGACACAGATGCAGCTTTTAAACACGTTCACACTCTTGCTTCCTTAACTTAAGCTTACTGTACCCACTTAGAGCTATTCTGTTAATGGCCAGAATCTGATAGGCTGTGAGACAGACCTTTAAAGAGTTAACTGAGTGAGACTCATCTACTTGGAGGCCATAATGTTGTAATAGCATTATACTGCCCTCTTTGGGGTTTTGCTGCCAAAATGCAGTACAAATGCTTTTGGCTAGATTCACAATGATATTTAGTGATTCAGAAATCTCAAGACTGGGATTTTAGCAAAGGCAAGCAACCTGAGGAACTGATTTGGACTGATGTTGATTTTTATGCAACTCTGTTAGTATTTTCTTGTGTTTGAAACCAGAATATGTGAAGTCACACGCTTCTTTTAAGTGCTAACCATAAATAATGCTATGTTGGTATCCTCTTAATTACAGACACCCTTGTAGGAAAGGATCTTCATCTTCATTTCCATTTCTAAATAATCCCTACACAGTCATACTATTTTAAAGTCCATAATAATACTTCTCAAATACTGAAAAATTAGGCAGGGTTTTTCAAAACAAAAATGGATAATAGGTTCTTTTGTTTTAGAGTGACAAATGAGTCAGATGTCAAAACTACTTAATATTGGTTAGATTCAAATGAAGTTTTGACTCAGAATAATTGACAATCTGGGCATTGACAAATAGGACCCATGTATCTCTGAATTTATTATTCATATTGAGATGTCTCTGTCATATTAAATGTGTTTATATATTCAATTTCCAAGAAAATAATAAAAAAAATAATAGGAAAAAGTGTAAAGCTAATCCCATGATTCATCTAGTTAGGATCAAACACTTGCTGTAAATAAGGTCTCTAAAGTGAAGAAGAGGAGTTGCATTTTCTGTTTAACATCAGAGGTAAAAGTAGGTTGAGTTTCCTTTCTTAAAAAGGAAAAGTCAAGATTAGATTTACCAAAAAAAAAAACCTCAAAACACTCTACTCAAGTTCAAGTAATGCTTTGTAAATCTAATAATAATAGGCACACTGTTACACTTGTAATATATTTTATAGGATTAACAGCTGCCTTTGTGGAGTTTAGCAGATTTCTTTCAATTTTTTTTTCTAAAATATTGTAAAGCAATGAGTACTTCATCATGGTAAAAAGTCCTAGTTGCATTTTTTAATTTTAGGAATAGGAACCCAAATTCTTCTGAAGCTTATGCTAATACACTGAGATGTGGGGGTGAACACCAACAACTTTTAAACCAAAAGTTATCTAAATCAAGAAATCAGAATGTTTTCCTTAAAATTCAAACCAAAATTTTAAAGTTTATTGGAAATGGGATCTTTTTTCCCCAGTAAAAACAATTCAGTTAAAATTCGTTTGAAGAAGTGAAGGACAGAGGGGGCTAATTTGTTTAATCTGATTCATGCAAAAAATATTGGAAAAGCAAACAGATGAACTCTTTGTCACTACCTGTCCGAAAACAAAGATGATACACATCCAAAATTGTATCAAGCCTAATTTTCATCTTGAATAGAATGGTAGCATTGTAGGTGAAGGAAAAGTAGGAGATATTCTGTATCTTATCTTTACTAAGGGTTTTTTTGTCTTCTTCTAAATTATATTGTTATTAGAAAACTATATAATCTT
The DNA here is from genome assembly GCF_964199755.1 of Larus michahellis. Classification (NCBI taxonomy): domain Eukaryota; kingdom Metazoa; phylum Chordata; class Aves; order Charadriiformes; family Laridae; genus Larus; species Larus michahellis. The sequence goes on along the minus strand of NC_133897.1, from coordinate 62,141,392 downwards.
GATGAAATTCCTGTGTGAGGCATGTACAAAGATTATTGTTGAATAAATATATGTGAGTAGTTAGCAATAGTTTACTATCCACATGGTTCTGCCCTGGGTCCACCTTCAGTAATTAATAGCTGAACAGTGAATTAGAGAGTAAGTTTATGGAAATTGTATCTGATATTTGCTCATGAGAGGAACTACAGAGATAGACAAGGACAAGAAAGCCTTAGAATTAAACTCCCCCACATTGAAGGAACTAAGAAAATACAATATAATTCAATAGGGAAAAGTGCAATATACTTAGAACAGATGACCTTCGGTGCATTTCAAAGTCCAGCTTTGGCAGCACATTTCCAGGAATATGTGCACCCAAAGGCGAGAAATTAGAGAAGTGCTACAAGAAAAAAAAAAAAGAAGACATAAAGTATGAAGTATGACCTGCAAGAAAACATTGAATAAAAGAAGTGTAAAAGGTTGAACTGCAAAAACATTAAAAAGATGCAGATTAGCAATTAGAAGAGATGTTTTGACAATTAAGGAGTAGCTTTGTAAAGATAAACGATAGGAATATATTGCTTGAAATGGCTATGGTGCTTCTGTCATTGAAGATCTTTAGCATAGGCTAAGCAAACTTCAGTCAAGGGTAACACTTACATAGGTGATCTGCCTCTTGACTAAGTGATCTCTTACAGTGCAGTACAGTCCTAATTATTTGTACTTTATTGAGTTTTCAGAAGCCTTTTATTTCACTCTGCATTTTTCTCAAAACCTTCCTTTTGCCTGCAACTTTCATCCAGCTCTAGTTTTAAAGATTGTGCTCGGTGGCTTTATCCACTCTTTAGATAGCATAACGGCTGTCATCTTCTCCTTCTCCTATGAACTCAATGAAGCTGATTCCTTCTTGTACCTAATGTAGTATCATACTTCTAATGCACAAACTGGGGCATTTATGACAGGACCTTCCTTATGAGCAGACACCTGGGGGACAGCTGTTCTGAGACTCTTCTCCCAGCCGAAGGAGGCATTAGCAAGGCCATGATGTGACTGAAATTAAAGTATCTTAATCCTTCCACCTACTCAGTGCCATGACGGACTGTTACCGCATTTAGAAATAATGAAAGCAAAAATATTTTTCAATTTGTGTGTCTTTTTTTTTCCCCACAGTCAACATGATACTTAACAAGAGTATTGAAGAACTGCTTCATAGGTCAGCTATTAAGCCTTTGTCGTTTCAACTGCTTGTCATAATGTTGCAGTATTCTATTAGACAGCCACCTAGAAGAGTATACATTTTTAGTCTTGTTGGTCTGGTCTTGGTGGGCAAGGCACTTTTTTAGTACAAACATATGCTGGATGATGGATGGCATAAGAACAGACCTCCAACTTGGCAAGAGGGGAGAAGGAGACAATTCACTTCAATAATCCTAGATTTTCAGCATTGCAAATTGCTAAAATTAACATTACAAAGTAATTGTGTCTACCCTTCCCTCTCAAAAACAATAAAAAAATTTATATTCTGTATTTCAATTATTTTAGGTCTGTAATGGAGAAGAATCTCATTTTCAGTGACCATAATGCTGATTATAAACAGTCCCTTATTAAAGTCTGTTTCTATGTAACTCTTATCTATGTATTTTGCTAGTATGTATATTTGTACCAATATTACAGAAAATATAATTAGCTTTCCAACTATCCTATGTGGCGTCTACTTTTGTGCATAGTTTGAACACCAGTTTTTCAATACAGTGTTTCTGGAACCACATATTTAAATCCCTTCAGGGCTGGCTCTGTCTTTAATGTAGTTCACTCAAAAAAATTTGAAAAGAGTATCACCCAGTATGCTATGTGAAATCTGTATGAAAGATACGAGACCTTCAAAACTAAGGATGAGAAAAACCTTCTATTGTTTTACGCAAAACCAAAGGTTTTTGGAGTCTAATTTGTTAAATATAACTGTTTTTGTTGTTGCTCAATATGATGTCAGTTCTGTAAGTACATGAAAAAGGAAAAAGAGCAACCTAAGACTAATTCTGTAAAATTACTTCTCTTAAAATTATGGCTTCACCCAATGACTGGGTGTTATGTCCCAGTCCGACCACGTTTGGTCCGGGAGCGGTTTGGGCTGATTCTGAGCGCAAGATTAAGACACAAATGAGGTCAGATGCCGCTCACTGCAGATTTATTGTTATTCCCCAGCATTAGTCACTGAGACGAGCAATAGAATAAAGAAGGGAGTAAAGAAGAGGCAGAAAAGAGAGAAGCAGTATTACGGAACGCAGCAAGAGTATAATCACCACCACAGGCCCGCTGGCATCCCGACGGTCCTTGGAGTTCAACGGCATCCCGTTGATCCGTAGTTCCCAAGTGATGGTGGTGAGCGCCCCCCATTGTGGTCTGGCATGGCGCTAGTTTATAGTCCCTGTCGGCTTGTGGTTCAATCAGTCAGCATGCAGGTGGTCTTGGCTTGGCCAATCATTGTTTGACACGGTTGCTGGGTGAGATTTTCCTGCCCCTGTTGCTTGGGCAGCACTTGATTTAGCAAAGTCATCATGCCACGATAAATTTGGGGTACACTTGGTTGGCACGTACACCACGCAGGCAACAGCGGGCAAACTTCCAGACATCCTGTTGGTCTGCCGGAAGTCTGCACCAGCTTCCCTTCAGCCCGTAGGTGGCAAACCTGACAGGAAACCTGGCAAAGCTCATGACGGCTTGCAGAAAATTAAGCAAGCTTTGAGACAATTACTTTTAGGTTCCAGTCTCTGACACTGGGAATAGGTTCTAACTTACGGACTTGAAAGAAGATAATAATGTGCACACATAAAGCCAAGTTAAGTGTTTGTGGGGTTGGCACCTTCATTAAAGGCATCCCTTTACACTTGCAGTGGCAGTGGTGAATTAATCTTAAAAGACAGTTACTGATATATTTCCAAATTAGTATTCTAGTTTGGATACTTTTACAACTTATTTTTGCTGTTCATTGTTCGTAAGAATTGTGTGGCCCACATTATTCATGAAACATTTACAAATCCTGGAAAATCCTTAAATGTTTAGGATGAACAGTCTCTGACATTGAGATGAAGGGTTCCAGCTTGTTCCCTCTGGGCTCTAAACTAATTTTTGGTCTAACTAGATCCTGCCTCTTTACTCAAGGAAAGTTCCATTTGTGTCAGTGGAAATTCTGATTTCTGAGAGCAGCTAGACTTGACTCATTGAAACAAAATAATTGTCATCTTTGTTTTGCAAGGACTAGACAAATACCCTTGCTCGTGCTTACTTACACATTGTGTGGTTCCATCAACTTCAGAGGGGTCATTTATTTATTGGGTTGAAGTTTGTGTCTGCCATGAGCACGAGTAACCAGACATAGTCCTTATGTAGGAAGTAACTGCTGTGCCTAGTCATCAGATCTCCTTTTATATCTCAATTAAAAACAGTTACAAATTGAACACAGAATCATTTTATTTTTAAAGGTAGACTAAGTGTGTCACTATCTCACAATTATTCAGATGTCTTTTATATTACATCTTTATCATGTTGGGTAGTTGCTAATTTGTTAGCATGGTTAATCCAACTACTTTCTCTAAGTTTCACTAATAGTCAACTGGGATCAATTGTGGGGAGGCCTGCAGCACATTTGGACACTAGCCATTAAGAGCTGGCACTGAAATCGACATTAAGAAATTGTAGAGATAGCAAACGGTAGGATGAAAACTAGTATTACAATTACTACTACAGTGCATGTAGAAGAAAGGGTCAGCCCTGGAGCCCTTAGTCACACAAAACTGCACTCTGACATTACCTCACACTGAGGGCGTGTAGTAATTATGCTCTGTGGGAATTATTCTTGACAACCGATTCTACAAGAGAGACTATTTCTATGGTAGTGATCATGTAGCCTACACACTTTCATCTTCCAGTGTAGAAACAGGCTGATTTATTAACCTTGTACAGACCTGTTGAAACCTATTTGGTTTCCCCTGGTTGAATGCTGAATCAGTGCACCAACATAATAGAAATCTTGGCTACAATGCAACATTTATACATTTTAGATGTGTATCTCCTATAACAGGTAAATATTTTTTAGACACACCTAACAACCATTTTTTGACTACGCTGCAAATCAAATTTTGCTGTTTGGCCTATACTTTTTCCTGTAAATCACGGAACACTGTATTTATAAAACAACCTGTACTTCACACAATCACTGTTCTTAGTAGTGTGGTCAATTAACTACTTGACATATTAAATACATTTTAAAGATTTTTATGCTCATACTGAAAATTTCTCAATGCTTGCTAGAGCTACCAACTATCCATTGAAATGCTATGTAGCAAATGTGGAGGGGATATATAAACAGGTTTTAGAACATTAAGCCACGTATAATTGTATGTGTAAATATCTTCTATTTTTTTATTCCCAGAACTCTTAGTTGTCATTCTTATCGAGTTTATCATGTGACTTGTCCTTAAAAATGCTGTCTCCAACAAAGCTTTGCCAGTTTACAGGAGTTGATGATCCAGCCCATTATGTGATTCCTTATGTTCTAGAGGTTTGAAAATAACTTTGACAACTAAATTTGAAGGAGTTTTAGAGGTGTTCTAGTTCATGAAAATCCAGCTGCTGGGATGATATTGAGGCTTAGCATAGACTTTTTGTTGTTATAATTCATGAAGCTATGTTTTTCCTATCCATGTAGCAGTGCCCCACCTTCACGCTGACCAGCTTATTTTATTTCTAATCTGCACTACATGCAGAACAATTTTATGCTTTCTACACTTAAAATATCATGCTGAGTTACAATGTTTATTTATAGATTAACACTGGGATTCTTGAAAGTAAATGTGCTCAACAGTCTGTAGGTGTTTTCAAGCAGAAGGAAATCAAGGAACAATGTTTAGAGCATATCTTTGGAAAATTATTATTAGAATACGGCCTCAAATTTTTAGTTATTAGATTGCTAATTGTTGTAATTTCCCACTGTGCATTTATTTCCAAGTAGCTTCCTGACAAATAGAAAAAATTGCCTCACATAAACCACTAAGTAATTAATATACTTGAGTCTAATTGGATTTGGACCTACACTACTGCAAATAGAGTTGTAGAGAGAATGGACTACAATAGACAGATCTGTTAATACATTGATAAAGTGATTTTGTTGTGGACAAGACACACCAAATTACTAAATAGTGTGGCGTGCACTTCATACTAACGCATTTCTTTTCCAGCGTTCATCACCTTTGTAATAAAGGGAACCACCCACATACGTGCTCTTTTATTTAAAATTATCCCATGTAGGAAAAACTCTAAATTGCAATGGAAACTGTTCAGTGAAATATATATATATATTCATACAAGTTGCATATATAAACTTTAATCAAATGTGATGGGAAGACTTTGACGACTCCTGACTTGATACTACATTAAATCAAAGGATTAAACCTTCTCTCCAGACATGGCTTCAGGCTATTGCATCTGTGAACTGACAGATTGTGAGCATTGAAAGCTTAACAAATCTATCATAGCTATATACTTAACTCCACCCAGAAGTGAATTAAGCCAGGGAATTCAAACTAGCTAGGTTTATGGATAATCTCGTTTAGACAAATAAAGCCTGAGACAGGCTTCTGTCAGTTGCTATTGTAAACCTTTTTTATATCTTTGTTTTCTGGAGGCAAATATGATTTCTGCCTTGCTAGTTACAGATCATTAAAGCTGTGTAAGGCTTGAAAATGTTATGGCTTGAGGGTTTTCAGGACTTACCATATTTTCAGGATTTTCCATGCTTTCTATTCATATCATTACAGTGCATGTTTTTTGCCTTAATTTGACGTTTTTGATTTTTCAGTCTTGGTTTACAGTGAGAAGATTAAATGTAAGAAACATAAAGTATTCAGGTTTCCCCAGTTTTCCCAACAGTCAGCAATCTTAACATGCTGCACAATGCTAAGAATGCGGAGATTAGCAATCATTTAAGACCGGTATAAGCTTTTTTAAATTAAGAAATTCTATTTTAAATGCTTATCCTTCTTCACATATGTTGTCCAAGACACATTGCTTAGTCTAAATATCTTAACAGCTTTTTAATATTTCTGGGGTAAAATCTTGATCACATGACAATCAGCAAGAAATGTTTTTCTTAATTTCTATGGGGGGAGCAATGTTTTCCTATAATCTTGAAATAAGACTGGATAATACGTATTAGCATTACTTTATATAATACAAGGTACATAAACCACACAACAGTGGGAGGAACTACAACTCAGAGTCATGCAGTCACAGTTCTTTCCCTGTAATTTTCTTAATCTGCATTTGAAAGGGTAGGGGTAGGGACATGGTGGCATTTTCTCACTGTCCTATGCAAGTAGTCAATCTCTCACATTGCTGACTGGTGAACTGCAAGAAGATATGAGTAGTAAGTGCCTCAATAGTGCCTTTCATCATGAAAGATCTCAAATTATTTCATATGTATAAGAAAATTCATAAAATAATTGTGATAGTAATAATACGGAAAGACAAATGCTGTAATTAGAACAGCCTCATAAAATACATATATTTCTGTAATTGATAAATATGTATGCATAAATTTTAGTAGTCTCGTTAATGTTTCTACCAGTTTACTACAATACAGTATTTAATGGATGCATTCTCTGGATCTTCCCCTCTGCCTTTGTCTTTCTGTGACTGCAAGTGCAATACCTTCTGAAAAAAGGGTTGTAGTGGTTAGCAATGTAAGGGTATGTGGAAGGTGAGAGAATCTGCTTTATTAAGGTTATCCAGTCAAGGACTTTTTCAATGCAAAGGGAATAATAAGTAAAAGGGAAAGTGATAAACAAGAACACACAGAAACATATGTCTGGTATAGAGGGGATAACGGAGAAAACGCCAAACACCAGAAGTCTCCACTCATTGACTGATTAAGAAACTCCAGGTACAGCTTTGGAGAAGGTCACTTGAACTTTCTAACTGATAAGAGCGGGGAAACAAGAGAAACATGAGGATTTGGGACATTAGAGGGGAAATCTGTGGGACTACGCGGAATTTATGAAGCAGGGGGACCCGGCTGGGGTACTTAGCCTTACTAAGTTAGAATCTTTGTTCTTCATTGAGGCCTGCTACTATATGTATTCTCTTGACGAGGCTGTGATACACGCAATAATTAATAAATACAACATATGAGGTATTATGAACATTTTGTTTGGGATAAAGAAACTTCAAGCACAATGAAAATTTGGGAACTTTGCCTATTTTCTATATTTATTTGATTGTTAAACTGAAACCGTATAAATGTTGAAGTATTCCAGGTTAATGTTCACATCACACAGTGATGTTAGTGTTCACATTCACAGAGGAAAGAAACCTGGAAAGCTTTATAACATACACAAATGTTTTACAAAAGCTAAAAACGTGGAAAAAAATAGTGATTAAGTTTTTTGAATTCAGCTGCTTTCTCTGAAATAAACACTTATGTAGAGGGGCTCACTAGTATTGTTCCCAAACTCTAAGTAATCCTTCAGAATAAACTAGACCTACAACTGAAAAGATGAAGTAGTTTTTCATTGACCTTCAAATTATGTCTCCACTGAAATTTCCATTGAAATCAACAGAACAGCCTATTTTTCACAGATAATTAAAAGCTTTAAAAAATTTTACTTTAAAGTCTTTCAAATCTTAAAGATATAAAAATATCTTTCTGAAGCTCTAGTAGTTCAATAGTCTACTTAACTGAAAGGCTGTTTGTACCCTGCCATTCTGGCTAGCCGTTCCTCAGCTTAGGAAGTCACTTCATCCTCCAGCTCTCAAATGAACCCAGTACTCACTTGAGTTCAACTTTAACATCGTGTGTTTATGCACTCTTTTGGCTTCCGGTTCACTTCAATCCAAACTTCTGCTCCCTTAGGAGCTGTAGTAGTTTTTCCCTTTCTTCCCTCCACCTTGGGAAAGAATCAGCCGAGTCTGGCAGAGGAAAGGACTGAAAATAGCTGTCTTAGAATTTCCGTAAAGGAAAGAAGGGAGAAAAAAGGGCTTCCTTTGAGAATTTTATGGAAGCTGCTGAAAGGACGAGGAAGAAGACCTAAGTGCTTTTTTCATGGCAAGCTCTAACTGGAAACTCTTCTCCGGAAAGTGAGAAAGCAAACCCAGAGATGACATTTAGGAGAATCTGAAATGCCTCTCATTACTGGGAGAATGTCTCCTAGCCAGGAAGACCTCCAGGAATAGGTAATCTGGAGCATTACCTTAATTACATTTAGGAGCACCTCTTTCTTAAAGTCGTGGGGAGAAAGACTGAGATTTATTTATTTGCCTTTTATATTCTGGTCAAAACATAAAATGGGTTTTTAAACAAATCTTTGTATTCGATTCAGATTATTTTCTTAATGCTGGTCTATTCCACAGGAGTTGTTTGTGTTGGTTGTAGATAATGAGATTGTCTGTACATTTCTATTATAGCAAGAAACACATCAAATGTTGTAGTCAATTACTGAGTCGAAGTTGAACTGCAATAGTACGCCTTTTCACATTTCTAGGAAAAACAGCCTACTTTTAGACAATTTAAAGTGTTCCTGTCAGTTTGGTGTGACAGCTGCAGAAAAGGATGAAACAATAGAATATTGCATTATGACAATATCTGCACAAATATAGAATAGAAAATAAGAGATTAGGTAGCATTTCTGCGGGAAAGGATTATGTGTTATTGTGCATAATCAGAAGATAAACAGAAGTAAAACATATCACACTATTGCCCCAAAATCAATACGTGGTTATATACATATTAAAAGAGAGATGCAAAATTATCTCTTTATGCAGAAGTGATGTGATATCAGTGTGAATCCAGCATCCAAGTTTTGACAGTAACTTGTCAGAAAGATAGGAACTTGACAGAGGAAGTGATAACATCTTGCTGCAAAAATGAATCAATAATCTGTTTTTCATACCTGGTGTGTAAGCAAAGATATAATGTCTACCTTTTTTTCTTAAGTTTGTAACTAACTAACCTGGGTGAAGGGTGCTCCGAGGTGAGCTTTACTGAGTCTGACTGCAATGGTTGAAGGTACCAGTTCCCCAGGCTGCCTGTCTGAACCTCTGCTATGGGTCACATCCAAGGTAAAAGAGCAGCAGAGCTGAGTCTGTGACACACTTTGGCTGCACGCTTTCATATTCTAGTGCATTCACACAAACTGCCAGGGAAATTGGGTGCTAAAGAGTAGTGTCTGACCCGGGGAAGAGTGAGGAGGAAGTGAACATTAGCTCGTGTCAGCTCTATGAGGACAACAGCAGAGTCTGGCAGTAGGGCCAGACAGCTGAGGTCATTCACATCTTCAACAAGCAGCTGTTCGCTTCCAGGCACAGCCGTCACAGTCCTCAGATCCCACAGACACACTGCCGGCAAGCGGCACTCTATCAAGCTGCTGTTAACAGTTGCCTTCTATCATGTGTCCAAATATTAACCCTGTTTGAGATAGAAATTATCTACACCGATGCCAACTAAACTGTAGGCAAACTTAAAACACAGTGAAGTCCTTAAACAATCTACCTTAGAATATGCATTTTGATATATTTAGAGCAGACTGCAGGGGGAAAACAAACCTGTTTGATGGGGGAGAACCACTGACCACAAAGCAGAAAAGCTGAAAGAAATAACAAGGCCTATTTATAGAAGTTGCCAACTAGTTCTTTTTTCCTTGAAATCACTTTCCTGGAATTTTTTGGATAATATTTTCATTTTACTGATGAGTGGGAGGAATCAGAATAAAGCAAGAAAAGCAGGCAGCCTGTTTTTCAAATGACTGTTTAAATTTGTCCTTCTTGGACTTCTTTCCCAAAACATACCACAAAGAACATTCCTTCTCTTCTCCCAGTAATGTTTCTTTCTTTTCCTCTCTTTCTTTTTTATTGGTGCCTTCCGTAAGGCTAGAACAGTATTTTGTAGAGATGAGAATCACGAAGAGGAAGAAGGAACTCACTCATATACAGCTAGACAAGGACACGACAAACCTGGCTTTAATTTCTACTTTTGACACAGTTTTACTGTGTCAAATTTGTGGCTTATTAAATGATAAGCCATTTAATTTCTCTTCCATGACTTCCCATTGGTGAAATGTGGATAATCATTCTGCTTTCCCAGAGAGATTCTGCTGCACAAAGCTTTCTTCTGCTATATATGGCTAACGACTGCCACAATAACATCCAATCTAGAAGAAATTTCCTTCTTTTCTCTCATTTTTTAAAATGACACACACACTATTGGAGAGATTCACTTGCATTGACCTTCATAAAAGAAGTATTACAGGAAGATACTCTCCCTGTCACATGTTTTGAGTGCAGTTGTCACTGCTTATCACACTGGGTTTCCTTGCTTCGTATGGGCACTACTGTATTTACAGATTTGCTAGTCCAAAATTATATCACTGAATAGGATGTATCTAGTGATTGTTTCAACAAAATAGAGTGGCGTACATCCCACAGATACAGCCAAATGCTTGATGGGCAAGAACTAGGTGTTGCCTCCCTAACAGTATATAAGAATTAATGTTCCAGCCCTCTTTATCAAATGCAGCATGACTACGAAAGCTTAAAGTCCAGGAATGACTCCACATATAAAGAAACCTGGCAGCCAGGAAGACTATAAGGTCATTTGCTTGTTTAGAAAGGAATCTGGGAGACTGACAAGGACACACTAAAGTTAAAATTTAGGAGTATCATAGAATTGTAGAATCATAGAATGGTTTCAGTTGGAAGGGACCTTAAAGATCATCTAGTTCCAAACCCCCTGCCACGGGCAGGGATGGGGCCTCAACAGCTTCTCAGGGGAACCTGGTCCAGTGGCTCACTACCCTCATAGTGAAAAATTTCTTCCTAATATCTAATCTACATCTACCCCTTTTCAGTTAATATTATACTTTTCTTTCTTCATAAACTGAAATACGGTTACTAGTTTATAAATTGAAATAAAATTGAGGTATGTGTGAAGAAAACCAAAGTCCTGCCTTCTGTAAGATGCTATTATTACTATATAAAATAATCATAGTGAATATGATACTTTAAATTACTTAGCTTATCCTAGGGCTGAAGCTTATTATAATTTATTTAATTAATTTAAATTACAAAAAATATTAAAGTGGTAACATTGGTACCATTTTTTCTGCTGTTTATCAAAATGAAATATCAAATAAACTATAAGAAGAGATTTAGGTCAAATAAATTCTTTATAGGTATCAAAGTAAAGGCAAGGAGAAAAATAATTCAAAAACCTACAAATAGAAAGCAGGGGTAAATGGATATACTTTAAGTAATAACTCTTGCTTGTTTCATAGTTTCAATTGTGAATAGAAGTTGTCATTTATTTCACTTTGATTCAAAGAACTGGTTTTCAAAAAGAGGTCCACAGATCTTTGGTAATCTCCAGATTACTTCTACCAGGCTTCAATGATAATTAGGAAAAGAAATCATTAGTAGGCTTAAATTTGCCTTTTGGGAGTCTGTATTCATAGGGAATTTGAAATCATGTGGCTGGTTGGCTAAGGGCTGAAACTAAGTCTCTGGGACTGGTGCTGGAGAATTATAGCATTGCTCCAAGAGAGCTGGTGCAGAGGTATGAGAGTGTTTTTGAAGGTGCACATAAGACCCAAGGTGCAACTAATAGCTGATATTTGATGAGTTTTCATGTTGGAATTGTGATAGTGATTCAGAATTTGAAGGTAGTACTACAGTTTTTACTGCCAAAAGAAGACTGGTCCCAATTTTCGTCTGACTTGCATTACATTACCACTCTAATTCCATGAAGTACTGTATTTGCTTCTGGTTTTCATGACTGTAGGTGAGGCAGGAATTTAGTTCACTCAATGAAATTGATTCTGGCTATACAGTTCTAATAAGTTTTTGTCATTTGTGTTGTATATCCTATGGTAGTTTGTCTGGTGACTTTAAATCATCTGGGAGAAGGAATTGTCGCCCAACGTGTTCACAGATATTGCCGGTGGAGACTCCACACCTGCTCCAGGAAATCCATTCCAGTGCTTCATCATTGTTTATGCTAGGCACTTTCCCTTATTTATCTCCTTAACCTACTTTGCCATAAAGTAAGCCATCTTTGCTTACACACCAGGTATGAAAAACAGATTATTGCTTCATTTTTGCAGCAAGATGTTATCACTTCCTCTGTCAAGTTCCTTCAAGCATCTTTCCTTGTAACTGATTTTCTTAAACTAATAATTTTTGATGCTCTCCTCTGAACTCTCTCTATCTTTCTGACAAGTGTACTGTCAAAACTCGGATGCTGGATTCACACTGGTATCACATCACTTCTGCATAAACAGATAATTTTGCATCTCTCTTTTAATATGTATATAACCATGTATTGATTTTGGGGCAATAGCAGGCCTCAATGAAGAACAAAGATTTAACTTAGTAAGGCTTGTATTCATCTGTTTAATGTTACGCATCTTTAGAAATTTTACGCATTTTTAGAAATTTTGCTGTGACCTGCCCTAGTCAATGGAAGGAAAGCACTGCCATTCATCTCAGGAATGAAGCTGCTTTTGAAAGTGCCTGTTTCTTTTTTCCTACTGACTATAGAAGGAGTTCAGGATAATAAGAATTATAACTTGGATATCTCAGTTGAAGTCTTATATTCAAATGAATCTGGAGAATTGTAGCATTGCTCCAAGAAAGCTGGTGCAGAGGTATGAGAGAGTTTTGGGAACATAAGACCCAAGGGGGAACTAATAGCTGATGTTACTTCAGAATGTTACTTCTCAGTAAACTGTTCTGATAGTGCTGATGTAACAGACAATGAATTGGTCTACTAATAAAAATTTTCAAAAATTGGAGCGCCTTTTTTCTGTACAATTTAAATTTACAAGGCAGCTGGTATTTGGCACATGGTGTCATTCAGCAGAATCTATTCAAAATTCACTTGGGATCCTAATCTTAAATCAACTTTCATATAGATACAGGCTGAAACTTTGTTAAATTCTTGTCACTTCCTCTGTGTATACAATAGTCTGAACTATTCCATACCTTACGTTACTTGTTTTCTGGTACTTGGCCTAAATTATGCTTAATTTTCAAATGGTTATATGTCACACAATATCTGTTGAAAAAGGAAGGGATAATTGTATCATTTGATTCCTATTGGATTTCTAATTGGAGAATATCCAGGTATTAATTAGGATAACAGTGTAACTACTTCAGTATCATACTTTTAAGCATTAATTAAGGATATGAGGTAGTAATTTGGAGACAGCTTAAATTCTATTGCTTTTATATTTTAATAGAATTTTATACAATGTAGCATTTCTACTGAAAATGTTAATGAATGAGGTAACTGATGATTATTACGAACCCATTGGCTTAGTGAGTAGTACCTTAATATATGAATATAATTAATTTCACTTAAAGCAATCTGTATGCTTAACAGATTAATAAATAATCAGTAAGGGCAGCACAGATGGGCTGCATATTTTGAATAATTTTATAGAAAAGTAATATAGGGTAAAGGTTTGTTCTGGAATTATTTCTCCTATGAGTTTACATTACTCACTAGGATAACTCGACTAAATTTTCCAGTTAAATTGCTATGACAATTACTGGTGAAGAAACTACATCATCTCAAAGGTTTAAGTCAAAGTATCAGAAGCTGCAAAAGGAAATAAAACACGGAAACCACCAATGAAGTGAGGAGGGATTACTCAGTGCCAGGCTTCCAGGTGCAAAAAGCAATTGAAACATGAATTTTAGTAGGAATGTGTCTTGAAAATGCCGCCTTCATGTGAAATTCAATCAGATATTTTCCTGTTTTCAAAGCAGAGAGTAAAAAATACAGATAAAACAAACCTCATTTTCCATTCTCTCAGTCATTTCCATCTCTCTCCTTCCTTTGCTGCATTCTTGGATGTAAATAGGTGATGAGTGAAAGTGGATAGCAAAGTTTCATAGTATTGAATCCTGCAATTATTTCAGAGAGACTGTTACTACTTTTTCCTAAGAACTTATTACTTCAAAGTACTGTGCAAGTGTTTGACATTGTCTGCTTTTTAAAACCACTTCTAGCAGTTTGTAATGCTCCCTTTTTAAGATAGGCTTGCTGCCCAACCTGAACCCTCATCTGCTAACACTGAGATACCACCTGCTGCTTGAATGGGTCTAACACTTGGCTACAGTGCGGAGTCAAATTTCTGATTTTTAATCACAGAATTAGAGCTGAATCAAGTAAATGCATATCTATGTTACTGTAACTATGATGGTGAACAGGACCTGTTAAAACCAACAACTTATCTCATCGCAGAAATTTCCTGTGAGCCAGATTCTTCCAAATGTGACCTTGCTAAACCTTTCACAGCATAAATCAAGATACCAGAATTTCTTTACAATGTTAATCCTACACACTTAGTCACACACAGAGACTATTAATAAAAATAGAATAAGAGCAAGATGCAATTATGCAGTTCAGATTGCTTATTCCATGATTGCTTATTCCAGTCTCACAATATCATGGAACCATAAAATGTTTAGAGTTGGAAAGGACCTTAAAGATCATCTAGTTCCAATCCCCCTGCCATAGGCACGAGCCTCTTCCACCAGACCGGGTTACTCATAGCCCCATCCAACCTGGGTTTGAAGACTTCCAGGGATGGGACATCCACAACTTCTCTGGGCAGCCTGTTCCAGTGCCTCATCACCCTCACGGTAAAGAATTTCTTCCTAATATCTAATCTACATCTACCCTCTTTCAGTTTAAAACCTTTACCCCTTGTCCTATGGCTACATGTGCTTGTAAAAAGTCCCTCTCCAGCTTTTATGTAGGAACACTTCAGATACTGGAAGGCTGTTATAAGGTCTCCCTGGCCTTCTCCTCTCCAGGCTGAGCAAACCCAACTCTCTCAGCCTGTCTTCATACGAGAGGTGCTCAAGCCCTCTGACCATCTTCATGGCCCTCCTCTAGAGCCGCTCCAACAGGTCCATGTCCTTCTAATGTTGGGGGCCCCAGAGCTGGACACAGTACTCCAGGTGGGGTCTCAGGAGAGTGTAGTAGAGGGGTAGAATTATCTCCCTCAACGTGCTGGTCATGGTTCGTTTGATGCAGCCCAGGGTACTGTTTCCTTTCTGGGCTGTCATCACACATTGCCAGCTCATGTTGAATTTCTCATCCACCAACACCCCATCTCTTTCTCCTTCTCCTTAGGGATGCTCTCAATACATTCTCCATCCAGCCTGTATTTGTGCTTAGGATTGCCCCAACCCACATGCAGGACGTCGTACTTGGCCTTGTTGAACTTCATGAGGTTGGAATGGGCTCACCTCTCAAGCCTGTCCAGGTCCCTCTGGATGGCAAACTTGCTGAGGGTGCACTCAATCACACTGTCCATGTCTCCCACAAAGATGTTAAACAGCACTGGTCCCAATACCAACCACTGAGGAACATCACTCGTCACTGCTCGCCACT
Organism: Larus michahellis; assembly: GCF_964199755.1. Taxonomy (NCBI): domain Eukaryota; kingdom Metazoa; phylum Chordata; class Aves; order Charadriiformes; family Laridae; genus Larus; species Larus michahellis. Next base: position 62,125,962 of record NC_133897.1, on the reverse strand, counting down.
TGGACATTGAGCCATCAGCTGCAACTCTTTGAGTGCAACTGTCCAGCCAATTCCTTATCCACCGAGTGGACCATCCGTCAAATCCATGTCTATCCAATTTAGAGACAAGATGTCATGTGGGACAGTGTAAAATGCTTAGCACAAGTCCAGGTCGATGATGTCAGTTGCACTTCTCTGATCCACCAATGCTGTAATCCCATCGTAAAAGGCACCAAATTTGTCAGACACATTTTGCCCTAAGTGAAGCCATATTGCTGATCACCAATCACCTCCTTGTTTTCCATGTGCCTTAGTATAGTTTCCAGGAGGATCTGCTCCACGATCTCGCTGGGCACAGAGGTGGGACTGACTGGCCTGTAGTTCCCCAGCTCTTCCTTTTTTCCCTTTTTAAAAATGGGGGTTATGTTTCCCCTTTTCCAGTCAGCAGGAACTTCACTGGACTGCCACGACTTCTCAAATATGATGGATAGTGGCTTAGTAAATTCATCCACCAGTTTCCTCAGGGCCCATGAATGAATATCATCAGGTCCCACAGACTTGTGTACTTTCAGGTTCCTCAGATGGTCTGAAACCTGCATGTGTCGCTGGCCATTGGCCAATTTGGCCAAAACCAGTCATTGAGTACCTCAGCCTTCTCTATATCCCAGGTGGCCAGGTCTCCCATTTCCTTCCAGAGAGGGCCCACGTTTTTTCCTAGTCTTCCTTTTGTCACTGCCCTACCCGTAGAAACTTTTCTTGTTGTCCTTTATGTCCCTGGCTGGATTTAAATCTATCAGGGCTTTAGCTTTCCTAACGTGGTCCCTGGCTTCTCAGACTATTTCTCTGTATTTTTCCCAGGCTACCTTGGGTCCTTGCTTCTGCCCTGTGTAGCCTTCCTTTTTCTGTTTGAGTTTGTTCAGGCACTCCTTGTTCATCCATGCAGGCCTCCTGCAGTTTTTGCCTGACTTCCTCTTTGTTGGGATGCATCACTCCTGAGCTTGGCGGAGGTGATCCTTGAATATTAACCAGCTTTCTTGGGCCACTCTTCCCTCCAGGGCTTTATCCCATGGTACTCTGCCAAGCAGGTTCCTGAAGAGGTCACAGTCTGCTCTCCTGAAGTCCAGGGTAGTCAGCTTAGTGTGTGCCTTCCTCACTGCCCTAAGGATCTTGAACTCCACTATTTCACGGTCATTACAGCCAAGGCTGCCCTTGAGCTTCACATTCCTCACCAGCCCCTCCTTGTTGGTGAGAACAAGGTCCAGCATGGCACCTCTACTTGTTGGCTCCTCAGTCACTTGGAGCAGGAAGTTATCATCAACGCATTCCAGGAATCTCCTGGATTGCTTATGCCCTCCTGTGTTGTCCCTCCAACAGATATGAAGACATTGCGATTTATGCTTCTTACTACGAGTTCCTTTGTCTTATTTTGGAATCCTTGTTGGAGCAGAAAATTGCAAATCTCACCACATTCCTACTCTTTCATTGATTACACCTGATTAGGTTGCAGAACCTGCTGGCAGACTACCTACAAGCAGATGTAACACGAGTCATAATGACTAACCTGTAGAGTTCTTGCGAAGTTATGTTGAGGGAAAAAAAATAAAAGGAGGAAAATCTTTCAGTGCTCTAATGCGCACTGAAGGGAAGGGAATTTCCTTGTGCTAGGTGTAGTGAAGATTAAAAATCCAGCAGCACTCACCAAGCATTTTGCCTTTGGCAAGAGTAAGGTCAGAATAATAAAATGCCTTTTCCACATTATGTGCCTTGGTTCGCAACACGGGTATAGCTGGACCATCTGAAAATGACCACTGGAAGAGTACCTCCTCCTAGTCATAAAAGTCAACAATCTTTTGAAACAAAGTATTCAGAGGCACCAAAGTTGTTTAGCCTCAGAACTAGTGTTTTGCTTTGTGGCCACCGGCAAAAGGCTCAGTCACACTGCGTCCAGAAAGCTGGAAAGGAAGCATGACTAGGCAGCTAAAACCTCCTTTCGGTGGAAGTTATTACAGGCCTGTCTGTAGGCCTTTCAGCCACTGAACACCATGGGCCAATCTACTACTCCAGGAAGAAAAGCTGTACAGGGAACCTTGCAGAAACAGCTTTTCAGTTAGGGGAGAAGTAAGTTTTTCCTTCAAGGGAACAAGTAACAGGTCCCAGCTAAGGTTCCATGGAGAACTGGAGTCATCCTTGTAGACAGTAGGTCTTCTGCTCTCTTTGCTCACTTGTAACCTGCCTGTGATGGAGTTTTATTCAGAGAGCAGAAGAGTTTAAAGCTTCCTCTCACTACTAAGCTGACTACTCACACCTACTCTTGGCTATTCAGAGTTCAAGTCTTCAAAGAATCTTCTAATTTTTTTTACCCAGCTGCTCTATTCAGTCTCATTTATGGCTGATGATACACTTTCTAGCTGTAGATTTAGAGTTATGGTGAGATTCTTAAAACTTTTTGGATCTTCTGCACAAAGAATATATGATTGTGATTTTTTTTCCCATGAATTATACTTAAGGGATTGGTTTTAGTTAATGATGGGATAATAACTTTTATATTAAAACCTGATTTTGTACAGGGTAATTGCAGCAGATGAATGAAACATGTTTACTGAGCATGAGGTAACAGAAATTGCTATGGTGTTTTTGAGAGAAACACATCTCTCTTCAGAGGAAGAAAAGGAAGAGAATCACAAAGACTCTCTCAAGACCAAATTATTCTGACACAAACCAAAACCTACATTTATATGGTAATGCAGAAAATTCAGAGGTGGCGAATACAGTACTAAGAGGAGGGGGAGAATTTTCAAAGAATCAATGACAGCAACTTTTGAGAAAAGTGCAACAAAAGCTTTGAGAGAAGTGGTTTTGTGATTGGAAGTTGAACTCCAGCTTGAACTCTCGGATGCCTAAGATTTAAGGTTTGAGCTTTTGAGTGTGGCCATTCCCTTAGCGTGGCCACTGGGAGGGTGACTCTTGTTTACACAGGAAACTGTTTTCATGTAATCTGAAGGAACATGGTATTCTGGAGATTTCTATATCCTCAGTCAAATCTGTCTGATTTTGGCCCAGCGGTTCAACGTGTTAAGAAGGGCCCGACTTTGACACAGGAGGGAAAAATGAGTGATCACATTAAGCCACATATCATTAGTAAATTAGACTAAAAATAGGTGAGAAAGCTTTAACACCTGAATTGTGAAATAACCGTATTGTATGACTTGTAGATAGGTCTGAAAAGCCGTTGACTCAAGCCTAAAAAGGAAAACTCAGAACTTCTTTAAGGCTGTAAGCTTCTTTAAGAGGGAGAAAAAAGAAATCAGCCTTTAGAAGTATTTTTTGAAAAAAAGAAAAGCAGTTCTTTATTAAAATCATCTGATAACTTCAGGACAGTGAATCTGTTGTCATGAGTTCAGTTTTATTTCACATACAAGGGAATGATTTAAATGTATATTAGAGCATAAATTAATAAAGAGCATTGCTAAAAGTGGCAATCCTGATTATATTAGCTAAGGAAATAGTAACAAATTTTGCCAATTTTTCCTGAAATTCTTCATTTCCTGTTCATAACCCTGTTTGCAAAAATGGCAAGCCCAAGACATTCAACATGAAAGTTCTACTTATGCAGACACCTAAGTAAGTGGATAACTTTTAAAAATTGCTAAGTAGTCAAGCAAGTCCCCTTGAAATGAATGAACAGAAGTGTTCAGTACTTTAGAAGCTGTTTAGCCTGACATGTAAATAGGTAGTCTGAAAGTATATATAGCAGCACAATTTAGGGATAAATATTTGATAGCATATTCTAGCATTTAGAATTTTTCCTAGTATTCTTAAGACACTTTTCTGAGGAAGATGCTGATTTCCGAAGGAAATGCTGATTTGGAGCAACAAGAAATACATAAGAAGAGATCAGCTGTGCAAAGTTTAAAAGGAAAAAAGATTCATTCTTTAAAAATAACTATTGAAAGGATTTCTAACTATTAGGGGATCTTGGTTAAAACCTTTTCTTAAGTTGAAGATGTTGCATTTGCAGAGCACTCGTGTATACACAAAGACACATAAAATGCAAATTAATCTAGAAATTTATTTAGAATGTGATAAGTGATATTGTCACATCTAGATCTGTCACCATGGTAACAAAAGACAGAGAACTTAAAAGGATAATAGCTGAAAGTTGGAGTAGGATTCCTGTTTGTAACATGTTAAGAATTATTTTTGCGTATCACGTGTGTCTCTAAAATTTATGTAGGCATAAATGACTGTAGAGGAGCACAAACACATAGGTACGAAATGAGCAGACTAAAAAGCGAAGAACATGAGGCAAAAATAAGACAAAAAGTATATTTAAATATAATAATAATAACAACAACAACAATAAGAAGAATAGCAATAATAATAAATAAACACAAAACCACAAAAAATATAAAATGTTGATATGCAACTTCTATGGACATGTGTCGATATGGACAAGAAAGAAGATATTTTCACAAGGAAAGTTAATTTGACCAAATAATTACTTTTAACAAGTAGATGTGATCTGAAGCTAATACATATTGAAGAATATTTAGCCAAGATAAATTTTCTAGTTGGCAAGTCCAATTCAATTTATTCGTGAGTACTTAAATTAGTAGATAAAGTAATCCTTGGAACTCTTAGCGACTGTGCTTCAGACTTGTGAAAGATGAAGAGAGGACATGATAAGAGAGGGGCAAACACAACTTTTTTTTTTTTTTAAATGGAAAATAAAGAATGTTAGGGATTGTATTTCAGACATACTTTGACATTCTCTTAAACAAGTTGAGAACATACTATCCAATTATAACTGCCAGAAAGAAGATAAGAGTAGGTTTAAAAGTACTTTGACAGAACAGGCAGCCTGAAAGGACATCTGAAGTTGCATTTGTTCACACGCTTTCTCTGTTGAACTCAAAATGGGGAGTAATTGGTTAGGCATCTAAAAAAGATGTCCTTGTTGTTTACCAGGAGGCCATAAATTAAATATAGAACAACAGTGTGAAGATGCTGGAAAAATGCTGGTTCTATTCTGGGCTTCATTAACAGGAGTTTTTCTGTAAAACAATGGAAGAAGTTAAAAGGCTTGGATTTGTTTAATCTGGAAAAGAGAAGCTGGAGGGGAGTCACGATGAGTGTTTCTCCAGTATGTTCTCCATTGCCATTAAAAGAAAGAGGAGAAAAAATTGACTCAACTTGCAGAAAAAGTAGATTTTGGCTTGTTATTAGGAAAAACTGTCTTAACTACATAAGGGTAGAGAAACTGTGGAGCGGGCTAGATATGGAGCTTGTATAATCTCATGTTTGAGATTTTTAAGAGTAGATTGTGTTCCTGTTGGGAATATGCAAGTAAACAGTGACGTGGTGCAGATAATCAGACTAGATATTTCTTGAAATTTTTTCTAAAACTACCTTTCTGTGATTCTGTAACTCAGAATTGCCATATTCAAGACAATGATTAAGGTGTTGTAGAGGACTAGCATTTGCAGGTGAAGTCATGAGGCTGGTGACATTAAGACCATCTTATGGATATTACTGTTTAGGTCTTTAACAGGACTGATCACCACATTGCCTCAGTGTGCTGAAAAAAACCCACCCAGAAAGAAGTGCTAGACAGCATAATAGGACCTGCCACTCAAAGTAGGAATGAGCATGCACTCTGTCTTCTGGAAATCCTGATCCCTGACTGGTATAGAGAAGAAGCACATAGAATATGAAGTAGGAATTAAGAAGTCACCATTTACCATGGTTAATCAAAATTTCGTGATGAATGCACTTCCTCTGAAAGCAAACAGCCTTTCTTCTGGAAGTAGGTGGTAACTGAAGACCTATAATCCGAAAATTAACTTATTGGGTGTTGTGTGAAGTAAGACCTCATTTCTTTGTGTAAAAAAGTTTACTTGCTGTTGACACTGTATACTGTATTACTGTATTTTATAACTCCACATTTCATTCTCTAAAATTCAGAGGTTAAAAAGTAACTGTACAAGTTTTTCTTTCAACATGTCCAATTCCCTAAAAGCCCCACAAGACACACAAATGTTGTTTCATAATGTGGGAGTGAATAATTTAAAGTTTACAGACTGATGTGGTTGAAGATGAAGCAGCTCTGCAGAGAGGGACTTGGGGGTTCTGGTGGACAAGTTGACCATGAGGCAGCAATGAGCCCTTGTGGCCAAGAATGCCAATGGTCTCCTGGGGTGCATGAAAAAGAGTGGGGACAGGAGATTGAGAGAGGTTATTCCCCTGCTCTACTCTGCCCTGGTGAGGTCACATCTGGAGTACTGTGTCCAATTCCGGGCTCCCCAGTTCAAGAAAGATGGGGAACTACTGGAGCGAGTTCAGCAGAGGGCTATGAAGATGATCAAGGAAATGGAGCATCTCTCTTATGAGGCAAGGCTGAGAAACCTGGCTCTGTTTAGCCTTGAGAAGAAAAGACAGAGAGAAGATCTCATCAATGCTTATAAATATCTAAAGGGCAGCTATCTAGAGGATGGGGCCAGAGTCTTTTCAGTGGTGCCCAGCGACAGGACAAGGGGCAATGGGCACAAACTGGGACACAGAAAATTCCATCTCAACATGAAGAAAAAATTTATACTTTGAGGGTGACAGAGCACTGGAACAGGCTGCCCAGAGAGGTTGTGGATTCTCCTTCTCTGGAGATACTAGAAATAATACAGTAAAGAATTCCATGCATCCTAAGTAAGATGTAACCCATAATTCTTTCTTTTTGGCAATTTATGAATGGGCCATTCAAGATTAATGAGTACTTTCCTTAAGCTTGGCACAGCCTAAATGAAAATGCTGTGACATAGAAGTGAATTATTTAATTAATTAATTTTGAGAGCTCTTCGGAGCATGAGGAACATTGCAAAAATACCTCTGATTTCCAGAGCTGTTACCTAGCACTCCGATAGAGGTACTATATGAAAAGAAAAAGACATTTAAAACAGTCTTTATTCTGCTAAAAAAACCCAAAAACAAACAAACAAGTGAATGTAAAGTTAAGAGATATAATTTGAGGAGGAGAAGGTTTCCTTGCTCTATGAATTTACAAATGTAGAGGCTAGCAGAAGGCAAATGCAGGCAGTGGAAGCACGTAGGTAAGACCTTAACAGCACTGATGGTCTGACCATCTGCTTCAAGAGGCTCTCCTCCAAGCCCTGAGACACAGTCACTCCTACCTGCTTGAAGACAGACAAGTTGTTGTCATTTCAGCTTTGCTAAATTGCCAAGCAAAAGTCAGCAGAGTGGATGTGCATATAATCTGCCACTGTAAAATAGTCGTCTGTTTTGTTCAAAAGTTTATTTTCCTGTTTATCCAACATTTAATTTAGGACTTAATTCCATAACAAATATTTTATTTTAAAGGTGCTATTTATCCTTCAATTTTTGTCTTTGTGCTCTCTTAAAACTCAAGCTTCTTGGAAAAAAAGACTGAAATATCCTTTCTTCTCCAGTTCTTCTCCCCACATTCTTCACTTCCTATCTGGAACTTGGTTTAGGCTGAGTTCTGTACAGAACTTCCATTTTCACAGTCTGCCTGATATAAAACTTACCTGCAAGCACTATAGAATATATCAGACTGCTAGAAGCCTGTACAGAAAAATGTAGTTGTCCTTTATATTTAAAAGACAAGATGCTGTAACAGAACCAAGATCCACATGGTTTAATTCAAATAACAGATAAAAGGTTCATACTAGAGCTTTCACGTTTTCTGAAACTAACATTGCATTCCAAACAATTAGATATATGAGAAAACGTGTTTCCTCATATTTTTTTTACTCAGTGTTATCATTTAATCATGGATCTTGATCATTTTCTTGGACAATTGAGTATTCATCACCATGGTGTCCAGAAACAGTTTGCTATGACTGTGTCCATGTTTTTGAACATAGTTTCCACTGGTCTCTACGCAATAGTTATGTAAACTAGAATTATTGATCTAAGTACAGATTGGAACAATGCACAGAATACCTCCTCCCTACAGTCCTTTTTTAAATGTACTTTGGATTGTTGGAAAATTTTTCAGAAATTCTCTTCAGGAGGAGGAGAACAGATTCTACCCCAATGGGAAAAGTTGGAGTTTTTCTAGATGGCCTTTCATCAGGATGGCAAAGTGGTATATTAGACACAATCGTGGCATTTCTACTGGCAGAGAATCAGCACCTAAGGCTGGAACTTAACCTAAAGGTATAGATGGCAGTGTTTTTTCAAATTCAGCCAGACTGGTTTAAGCAATTACTATCCTCCAATGGATGTGTTGGACTCAACTGCTGAGGAAGAATAACTGGCCATGTCAATACTCCTCAGTTTCAGCAAAAAGTTTTAGGTTTCATTGAGATGATAGCCTACAATTAAAATATGCTCAGCTTCTTTGAATATTGAATAATTTCATTTGTTTCCTCAGTTCCATTTCATCTTAATGGGTATTTGTTTACATTTTATATTCTGTGCTGTGATTATGAGATTTAGCTTTTCTTTTTGCTTATATATTTTAGCAAAATTTTAATATAATTGTTGCTTCAGAAATACTTTGCTTTTATGTAATGCATAATTTTAGATAATTCTATACATTAATCCTTTTAAAGTTCGATTCCTTTTTTTTCTCCTGGACAAAGTATGAAAATATGAGTAGGATGGCATAAGTAGATTCAGGGTTTTTTTTAATGCTGTGATGTGCTGACTCTTTGCAATGTAATAATTTATTTAGATAGATTTCGGGAGGAGTATGATGAGGCATTTTACCCAGGAACTACTTTACTTCTGCTGAAGGAAAGTGAGCTATTATTCTTCCTACACTTTCTTCTTCATTATTATTGCAGCAAAAGTCTCTGAGTAAAAGGGCTATCTCCAGAATAACCTTATTCTCACAACAGAGTCCTCATTGCCTCTCAAACAGATTTCAGGAGTAAGTCCAGAAACCCCATATTGGTTTAAGGCAAAGATACATCCTAGATTTTGTGCATAGCTTCGTCAGCATAAGAAGCTTTGTCTTAGATGTAGCTTCATCAACAGCTGCTGTTCATTACTTTCCCTCTACTCCAGCCCCTTCTCAGCACTTGGAGTATTCACATCCTCAGTTTTGCATAAAGAATCAAGATACGTTTTGTTGTGACATTCTTCCGATTCCAGGTTTATCACCTGATTCCAGAGAGGCACTGAATGTGTTAGGAGAAAAAAACCCAACAACCTGGTGGTAGTGATCTGTCTGGATGACAAATACAGCCTATTAAATTTGGGAAGATTTGTTACAGTACTCCAGAAGGTAATGACTGTTGCCCTTGCCTTTTGCTTTATCTAATATTTAGCACTTAATCGAGAAATGAAAACTCTAAGAAAGAACTGGAGTTCTCAGAAGAGAAACCTAATTGCCAAGCTATTGGCAAGACGACCCTTTTTTTGGCACAACTTTAATGAAAGCAACCAGAGAAGCACTGAAATCCATTACATAGTTGTTAGGGCATTCTACTGAGAGAAGAAAATCCAAGTCCAGTTCCAAATCCTGAAACAAAAAAAAATATTTATTTAAAGGAAACCAAAATTTTATCAAATACAATGTAAAAACCATCCATGGAATATACAGGAGAATCCCTCTAAGTAAACTCAGAGGAACCCTTTCTTCTCCGGTTGGTTGGTGTATTTAGTCTTCACTGGAAAGGACTATCATCTTGAGGTATCTCATTCTTCCCCTTCATTGTGGTAGAATCTTAAGTGTTCAACTCCTAAACGTCCTTACTCAAAGATGCTTGGGACCTAAACAAATCTTCATGGAACTGGGACTCTTTCCTTAGATAGTCTCATTGAGAATCAGATTTCCCTTGGTTGCTTTAGAAAGAGAGGAGGATACTAAAAAGGATTTCCTGGAGACTAGAGGGATTATAGTCATTTTCCCCAGATCATTCTGCAGTTGAGCATGCACTCAGTGTTTTGCAATGGTGGCGGGAGCTGGCTTCTCACTCTCTCCCCATCAACATGTGACTGGATACAGCAAAACACATTTTCCCTAAAAGTCAATTGAGAACATTAGGAATCACACTTGGACAAGTCTGGCATAACTTAATATTTCCAAAGCCAGGCTGAACTCCAAAGCCGTGTGGGTTGTTCACCCTAAAATCTAACGGTGGCGACAGAAGAGATTGTCTGTTCTCTAATAGATATTTTTTTAATGGCTTATCAAGAAATAATCAGAGGCATTAGTGGACCATGGGAAAATGAAGATAAATTCATTGTTTAAGTAAGGGATTAGTGAGGAGACAAGAAACTGTAGATTAATAAATCTGAGTAACAGACATGCTTTTAATAATATCAATAAACTTCTAATGAAAAATAAAAAATGCAAAAATAAACTAAAATAAATACTGTTAGTCCAGTTCTTTGCAGCAATAGTTTCAAAGGGTAAATAAGAAAAGATCTGTGAAATTCTGTTACAGCAGATTGGATAAACGAACACTGATCTCAGGTCATCTTGGTAAGCCATAAAATAATAAATTTCCTGAGTAACATACTCTCCTCCTACCCTGTCTTCCAAATGTCATCATGTTTCTAGCAGATGACACTGAACCTCCTGTGGTCTCTCCATCTCGTTGGGAGTTATACACATGTGAACACTGGACAATAAGACCTTATTTTGCAGACCAGATTTCATAGGTAATACTTCAAAAAATGCATTGCAGAGTTAAATTAAATACTGATAGTGTCATTAGGAGATGAAGGCATAGTTTCACTGCGTAACTTAACTAATAAGTAGCTCAATATTATGAAGGAAAGTTAGAAGGGAAAACAGGATAAATAGCAAAGTTTGAAAAATACAAAACTAACAAGGGCTTCCTGTTAAATCATCCCATAAGAATAGAGTGATGCCTCCATAACCACAGTGGAAGTAGGAACTCTGTGATTGTCGTGGTTTTGGCCAAATTGGCCAATGGCTGGCGACAGATGCTCCCCCCCCAGCCTCTTGTACACGGAGACCAGGAGGAGAGATAATGAGATTTACAAGTTTAGAAGAAACTAAACTGCTTTAATGAAATATTAGTTATAAAATAAAAAGGAAAATAATGAAATAGATACAGTATATACAAAACCGCATTAAGCTCCCAGGATGATGTCACCAGCAGGCACTGGGTAAGTCCCAGGCTGGACTCAGTGACGGGTGGGGACCAGGTTCCAGAGTTGGAGTCAGGAACCCACAGATCAGGACCAAAGGCAGATGAACAGGCAAGGTCCTCCTCAGATGTCAGCCATTGAAGAAAGAGAGTTGACCCTTTGATCCCTCAGCTTTTATACTGAGCATGGTGCAGATGGGATGGAATACCCCTGTTGGTCATTTTTGGGTCACCTGTCCTGTCTGCTCCTCCCCGCAGGTGGGACCCCTTTATGCTTTTCCACTGCTGACCCTCTAACAGGGCAAATAATGAAATTAGCTGACCTTGGTTGTTATAGCAATAAATATAAGCAAGCACCTCTCTACATACCATTCCTTGGCACAAACGGTCTTATCACTCTGAACGAACCACTTCAGACACAACATGCTGTTAATTTCAGAGATTTAGAAGAGGCCTAGCTAAGAACTAAAATTACTGAACAGAAAGTTGGCTCTGTTTTACCTCAAACCAGGACACTGTTTTACAGAGGATACAGTATAATATACAACTACTGCTATTCTAGAAATTCTTAATTTAAGCTTAATTTAAGCTGCCTTATATTGCAAAAAAGATGGGTTTTGCTCTTTGTATTATAATGTTTTCCTTATTTTGTTCTGGACTTAATTGATGGTCAGTGGACAGTTATGAGGATATGATATCTATAACAAAGAATCCTATTTAATGACTCATCATCCCTTTTTCAGAAAGATAGTAAGGGAAAGCTTGGTTTTAGGCTTAAGATTGTACTTATTCAGCAAAGTACAGACTGATTTTGAAGTCAGTAAGTTTTTAAATGTGTTTAGAGTTGAACATTGCTTACATCTTTTGATGAATCAATGCTTGGATATGAACTACAAACTCTGGTTAAAAAGGTTAGAAAATTACTGTGAAATGCATATTCCCATCTCCGTAACCCACCTAGTTTACCCTAGTTTAGTAATACATGATGGTAAAGCAAGCGCTTTCTTTTGTGGATGGTATCTAGTGTATGGCTAATTGCATTGGAAGCAAAATAATGTAATATGAAATTTTAATTTAAAATTTATTGTCTTGTGTTGAGGTATTGAATGCATGTTATTTCAAATAATTGTTATTGTCGATGTAATTATCTGGGCGGTAGAGTGTCTGAAACTGGGCAGGTGTTATCTACCCTTAATCCAGGCAAAAGTCTATAGTCTGGCAAATTACTTTTTACTGTTGTGTGGCAGCATACAATTATGAACATAGAAATGTGAATATTTGTAAGAGGAAACGTCTATCCAACTCAGCATCCCATCTCCCAACAACAGCTATCAGCCTAGGAAAGAGTAAGAACAGTGCAATAGTACTCTGTATTATTGTCCCAGCCTCCAAATAGTTTGAGATCAGGGATTTCCTAAGCCTGATGTGGTTTCTCCGTGTTTAGTTAAATGTAACAATTTTCTTTTTCACATTCTCTTCAAGTTTCCCATTTCAGCCCATGTAAACCTCTGGGATCCCCAGTTTGCTTTGGCAAAAACTTCTACAGATCTGTATGCAGTAGAGTCACCTTCTTCTGTTTGAATTTGTCTCGTCCTGGCTTTATGTGATGTTCCTGGAGTGCTGGAGGAGAAGCTCGGATCTTTCTACTGCACGGAACATAATTACTTTGGGGGAAAACCAGAAATACTCTGTAGGAATATCTAGAGAAAAACGGTTCATATCTCATGAGGCTTACTGCCCAAATCTAATCTAATTCTTTGCTGACATATGTTATGGGGTCTTTCAATGTACACTTTTTGGTCTGTTTCCCTGGAAACAGATATTTTAAAATCTAAGCCTCAGTTTGAAAAACCAGTCACACTTTGAGAACTTTCAAGAACATAGTCATATTTAAACATATGCTATAGCTATTCTTAATGTCAGGTACAGGATTCCTCTGAATCAAGGCCTTCCACATCTGACAAAAGGGTTCATTAAACAAAGCTTAATATTCCCACTGAACTCAGAGCTGATGGCTATTGTACACATGTGAGGTTTTTGGAGCAGGCTCTTAGGGTTTAGGAAATTCAAGGCAGAGCAACTCAAGCAACAGTCACCAATATAACTGAATCAGACTCTTGATTTATTTTTATTGCAGAAAAAACAATCACTATCTTTGTGGTTATTATTTTGCAGCCTTCCATTTTCATCTGTTAACTGTTAACAATTAAATCCAGTTGCAAACACTCACTTTTGGTTCTGGCAGAACTTCAGTCTTCCTTTTTACTCCTCCTCTCTGTCTCTGTTTTATGCTCTATGGCATAGTTTACACCTTCCCGTTTGAAAATTTTGCAAAGCACTAACTTAATGTTACAGCACTTGCAAAAAACCTCAAAGGCAGGGGTTAAATAATGATTGCCCTTTTTTATAGTCTTTACAGAGTAAAATAACAACTTAAAAATCTGCTACCTTATCTGGATATAGGTAGCAGTAAATAAACAGATGCATTCACTAATCCAAAAAAATGCAAGGCAGTTGTTATTTAAACACAAAGTACTCTCTGGAGATCTTTTACTGGCATAGCTATATGTTTACCTAAAACTGATAGAAATTGCTCCATGAGATGAATACTTAGCAAATACTAGTCTTAGATTATGTTTTTTTTTCTGTAGCATTTGTTTATGGAAAGTTCTGGGTTTTATCATTGTATACTACCTTCCCTGAATTCTCTTTCCCTGTGTATTTTCCATTGAACTAGTCCTAGTATTGACTTTAGGTCTAAATATTCTCACTTTAAGAGACCAGTTCCTCTATTACCGTGACAAACACAAGTAGTGAAATCTATCCATCATCCCTTCTATGCCTGTTGTCATAGGCCACAAAGACTTCTGGAACCTTTGCTGGAATGTGTGCATCCCTTTTCTACACACATCACAGATTTCTTTCTACTTGCTAAGTTTCATGAGCAAGAGTCCATTTCTGTAAGTGCCTGGACCCTACATATCTAAAAGTTTCTTTTTTCATATAAAATCCCTGCCTCTTTCCCTTCAATTTGGCTGACTCTTATATTAGTCATTCTTTCTTTCACCTGTATTATTGGTATGAAGGTTATGCAAGGAAGTCACTCAAGTTTCATTCCTTTCTAAGCATGGTTGTTCAGTCCTCCTGGAGCAATAAGCAGCTGAATATTACAGGTTCAGAGCAGTGAACAGCACACTGCTGCTTCTTCAGCACTCTGGGTCAACTGAACTATTCTTCATTCTTAGGCCGGTCAGTTCACAATAAAACTTTGAATAATTACTGTAGACACGTTGTAGCTCCTGTCTGTAGTGCATTGTACTGGTCTTGGGAGAAGGGCTGGAAGAAATGCCACGATGAAACTTTTTGAAGCTTGTATGTGGCTTAGCTTTGATTTTAAAGAGATCAGGTAGAAAAGTTAACCCCTAAATTTAAGGGTTAAATAGAATATAACTCTAATGTTCTAAGCCTTGAGCCTAAATAAGATAGTGAATGGATAATAAGTAACTGTGCAGAAAATGAGGATAGATTTTATTTTTGTATATTCTATTTTCAATGAGTTGGATTTATTTGGTTATAAATCATATCTGTTTCGCATATTCAGGACAGGACTAGGACAAGAAAAGATGTCTAAAAAGAACATACTTTCTTGTGGGATTGTTTTTTCTTTGTTACATAAAACTGAAGAAATTTTCCAAATGTCTAGTTTTATGAGACATGTACTTTTCCCACATTTTAATGAAACACAATCAGGAAACCAAGTATAAAAGAGCTTATCTTCACTAACAAATATTTTAAATTAAAAATTATTTTAAAAAACATGTATTTCAGTAGTGATTTTTTAGGAAAGGATCAAAATTCAAATTTGGTACTATAAGAATGCATTTTGTTACAATGGTGAAAAACATTTCCATACACAATCCCTGTGTCACATACAGTAGACAACATTTATCTTTTACGTTCCAAACATAATCATATTACTCAAGCCATAGCTATAGATCTTTTTGAACATGCTGAATTAACCTGTCAAATATTCAAAAGTAAGCTGATTTACATTTTTTTTTTTTTTCCAAATTGTTAAGAGCCTGGTCCAATGTCAATTCCTGCTCTGAGATACTGTCAATAAAACATTGGATCAATATAGGTGAGAAATATTTATTTTGCAAATTGTGTAATCCATAAAGTATGTCTGTTGTTAATTTTTGCTCATCTGTGCAGAGCAAGAGTTCTTTTACAGTTTCTGGTAACATCACCATCAGCCCATAAGACCTTTGCTGGATTCCATGCACAGTCTAATTCCTCTCCATCCCATCTCTCCCCGTAGACCATAGTACAGGAACACTTAACCATGCTGAGTACAACTTTCTGACATAAGTAATGCCACTGATTTAAGTGCCAATTAACAATAGTAAAAGTTTTGTATTGGCACGCCTTGATTCCCATTAAAGAAACCATCCCTCTTCAAAAGCCGTTAGGCATACAATGAAAATGCCTAAATCTTTTTTTATGAATGCATTAGTGCATTTTTTTCTGTACCTGGAATTAAAACATAAAGAATCAAAGGGTAAAGTCTTGTTCTCTTAGTAACAGAACTCCTAATGACTCAACAGGACCATTATTTTATAGCTGAGCCATCTCTACTGGTAGTGTTATTCAAGTTTGATATATTTATCCTTTCTATGGCTACCTCTTTGCTGCCTGCTTTATTTAGCTTTATTGCTAAAATATTAATTCTTGATATTAAAAATGTCATAAAACTGGAATAAACAAGTATATGTGTGTGTGTTTAAGTTCATAGCTTTCATTTCCCTTTGTTCATCACTAGTGAAAGAGAAAAAGCATCAAACTTACCTTGTGGGTGAATGAATTCTGTATGTTTTTGGTATCTAGGAAACTGTTGAAAAACAGATTTCTTGAATCAGTTGTGCACAAAAAAAAATGCCTTTTATAGTACATCTCTATGAGTACATCAGAGATAGCTAATAATCACACTTTTTCATGTAAGGATCAATTTTTGTCAATACCCAAAACTTTGCTGCTGCCTGTGTAATACCAAATTTCTACTTTGTCACTAATTCACCACTACTAATCACCTTAGATCATACTTTTCATCTCTATTCTGAATGTGATTAGAAAGATTAAAGCTGGAGCAGATATGGCGCTGGACATGTTGGCAGGCAGTTTAAGCTTTCTTCTTAGGACTTCCACGGATCTACTTCACACTTCTGGGCAAATAATTGATTTTCTCCAGGCCTCTACTTTCCTTCCTACTCGTGTTATCTTTTCTATTTTATGCCAAAATCATCTCTTACTGTGCTTGTATAGTGAAAAAAACAAATGTGTTTGATTTTAAAATCATCCTTAAACATAATTGTTCTAGAATTGCCTCTCCTATAAAATTTGTGATTATTGTCATGGTTTGGGCAGGGCTGGCCATTGAAGAGTTACAGATGCTCTCCCTCACCTCTCTCTCAAGAGGAGTAGGAAAAGAGATAGAAAGATTTATGAGTTTAGAAGAAACTAAACTACTTTAATGAAATATCAATCATAAAATAAAAATAAAATAATGAAATAGATACAATATATACAAAACCATATCAAGCTCCCAGGATGACGATCATGTCACTGGACAATTATCTTTATTTGGGATGATGCTAATTAATAAAGATTTTGTAGAATAGGATTAAGTTACTTTATGCTACTCAATCACTTTGTCGGTTTAAAACATATTCACACAGAAATCATTTGCTTCTGCATTTTTTCATTTTTTATAAAACACTTCTGTATGATGATTTTCAGAAACTTAGCTTTTCTCTGAGATAGCTTGTTAAGATAATGATTCTAGCCATATTTTATAAAAGATTAATGTTTAAAAATTATATTTCACGTGAAACTTGCTACCTTATAGATTGTTCATGTCCTTATTATGAAGATACTACATTCTTTTTCACTGTTAATTTCAGTTGTTGAAAATAGTGATTAAAAAGTTGATTTTCAAGTAAATTTAAATTGAACTTGCTTTTTTTCACGCAACATTTGCACCTTGCAGATTTTATTCTAATAAGCGTGCTACAGCTCTCATGCACATATGTTCTAAGTTAAAACTGTTCCTAGAATCGTAGAAGGATAGAATGGGTTGGGTTGGGTTGGAAGGACCTTTAGATCATATAGTTCCATGTGTCATGAAAAGTCATGAAAAAGTGAAGTCATGTAAATGATGAATTCATGAATACATGAAAATACTGACGCACAAAAAAATCCTTACAACTCTTTCATCACTGAGTTTTTACTTTCTATATTACACGCACCAATTTTTATTAGGTGAGCACGTAAGTCTTCTGTAAAAGGTCAGTACAGCAGCTCAGATGCAGACTTTCATTTTCTAGCAGATGTACTGAGCTTTCACCAGTTTCCAGGAAATGACCTACTGTTCCTTTTCTCTTTGTCTCTTGGGAATTATGGACATAATCCAAAATGCCCCCTCTATGAGGCAATTGCAAGGAATGAACCCAGTGATCTAATAGGTCTTTTCCATCTCTAATTACCATGCTCCTATGAACTCTAATCCCATGGTGAGGTCTACCAGGTAATCTCTAAATAGCCTATTAAATATCTGTAACCTATTATTTTTCTTGAAAACAAGAGCTTGGGACATTTAAACTCACAGCAGTATATTATTATGACAACGCTGGCGTGTTATCTCCACTGTATCTAAGCATCAGTGAAAAAAATAGATCAAAAACTGGCACTGATTTATTTACTTAATTAGTCAGTGCTACATTATCATGACCCATACTGAGACACTCCTGCATACTCTATTAATCTCAAATGGATGGCCCTTTGTCTGTATGTCAGTTGTGCACCTTTCATCCTCCCAGTAGGATCAGCATTTGATGAGAAAAGTGCTTCAGTGTTTTCTGAAAGGTTAGGAAAGATATTTCTAATGTTGCCTGTTTGCTCTTGCCAGCATGGAAATTAGTTCGCAGCACACAAGTGTCTTAACAATCCCTGCTGACGATTCAGAGATCCTTTGTATAAACCATTAGTTTGTTTTCTTTAACCCCGTTGTCCTCTCTGTAATGAAAAGAAATAAGGGCAGTGCAATGATGACTAAAATTTGCAAATGCTGCTCTGTAGTGAAGAAACCAAATAATTTTCTTCTTTTGAGTTTGGAGAACAAAAAGTAGATAACTGAAAAACAAATGTTCTTTAATTCAGGCCAGATACAGTTCAAGTAAAGTTAAAGCATGGGGTTTCTGTCTATTAAAACATGGGTACGTTAATAACATGACTGAAACTTTTAAATACAAAATTTAAGATTATCTTTGTCCTGTTCACGAATAAATTACACTACCAGTCCAAGAAAGAGGACTATGAAAAGTGCAGATCGAAACGCTGTTATTTTTCCTTTCCGTACAAGGCTGTTCACAGTGGGATTGGTATTTTTGGATGCTGAAAGACTTTTATCCCCTGCTTCTGTTACAGGGAGCAATATGCTCAAGGTTATATAGGTAGTATTGAAAGAAAAATATAATTTCTGTTCTATTCAACCAGTTTTATTAATAGATAGGTGTAATAAATATTTAAAGTTGGAATATAATTTTAATAGATTCAGAAAATTTAGTAACTCCCAAGATAAAAATAATTCTTCGTGCAGATGAGACTCACCTGAACCAGAGAAGGAATCTGAATCTGTTGTTCAAGTCTTGATTATATGTGAATCTGTTAGTTGTGCTCCATATAAAATTACTTTGTTTCAAACTGTATGGCGTCCTTGAGGTGGTTTGTTAGTCTTGAGAGGGATATGGGTTATACTAATTATTTACAACGCCTTGCCGTTTCAGAACACATGAGCAAAAAGACCCTTTATCTTCTAGTCTTTTTTTTTTTTCACATTGGGGAGGTGTTTTCCCAATACACAGTATTTACTGCCACAAGCTAACTATTAGTTAAATGTCTGAGGATGGATCCTGTCAGACGTGGATGCGCAAGTCCCGACTGACTAGGGACCTAGGCAGGACTGTTCAGGCTGAAGAACTGTAACTCTCCATGGGCAAGAGTAGACTCTTTTCTCATCCTTCATGAGTGAATCACCAAAGCATGTTCACTTGGGGGACAGCGGGACCGCAATATGTTCCACATCCTGGCCCTTTAGTCATCCACACTGCAGTTGTGCTTAATGCTGCTTCTCCACTGGTTACAGCAGAACTACATACAGCAGAGATGCCACTTGAGTCACTTGCCATTGTTGTAAATATTCCATAAGTCAAAGTAACACTTTTTCACCAATACTCCTTTGCTACTGGTGACTGCACTTCACTACGTGGTCTCACCATAATTAATAAATCATGCCTGAATTACAAAACAACTGAAAAATACATGGGAAATTATATGTTTTAACTACTTTTCATTCCACATTTTTGTGAACAGATGGATCTAAGATCACAAGGCAATATATGGAAGGACTGATACTGGCCATGTTGATGCTGGTGGACAATCAGACTACCAAGATCTGTAAAATGGTCCACAAAGTTGATTTTTCCTTATAATTTGACATTCTGTTACAGATATCTAAATATTGTGGCAGGGCCTATGACACAGAGCCTTTTGTTCTTAGAAAAATTTTGCTGGATGTGGGAAGCCCTAATTCCATTTACTTAGTGACTACACAAGGTTTCAGTGGAGATAAATTAGTAGATGCTAATGAATTGGTTCTACAAAAAATTCCTAACCTTGTCAAGAAGATGCTGCACAAGATGGCTAATTAGGGCACTAGGCTTTGAGAAACAAACTGTTGCTATACATCCTTGTGTAGGGAGCTGTTTTGCTCTTGGGAAAAATAGTCTTCTGTTGATACTTGGTCTGCATGGCACACCTTTGTTATGCATCAGCTAGCAGGATGCCACTGATTGATTGTACTCAGCGATAAGGGCTAGTTTGACAACTTACTTGCTCATTGCCAAGTGAGTTGCTTCACAGAAAGTTCAAAAGAACAAGTAGTTGTTGGAGGATAAGCATGAAGGGCTTGTAGCTGAGGCTGATTGCTGTTAAGATTGCAAATGGAGGGATTGTGAGATTTACCCTGGCCCTGCACTGGCTTAAGTGGGAAATTACCCATTTAACTTCAAATATGTTTCACAATTTATATAGGATGAATTTACCAAGTAACTTTCAACAGAACAAAATGTGTTCTGTTTTCCTAGAATGGCAGAGAAGACTTCCTGGAATGCTGGAAGAACTCAAAGAACTCTTTATAAATCTGTTACTACCATTGAAAAGCAGCAACTGAAAATCTATATGAAGTATATGGTTGGTTTTCATACTATCTGTATGAAAGAATCCATGTTGAATGACTCCAGAATGTCTTGAACGTTCAATAACAATGGAAACAGCCAAGTGGGATCCCCCTTGAAATAAATCAAAGTCCCTTCTCAAATATAAAAATACTCTTGGAGAAAATTGTCATGCATTCCTTCCAGAGCAGTACTTCTAAGGGTAAAACATATTCAGTCCAAGCATCATTCCAACTGCTTTTTTAGACTGTTTTGTTGCAGTATCCAAGGAAAAGCAACAATAGATACGGTACTAATTTGCCACCTAATATCCTACAATTTATTCAATCTGAACATAAACATTTGCTCTGGACTGATGTCCTGGCAACATTTGCTGACTGGCCCAAATAAGACATGCTTGCCAATCGTTCAGTGTCAGGTTGTTTTGCCCATTCATTCCACTTTTGGGTGGCTCTTTTACACCAGGGAATTGTAGTAAAGCACCAACACCTGCGCCCCCCTATGAGCCAATCTTTCTTTTTTCTTTCTTTTTATTCTTTCTTTTTCCTTTCTTTTTTATTTCTTTTTTTTCTTTCTTTCAACTTGTAGCCCAAAATAGATAGCTAAGCAGTTCCCTTTCACAGGCCAGACTCACGTACAAAAAAGGCTCGCAAGATGTGGAATTCAGTTCAGCATAAGCTGGCACTTACAACACAACAAACCAAGTTTTGTTCTTGTTTGCATAGATGGGAGGCAGTACTGTGTGGAATCATAGGTACCAACTCTCAGAAAAGTTGAGGGTGATTAGCTCTTTGCCTTTCAAAAATCCTCAAGGGATTCCATTAGCTTCAGCCAAGTTGCTGTATTTCTATCAGTGTAACAAAATGGAGTCAATAAGGCTCCAGACCAAAGCCCACTTAAGTAATTGCTAGTTTGAATTTAATTGGATTTGGACTCATGCCTAAGAGAGGAATCCACAGAAATATGTTAATTTAAAATCTATTTTCCAGCTGTCCATTTTCAATTTATCCTTTGTTCATATATCAAAAGTTTAGCCTTTGGACTCTGTATGTTTTTAGAAATGATCTATTATAACTTAATAGGTTGTTTATGGGTGTCCTTGCATTCATTTTTTTCCTGACTCAGTGGGCCAAATTATGTCCATTACTTGGTTTGAGTATTTCACCCAGTTAGACTGAACAAGTGACCACGCTTCAGTTGCTCATGGTTATTTTTAAACTATGCTCAGTAGGGAGGTAAAAATGTGTTATCTTAAACCTCATAGTTTTGTGCTTGTAGCTTCCTCAACTCCCGTAGTCAGTCCCAATTTTGTAGAGCAGTTTAACTGGCAGGATTGGAAACACCAGCAGACGTTATTTCTTCACAAGTTCCTATCAAAATCTGCTTTATTTAATTAAAAAAATTAAAAATTCCTGGGCTTTTTGGTCACAATTTAGATGCTAGTAAGGTAGTTTGTGACTAGAATGTTTGTCTAGAGTATTGTTTGATGCTAGTGGAAATTTTTAGACTTAATCCTAGAAATAAAGACAGTAGGATAAATGCCAGCTATAAACGAAACCTTAGCATGTGCATGAAATCAGATCTGAGTTCTAGCCTAATCTTTTTACCTGTTTCGGTTCCCCTTAAAAGTTTATATAGATGAGACATTTTTTGTTTTCTGGCTCATGGTGCATTATAGTCTGCTGGAGAGCTATTAAATCTTTAACATATCTCATCCAAATGTGAGGTGACATGTTGTGTAATCTTTCCTGTAAAACTGCTGTATATTTTGCAAAATTTGTGTGCTACAGAAGCACTGTAATTCTGCTGCAGCAGTAACAGCAATTAACAATGCTGTTGTTGCAAAACTGTCTTCCTAAACAGTGTTAGTACTGAGCTTGTGCATGTAGCTGACAGATTATATCTTAGGGCATCCTTCTGCCGTATTTAAATTCCAGAAATTCTCCTAACAGGCCTATGCAAGATTGAGACTCTTAAAAGTAAGCACCCACATAGTCTATAAAAAAGATCAAAGCTCTCTTCTATTCACCCTATCTTTTCCACAAGGAACAGGTGCAAGGCAGTTTTTTCAAAGCATTCATGGATTCAGGCATGAAAACTAAGTACGACACCCTTTCAAATATGTCAGTAATTCACAAGTTGACTAAAGGCTTTGGGCTGTTAGAACTGGTTTAGTAAGTATAAAGATGAAATATAATGATCAAGTTTTCTTGTAGAGCTGTTTCTCTCTTGAGAACACAAAATCTAGAAGTGTTGAGTAGCTTCTTTATTGGGGTTGTTATGAGAGAGAGAAAGATAAATTTTGCTTGGGAGGATTCTGTGCTGTTCTCTGTTACGAGACATGGAAAAAGCAACTGGGATGAAAAGACTGTCATCTAAGAGAAATTATGCACCCTTTCATGGATTGTTTTTCACTTTTAGGGCTGTGTCTAGCATGAGCACACATGGCTGTAGGGGATACAGTTGGGAATAGGTGTTGAAATCAAGCTGATGGTATTAAGCTGCAAGCAGCTGACGCCAAACAGCACCAACACTCACTCCGTTCTCCCTGACTGAGTCCATCTGTCAGTTCTGCTTTGCAGCACTCCTTTCAAATGTTTGAGAAATCACCTGAATAAACAATTTTGCCACTTTCGTCTTGACATATCCACATTGCTCTACTAACCAATCTTGGTCCCAGACTTCAAGGTTATGTCGTTCCACCCAATAACTTTGCTGATGTTAAAAAGCATCCAAAATCCATAGCAAAGGCAGGCACTAGCTTTCCAGACAGACTAGCTGGCCTGCTGTTATTTCCCTCCCTGATCCCGCTGAGCACTCTGTGTGTACTTTTGTAGTACAAACCAAACCCAAACAACTTTCTGTTTGTTTTAGAGTAATCCTCTGTTTCACCTATTTGACCTGTCCTTCATTATAACATTTCAGATGCTTAGGCACATCGGTTGCTGTGTAGCTCCAGCCTGTCCTTTTTGTGTGTCTTGGTGAGGGTGATTGATAGGTTCTGTGTGGTACAGCTGTGGGGAGAACAAAAACATGCAATAACAAAACAGAGTTAGGTTTCATACGTTATTGCTATAAAATATGGTTCTGGATGTCAAAATTGAGGCCCAAGAGGTTGATGCTCACATTCTGACTCTTAATTACGAGCAGTCTGGCTCTCATAACCTAAGGCAGAAAACAGACGGCATCTTCCTTGTGGTTCAGCCTAATCTCACATCAGTTCTAATAACAAGTTTAAAAAAAAAAGGATAAATGCAAACACTAGTAGATAAGCTACTCACATATTAGACACTTATAGAAAAACTCTCCTGACAAAAAAAGGTGATGTATATTAGAGACCTTGCACCTTTTCCTCATTCTGTAGCTGCTGTTAACAGGAGACAGTCAATGAAAAGGAGCTCCCAGACAATCGCTGCACTTATTTTGAAGAATTAGCTGCATTTTAGCAACTTTCTTCCAGATAAGAGCTTCCACCTTAGTTTCTAAAATGTTGGCTAAAGTATCAAGCCAAGACATTTCATGTGCCAGCAGTAGCATCCTGTAGGGCTTAAAAAATATAACTCTTTAAAAACAAAATAGTAAGAAAACTACGGGGTTTAGTAAGTTGCTTGCATTCAACGAGCACTAGTTACAGGGAGTAAAGATTAGTCGATAACTAAAAATTAGCATAACCAATGAAATAAAATAACTCTTTTTTTTCTGGCAGAAAACGCTGCTTTATCAAAGTTGGTTTCTCAAATAAATCTCAATTTTTTAATAAACAAAAATGATTGCTTTTGCAGTAACAAAATGCTCCTTTGAAAATGTGAAAAAAAATGGGAACTTCCATATTTCACCCCATCATCAAAAGTTGAAATCTGAAATACAGTCTTTCAAATGCATCAAAAAAGATGTTTGAAATGGTCCCAGATTATGTACATATATATTTTTGAAACACTTGTTTTTTGGAATGATTTGTAATTCCTTTTGAAAACAAAAGAGACAGTACAGATTTTTCCACAGTCTTAGCATTCCTATTATCATGCATATCCATTGAAAGCCAGATCCTACAGAATTAGTATGGGAAACTTCTCTGGGAAACTAAACTAACTCTGTTTCAATATAGGTTAAATAGGCCCAAAATTCAAGACAGGTTCAAGAAAGACACAAAGCTCTTCAGACAATAATTTAGTAATTTACGGCTTGACTGAGGAACCAAGGAAACCTGGTATTTTTGGCAAGGTTTGGTATGTGAAAATCATTAAAACAGAAACATCAAAGTGAAATGCAAATGAAAAGTGTACTTATGAAGTTGATTCAGCAATGACCACTATAGTCCACTCAAGTTTCAACCAGCTGAATTGTGTTGGACATCTATGCAGCTGTATCAGATGTTAGATTCTGCAGCACCTATTTCATAGCATAATTCAGAATGTTATGTTGTGACATGCTAACGAAAATGCTCTTCAGGGTGAGGAAATGGAGTCTAAAAAGCCCTCAAGAACTGCTTATTTCTCCAGGTGTTAAAAGAACAGAAAAAAAACAGTGTCATTTTAACCAGGCTCAAAAGCTACTTTGTTCTACATAAACGTGTGCTGTGTTGGTGTATACGCTCTGTAAGTTGCATGTGCTTTTGAGCGTGATGAGTTCTATCCTGTGATTTTGCCCAAGTGAAAAAATAAAAAATGGAGAGTAGATGTGTAGCAAGATTTGATTTGCGTGAGGTGGAATAAAAGGCCCTCTGTATTGACACACTCGGCCACTAGAACTTTACTGCTGTTACCCATTTCACGTTAAGATCCTTTTACTCTTTGTGCTCATCTTTGACGATGTGGAACTTCTCTCTTTCACCTTGAATAATTTACATTTGCACAGGTTTCAGTTAGTATAGAATGATTATTTCTATTTGCTCCATTTTTGGTAGTTTATTCTTTCCCATAAAGCACATTAAAATTGACACATTTTCTTAGATAATATGCCTACTTTCATTAGATGTATATCTTCGCTCCTTCACTAGATTAAATATTCTTTACTTATTACTGAGAAGAACACATGCTATAAACCAATTGACCTTTTGCATACAAAGTAATTCCTCAAATAAACTCCAAACTGCTTTTTTATGTAGGTCCAGATGTAGTGCTCAAAATTGCAGAGTGTCTTTTCACTGGGATATCTATTAAGCTGAACACTAACTCTAAATAGCACTCACTGCAAATGTGTCAGCTTTTTTCTGGCTAGTGAGTCTGAAATGTATCTGAATTTCTGCAATTTCTTGTTTCTGTTGTTGCCTGCTGAACAGTCAGGACCAATAAACTATGAGTTTGGGGTGTTTTTTTAAATTTCTTTTTTTATAATGTTTCTATCCCCTTATCCCATTCATCTTTCCCCTGTCCTTCCCCTCCTATTTTCTCCAATAAATCTTCATCGCTTTAATTTTTTCTTTGCAGGACCAGCTGTTTAGGTGGTTCCACACTAACAAAAGAGAAGTGGAAAACAAGAACAATGGTACTTACAAACCAAAGTTAACAATTTCCAAACTTATTTCCTGATGATTCTCTTGACAGTGCATGATGAATGACTGCACTTTGGTTAAAATTGTTTACCCGCAGAATTATTAATAAAGCACAAAAGAGAAAATTTAATGATTAACTTACCCAGTTCATATTTTAGATAGTTTTTATTTCCATTAAAATTCACTAAAATGTTTATATTCTTCTCTATTTTAATCAATGCTTCAATACTGGTTGCTGTATGTAATATTTGCATTTAACAGTTCAGTTCACGATTGCTATGAATCATAGAATCACACAGTCATAGAACCATAGACTGGTTTGTGTTGGAAGGGACCTTAAAGATCATCTAGTTCCAACCCCCCTGCCATGGGCAGGGACACCTCCCACTAGACCAGGCTGCTCAAAGCCCCATCCAGCCTGGCCTTGAACGCTACCAGGGATGGGGCATCCAAGTCTCTGGGCAACCTGTTCCAATATACAAAGCTCCAGACTGTATTCACAAAATGAATTTAGTTTGGAGTTGTTTTAAATTCAGATCTAGTTGTTCCTAATCTGAAGTCTGCATTGGCACACAAAAAAAATAAATAAATCGCTCCTCCAAGTTGCAGATGTGTTGTGGTAAGTCCTGATGGAATCTTGTGTCCATATAGACACTTCTAAGACTTTGATCCTCAAATGATGATAGGCCTAGATTGATAAACATCTTCAAAATTCCTTCTGAAGGGGATAAAATCTTATGAAGCTCTTGAAAGATCCATAACTTTATACCTATTCATGTGTAAATTTCTGTAACCAGACATTCCGGCTGCCTGTTTGTGCTGTGTTTTGTACTGCCTTTGCTCTTCCCAATTAAGTCCAGACTGGAAAAGAAACATGAAAATATTAAAAAATAGAATGTTTCCATGGCATTTGAAGCCCAAGAAGAACAAGATGTACAGGATATTTTCTGGAAAACTGAAAGATTTAGTCAAATTACACTAGTCACCTAAACAGCTCCAGCTGCACTGGCTTTTATTATGACAACAGTACATAGGAGCCACAGATGGTAGGTGTTCCATATATGAATTGTTTTAAGCGCAAAAATAGAGCCAGTGCCCCTAATAGTTTGGTCCAAGCTAAATATAATATGAAAAAAGTATGCAGTGTGCAAAAAGAGGAAGTTAAAGAACTATACACTATGTTTATATAATTATTCATAAGGTATTTTTTTTTATTGCTTATAAATAGAGTGCCATTTGTCTAGCTGAACTCAGCTCTGTCACATTCTCAAGTGTTCTTCCATCAGTCTGGATTTGAGACACAATTTGAAGGGAAGGAAAAAAGTAACTTTCAGATCATTTTAAGGAATGTGCTTAACTTCAAAATGGTATAAATAGGCAAATAAACTACATGCTTCATTATGGTGGTACATGTATGGAGGCATGCCTGTCGTTGTTGGCATCAGGTAATCAACTCAGCAGATAGTTGTTGATTCTTTAACATGGGTTAAGTAATGATTATATGCAAAAATACATGTACACATCTATATTCTGTGTATCAAATGCATATTCAAAAACTGCTGTCAGCACTGAAGAATGCTAATATTCGCACTAAAGGATGTCTAGGCAAATTCAATGGATACCTTTTGTCCATTTGTGCTTTTGTGTGCAGAGTTATAATAAAACCCTGAGCTGCTCTCTCACAGATTAGGGATGACCTCTCACTTAATCATTTACTGTTAAGTTTTTGCTTTTTCTCCTTCTGCACTGTAGTCATCCCCCCTTTTTGTGAAGGTGTTATTACTTTCCAGACAGGCTTTGTTGTGGCACCCGTCACAGTTAGTATTTCAGTGCTTCATAACTATTTTCACAATGATTCGTAAAAGTAATGAAGTAGCAGTATCCCCCACTTAGAAAGAGGAAGCTGAGTCAGAAAAAGATTATGGTCAAAATTATTCATTAATTCTGAATGTCTAAATGAAATGTAAAAAACCTTAGTTCTTACAGCTATTGCTGCATAACTCCTTGTATATTCAAGAACAACTTTAGTTGCAAATATGACAGCATATCACTTCTGAAAATAATTCTGAAAACATCAAGGAAAAGTTGCGCAATTAATGACTACCTATGAAATGTTTGGTTTGCATTTGAATTCTGTAGAAAAGATAAATAAGGAATACAGTGTTCCAGGATAACATTGTTGCTTTAACTAGGAACCCATGCTTCCTTTTCCCACCTTTACTCTCTTTATTCACTAAACAGTCTTTCAGCCTTTGCAAATAATTACTGTTCCTGTAGAAATCAGTTTTATTTTTTTACACAACCAATATATGCTCCTGTAACAAATGTATCCTGTGACCTGAAAGATGTACAGCATTCATGGAGAGAATCAATGGTCATTGCAGAAAAATTAAAATAAATACTCAGAAGAAGAATGAATTAGGAATGTAAAGACATCCTTAATATTAACATCCCCTGAAGGATGTATACATTACCTGAAAACTTATGTTAACAAAATATTACCATATAGATAATTTCCTAGTAAACTCAGAGGACTCAGCAAGGCTGTTAATGTGGCACCATCTTTGTGCCCATACTGATCATTCCTGACATTAGTACCCTTAGGATCCCATCAGTCACACAGGATTCTGTCACTCACAGGCTTTGTGAGGCTTACCTGAGTAAGGAACTGTCATCTCCTATGTGCAATCCTGGAAAA
Organism: Larus michahellis; assembly: GCF_964199755.1. Lineage (NCBI taxonomy): Eukaryota > Metazoa > Chordata > Aves > Charadriiformes > Laridae > Larus > Larus michahellis. The sequence continues at coordinate 62,097,402 of NC_133897.1, read as the reverse complement.
GGATGCAAAACGTTGCTTTCAGATTTTACAGATACTGGGTGACAACAGAATTGCGAGATTTCAAGCCTGGAGTTCACATCCAAAACTTAAGGGTAGTGTTCATGTTAGTGATTCAGCCTGTTCCCTTTGCTTTTTTCCAAGAAAGATTTCATCTATCCCAGACAGTTTATTCATGATTTTTCCCTGTCTCTGCCTCACCTCTACTTCTGATCTCTGTCCAACTGTTTTTCAGTTTACAGTCTCAATCTCCATTGTTTTTCCAGTGTAGTCTCTATCTTCTTGGTCATCAGGTCATAGTCTCATCTCTCCAGACTCCCCATTACCTTTTCCTGTGCTTTACATACAACCCCAGAAGAATGTACGGTGCATTAATGAGTTTTCTTTCAGTCTTTGGTTTTCCCTTTCATCTCCAGTGGTTCACAGAGTTCTGTTTCCCCTTTTCATGGATTTTTGTGAAACACGTTCTACACCTCCCCACCTCCCTGGTTTCTTCTATTCCTGACAAATGCTTCTTTGGCCCAAATGACGCCTACAAAGACCGCTTCTGCCTCCTGGTTACTTGAACTACAATAAGAAGAAAAAGACTTTTGCCTTTGAGCAAGAGTCTGCTTCACCCAGCCAGAGATAATAACACTCCAGAGTTACAACTCTAAGAACCGATTGTGAGAACAGCAGTTCATAAAGTTTTGTAGATAAATTTCATTTGAGAAATGTAATAATATTACTTGCTTTGCTGGGTTTAATGTGCTCCCTGCACATTAGAACTGTTGCTGTCTTGTTCCCTTGCCTGCCTGGAGCTCCGGCTGCTTAAAATCCAACCTCATGAGCCGAATCTAGTGTGGGTAGGTAGACCTTAGGTTGGCATGTGAGGACCACCCGTGACAGGAACCACTCAGCTGAGGCATACTGCATGCAAATCTGACCTGCTGGAATCACTGCCTGTCCTCGCATAAGTTTGAGAAAATATAAAAGTATTTAAAGGTTTAGAGCCTGCAGAAACGTGTGTAAATTTGCATGGAAATGTGGGTAAGGTTGCCAGTTTTCAAAAGGAGTAAGTTATATTCTTGGCCCACAAGCCATCATTCTGTAGCATGTCAAAACCCTGCTCCAAAGAATGAGGACTTCACTAAAAAAAAATAAAATAAATAAATTACCAGACTTTTAACACATGGACAAAAACTTATGTTTGTCACTGGCCTCATTCTTGGAAACAGCTGAGCTGTTTTTGCTGAAATTTTCCAAAAAAGGTCATCCCAAGGCTAAAGCTCAGCATGGAAAATTTCAGTTCAAAAGATTTAAGTTTTTCCAAGTTATTAAAAACTGAAAACTCAGTCTTACAATGTGGAGTACCAGACAATTCTACCATATATTACTAATCTTTTATGTATATGTTTTTCCATCTCCAGATGGAACCTCTGAAAAGTGCTCAGTTACTGCCCCCACTGAAACAATTCAAGTAGTACCTTCAATTTAGCAGAGTATGCTTCGGCAACTGCTGAGCAATTGAGAACTCATCAATTTGCACAGTATTTCCCAATGCTTTTCAGTACTTTTGGATGCAAAGCGGTAAGAATAACAGTTTAAAGAAGCACACTTATTTCCTTCAACTGGACTCCGGGATAGTTTGTTGAATATTACTGTCACAGTTTAGATGGAGGTGTTTTTTGCTTTGAGTTTTTAAACACATGTAATTGGAGAGCGGGTGAATATGTATACAGAGCTGTGACAAACAATTAATTGTTCATTACTTACTTGCCTTGCTTCAGGTCATAGTCTATTTCACACTGGGAAAGATGTTTTGGAGAGCTGATCAGCAACATCCTGAGGTACAGTAGAGTGATTTACCAGATTTGTTATCTGGCAATGTTTACTGTGAAAGAATGTTAGGCAATCTTTCTATTAGAAAAGATAAAGGAACTTTTAATTAGATCCTCTTTGCTTCTAAATCACTGTGGCATATCTGGCCCCACATCTCATTAATAAAGGTACTGGGTATAGTAAATCAAACTGTATCCATTTGAGTAACCTAGTAATACTGACCTTTCTCAGTATGATTTACAGAATGGCGCTCAGCTGTGCTCACTGCTACCAAAATAGGTGCCCTGTACATATTCATTTTTTCCCAATATAATTAAGGGAATCTTGGAAGTGGATAAGGTGTTTCACAAGAAATGCAAATTTCAGCGTAAAACATTCACTTCTACATGAGTCAGTGAAGAAGAGAAAATCTTCACACCCTCATGCTTTTACTCATTTATAATGAAGATTACCCGATTTTTTTATTTTTATATAGCCTTTTATCGTACTGTAAAGAAGCATACACAAAAATATTACACTTCTACTCACAGCTATGTCTCTAGTAGAAATTAGAAGAGAGACAGAATTATGTAATTAATCAGAGTGCAGTATAATGAAGGAAGAATTAGCTTTAGTTTGTGAGTAGTCCCGTTTCACCCATTCTCACAAGGTTAGGGTCTGAAGCAGTAAAACATACTTTTTGTAGTTGCTACTTAGTCCAGTTTCAAACTTGAATTAAACTAGACATGAAGCTTGCTGATGAGGGCATCAACAACAAGAATCAAATCAAATGCTCAGTAATATAAACTAATTCAAATTTTAACTTTTTAGTTCCAGGTTTGCTGGATGTGGTGTAAAACAAGAGAGAGCAGGGGAAACGCGGGGTTGAAATCAGGAAACTCTAAAACCAGAAGAATTACCATAAATTTTATTTGTTTGAAAATTTTCTGGGTGGTGCATAACAAAAACCAATATGGCCATAATACACCCAAACAGAGAACTTGAAAAGTTTAGGGTTTTTTGTAGTATCGTTAATCTTAATCAGCATGATGCAGCAGTCAATGGGCAGTGCAAATATCATAAAGCATTCACATATCAGGGGTCCATGAATGTAAGACTCTCTTCTGTCTAAAAATTTGGATAACACGCTATACTTTACTCCTTCTGTGGAAGCACTGAGACATAAATACATACTATTTAAATACGTAGCTTTGTGGAAGCTGAGTTGGTGGAAGATGAGCTGGTGATATCCTTAAGCAATATTTCATTCAATCAGCAGTACTTTCTATGACAACATGTTTGAGAAGTAGAATGTTTCAAAGATTTTACACTGGAGTCCCTCAAGGCAAGATCACTTTAATCCAAAAACTTTAAAATGCTGCTTTTCATTTGTAAATATCTAGACCTTCAGTGTCTCAGCTACTGAGAAAAACACATTAGCTTTAAATTTATGAATAGCTAATTCTGCTCCCATAATCCGTGATAACAGTTCTCTCTCCCACATAATGTCTTTCTGTTGGTTATTGATTCCCACTCTTCCTACAGTGATACTTGGAGAAGTATGGATAGGTTGTTGGGTTTGATGACCTCTCTTAGTGAGCAAAACAGCGTTAACACCAGGATCTCCACATCTGAAGAAGTTTAAATTTAATTACAGTTCCCTGGAGAGATACACACAGCAAAAGACAAAAATCATATAAAATAGTTAAGATACAATGAAAATAGTAAATGATAGATGAACATCTTGTATTAGCAACCAGAAAATATACTTCCTAAATAAAGATTCTTCACAAATTCTCCTTAGCAAAATATCTCACTTCTAAAAAAGTGGAATGTCTACTTCTAAGAAAGTGGAAGCCAGACACTACCTTTATACAGTGTTAATATCTTTACATCTCATTCCTTTTGATATGTCTCTTAAGTTATTTCCTATTTATTTTAAACAACAAGAGGGCTTTTTTTTGTCTTTGCAGTTTATTCAAATGAAGGACATATTGGTACCAGTGTACCTGTTCAAAAATACGCATGTATTTTTTCTACTAGCAGTCAGCTGTTGGTAGGCAGTGTGCAAAGGGGAAGATCCTGGCAGCAGGAAAAGAGAGTAACCCCACTGATTTTGGTGGAACAAGGCCACCAGCATAGGACTTGGCTTTCTGTCCCCAATCCTCAAAGACCTGTACTCTTTAAAGTAGACAGGGCTTTTTTAAAGCGTTCATGCCTAAGGCATGTAGCTAGCACAACTATGCAGCACAGCTGGGAGAAAAATTTATTCCTCAAGAACAATCACTGTATACAGCATAACTTCTGTGAAAAGAATTTCTAGCATGCAACTATCATGTTTCCAGGTTTCAGGTTCTTTGAAGCAAATTCTTTCATTATTTCAGCTCATTGTATGGATTGCATACCTTAATCACTGTAGGAGTTCCAGCATGAGGTCAGGCCACATTCATGATTAATAGGGGAATGGGTGTAGTTGCTCAAATAATTACATATCTGTACAAAACGCATGCATGTACATCTCAAATACTGTTCAGAAAGCAATACATACTGAATCTGCTTCCTTTACAAGTACACCTGTGCATAAAAATGTGTATGCCTAATTTTACAAGAGTATCCAGTGTCCTGATAGATTGCTTTTTAATGTTTATGTACTCTTAAGTAACACTACTGCACCAAGCCAGGGCACCAATTCTTGAAAAAGCTGGATCGTGTTTACAGCTTGATTTCTAAAAGCGTCTGAGGTTTTCTAAATGGCCTAGTGCTAAAGCTAGGTTGTTAGAATTAGCTGGTGATGATCAGTTAATCAAACACCAGGGTTGTTTGAATTTTAGGCTACAAAATAGTTTTAGCATTCAGGCAAGCCTAAGCCAACTCTTGGAACTCCAGGAAACCACAACTTCATGTTGCTGCTGGACATTATCCTACCAAAAAGCTATGCTGTAGCTTCAGTAAGATGGGGCAGCTTTTTTTCTTGAAACATTTTTGAACAGTCACATAGGCCTCAGATAGCTAGCTGAGAAGAGAATGAATACAGCTCCTAGCAAGCCACAGAAGAACATTAAGGTAAATGCTGAGTGTTTACTGCATAAGAATTTGTATGCGTGGAAGATGGCCACTGCCACTCTAAGGAAATGCTGACAAAAAGTGATGTTCCACCAAGGCAAGAGAGAATTGGAGGGCAGGGGTTATTCTGGATAAATGTTCAGAGAGAAGGCCATAAAATAAGGTTCCCCTTTTTCTTTTTTTGCACCAGAATAGACTCGGATGATATTTTTATAGTTCAGTTTTCCCTCCCCTGTCCCTTATCCATACCTGTAGCAATTACTTTTGATGACAAAAATACAGGTATTTTTCCACATTCATTCAGTCCTTGATTGAATTTCCAGGTGGGCCTGAAAAAGAAAAAATTTCAGACAGAAAGGACAAAGCATCTTTGGTATCTACTTTCTTCTCTAGATATGTGGTGTAACTCATATCTTACTTCAAATGTTCCATTCTGCTGCTTTGAGATAGGACAGACTTTGTTGGTCTTTTGACCTTGACAAAAGTCAGACCACTAGCTTCCCTTGGAAATGCTTGTAACGCACATACTGAAATATGTATATCTTGACAAGAGTGTCGTTGAACTCCATAAATTACATTAAACCAATAAGAACAGAAAGATACCAGTCAGACTATTATATTGCCATGCAACACTATCCAATAACCATGCATAAAGAATGCAGAATTGAAGCATTTGTGCCCAAATATATCTTGGGAAAAATATTTTCCAATTATAGTACTTTGACCTTATAATGTTTTGTTTGTAGTGTTGTTCGGTCTTAATCTCTCATGTTTACAGTAACAATATTCAGTAAGGAAAATGCAGAGCAGCTAACAAATAGCAATGAGAAATACAAAAGCTGAGTTTTGTAAATCTAATCATATTTTATGGTCTTTTGTACAATATATTGAACTTCTATATCTCAATGCCTTACTCTCCTAAAGGCAATTTATAGCAAGGCTTTGAATTCGACATTTTTATTTCAGTTTAAAATGTACAACAGAATTATTCACTAATTATTCCTCACTATATGTCTTTAAATTGGTTTGCCTGGGGGAGAGGAAAGGTGAAATCATGAATAAACATGGTGTAAACTCACTAGATCCACAAACCAGAGCTTCAGTGTCTGCATTCCCATTATTTCATCAAAATATCATTTTGGCTGTCATCACACTATAAGAGGGCCTGCATTGCCACGTTTACCTTTCCCAGTTAAGGAAAAGAAATCCCTGCAGTGTGGGTTTCAGACAGCGTTGAGGGGCAAGCAGGGTTTCAGATCACCTTCAGCCACTTTGGAGATGGGCATAATGAACAATCTGAGACAGAAAGGGGAAGTGTTTTGCTGAAGTCTATGGACAGACAGTGTCACGGATGGATGGAATGAAAACTTGAGGTGTCCACATTTCCAGACTCTAACTGGTTCATCCAGACTGCATGTCCTTAGATGGAATTACTGTGGAAAAGATTGCAACAAGGGTAAGAAATGAGACTGAGAGAAAAAATGTCAAAAATCTACATTTTCCTGATGCTCAGCACAAGTGAAAATGCAAGAGTGATCAGCAGTGTTGACAGCCAGACTTTTGGGGGCCTCTATGTTGATTTTAAGCAGCTTTCTTGCCCTTTTTGTTTTCATACAGAATAGACAAATGAACAAATAAATCCCCATTAAGACTATCTGTCCAGCCTCTTGCCTTCTTTGTAGTGTGCTGCACTGCCACTGTTTTAAGAGGGGACACTTGCACATTGTCTTCCTCCTACCAGATGTCCATGTCCTTGCAAAAAGAAAAGGCAAGACACTGGGTTTACATTCCTTTCTGCTTTTATTATGGGTATTTTTGGTCCTTGAAATCAAAATTATGAGGCAAATAACTGAGCTACACTGTGTTGGAAATATTAGTCTGTGTTTTTGAAGTCTGATACCAACTATTTTGATGAAAATATCTGACACTAGCACATAAACTTAGATAGGGAAAAGCCCTATAAAAGGTTGAGAAGGAAGTCACCACTGAGAAAGACTTTGAAGATAGTTATTTGGAAAGCCCTGCTCTCCAAAAGCAAGCTTCTTCACATTCAAAGACTGGTAGCGGACAACATTGTTTAGTTTTCTCTTTAGAATACCTTACCAATTGATGCTGGGAGTTTGAGTCTCAGGCTAACTGACTTCTATTAAGTGCTCACTGATGTGGGGGTCTGAGGCCCAGGTTTATCTTTAGGGATGTGAATGTATTCTGTGCTTTATTGCTGAGTCACACTCATTTTCATTCTGCTTTCCTGGTTTAATAATAATCATCACAAAGATATTCACATACAGAAAAATCCAAGGGCACCACACATTTATGACTACAGCTGGCTGGGCTAAGTATTGACCAAGGTGCTAAAACCTGTAACCAAAAATTAGTTTCCTAAATACTGGCAAAGTCTTCCGTCTGGGATTTAAAGTACAAAGATGAAGAAGTAAATCTTCTTGCTTTGGCTGCCTTATGGGAAAGGTTTGATATAGAGACTAAACTACAGAAAGCAGTCCAGGATACTTTTTGACTCAGCTCCGCTCCTGAGCATTTTCTATGCCTAATGTAGGCATCTTCTTTCTCACCATTCTCCCTTTTACACCCCTGATTTTTCTGATGAGTCTTTGTATCTAGGTTGAGATTTGTAAGGAGACTAAAATTAGGCTGACTTTTGCCAGGTCTAAGTCTTTTCCATCTCTCCGACTGTTTTTCAGTAGCCAAAATTTCTTCTTTGTACCTCGGCAAAGACAAACCCCTGATCCTGGCTGCTGGCTCTTTTCTTCTAGGTAAATCTGGTCTACAGTAGCGAAAGCCTGAAACAGCTTCCTGTCAAATCTTTGATCTTTCCTTAGTGAGGAAAATAGCTACAAGTGCTGATAGCTAGCATTTCTGCCATCCGACATCTTTGCATCAGCATTACATAAGCCAGTGTGGTGATGCATGTTTTATGTCATTTACATGAAGCAAAAGAGAAGAAAACCTACATCAGTCACTAAAGCAGCACTTTTATTGCACTTTTAAAGAGCTTGAGACCTTGGTTACAGAACAGCTGTAAGGAAACTGAGAACTTTCTGATGTCTGAAGCACCACAAGGCTTTATCACACAAATGTTCACAAGAACATTTGCTTTAAAGTTGAAATCTTTCTCTGAGACCATGATTTATGGCTGGGTGTTGTCAAAACTCAACAATTTTAAGTTTTTTCATACTGTTTTTTCTTGAGAGGTCACAGTTCTGAAGCCTGAGTGTTTCAGGCTTCCTAGTGGATTTCCTCCTTTGTTTGGTCTTCAGAATAATTGTATCTGTTAAAAATCCTATCAGGTTAAGCAGGAAGAGTTCCACCCTTCACAGTCAAATCCTGACACCTGCTCATTACATTAATATAGATTTTGCCTTCCAAGATCAAGAGATATTCACAGAAAGATGTAATCACTCTGCTCAGGGTGATTCCTAGTTTTTGGAACATCTGAAACGCTACTGCTTTGCTGAAGGGAAAAAAATTAATAGATACTTTTTTGCTTATATAATATTTAGGAAAATCATCGAGTGGGAAAGGAAAATCCCAGAGGATAGGTCTGCATTGCTGATAAACACTACAGACAATTTTCATTTGCCTTAATGTTACCTATGCTTCCTGTGCTTATCAACATGGTGTCAGTGTCCACATGTGTTACAATTAAAGAAAGCTTACCATTGCAGTCTCCCTACTTGCTTTGCCTCTCTTTGATCATGATGATCATTTTTGACAAGTATGCCAGTCTATCAAGCTGCTATTCATTTCACTATATTCTCTGTGATATAAAAAAGAACATTACTGTGATCTTTGATGTAATGTCACAAGATAGGAATTTATTTAGTCATCTTAGATGATATGAGGAACATATCAACAGTAATATCTAGAGCAGAAGTTATGCAAAAAGTATGGTAAACACTGACACCACTTAAAAATGACCTGGTCTTAGACTTCCTAAAGCAGTAGGCTAGAAAAGGATGCTTTCTAAAAAATATTTTTAAAAAATGTAGTCATACTGATTCCTTAGGTGCTGCATTACCTACATTGCAAACAATCTGTTTTATTTCACTTCCATGTTGACTAACTGACTGGTGAGGTAACCTCTAATTATGGTTCGTGTGACAATAATATTTTTTAAAAAAACACAGTTCATTCATTCTAATCCAGCACGTTCAGTGTTGAAAAACTAATATAATGTGTTACTGGGATACACATTTTGTTGAGATAACTTTATTGCAGAGTAATCTTATTACCACAGCTGAGTGCTTCATGATATCAAAAATTTTGTCAACTAAGTGATGTGAATATTTGTCCTATCAACACCATATTCTTGAAGGTGCTTGCCTATAAAAATGACTGGATGGGCAACAGCTTAGAGACGTTTCTTTAAACCAGACACTACATACCTGTCATAATGGGATACATCCTCTAATAGGACATATTATTAACTTTTCTGGTGGAAGAATATAAAAATTAATTTAAAAAAAACAACCCTACAAAACTACTTTTTTTCTTATGAATGAAGATGCCACCATGCTTATTATTTAATGTAACGCTATTAGAGGCATGAAAATAAAAATGTACGCAGGTATGAACAGAGCCATATGACCAGTTTCTAGTTAATATCTCAATTTAAAGCTTTGATTTAAATGCAGAAATATAAAAGCTGAGGGAGGATTGTTGCTTTGCTTTTAAATCAAAATGAAACTTCAAGACGATCTGGCTTCTTGTCTCTCCATAACGCAAATTATAGAACATGCAAGCAAAATGTTTTCTTTATATAGTGTATGTCTAAATGGCATGCTATCCCTGAATAGGAATCTGCTGGGCAAGGATGTTAAATATGTTGTTCGGTTCAGAAAGTATTTTCTTGGTATTAAGAAACAATCTATGCATGCATAATGTCTTTGTTGGCATTACTCCCCTAGAAGAAATTAATTAGTCTTAATGAAAAGCATCTGTAGAGGACATGGTGATGATTTGCTAGATGAAGTTGTTCACAAAGAAATTATTGCCCACAGTGATAAGCCAGAGATCTGCCAGGCTCAACAAGGTCTTACACATTCTAGTAAAGGAGACAACATTGGAGCAGAAAATTCCTCAACTTCATCCAGTTGTACTTAGGGCTTTTATCTACATTCCACAATATGTGAATTAGGTCCAAAGCACTGGTCTGAATATTACTATATATTTAATCATTGTCCAGATTTGCTTTCAAGTGTTTGGCTTTCGATTTTGGCTTTTGAAAAATTTATGCTCTCTCTGCATGGGGGAATTCATCCCTGGAAACATTCAAGGCCAGGCTGGATTGGGCTCTGAGCAACCTTATCTAGTCGAAGATGTCCCTACTCATTGCAGGGGATTTTGAACTAGATGACTTTTAAAGGTCCCTTCCAACCCAAACTATTCTATGATTCTATGAATTCCTAAGTTCTCAGCTGGCTCCAAGTGCCACACCTCTGCCGGGGTTGTGGTTCCTCCTTCTCCCTTTTGAAATCTTTACTTCAAAAGCTTCTTGGTTTCCATCCAGAAACAACAGATTTCTTTGGACAAGGTTCAGAAGTAGATTTCTAGCCTTCTTTATAAAGCCATGATTGCTCATCCAGAACTACCAGCTCAGGGGAGATAAATAATAGGTTTTTAGCAACTAAGACGCAACACTGGTATGCACAAACTGGTAAGCAATGTTGCATTTCTCAACTGTGAACACTTATTAATGCAAACTCCAACACACACCCCCAGCAAACTGAATTCCTCATATGGATCAGTAAAGTAAGTTAATACACATCTATGTGCTTTTAGCTGTAGATTGGCAACCACCTTCAAAATGAAATTAAATTTTTTATTAACTAGGAAACTTGAACACTACAAAATTTTTAATAGAACTTTTTGATTCAGCTTATGATATTTTAAGAGAAACTCGTTTTAACTCAATTTTGGGTTTTGCAGCAAAAAATATTTTCTTCTCAGCAATTTCAAATGAATGTTTCTGAAGGCACAAGACGGGTCTTCTGTGGTCCACTGTCTGACCTAAAATCAAAAGACTGCCATGAGAATTTGTTGCAATTGTTGCTTTATATTGGCCAGAGATACCACTGCTGAGTCTTACAAAGGAATGTCTCCCTCCTGTAGTACCTTCAGTTTGTATCAGTCCTTGGAAAGAAAACTGAGCTGTTGTAATTAAGTAAAGTACTGAGCACTCGGATAATATTTAGTAATTCTTAGTCCCAGCAAAGTATGTATTTAGGAATCGTTCGGTACTTAAAAATAAGTTTACCTGAACTTGAGTCAATAAGGACTGCTCAACAATATATCAAGCATTGTTATGCTACTTACTTTATGCGGCCTTGTTTTCCTTCCTTCCAGTGGGAGAACTGCAAGATCAGTAAAAAATCAGTTGAGAGTGTTCCAGTGTTCAGGGCCAGAAGTTTATGATTTGCAGTTCATCATAAGTATCTGGACAGATACCCAGTGTTGACCTGCCAATATCATAAATGTTACACTGCTGAAGTGTAATGTGTCTGCTTTTGAACCTTCTAACCATCTATCTGTATTGCATGATATAAATACATAAGCTGGAAACTTCTGGTTACTGCAGAATTGCAATGGAATATTTTGAGAAATACACAGAGTAATCCCACATTTTGGGCAAAATATCTTTTGTGACAAACTCCAGAGTATTGTGCACATGACTGTGACAAATGGACTAGTTTACATTGGTTATTTTCATCACAGGATGAGTAGTAAATCAAATTATTATACCTGAGCATGAAACAGCATATGTCGCTAGAGAACCAAAAAACAGTAATTTTTTTCTCTATTGTAAAAGGTAACCTGAACTTCCAAGAAAGACGCATTAAAGTATAGTAAGATGTTCATGCAATGGGTGCAGCATAATAGAGATTATTGCCCAGCCATTTATAACTGTCTCAGAGTTCCTTAGGTTGGGGACCTCTTTGACTGGAAGCTGAAAGTCTGTCCTTCAGTATGGCTACAGTACATGCAAAGACCTGAAGCTAACAGATTAGCTACAGATGGACAGATACCACTGAATATGGTGGTAGGTTTTCTCCTAGAATTGTCAAAAATTATGCCCTGAACATGTCCTGTTTATCTCAGGGGCTACTTTCATCATTTTCCAGAGGTGATTTTTTTCCTTTAATTCAATCATTCCTCTTGTTCACTTTGTCTTTTGACAGAGAAGAACATAGCTGTGTTGTAAAGACCTAGAAGTTGCCACTTCCGGGGGTTCGCTGGCATGATGGAGCCTTCAGAATCCCTGCAAAGGCTTCTCTAAGCTGGATGATTTTGCTGACAGAGGCAGTGAATCAGTTATGATTAACGGACATTGTATTTTTATTATTACATCAATGGAATAACATGTCCCTTTGGGCTTCTGTGCCTGTGTCTAGTGGTCACAATTAGAAAGATTTTTTATAGGCTGTTAACAAATAAATACAGTGTTCTTTCAAGGTCTGTTTAAGTAATATTGAGTTGGGTCTTGATTTCTTTAGGCTGCTTACATGTGGCAATAATCAACACCCACATACAGCCCAGAAGCATCTTGGTTATCTGTAAGACAATCTTGCTATAAAATAATTTTCCTCAAGCCAGCTAGAGAGCAGAAAACTCACTGGAATTCAGAGTGCTTATCTTATATTGCATGTCTTCTTTCAGAAAATGAGGAAGAAAGTCACTTTGGGTGTGCAGTTTTCTCTCTCTTTGTTTAATAAACAGGCTCTATTTGCATGAATCATTATGGTGTGGGCTAAGAATACAGGAAATACTGTGAAGGGTCTCAAATCATTGGAAGTGGGGAGGAAAGGCAACAAACAATTGGAACAATTATCTTCAGCTGGACCCTGCCTAGTTAGAAAAAGCCTCCCACATCTGTCTTTTGTTCTTGTGCTCTAGTCCAGACCATGAAGGTAGGTTTCAGTTAACCCTTGCTTATGCTTACTGGAGACTTCCTAGTACATAAATAGATACATGCAAATCCATCCTTGACAGCTTTCTTTCTTAGCAAGAATATATGATCATCTTCTCCGCTAAGAATCACAGAATCATAGAATGTGTTGGGTTGGAAGGGACCTTTAAAGGTCATCTAGTCCAACCCCCCTGCAGCAAGCAAGGACATCTTTAACTAGATCAGACTGCTCAGAGCCTCATCAAGCCTGGCCTTGAATGTCTCCAGGGATGGGGCCTCCACCACCTCCCTGGGCAACCTGTGCCAGTGCCTCACCACCCTCATTGTAAAGAACTTCATCCTAATGTCTCATCTAAACCTACCCTGCTCTAGTTTAAAACCATTGCCCCTCGTCCTATCGCTACATGCCTTTGCAAACAGCCTCTCCCCAGCTTTCTTGTAGGCCCCCTTCAGGTACTGGAAGGCCTCTATAAGGTCTCCCCGGAGCCTTCTCTTCTCCAGGCTGAACAACCCCAACCTTCTCAGCCTGTCTTCACAGAAGAGGTGCTCCAGCCCTTTGATCATCTTCGTGGCCCTCCTCTGGGCCCTCCCTCTGAACAAGTGGATGGACTTTATTGCAGTCTTCATCAGGGACTTCATGCTGTAAGTTTAATTTTGAAAACTAGCAGTTTTCCTCTCACACAAAAAGCAATAAAGGTCTTTTAGCACAGGCTTCATTCCTACTTGTGTCTGACTCTATTCTCATCTAAATGGGAACAAAATCTGACCCTTACAGCAATCTGTCTTGTTTTAAATGTACGACAAGCTAAGAGATGAAGCAGATGTACCAAAACAACACATACTAGCCTCTGTTGATGACCCAGATTTACTTCTTGCCTTATATTTCTTGACACTAACCACAGTATGAATTGCTCTACAGGATACCCCTTCCGAGTAAACTTAGTTCAAAAAAGTCCTCTTGCTGAGTAACATGTGCACATAATAAATCCAGCTGCCAAATGTCTAGGAAAGTTGTTGTTTTTCTTTCCTCTATGGAAATGTTCTGGAAAATATTATTTTAATTTTTTTTTATCCATTGTGTCTTTCAATACACTGGTCATTTTTTCTTTTTTTAAATTTCCTTAGGGTTTCACAATGTAGGCTTCAATATCAAGTATTCCGCTGCAGCATCATTCTGTCTTTTCGTTCATTTTGTAGCTGTTATTACTGATGAGTTTTTCACAATCAAGCAAAATAGAAAGGAGAAAGACAGTTGGGATTTGGAAAAAAAGAGAATGTTTCAGTGCAATATCATGTATGCAATCATGATTTTTGTCAAAGCTATCATATGGAATGCTTATATTACAGAAAGGATAAGTCAAGTCTTAGGTACCACAATCATTTTGTGTCTACTTTCCTGGGTTGGAATAGCTAGCAAACAAACAATTCCTTAAACCTTTGCCTAATACGATTAGTTTAGCTATTTTTGCAGTCGGTTCCAGTTTAGAAATTTAAAGCACCTAGGGAGTCCCATGATTTTGATACAATTTACCAGAACTTAAAGTTCAATAATGGGGACTGTAATTAATTACAATGTGTTTCTTATTGCAATGCCTATCATCACACGTGTATGACTGAGTAGCTTCCCTCAGCTTTGCCTAAATTATCTGCAACTTCAGATTTTATCCTGAGAATAGAGTAATAGACAATACATGTCCGGTTTGTGAATTAGCTTATTTAATAAGAACTACATAGAACTTAGCATTTTTGCAATAGTGAGCTTCTGATACTGAGCACTCCAGAAAAAGGCAAGTTCTAAGAATTAATTTTTCTTTATTAGCATTAACTCAGTCATATTCCATATTGTTTATTCTCTATGGGAAACAATGTGTGAAAATTTATATTTAACAAAATGGAAAGGTAAAAGAATAGGCTGAGAACCTCTTATACAAAACAAAGAAACAACTTCCTGATTCATACATCCTCTGAAGAATGGGTCGTTCAGTTTTAAAGAAGCTATTTTTTTCCCAGAAGGCATTCCTAGACCTTACTTTTGAGTAGTTACTACGCATTTGGCAATTGCTTCTTCCTGTTGAAGAAAAAATGGATCAAAAACTTCCCATCTATATATATATATCTATCTTACTTCGTTGATACCGCATGCTGACAATGAGTAAAGTGACCAAGACACCTTCTTGCTTCACAATTTCCATTTCTTTGAGTGTTTAATGTCATATTATTCATGATGAGACTTTGTGTTTGTTTCTTGGGAGTGTGCCTGAGGGATCTCTTTATTTTTCTTTAGAAAATGGGGGAAAGATTATATAAATTATTAAAAACATCTGGTATTAATTAGCTTCTAAAACCTTTTCATTAACTCAATATCTATGTTTCTCTCAATTTCTGCAAAATTGTCCTCTGAAACAGATTAAAAATCTCATTGGTTCCTGTTTTTCTTTTTTTTTTTATTGGGCTGGCTATTCGTTTGCTTTCTGATTTTTATTCATGTGTCCTTACAGTTTCTGCCTGAGTTTTGGAATCTTGTGAACCCCAGGTTTCTGATGAAGTTCAAATGTTACATTAAGATCTCACCTCCTGCCAAAATTCCCTTCCTTTAAGCCTGAAGCTTTTATCAACTCTGACAGGAAAGACTGATTTAATATCTGATGTTTCTACATTGCCTGAGCTGAGATGGTCCCTTCTTCAGTTTTGGTGATCCATCCGAAAGTTTTTCCAAACTAGCAATTCTGTTGCTTCCAGGAGGTGCAGAAGTATCTGGAAGCTTTCATCTCTTTAAGATGGTGAAATGCAAACTTAGTCCTTCTCAACAAGGACAAGAACGACAGAACTAGAGTTATTTAAGTGCCATATCGATTTGCTGGCCCTCCCCAGACTCTTTCGTATGTCATACTGCACTAACTGATCCAATAACTATAGTTAAATCCAATATCCAATAACTATAGTTAAATGCAGCAGAAAGTTCCAGTACTGTAAAAAGTATAAAACAAATAAGCAGGAGGCAAAATTATTAACTGAACTACAACAGCATCTAGAGGCCCCTATATCATAAATTCTAGATCTACAAACAAGACAGTTGCTGAGCCAATACATTATCGGACCCCACAGTTGTCCTTCATATACGACTGTCCTCATCACTAAATTCCGCACCACTAAGTTGCAGTCTGGCTCGCCCTCTTACTTCTTTCAAATTCAGTATTTAATTATTTATGCAGAACTAAACAGATTTACTAGCAGAGTGTTTTATCTTCAGACTGATGGTTGGTTGTTCACCTTACCTCTTGATTAGAGAATTTACTCAGGAAATGGGAAGCCATCCCAGTGCCATCCTTCACCTGAGGTTCTTCTCTTTCCTGAATGCTGGTGTAGCATCAGCAGGAGTCATCTCTACCCTGGTGATGACATGAGATATGGCTTTGATATTCTTGTTCCTTTTGCAAGCAGGGGAAGGCACTGAATATTTCTGAATGAGTGTTCCAAGGAATATATAGAGTTATAGATCATAGAACCATAGAATTATTTTGGTTGGAAAAGACCTTTAAGATCATCAAGTCCAACTGCAAACCCAGCGCTGCCAAGTCCACCAATAAACCATGTCCTTAAGTGCTGCATCTACACGTCTTTTAAATACCTCCAGGGATGGTGACTCAACCACTTCTCTGGGCAGCCTGTTCCAATATTTGACAACCCTTTCTGTGAAGAAATTTTTCCTAATATCCAATTTACTCCCCCCCCCCGGCACAGCCTGAGGCCATTTCCTCTTGTCCTGGCACTCGTTACTTGAGAAAAGAGACCGACACCCACCTCATTACAACCTTCTCTCAGGTAATTGTAGAGAGCAATTAGGTCTCCCCTCAGCCTCCTTTTCTCCAGGCTAACAACTCCAGTTCCCTCAGCCGCTCCTCATAAGACTTGTTCTCTAAACCCTTCAACAGCTTCATTGCCCTTCTATGGACTCACTCCAGAATCTCAATGTCCTTCTTGTAATGAGGGGCCCAAAATTGAACACAGCACTCAAGGTGCAGCCTCAGCAGTACTGAGTACAGGGGGATGATCACTTCCCTAGTCCTGCTGGCCACACTGTTTCTGATATAGGCTGGGATGACGTTGGCCACCTTGGCCACCTGGGCATGCTGCTAGCTCACATTCAGCCAGCTGTTGACCAACACCCCCAGGTCCTTTTCCACCAGGCATGTTTCCAGCCACATTCCACCAAGCCTGTGGCGTTGCATGGGGTTGTTGTGACCTAAGTGCAGGATCTGGCACTTAGCCTTGTTGAATCTCATTCCACTGGCCTCAGGCCATTGATCCAACCTATCCAGATCCCTCTGCAGAGCCTTTCTACCCTCAAGCAGGTTGACACTCCTGCCCAACTTGGGGTCATCTGCAAACTTACTGAGGGTGCACTCAACCCCCTCGTCAGGGTTGTTGATAAAGATAATGAGCCCTGGGGAACACCACTTGTGACCAGCCACCAACTGGATTTAACTCCATTCACCACTGCTCTTTGGGCCCAGCCATCCAGCCATTTTTTTTACCCAGTGAAGCATACACCTGTCCAAGCCATGAGTAGACAGTTTCTCCGGGAGAATGCTGTGGGAAACAGTGTGAAAGGCTTTACTAAAGTCCAGGTAAACAACATCCACAGCCTTTCCCCTGTCCACTAAGCATGCCACCTTGTCATAGAAGGAGATCAGCTTAGTCAAGGAGGACCTGCCTTTCATGAACCCATGCCGACTGGGCCTGATCACCTGGTTGTCCTCTATGTGCCATATGATGGCACTCAAGATGATCAACATGTTTCATTCTAGACAACAATTTGGCCATTTATCTAACTAAAACCCCCACTCATCTCGTATAATGACTTGACAATAGACAAGAGAGCTCCATGGACAGAATAGACATAGATAGACAACAGCTCCATAGACAGAATTTAAATGGTGTTATGAATGAAGGGTAGAAGGAAACTCACCGTGAACCTCCATGTAATGTCTGCAGTTTTAGTGTTAATGAGATATTAATACATTAAGAACAGACATAGCTTTTGGCATGCTAAAAGGAAGCCTCACTGGGCATCTGAGTTGTTATCCATCTGTAGTAACAAGAGCTATGAGCATCTCTGACACTAAAATTTCATTTATTCAGCTCTTACTGAAAATTATGGGAAATTTTTGTTACAAAATATCAAGAAAATTGATGGAATCCTTAAAAAAAACTCCAAAAAATCCTAAAATGATGAGCGTGCATTGCATTAGCAAGAAAAGCAAACTTTTGTAAAGGATTAACTTTGAAAAGAATGCTTGTCCCAGGCAATGGGACTAAAGGCAGTGTCTGCAGCATGGAGTTTGCCAGCTGGCTTTTCCACTAGAAATGATAAAATGTTACAGCAGAGAATCAAAAAAATATTTTAAAAGGTTTGTGTGTGGAAAATATATGTCTCTCCTGTAAAGAGGCTGGTTTGTCATTGTTAATTGTATTTGACACACTTATAACTAGATCTTGCATTTCTTTTTTAAAAGGGTAACTGAGTTACGCTGTGCAACTATACTACAGTAACCACCTACTTGTCTTCAACTAAAATACCACAATAAAGCAGTCTCCGGCAATGTTTCCACTTAAATACCACAGAAATGCTCCTCCCTGTTGTATTTGAGTTTCTGTAAAAGTGAAGTAGCCAGAAGTGTCCTACTTTTGGAGAAAGAATGATTTTTCCATTCACTCTGATAAGTTACTAGAGGCTATTGCAGAAGGTAGCATAAGCTTTGATTTTGCTTAAGAGTTGAAACTTCACTTTTTCTGAGTGATCCGTATACACGGTAGTTCTATTACAGAGGATATGACATAAGGAATTGTACAATATATATGTAATGGTGCTGTGAGTTGCAGTGAATCCATTGAAAAACGTGAGGTCAAACAATCCTTAAATTAGTTAGGAAGCAATGTTGTTTTGGTTTTTTTAACTGCTTGTTGCAACCCCATCTTTAGGAGTCAACAGTCTTTCTTTTCTTGAAATAATTAAAAAAATATGGCAGATAGCTGTGTGCACTCTTTGCAACACAATAAAACATGCCAGTATCTGTGTTTGGTAGTGTAGATGAGGCGATTAAGTGTTAACAGTTATATAGATGCCCACCTACTGGGAAAAGGAGGCCAGAATTTGCAGCTGAACTCTACTGTATCACAAGAGTGATATTCCAATATGCTTTGTCACCTCCAGCATTGTTAAAGAATCTAAACCTTACTGACCCAAGATGAGACTTTGCTTTTGCCTTTAGATGCTTTGGCATCCTGCAGGGGTAGAAAGTTAGGAGAAACACATGCAATAAAAGATGACTTGAGTAGGGGAATAATAAATTCTGTTTACATACTACCTATCATCCAGAGGCTCTTGTCCTAGTCAGTATTTTTGATTACTGCATCTAGGATAAAGGCTTAGCATTGGTAATAGAGTGAAGGGGAGGGCTCTGAAGACCTTGGGAAAATTCTGAAAATTGAAAAAGTAACAAAGGAGTATCTTGGTAAAGGCATAGAAAAGGGAATTTGTCCATAGACAAATGATAGTCATTCATGTGAGGTCTTTCAGAATTTATCTGAACCAAAACTCTAAGCCTTTTCAAAACTTAAAAGCTCATCTGAAAGTACATAAACCTGAAAATCCACCACAATAACAGCTAAACTGAGATTTCCACTACAGTGGTGTGGGGGAATGAAACTGCAAAAGAGCTTCTCCTCATCTTCTAATCCTTCCCAGACACTGTAAATAATCCATGTGGATAGACAGCCCCCAAACTACAGAGGGAAACATGCTGGAGAGGAGGCTGAAGCTGGTGGTCTCCACACACCCCAACAGAGCAGGCTGGTGGGGAAGGGGAAAAATGCTTCTAGCAGCTACCTATAAATGACTAGCTGACATGTTTTAGATATTTTTATATTGGAAAACTGCTTTATTAATGCCTCTCTGAATAAGAACTGGCAAAAAGTATTGTAAATTCAGACACGTCTACTGTTTTTCCAGATCATTATATTTTATTCATTATAGATAACGTGCTACAAAGAACTTCCGGAATACCTCTTCTTGTTGGCTTTTTCTGGTAAATTTATTTGTGTGTTTTCTTTTCTATTTGCCTAGAGTACCTACCTACCTAGCTATCAATAAAACATCTGGTAATCATCAGAACACTTGCAACATTCAATTTTCCATCAAAGCAACTGCTACAAATTTGTATTGGAAGATGCCCAATGTTTAACTTAAAACAGACATCTGTAGCAAGAAGAGTGCCAAAAAGTGTTGTAATGGAATTAACATTTTTACTCACCCAATTTCAAATACTCTTTGATGTCCTTTAATTTCTAATATGTACTTTTGAAATGGCATGTCTTGATGTATTTGAGAAATTATAGTATGCAGACATCATAGCTAAAAATTCATGGGTTTTGTATCACACAAAATTTTCTCCTCTTTACTCCTACCTATTTGCAATAGTCTAGGGCAAGTCAATGCCTCCTGAAGATATGTCACGGAACACAAGAGGGGAAAGTGTTAGAAATTGTAATGACTGTTTGATTAAAATTCACATGAGTGAGACAGGTCATTCCAAGGTGGGTTTGGAGAGGCTGCTAAGACCTTTTTGAGATGCCACAGAAGAATGCACAACTTCAATTCATCCTGTTTGTAACTCTGAGAATGGTGCTTACAAGTTTCATCTGTTAAATACGGGGCAGCAAACCACAATTCTCAAACATTCTGGATAGAAGTGATCCAGGCATTTTCATCAGAACATTTGGTCAGTATATGCACTTTGTTAAAATCCTTCACGGGAAGCATCATCTCAACTAAAAAAGCTTACAAATTGCCAAATACTCTTTGATTCTTTTAAATGTTTTCATTTTTCATTCCACACCACATTCTTCACTCAAAATTTTAAATTATACTAAAAGAAATTAAAGCGAAGAAAATATTTGATCTGACTTATAATTTCTTCCAGATGGTCTGTTAGCAACACTATCAGGTTACCTTTTCCATTTCTTCCTAGCTTCCATACAAACTCTGGATTATGATAACTGCAGAGGAAATTTTGCCTTCAGATGCACGCAAACTTTTTCAGTAAGCTTTCACATCTCCTTGTGATTTCAACCAGCTCTAGAGAAACTTTGTCACTCATCTGTTGTTTTGGGTTTTTTTCTTTTATTTTATAATATCTTCTTTGTATTGATCATCAAACATTCAATATGGTAATGGAAGACAGATTAATAGTCAAGCACTGGGAGAACACTTCAGATACTAAGTACATGATAGAAACCTCTGCTCCTGTGAATAAGTATCATGAAATACAAAGCTAAAGACTAAAAGCAGGACAGAAGTTACTATTAGGTTACATTTTAGTTTTGGGTATCAGCTAAAAAACCTTTTTTTTTATGCCATAGGAAGTGATAGATGTTTATATGTAAATATCTGGGAAAACACAAAGTGCATAAATATCCTTATCTGAATTTATAGTCTGAAACTTTCAAGGCCTCATCCTCCTCCAGATTAATTTCTAAAACTGCTTGGTCCTCCACCAGCACTATTCCACAGCAGTATAGGCAAGAGTTACAGCTGCCTGGCCTCGTGGGGATTTTCAGACAAGTCTGAAAATCTCAGATGAACCATTTAGCACTGAGAACTCTCATTTTACAGTTCTTTTAAAGACCCAGAATTCTTTTAACTGGAAAACATAATGTATGTTTTTCATGTAAGTAACAGTTTATCAAAATACCTTCAAGGCCAATTTTCTCTCAACTGGAAAGGTAAAACCTTTGTGAGAAAGTTTACAAAAGCATTTCTATGTTATTCTAGCAAATAGAATAAGAATAATGATGAAGAAACATATTTTATACTGGGCCCATAAGAAGCCATAGATGCCAAAATTATGTCTAATTTCCATCACCAAGGCCTGCGCTCTGCGGCTCCCAGTCCTGAAAATGCTGAAGAGGTTGATGTCTAACACAAGCCATGGAAGAATTCACAAATGCAAGAACTAGGAGATCCAACCTGCTGATCCCCCTGCTCTCCTACTGGACAGGGTTCTCAACCAAGGGATAGCCACTGGGAGAAGGGAAGGCCGCCCATTTTCTGCCTGAGGATGTGGTAGCAGGAAGCCTTGTCTTCCTCATGTAAACTCCGTCCTTCCACAGGGGCACTGTGGCTGCTGCAGGGATGGCCTTACCTGACATAAAGTAATTGCAACTGGGGGAGAGAGAGAGAGAGGAAGAGAAAGTATACCTAAGGAAGCTGGAGCCTTTGACTTCATGTTTAGCCCATGAGCGGAATAGCTTCTGAGAGTGCTTAGATCTTTTATATTCAATAGTTTGATGCAGATATTTAAATGTTTGAAGTATGCTGACAATTCCAGTTAGCTATATGTTTCAAGGAAAGTGTTCTGTGGGAGTATACAAGCAAACATTTTCTTGTTTCTTCTCTTGCAAACAACTGAGAGACAAATTTAGCTGAAAAAATTGTGAAATCGTTTATTATCTGAGATATAAAAGAGAGAATTTTTCACAGAACTGACTATAAACAGCCTATAAACCTGCATGCAAAGATGTAACCACAACAACCAAATGCAGGTTTAACTTTTTATTATTAGTATTCATGTGTTTGTAACAGCTCTTGCCAAATCAAATCTGGTGGAATTGGAATGACCCAAGATATGTGCACCTTAAAAATACAACAGCCCTATAAATGACTTAAAACTGCCTGGAAAAATTAATTGTGTAATACAGTTCTGTAGTCTAAGATGAAGCACTCCAAAAAACACGATTCATTTGTGGATACTAACTAATGATTGCTATTTATGATTTGGAAGGATGAGCAATATGTTCCTTCTGAATGAAAGAGAACAACGGAGCCATGTGTCTTCACAGACGTAGTTTTAGAAGATCTCTTGTGTACACATTAATTGTGTTTGGTTTAGAATTTCAATTTGTGTTTCAGTCTTGCATTTTTTCTTGACATTTGCTTGCAAGTGCTGTGTAGATAACCTTATTTCCAGAATTTCCTAACGTCTGAGCCTTCTTTACTCTTCAAGCTAAAATAACCTTTTCTTTTTGCATGTGTGCAATTCAATATGTTATGCCCAAATATGCCCTCCTGCCGGTTTTTATAACAACATTGCACTGACTAACAATATAACAAGCCACATATAATTATTCTGAACTAGAAGAAACTAAAGAAACTGTGTATTCTACGTAACACTTTCTAACCTTTAAAGAAAGATGATTGTGAAATGCTAATAAATCTTTCTTTGTTTGAAAATTGTGACTATCTAGCATAAATCTATGCTGAACTACCTCATGTACAACCATGCAGGTCTTCTGACTGCCTGACTGATGGTCTCTGATGCCATGACAGCTGAGGTCACAGTCTCGCTGATATATGGAATATAGCAGTATTAAATGAAGTCAGATGAACCACATGAACCACAGGATAATTGACATGATTCTGCAAACAGATAGAGGTGCAATTAAAGGTCCAAAGATTTTTATAAATTCCTTCTTGATGCAAGATACAGATTGTGTGTTGTATTTTTGTTTGCTTGTTTTTTCAAATGCACTGCAGGATTCTGTCTTTCAGTCAATTGACTTACAAAGTCAACATATTAAGTCATACATTATCTTGCCTTGTAAACTATATGTTTGCTCGACTGAACTGATGCTATATGTGCATGCCACTGATTGGAGATTAGGGACTACAAGGAGATCACTTAAAGGATAGAACTGCAATGTTCTGGTTGTACCTTTTCTTTAAGGAGATTTGCTGGTAACTGGATTCACATGATGAGGGATGTTTCCTAGACTTCTCTCTTCACAGTTCTCTTTCTAGTCAACAGAGCAGAGTGGGAATTCTTTCTCAAAATGTTTGGTTTTGGTTTTGTTTTTTTTTAATTTCTGTATTTAGGGTTGTTCTTCAGGTTCCCATTGATCAGATTTGGAGAAAGACGGAGCTTTTCTGTGAAACAGATAATGCTCTTAAGGAATGTCATGGAGATTGGACACTAGGACTACAGACAAGTACCAGTGAACTCATACACTGCTACATTTTTTGATCATATCCTTGACCTGCAAGATTATGCATAGCACCATGATTTCTCTCATGTTCTGCTGGTTGATTACTATGGGAACAGATTCCCAACAGCATTGGGAAGAAACTATGTGGTGAGGCAGATGGTCTAGCCACTGCCTGTTCCTCTCTCCCACCTGTGTTGGTGGTACAGTGAGGAAAGAAGTCGTCTGAATGCATCACCTCACTTAACTCTTCATATCTTCTGCAGAAAAATAGGGGAAGTTTCACAAAAGATTTCTCTTCTCTCTCTGCATTCCTGTATAATGGCATGATGTAGGCCATGATTAGCTTCACGTGACTATTAGAATAAAATTGCTTTGCTAGCAGATTATAGCAGAACATTTAAATCAAGACATGAAACTTTCATTTCAGAGGTCAGCTGCTCAGTTTCTTCTTGTTGTTGTTCTCTCTAGGCAGTGTGTATACTGTTCTGGACTAAAAATATCAGACATCTACTAAGTAGGAAAGGTTTTATGCAGAGGTGCACCTGCCTGTACCACCTCTGAATTTGACCAGAAGCTGGTAAAGCAATTTAACATTAGGGAAAAAAAGGACTTCCTAGAAATCTGTTTCTAAGGAAACTTTTTTCATATTTTGTAAATTGGACAGTAAATTGCCTGAATGAACCAGCTGGATAAAATGTATTTGTGTCTTTCCACTGTGACTGAAATGAAACTTTCAAGGTGTATCTTATGATTTTTCCCAGACAATATTTCCCAGGCAATACAATTCTAGAATTGTATTGCCAGGTTTACAAATCAAAACCAAAAAAGTCACAAGCTTCTTTGGAACAGCAAAATAAACTCTTTGTTACATGTAAATACTTCTGCTAGGCAAACTTGAATTTCCAGCATAACAGAAGTGTAGCTCTGAAACTCTCTGGTGAAAATCTCTGGTTGTGTGCTCAATATACTAGATCCTTTGGGCCATGGCTGTTGGGGAATTCCCATAAACACTACTAATGGCTGCTGAATAAAAGAGGATTGCGTTGGTATTATTTCCTATAAATAATATTGGAGTTGGTTTAGACACAACTACAAACGACAGCATGAGAGGAACAAACTTAGCCTTGGCAGACGTTTCATAGAGAGGTATTAGGATGCAGGTCTGCCACGGAATCCTATTCCAGCCTCCTCTTTCCTACGAGGCTGGAAGTTGCCCTACAGAATAATGCTCTTATTATCAAATATACAAAATCAAGCCCAAATCTGATGCCGTCCTCTGGCTGGAGTAAGAGTTTGTATATCATATTCTGCTTCCACCCATCAACACCTTCCATGTCAATGATCTTTTCTAACACAGATCTCCAGCTATCTGTACTCAACTACAGCATTGCATTCAATGAAAAACTTCATTCTAGAAGTTTAATTTCCTCTGGCCTGAAGTACGGTATGGAGTTTTTTGTGAAACAGAAGATAAATACTGAGCTGGCTGAAAATTACAGGTTCAAAAGTTTGATTATTTTAATGAGAAACTGAGCAGAGGGTAGAAGTGTAAGTAAGTGGTTTACAAAATCTTTATCTGATCAACCCTTTCAGTTTCTAGTTCTTGTTTTTTGAAAAAATTATTTTTCCCCAGAACAGCCAGATTGCAGTTTCCAGTTTTGGAAGACACAAATATCCTTCAAAAATTGATTGAAAAATATTTGAAATAAAGGTGGTAGTCAGCAATACCTGCTATAGTTGCACAGAATAATGCAAATACATACATATGGATAAGGTTTATGGACTCCTATTTTAAACTGTGTTACTGACTTCTTAATTTGCTTGGATACATCATTTAACTTTTTCAACACCTTTCAAATCTATTGTACTATTATGTTTGTTAAGACAATTGAAGTCCAACTGGTTTAAACAACAGTTGGTACAACTCAAGTTCTCATAGCAACATTAAGATAAAAGGTATGTTGCTACCAAAATTCTACCAGTGAAAATAAAGACGTTTGAAATTTCATCCATACTTTGTTCACACCTCAATTTTTAACTGAAATACAGTTCAGAAAAGGGAGAAGGCAAGAAAATCATGCATCTATTTTGACAAGCTTTAAATTAACATACCTATTGGAGCTTGCAATTTTTGCTCAACACTAGCAGTCATTAGCCATTTCTGGGTAAAGTTTGAGAGATTTACGTATCTGTCTGGGATCAGTAGCTTTCACAGAATAGTTAGATGTTGTGAAAACCTAGAGTTAAGCAGATCCAGCTCAGTCAGAATAGTATGGGCATACAGGTTATGTGCATTGCCCACAGTATACAACTTAAGCAATACAGAAGCTCTTGGGGTAACTCAAGTTCCTGACCCCATTTCCTCTCCCCATTTCTCTTACCACATCCAGTTATTCAAAAAAATGCCCAACTATCTTTGGAAACCAAACAACAGCTAGTTTTGTGGTCCTTGCTATTATTAATGGAATTTCACTAGAGCTGCTGAAGAAATGTCTCCAATTTGCAAAACTGTATGGTGATTTTTGTTAATATTTCTCCCTTTTCATTCTTTTTTTTTTTTTTAACCTCTGATGACTCAGATTTTTTGCATCTCAGTGACCTTTGGTGGTTCCCTTGGGTGTTGCCAATATAAACTATATTCATTTCAAAGTTTCAGCATGTAAAATTTGGGCAGTGGAGTCACACTGTGAAATCCCTCATGTCATTATTTTTAAACATGCAAAAGACTTTTAAAATGGATACCACTCCCTTGCCTGCACGCTAGCTTCCAATCATCTGGAAGCATGTTGTGTGAAGATGTAGCAATTGTAGCAATTGCTTTGGACAACAATAGTTATTAGGAATATAGATAGGCCACTAGCAAGATATCTAGTACCTCAGGCACAGAAAAGTTTCTAGAAATGTTTCCAACTAAGAATGATAAATTGGTTAATCATGGCATGAATTTTGCTAATTGGGCTAAAAAGCCTGTAGCCTTTCCCTCATGGAAGTACTGTTTGTTGGAGGAAGGAGCCCCCACAACTATAGATAGCAGCCCGGCACAGCCCTTTCTGTGAATCACGCATGCTTTAGGGCATCCAGACAAACTCAAGCGTCTCACCCTTGCCAAATTAATTTATTTCCTTTCACAGGCACCCAAATATCGAAGGCACACGGCCTTTGCTCTGCTGCATCCAAGTGTCAGGTACGCTATTACTGCTGCACATGGCCCAAATTTTCTAACATTACAGGTTTATGTGTGAGAACTGTGCACATGGGTAAATTTATCCCTATAACGGGTGTGTGGCGGTAATGCCTGAGTATATTCACAAAGACTCGTGTACTCTTCCAGGACAGAACATGCTATGCTCTGACCAGTGCTGCTGTGACTGCCTGGGCTCATGTGTGTCCCACCCTAGAAATCTGGCACTGATACGTAACACATTTCCTGTACAGCGTCCATAGGTGCAGCCATGTCTGCCATCAGCCAGACCACGCATGTACAAGAAAGAGGATAGAAGTCAGGTCTGTTAGTTCCCAAAACAAAAGCCTTTGCCACTTGAACTAAAAGAGAATTCGAGGCTGCTATACAATAAGGATTAATTTAATTTTTTTTTGTTCACTGACCAAATGAGAAAGCTTGGAATAAAATTTAATTAAACAAAAAGGTTGTTTTCATTGGTATATGACATTCTCCTCTCAAGAACTCATCTCAATATTACTTCAGATTTCAGTCCTTTGTTCTAAGGAGCTGTTGGTGCCTGAAAGACTTTTAAAAGTGCTGATTCTCTTCTTACTCTGAGGTCAAATTTTTGCATCCTGGGGCCATACTATGAACATCTGTTGCAGGACTGATGTAAAGTCCCATCAATGACTGGTAACACTGATGTGAAAGCTTGCTCCAAAAGCCATACTTACGTTAAAGAGGAGCAAGACACAAGGAGACAGTGTTTTCGGCCCTTCACAGTGGCCTGGCTAACCAAGAAAAAAATTCACCCCACTCTCTGCTTCCACATTTTCCTTGATTTGCAAAGGACTACTTCAGCTACAAGAATGATAGTTTGCAGGTGTGGCTGTATCAGGGAGACAGGTGAAGAGCTGGAGATTTGGACTGAGTTATAGGCTCAGGGAGCCATCGAGATCCTGTAAATACAAGAGAATTAGCCAAAGCCCAAAGAGCCCTTGAAGGTTTACAAGGCACTGAGCGAAAGTTGGAGGGAAAGCAGTAGGCCCATTTACTTGCTATAAAGAGGGCTGCCGCTAATGAAAATAGAAACCGGCATCTAGGTAAATGCCTAAACACGTCCATATGAAAGGGCAAAATTTGACGCTCTTACCACCAAAGCAGCTTCTTGGGTTAAGCAGAACTGATGACACTCCAGCTTTATTCTTCACGTAACTTAAATCCTTTCTCTATAGACCCAGTAATTTTGTAGTGAATCCCTCTGCAGAGCCTATTTTCTTACCTCTTCTATGCCTGTGACCTGAATTTTAGGAAAGCAAACCTCTGGTTCTTTGAGGAGTTAGTCAATAGGACCCCTTGGGAAACTGTACTCAGGGACAAGGGGCAGAACAGAGCTGTCTGATCTCCAAGGACACTTTCCATAGAGCACGAGAGCTCTCGATCCCCAGGTGTAATAAATCAAACAAGTAAGGGAAGAGACTGGTATGGTTGAGCTGGGACCTGCTGGTCAAAATAAAAGGCAAGAAGGAACTGCACAGGCAGTTCAAGCAGGATCAGGTATCCTAGGAAGAGTACAGGGATGCTGCCCTCTTATGTAGGGATGAGGTCAGGAAGACGAAGGTGTGGCTGGAGCTGAACTTTGCAAGGGATGCTAAGAATAACAAGAAGGGCTTCTACAGGTATGTCAAGAAGAAAAGGAAGGTCAAAGAAAGCGTGCCCTCCCTGATGACTGAGAATGGCAAACTGGTAACAAAGGATGAGAAGGCGGCTGAGATTCTCAACAAGTTTTTTGCCTCGGTCTTCACTGCCAGCCTCTCTCCTCATGCCTCCCAAGTTGAAGGACCGCAAGATGAGGACCTGGGGGAAAAAGTCCCTCCCACTATAAGTAAAGACAAGGTTTGTGACAACCTGAGGAACCTGAACATATACAAGTCCATGGGACCTGATGAGATACACCTCAGAGTCCTGAGGGAATTGGCTGATGTAGTTGCCAAGCCACTCTCCATGATATTTGAAAAGTCATGGCAGTCAGGTGAAGTCCCTGGCGACTGGAAAAAGGGAAACATCACACCCATTTTTAAAAAGGGTAGAAAGGAGGACCCTGGGAACTACTGACCTGTCAACCTCACCTCTGTGCCTGGGAAGACCATGGAACAGATCCTCCTAGAAACTATGTTAAGGCACATGCGAGGACAGGGAGGTGAACTGAGACAGCCAGCATAGCTCTCTGTCATAGAGAGCAGCCCTGTGGAAAAGGACTTGGGGGAACTGGTGGATGAAAAGCTGGACATGAGCCAACAATGTGTGCCTGCAGCCCAGAAGGCCAATTGCATCCTGGGCTGCATCAAAAGAACCATGGCTAGGTTGAAAGAGGTGATTCTGCCCCTCTACTCTGCTCTCGTGAGACCCCAGCTGCAGTACTGCGTCCAGCTCTGGAGCCCTCAGCACAAGGATGTGGACCTGTTGGAGCGGGTCCAGAGGAGGGCCACAAAGATGATCAAAGGACTAGAGCACCTCTCTTATGAAGACAGGCTGAGAGAGTTGGGGTTGTTCAGCCTGGAGAAGAGAAGGCTCCAGGGAGACCTTATAGCAGCCTCCCAGTACCTGAAGGGGGGCCTACAAGAAAGCTGGGGAGGGGCTGTTTGCAAAGGTATGTAGCAACAGGACGAGGGGCAATGGTTTTAAACTAGAGCAGGGTAGGTTTAGATGAGACATTAGGAAGAAGTTCTTTACAATGAGGGTGGTGAGACACTGGAACAAGTTGCCCAGAGAGGTGGTGGAGGCCCCATCCCTGGAGACATTCAAGGCCAGGCTTGATGAGGCTCTGAGCAATCTGATCTAGTTAAAGATGTCCCTGCTTCCTGCAGGGGGGTTGGACTAGATGACCTTTAAAGGTCCCTTCCAACCCAACAAATTCTGTGATTCATGATTCTAACCTCTTTTTTTATTTATGCCTTTCCTCCGTTCGTAACAGCTGTTCTAGTTACAAGCCTCTAGCTGAGCCAGACAGCCTATCTTAATCAAAAGCAACCCTGCAGTCATGAAGTATGTTCAGTTTTTGTCAAGCTGTCATTGACATAATGTTGCCACAAAAGTGGTTCCAGTTATCCAACAAGAATTGGTTTGGGTTTTGTTTGGGTTTTGTTTGTTTGTTTGTTTGTTTGTTTATTGTTTGGTGTTTGTTTTTTTTTTGTGCTGCGTACTTTGTATGGACGTATTTGTCAAAGGTTTGGGAGGAACAAGTGGAAGTTATGTTAATGCCTCATTACAAAAACGTTTATAAAGGTTATTAATCAATAACCAAGGGATGTTACTATAAACTTTTTTAACTTATAGAAATGGATGAGAAACATGTTCTATTCCGCAATATCTAATACTATGTTTAATATCTAATCATTTATCAATATAATACTAACAAATTAAACTTTACAATGAAGCATGTGGGGACATTGTCTCAGGTAAGGGAAATCAATAGTGAGGAGAGGAAATCAATTTTGTGGTCACCGAACTATTTTTACAGAACCAGCCCTCTCAAAATAACATTTTAAGAGCAATTCATTATTTTTAGTTACTTATAGACAGCGTCTTCCTATTTTCACTATTCTCACAATTCTTGCTGTTGCAATCTTCCTTCCCATTTTCCACAAATAATCTATTAAAATTCAAGGAAACGCCTTACTGATTCCTCTTTCCTTTCAGATACTTGCTTAGTGATTCAACATCCACCGCATTGGTACTATGGAAGGAGCCCTCAGGTGGGTATTGTCATACATGGTCCTGCAGTATTCAAGGGCATGCATCATAGGATGACTGCAGGCTGTTATAGCAAACATCAGCAGCTTTTTTTCTCCTTTCATCTTAATAACTCATTTTGCTCTCTGGGGTGCAGGAATTTGTTTGGTCTGAGATTCCTGAAGAATGTTTGCCTGTGACCAGCTCTGTTCAAGGGTTACCGAATGCAGTGTAAATAAACTGGTCTAACACTGGCAACCTGGCGACATTCCCTCACTTCCTTCTTATAAGGTTGAGACACAGGAAGAGATAGAGTAAGTCTTACTCAGTGTTTGCAACCCTAGCTGCACTATTCTTGAGGACTGTCAGTGATCATTTGACACGCTAATCCCTCAAAAGTAATATTCTAACCCAAAAGGGAATTACTGAGAAAGGCATATGTACTTTATTGACCAAGGTCTGCTAGTGAAAACCACTAATTCTCAGTTTTTTTAAAAAAAAAAAAGAAAAAGTTAACTCACTTAGAGATTAGCAAAATATGGATTGAAATGATTGCCAACCTGGAGGCTGGATGATGGAAGGAACAAAAAAGGAGCTAGGCTGGTGTCTGATATTTCACCAAATCATTTTTTAGTCCAAGACTTGGGGTAGATGGAAAAAGAAAAAATTCTTACACTTTATTTTAGCCCATGATATTTCATTTGACCTAACATAGGAAATTTCATTTTCAGATTTAAAAGATCTTTTCTACCCTTCTTATTTCCTCTTCTTAAATTTTACCTCATCTTCAAAAATGAAAACTTTCAACTTGAGTCAATAATCAAAAAAGTATGATTAAAAACCTGTAAACATTTTCACTTTTGGAAAAATGCTTTATTTAACACTTTTTCAAAGCTTTCTTCACTTCTATACTATTACTTTCCTTCCTTTCACAACTGACCTATTGCTCAACTCAATCCAGATTCATATATGCCTTTGATCCCTTTTTTCCCAGTTTTACACCAAATTAAAATATATTTTCAATTTTTTGTTACTATGACTTCACGGCAGTGACCGCTACTATCAAAAATAATTCCAACAGCCTTTCCATACACCTATCCCAAATTTTATTAACTAGGTAAAGATAATTTATACAGTTTATTTAATTTTCAACTAACAAAAGAGAAATACATTAGCAATATAAAGTTGGTAGCACCGGGGAAGGCTAGCCAAGTAAAAAGATCAATGCTTTTTTTGAATCCTGTATTATCCAAGTTACTAACTACCTAAAGTATGACTCTTTGAATGTTCTACATTGTTGAATAACAAAGCAATTTTTTGTTGGCTCAAATCACTTCTTAATCAGATTGTACTTTTACTAAATGCTGTATGACAAAAGGCATATTTTTAAGCCCACAATCACCACAATTCCTTAGAAATTGTATTGTCCCAAATTTATCTTGAAATAAATATGCAAACAATTTAGATGTCTCAAAGGCATTTTTATCAACTGCAGTAAACCATGACGAGATTTTTTTTAAAATTCATAGCTAAGTGCTTTTCAGCTTTGCTACTGAAGCAGGCAGGAAAAGTGTCACTTTAATAGCTCACCATTATTCAGAACACAATGCTCTTCACTTTAAAGTCTAGGACCATTATGTTTTGAAAAGCAGAATAATGTTAACTGACAGCTTACAGATAACTGTAGATTGCGTGTCTTGGACTCAGCAGGATTTAAAATACCACCACCATCCTGTGTTCCCATGGAAATTCTTATCGCCTTGCCTCTTATGAAAATAACTTTTGATTTGTAACTGTCAATTAATACGTGAACACGTGCACAGGTACGTTTGCCATGAAATGGTAATTTGAAAGGGGAAGCATAGGTGTCCAGGGGTGGAGCAGAGACAACCTTCTGTTCAGTGAGAGGTTCTTGCTCACACTTGTTGTGGCAACCAGGGTCAGCTGACTTGGCTGTTTACCCTGTGGAGGGGTTGCACCTGTGGGGAGGAGCGGACAGGACAGGTGACCCAAACTGACCAACACGGGTATTCCATCCCATCTGCCATGCTCAGTATAAAAGCTGAGGGAGCGAAAGGGTCAGGTTGCCTCTTCTTCAGTGTCTCTGTTTCTTCAGTGACTGATGTCTGAGGACATATCTATTTCATTATTTCCTTTTTATTTTATTATTAATATTTCATTAAAGTAGTTTTTTTTCTAAACTCATAAATCTCTTTATCTCTCTTCTTCCTCTCCTTGGAGTGAGAGGTGGGGGAGAGCATCCATTTCCTGTCATTGTCCGACTTGGCCTAAACCACAACAGTAGGGCTTACTGCTGAAAGCTCCAGCAATATCAGTATGCATTAAAATTTTGATCTCTGTCTCTTAGGCACTCAGATGACTTTTATTCTTTTGGTATTTGACCACCTGACAAATTTAATGTGTATGTACTCGGTAGGTAAGCACATGTTACTACTCAAAAGCTAAGGTAAATTAATTATGATCTCATTAAATTAAGAGAAAATTGCACAGCTAAACACACTAATAATGTATTTAATCACTAACATCTCACTTTGATCCAGAATCCAGAAGATAATTTTAGCTGTACAATGTCTATTCCATATGGAATTTGGCAGCAGACTGTCAATGTGGAAAGCTGATTGAGAGCAGGATAGGAGGTACTGCTGTCACTTGAAAAGCACGGCAGTTTGCCACGGCGTAACTTGACATATAGTACTTTTCAGGCTTCCAAGAAAGCCAGTACTTAAAATTGTAATGTTAGTTCCAAGTGTAACTTAATAGCTTTTTAAAACTCCTTCTCCTGTTGTGGAGGGGGAAGGGAAGGCAGGAGGGCTAGGTTTGCACTTGGGACTTCTGCTTGTTTAACGAAACCTTTTACAGGCATGGCTCCAGCATCTATGTCAAAAGCCAAGTGTGTGGTGCCATTTCAATTTCAAATTAAACTATCATCTGTCTGTCTATCTTTTGTTGTTTACCCATCTCTCAGAGGAACCTTTTAAACTGGTTAAAAAAGAAAGGAAGACTGTATTCCTACCTAAATCTGTGGGACTCTGAAATAATGCAGCATGTTTGTACCATGCTTAAAGCAACCTAATTCTACTCGCTTCAGGGATAGATCTTTCCATCAACTTGAAGTGATTGTTGCTGCTGCCTTTCACCATGGGCAAATCTTATTTTCCACAGTAGAGCTATCAAGATAGGAACGTGGCTGGCAATCTGAAAGGCAACTGAATTTAGATGTCTCTCATTAGTTTCTGCAGTTGAAGTACCCATTGAAAATACGATTGAAGGAACAGAAACCTTGGGAGACCTGCAGTCTCAAGCAGTGTCTGGGGACTGGGTGGGATCTTTGGGCATCTCGTATGGTGCTGGATGTCTTCCAGGCTTTAGGCCATGGAATAAATCCCTGCACCACCTAAGCCACAGATGTTTTTGTGGAGAGTATCATCTAGTAGATTCTGTGGCAAATATCTTCTTTCCTCCAAATCTCCCTAATTTTAAAATGGCATAAAAAGTAAGACATGTTTCTTCATTGTTGTGACATAAATTTGGTAAGAACAAGCATAAGAATGACTTTTGTTTGTTATGCTTGAAAAAATTACTTAATGCAATATTTCAAATTCTCCATATTTTTTTTTTATATGAAGCTGAGTTGTAGTTGACAAGCTGAACTGTCATGAGTTAAAACTGTGTTATTTCTAGATATCTCTCTGGTATATTTTTATCTTTTTGTGCTTGTTAAAGCATTGCTATTATAATAAAGATTCCTATGATCTGAAGAAGCCAACTGGCAAAATGGTTTCTAACATGACTAAAGGCAGAATTTGGCCCTTCAAATGAACAGTTCATCTTTTTTGATTAGGGATGAAAAAGCATTGAATTTAAGCTTTGTTCTAAAATGTGGAAACATGTGGAAAGAAAATAAGCATATCTGTCCTCAAGTAACCCAGGAAAAGAGTTGTTGAGGAAGAAGGTGCTATTTTTACCAGTATATTGTCAGCTTTTTAACCCTCAGCACATTTAGATTATTTTTAAAGGAAAACTTAACATTGAAGAATTAAGTTCTCCTTTGATGGTCACATCAGGATTAAGACTGTTTGAATTTTATAAATGATGGGGAAAGCCAAAAGCTGAGAGAACTGGTCAAAGCTTTCTATTATGGGGCAGAGACAATAGGAACCACTATGCCTTTAGACATTTTATCAAGAAACTTATTTCCAGTGCTTGATGACACCAGAAGAATTAGCCATTTTATGTCAAAAGTAAAAGTTCAGGATATAAACTGAAGAGCTTATGACATAGAATGAATTTCCTGAGAGAAAAAAGGATTTTTTTTTAAGGCTTTTTTAAAAAAAGAAAAATATATTCTGAGGTCTTACATTTAAATGGCTTCTAGTACAGTAGTAACAATAGCTCCTCAAAATACACTGTAAATGGAGATCCCTAGCAAATAGAAAGCATGTGAAAGCTGCAACCTTCTTGTTTTTCTTTTTTTTTTTGTCAGAGACAGAAAGTTTTTCCTTGACAAGGAAAACAAATATAGAAGTAGCATGGAGACCATGCGAAACAACTTCAAAATTTATCACAGTTAGTGCTGAAGCATGCCTCAGAGTCTGATGGGCTAAGACAGCCACACCGTCAAGGTCTTTGGAGTCTTCCTCCTTGGAGTAGAATATCTTTGGGCATACCTCATGGAAATGGTTAGGTCTCTCAGTCCCACACTTGTTCCTCCTGTTACATGGGTGGGTATTTTCCACATTTATACCAAATGTATAAACTGGATAACTTATCACATATACTGTGATGTTTCACTGACCATGGAATAAATGGTGAGCTGGAATATATTTGTTTATCTCTAGGCTTATGGAAGTCACCGAATTCCAATCATACCAATGTGGATCATTATTTCCAGAATAACTAGTTCTGGAAATGCAGTGAAAGGGAGGAAGAAAAGCGGTGTGTCGAAGATAGGGAAGAAACAAAAGGGACTTAAAACACCCATAACTTATAATATGATGAAAGGGAAAAACAAATGAGAAAATTTCAATACAATATGGGGTACGTAGCTTCACATTTTTACTGGGGATTTGCTGAAAAGTACTATACAAACAAGACAAACTTGCATAAACTGATTCAATCCTGTATATATTTTAAGCAATGAAGACTATGCTTATTGACAGTATCTAATCTTGTTCCCTGCAAAACACATTTCAGGTTTGATCTGATAGTTATTTAAGTCCACAGAGAGATCACTGTTGACTGTGTAGCCAGATTCTTGTTTTCCTGTATAACTCCAATTCAATGAGAAGAAGCATTATGAGCCATAAACCTCCAAAACTTCAGTGGTCAACCAAAAAATTATTGTACAGAAGTTCCACCATGTAGTGTAAATTTACTATATACATGCTGTCACAGAACCTGAGTTTATATTGCAGCTTTGTTTTCATCTCTCTCACGGAGAAATGCAAAGTCATTAGAGATCTTTAATAATGCTTCAAATTATATGGCAGTCAGAGTCTTCTGTGAAGAGCAAAGGAAAAAAAATGAATTTATTACTTTATAGCTCTTGTTATTCTACTACCTGAAGGTTCAATTGTTGAAGCATATAGCCAGTTGATTCTTGTCTGGTGATTATGGGTCACATCCTCAGCTGGTGAAAGCTGGAAGAGATTCACTGAATTCATAGATCTGCCTATATTTATAGCAGCTGAGGATCTGATTCTTGCATAATTTTATCCACAGCTTTTTTTCTTTTTTTTTTTTAACTCAGCATATCATTGAATTCAAAATTATGGTTAACTAATTTTGCTTGGATGTATACTTCTTTATGCAGGCTGCTTCTGCCACTTATTTGCTGAAAAACGGTGCTCTTGATCTGTCAGCACAGAGAATCTTGCTTCTTAAAATCGAGATTCCAATTTAGCTTTTCCAATTTAACATGCTTTCATTCCATTTCCATGCAGTTATGCATTTTTCAAAGGGAAACAATACCCATCTGTAATCTCAAGGGTGTCATTGTTCTAACTCATTTTCCTCCAATTTCTAGTATTCAAAAAAAAAGAAAAGTAAAATCCCCAGACATTATTTTAGGTTCCTTGCATGGTATTTGGATTTTCTAAATATTTACATTGACAGAATTAACTCACTCCTGACTTTAAAATACCAGTACTACTTCTTTTAAAAACTTTGTTTATGACTATTTTGAATGAGGACGTGCATTTTATGCTTACATTTTCATCTGTATTACAATACTTCTGGCTAATGAAACAGTCCTAAGAAGGCAGTTGATGAGGTACAGGTTTGTCCGTGCATTAGGTATTGATGTATCAGTGCTGTCTGGCTCTGTATAACTTGCTATGTCAGTAAACCTGTTTATTTCATAATCAATGAAGCCATTTTCTGTGCAAGTCAAATGAGGGATGATACATATTTAAAGTATTTGTTTCTGAAAAATCTGTATTCTGTTGTTTGGAACAGGACCCTATTATTTAATGTTATTCAGCCCCTGACATTGCTCAATCTAAATTCACCTCCCTCCAGTTGAGAATTAAGTCATAGAATCATAGAATCCTCTAGGTTGGAAGGGAACGTTGAGATTATTGAGTCCAACCAGCAACCCAACACTGACAAAACCACTGCTAAACCACGTCCCTAAACATCACGTGTACCTGTCTTTTAAATACCTCCAGGGATGGCGGTTCTACCACTTCCCTGGGCAGCCTGTTCCAATGTTCAATAACCCTTTCTGTTAAGAAGTTTTTCCTAATATCCAATCTAAACCTCACCTGGCGTAACTTGAGGACATTTCCTTTTGTGCTATCGCTTGTCACTTGGGAGAAGAGACCGACCCCCAACTCGCTACAACCAATTTTCAGGTAGTTGTAGAGAGCAATAAGGTCTCCCCTCAGCCTCCTTTTCTCCAGGCTAAACAACTCCAGTTCCCTCAGCCGCTCTTCATAAGACTTGTTCTCTAAACCTCTCACCAGCCTCGTTGCCCTTCTCTGAACTTGTTCCAGAACCTCAATGTCTTTCTTGTAATGAGGGGCCCAAAATTGAACACAGCACTCAAGGTGTGGCCTCAGCAGTGCTGAGTACAGGGGAACTATCACTTCCCTAGTCCTACTCACCACACTATTCCTGATACAGGCCAGGATGCTGTTGGCGACCTTGGCCACCTGGGCACACTGCTGGCTCATATTCAGCCAGCTGTCAACCAACACCCCCAGGTCCTTTTCCATCGGGCATGTTTCCAGGCACTCTTCCCCACGCCTGCAGCGCTGCATGGGGTTGTTGTGACCCAAGTGCAGGACCCAGCACTTGGCCTTGTTGAACCTCATACCATTGGCCTTGGCCCATTGATCCAGTCTGTCCAGATCCCTCTGCAGAGCCTTTCTATCCTCGAGCAGGTCGACACTCGCACCTAACTTGGTATCATCAAATAATATCCAATCTAAAATACAATATCCAAATAAAATCCAATCTAATATCCAATCTAAACCTCCCCTCATGCAACTTGAGGCCATTTCCTTTTATCGTATCACTTGTCACTTGGGAGAAGAGACCAACCGCCAAGTCTCTACAACCTCCTTTCAGATAGTTGTAGAGAGTGATAAGGTCTTCCCTCGGCCTCCATTTCTCCACGCTAAACAATGCCAGTTCCCTCAGCTGCTCCTCATAAGACTTCTCTAAACCAGCCTTGTTGCCCTTCTCTGGACTCGTTCCAGAACCTCAGTGTCTTTCTTGTAATGAGGGGCCCAAAACTCAACACAGCACTCAAGATGCGGCCTCACCAGTGCTGCGAACAGGGGGATGATCACTTCCCTAGTCCTGCTGGCCACACTGTTTATGATACAGGCCAGGATGCTATTGGCCTTCTTGGCCACCTGGGCACACTGCTAGCTCATGTTCAGCTGGCTGTCAACCAACACTCCCAGGTCCTTTTCCAATGGGCAGCTCTCCAGCCACTCTCCCTCAAGCCTGTAACGTTGCATGGGGTTGTTGTGACGTAAGTGCAGGATCTGGCACTTGGCCATGTTGAACCTCATACCATTGGCCTCGGCCCATTGATCCAGCCTGTCCAGATCCCTCTGCAAAGCCTTTTTACCCTCAAACAGGTTGACACTCCTGTCCAGCTTGCTCTAGTCTGCAAACTTAGTGAGGGTGCACTTGATCCCCTCTTCCAGGTTGTTGATAAGATATTAAAGAGAACTTGCCCCAATACTGAGCCCTGGGGAACATCACTTATGACCAGACACCAACTGGATTTAACTCCATTCACCACTGCTCTTTGGGCCCAGCCTTACCGCCATTTTTTTACCCAGAGAAGAGTACACCCGTTCAAAGCCGTGATCAATCAGTTTCTCTAGGAAAATGCTGTGGGAAATGGTGTCAAAGGCTTTACTAAAAGTCCAGGTAAACAACATCCACGGCCCTTCCCTCATTCACTAAGTGGTCACTTTGTCATAGAAGGAGATCTGGTTTGTCAAGGAGGACCTGCCTTTCATGAACCCATGCTGACGGGGCCTGACCACCTGGTTGTCCTACATGTGCCACATAATGGCACTGAGGATGAGCTGTTCCATGACCTTCCCAGGCACCAAGGTCAGACTGACAGGCCTGTAGCTCCCCAGATCGTCCTTCTGGCCTTTCTTGTGGATGGGCATCACATTTGCTAACCTCCCCAGTTAGCCAGGACTGCTGATAAATGGTGGAAAGTGGCTTGGTGAGCATTTCTGTCAGCTCCTTCAGTACCCTCAGGTGGATCCCATCTTACGCCATAGACTTGTGTATGTCTAGGTGCTGTAGCATGTCCCTCACCATTTCCCCTTGGATTATGGGGGCTTCATTCTGATCCCCACCCCTATCTACTAGCTTAGGGGGCTGGGTACTCAGCAATCATCTGGTCCTATTACTAAGGACTGAGGCAAAGAAGGCGTTAAGTACCTCATCCTTTTCCTCAGCCGTTGTCGTTGTGTTTCCGCCCCCATCTAATAAAACATGGAGGTTACCCTTAGTCCTCCTTTTATTGCTACTGTATTCATAGGAACTTTTTTTATTGTCCTTAACATCAGAAGCCAGGCTAAGTTCTAGCAGGGCTTTGGCCCTTGGAATTTTCTCCCTACATAGCCTCACAACATCTTTGTAGCCCTCTGTCGTGGTTTAGCCTCAGATGGCAACAAAGAACCACGTGCCGCTCGCACGTGCCTTCCTAATACAGGAAGGATCGTAAGAAAAGGCAAGACTCTTGGGTTGGGACAAAGGCAGTTTAACAGAACAGCAAAGGGAACAGGCAAACAACAACAACAACAACAACACGGATAGGGGAATATACAAACGCGATTACGGAACCACCGCTCCCCGCCACTCACCGACCGGCCGGACCCGGGACGCCCCAGCCCGCTTTTAAGCAGCAACTTCCTGCCCCCTCCCCTGGCAGCTCAGGGTGGGCGTGGCTCACATGGCATGGAATACCAGGAAAAGTTAACCCTATCCCCACTGGAACCAGGACACCCTCCTGAGTGGCTTGTCCCTTCCTCCAAAGGCCATAATTTCTCCTTTTTCCCCTGAGTAACAACCATAGCTCTCTGTTCAGCCAGCCCAGTCTTTTTCCCTGATGCCTCATTTTTTGGCACATGGGGACAGCCTGCTCCTGTACCTTTAAGATTTCCTTCTTGAAAAACTTCCAGCCTTCCTGGACTCCTTTGCCCTTCAAGAATGCCTCCCAAGGGACTCTGTCAACCAGGCTCCTAAAAAGACCAAAGTCCACCCTCTGGAAGTCAAATGAGGCAGTTCTGCTGACACACACACACGCACCACCCCCGCCTTGCTGTGCCCAAGACGGCCTCCAACTGCCAGATCCTTTCCAAGTCCTTCTCTCTTTAAAAGCAACAGGTCTAGCAGGGCGCCTTCCCTATCCAGCTCCCTCACCAGCTGTGTCAGGAAGTTATCCTCAACACACTCCAGGGACCTCCTAGGTTTCTTCCTCTCAGCTGTAATGTATTCCCAGCAGATATCTGGTAATTAAGAAAGAGGAAAAAAAAAAGTGTTATATGTATATATATATATGCATACATACA
Source organism: Larus michahellis (assembly GCF_964199755.1). Taxonomy (NCBI): domain Eukaryota; kingdom Metazoa; phylum Chordata; class Aves; order Charadriiformes; family Laridae; genus Larus; species Larus michahellis. Next base: position 62,056,601 of record NC_133897.1, on the reverse strand, counting down.
TATATATATATTTCAGTTACTTTGGCTCTTGAGCCTTTTGTGCCCATTAAAAATTAAGCGTCTGCAATTTTCTTTGGAAAATACAACACCAAAAGTGAATTGACCAGATTTACAGTGTAAGTCGGTGCTTGAATCAGGGATGCAATCAATGTCTCCTAAGTCACATATTCGTGCTTGACAACCTGATTCTTCATTGACCATGGCTGTGACATTGTAGTGGCTCTGAATGTACTGTAGCTGTATAAATCAAAGAATAATTTATTTATTATGAAGACAGAAGTAGGCTAAGGTTATTTAAGTTAGGTTAAATTTATTGTTGGAGACAGTCTGATGCCACTTATTTTGACACGGACTTTTTCATGTATTCTCCCATTGGTAAGAAATTGGGACCGCAATTCGCAATGAAACTAAAGTGCATCCAAATTCAGTATTAATGTGGCTTCCCCAGTATGCCCCCCATTTCTTTAAGAATTGAGGAATTGCTATTGACATTCCATTTCCGAATAGTTCTGTTAATTTCAGGCTAAATCTTGAATGGTGATTTAAGTACAATGAAGCCCAAGGGAATTATTTCTACTATATTGGACATGACAGTTTTGATATACCACAGCTACACAATATGAAAAGAACATCAAGTAGCCTAAAAATAGGTTTAACAAAGTCTAACACTGAGCAAGGAGGCATGAAGGAGGAGGGAGAGAGAAAAAGGCAAGCAATTTATATCCATCAAATATAGTTAGGCACCTAGTACTGTCTTGTGGGTCCTCAAGACATGAGCAACTTCTAGAGTCAGCTGAGAGCCTACAGCCCTTCTCCTAGGATGTGGGAGGCCAGTGCTCAAATCCTAGCCCTGTCTGATGTAGAGGAGGCGTAAGATGTTTCTACATCCTGGGTGAAGAATATAATTTTTGGATTTGAAAAGCAATACCTGTTGGCCAGTCTTCCGCTCCTCCTCTATGAAGTCTGATTTGGGCATGTATACTCTGAGGTGAGTATGGTAGGGAGGCGAATGAGGGAATAGTTCATCTGAAGAACATACATTGGTCTAGTAACTCAGTGGTTTTTAGTGTCTCCCATAGTAGAAATGAGGAGGCTGACAAAGCAGAAACCTATTGGGATTAGGTTTTGAGATTCAGAGCAGGGAAACATTTGAGTAGCAATACAAGAATCTGAAGATTATGCTTTGGTCTCTCAAGTGTAATTCATTGCATGAATATCCTTTCTAATATTTCAGTCCTGTCCCTCTGTTAATGCTCCACTAATATCAGTAGTGAAACCCATGGTAATCATCTGAACTTTAGCATATATGTCATGCTTATAGTTTCAGCCTAAATGCCTGCTGTAGCAGAAGATTAGTGTTAGAACAAATCTTAAATTTATTGGATTTAAATAGAGGCACTCCCAGTATCTATTTCTCAGAATTTCATTGATCACATCATTGAGAGCAGTTGGCAAACATTAGAACAGATCCCAAAGAAACAAAAGAAACCTGCCCAAATATCCTTCGCCAACAAATCAAAGTTTGGATTGTTGCCCACTGGCAGATCCATAGGATCTGAAATTATGTCACAGCCCTTTTTCCCTTCTTCCCTATGAATATATACAGGCAATCAATCCATGGCTGAAATACAGCTTGCTAGTGAAAATGCATGTATCTACCCTCTTTGTACCACAAGGGTTCTATGCCACTTGAAATTTCCTGCTGCTGAGGAAATAATATTCCTGCAGAATATTATCTTAAAAGCAGGCCTCCCGTGGAGCAGCTCTGAAAAGCTGTCTAGATCCAGAGTTCAGAACTGATCATATGCTGAAGACAGCCTTATTCTGCACGAAACCAGGGGGGGCTGCTTCTCATCATGCTGCCAAAACAGGAACTCAAACCTATACCACATGCTGTGTGATGCTTAATAATCATGGCTGAATAGGAGACGACAGGTGTTAGCTGATAAAGACAAACTTTTACTGTGAAAAAGCTAGGGAGCTGCACAGGGAGCTCCTGTTCTATTTCTTTCAATAAGATGGTCAAATACTAGAAAGATTTTTCCTTTAAATATATAGCATGTTTTTCAGTTTTGTACTTAATTTTATCTCCCTATTAATATGTTATTGTAACTCATTGTGAAAGTAAAGTCTGTAATAAATGTATTTGGTCTATTTATTTAGTCTGTTGATTTTTCTGTTTTTCTCCTCACCAGTTTTTTAAGGGAGTTACAGTACATTGTTGAGGGTGTTGCTAGGAGAATAGGCAAAGAGAAAAGGCAGTTTTATTCTGAAAGGTGATGTTAGCTTGTGTCCCCATGTGAAACTGGGTACCTAGAGGTGACTGACACCGTTAACACTTGCAGCTATTAAGTTATGAGTTCTTCCTCCAACTTGGTTTCCTCCAATAATCAACTGGTTATACTCACTGACTCCTATAGTATTCCTTGAAATGTCAAAAATGAACACCCAAAACCCCAGAGGTGGCATTTCAGTATTTTTGCATTATATCTGAATTGCCAGACAAAAACAGTTAAGTGGAATATAAAACCACTCAGACTCATCCCTTCCCAAAAATACAGCTACATTTGTATATGCATACAATGTTTAAATTTAATGCATTTAATGGTAGAAAAAGTAATTACTAAAGCTAATGATTGGAATCTTAGACAATATAACAAAGACATATCCTAAACTGAGAGTCCTGTGGCTAAATTAATGTAATGATCCTCTCATAAGAAGCCATGAAGCACAAATGCTCTGTACTACCCTTCTCTGAAAAATACAGCTGTTCTGCTTGCTAACCTGACAAAAATTGTGCTGTTACAGCCACTAATACTCATCTACTGATTCTGCTGATGTGCCTGCATTTTCTCATATAAGCCAAACTGCTCTGTATAGTTCATAATCAAGAATAAATGGCTATGTGAGCATTAAATCCTCTCTTCTTATTGATTACCAGCCTGGTTTTGTCTGTTAGAGAGACCATTACTGTAAACAAAACAACTTATCTATGAAAACCATTAGTTCAACTTAACATTATTGTTTGTGAAATTGCCAACAGTTTGCTTGACACTATGCATGAGACAACATACAAGACACACGCTGCCTGGAAAAACTCACACAAGATTAGATTTCTAGCTATTCAGCACATAATTGCTTCTTTTACATTTAGATTTTCTCCTGAGCTTGGTAAAATGATTATTAATTATATAGGAGTTGCCTTGCTGTTGGGTATGATTGCTGAATTTATTTACCACTTTTACTCACCAAATGTCAGCTCAAGCAAGCTGCCAAGTATTTGTAGGTTCCAGCTGACAGAAAGGCCCGTTCTGGTACATTCTTTGGAAGTCCTTACATTGGTTTTAGAGCGACATCTTGGAATTTGCTTATCTATCTTGCTTTTCTATCTCTCCTGATAAAGAAGTTTATAATGGGAAAATCATTAGTGGATTTCCTTTTGCACAAAGTACTGCAGACTAGGTCATTGCCCTCTTTTTTTTTTTTTTTCCCAAGTAAAATCAAGAAATGATGTGGTTTTCTCCTTCTTTTCACTTTTTCTCATGCTTGCTTAAAGTCTGTATTTTTTCTATTTTTCTGACGGTTAAAGCAGATCAGCATTTTCTCTCTGTTGCTCTAGCACTCAGCACTAGCTCTTCTTTGGGCAGAAGACACTAAGCCCCTTCTGGGTTGTCGTGGTTTGGCCTCAGACAGCAACAAGTGCCGCTCGCTCGGGCCTTCCCGATACGAGAAGACTCGGAAGAAAAAGGCAAAACTCTTGGGTTGAGACAAAGGCGGTTCAACAGCACAGCAAAGGGGACAAGCAAACAACAGCAATAACACGGACAGAGGAATATACAAGCACGATTACGGAACGGCCGCTCCCCGACCGCAGCCGGGACGCCCCGGCCCCGCTCCAGGCGGCGACTTCCCGCCCCCTCCCCCGGCAGCTCCGGGCGGGCACGGCTCGCACAGCGTGGGGTACCTCTGCTGGGGAGAGTTAACCCTGTCCCCGCCCGAACCAGGACATGGGTATAAGACAGGAGACCCATTCCAAAACCTACTGAAGTCTGAGTTTCCACACTCACTTTAAAGGCTGTTTTACACCAGCATTCCTTCTGTTCTCTCTCCCTTTCAGTTGCCCTGCTGATTTTGTAGGTTGTGTTATATATTATTGCATGAAAATACCATCCTTAATGAAGTCAAGTTCCAAAAATGGAGGGGGAAAAGGATGGATATTGTGCCAAGTCCAAGCTGAAGTTTTTACTATCTCAGCATTTGCAGAGATGTATGAACTTAATTCAGATAAAGGACGTGTAAAACATATGTCATTTTCCTGCATTGAAGAGTAGCAAGTTTTCTTCTAATACTTTAACACTATACAAGGGAATATGATATCAGGAATGGAATAAGATTAAAACAAAAAAAAAGTAAGTTTTTTGGCTTGAAACCTCAAGGAGCATTCTCAAGCTTTTTCTTTTTTTTTTTTTTTCTCTCCTTCAATTATTTTGTGTGTGTACATGTATGTTTTTCTTGTTACTATGAAAACTCCATCACACAGAGCGGCCCCTTCAATAACCTCAGAGCAAGTACTTTCTAAAGAGTTTTCAGAAGAAAATAAAATAGAAAAAATCAAAAGAGAGGACTGAAGTCTGTTAGATAGAAAAATTCAAGTTGGCATGATTCCCTTTTTACATGAATAGGCAGATACCTGAAAGCAGGCCCACCATTAATAGCTGGTAAAAACTGGTATCCTGTTATATTGTTTATAGAACACCAATAAACTCTGATTGTGAATTGTTAAATACAGACAGGATACAATGTTGCTGGAGACTGGAGTCACTCTACGATAAAAATTGAGTCTTCCTAGCCTTAAGGCTGTAGTCACTTGTTATGGATGCACTGAACAAGATGCCTAGATGTGCATTTTTTTAACAAGACTATAAGTAAAGATGTCAATCACCTGTAAATTGCACTCGGATTGAATAACTCAGTGGTTCTAAAAGCAGGCAGTATGTTTAATTTAATTGTCTTAAATTTATATTTGAAGAAACTACTTGTAGGTTGCAAGCTTGAAAATTTTGTCTATGAACAATGTAAAATCTTCAATATGATTAGGTTATACACTGAACTTGATGGATTACAAAAGGAAAAATGCTTACTTGTGTAAAATTGCTATCTAAACATAGTTATCCCCAGTTTATTAGTCAGCCAACACATTATTATTTTAACAAACAGCGGCAAGACTGATTGGAGCCTTCAATATGCAAATACGTAATGAAGGGATTAGTAGGCTTAACCTATGATTCAATGTAGTACATGCACTGGATTAGGTGCAGGAGATTTTAGACTCTCTGGTAAACAGTATTTGAAGATGAATGTATCCAGTTTGTTGTATGTTAAATCTTACTGTGTTTCAGCTGGAGGAAACTCTCCTGACTCTGCATTCCTGGCAGGGCTCGTTATGTTCCATAATCTGTGTCTTCCCATTTTTGCCAAGCACACAGAACATCAACCCTGGGGAGAACAAGCAAAGGTAGGTCAGCTTCTGGGTTATCTTGCCCTGTTACTGAAGGAAAGCTCTGAAAGAGTATGGGAGTGGGATGGGAAGGATGCAAGGGGAGCACACAATCTGATGGCCAGCTTTGTCTCCCTGTGTGTGAAGGCAGCATGAAGAATGTCTCCCTAATACTACTGCAGTATGTATTTTGGAAAGGTCCCTGCAGGCAAGAGCTTGACCAAAAAACATTTCAGTAAAAGGTAATCTTCACTGAGTTCAGATGCCAATGAAAGATATCTTTCAGCATGACCTGTCACGATGACTCACTTGTTTTGAAAAACTGGAAGACAGGGCAATAGGCAGGATAGTAATGAAGAAGGAAATCTTCACATGCAAAAAGAAAAAAAAAAAAGAAAAGAGTGGCTTCTTATCTCATACCGCTCTCTCAAGAATAATCACCTCTACCCTCCCAACCTGGGACTGAATGGTGAAAGCAAATACTGGTGTCAAGATTAACACTGGGGAAAAAAAAAAAAGTTAACTTCTTTGACTTCAATACTTCAATTCCCTTACTTTGAACGCTTCTCATTCTTTTTGCATCACTTTTTCAATGCATTTAAAAAATTAATTGGCTTCACTGTTATGTGCTCTGTGTCAGGAAAAGCTCTTAAACTACTTCTGGTGCTAGGCACCTGTAGTTAAGAAATGCCTCTTCCTTATCTCAGAAAGCTTATATTTAAGAGTTGGATAGAGTGTTGTTTAGATACATGGAGGTACATAAAGCTATTTTTATGAGACCTATTAGGTAGGGAGTGATCTAATCAGGAAAATAAGAAATCCTGTCAATTCTAGCTTGTATTGGGAAGAAGAAAATAAACTTTAGAACAGTAATAAATAAAAATGGAGAAAATTATGGCATGTATGTAAAATAGCAACATAATTCCTTTCAGAATGAGGCAGTAACATGAAAAGTAATAATTAAGAAAATTAAGATTATCATTAAGAACTGCTCACTGTCCACCCAACCTCTCAGTTTTCCTTCTTTTCCTGTTCTAGCTCAGTCCTTTCCTTATACTGCATTTAGTTCTATTTTTATGCCAGTTTGCATACTTAAGTATGTGTGCTGTGAGTGCAGTTCTCTTCCAGCATGCAGGCGTGCTTTTGTGTGCGTATTTTGTGGCCGTAACTGGGAGGCCAAGTTTACAAAATCCAGCTCTAAATGTCTGATTGATAACATTAAGGAAAACGTTGTCAGATGTCCTTTTTGAACTGGTCACCATGAGAGTAAAATGATGGTTGTTCCTCTCTCAACTTCTCTCTCATCCTGATATATATATATATAAATGAATAATGAGTTTTCTCATCAGTTTTGTCGTGGTTTGGTCTCAGACGGCAACAAAGAACCACGTGCCACTCTCTTAAGCTTCCCCCAACACGGGGAAGAATCGTAAGAAAAAGCCAAAACTCTTGGGTTGAGACAAAGGTAGTTTAACAGAACAGCAAAAGGAACAGGAAAACAACAACAATAACACAGATAGAGGAATATACAAATATGATTAGGAACCGCCGCTCCCCGACCGGACCCAGGGTGCCCCAGCCCACTCCCAGCAGCAACTTCTTGCCCCCCCCCCCAGCAGCTCAGACTGGGCACGGCTCACATGGGATGGCATACCTGTGTCCCTGCTGGAGCCTTCGGAGAATTAACCCCATCCACGCCAGAACCAGGACAGGTTTTTATGCCAAAATAAACTACCTATAATTAATGCAGTTTACCAGTTCAGGAGCTAAAATAAATGGGAGAATCGGTTTACTGACTATAATCAGCTACCACACAGCATACATGTTATCCTACATATTACTCTAGTACATTACTTTGCTTTTATCGTTTCATTCTCTGTAACTTTCGACTTAATAAATCCACAATGATGAAAATTTGATCAGTGAATAAGCTCCATGGGTAACTAGAGAGACTAAAGCCTACCATTCAGCCACAACGATGCACACAAATTTTACTGACACTCTGAGGTAACGATTTTATAGTATCTCTCATATGCAGGAATGTCACTGCTTGAAAAAAGGAGCTTTGCATTTTATAGCTGAGGGAACAGTAGACAGCACCATTGCTGCAGAATGCCCTAAGAAAATCCTTCTTTATATTTAAAAAAAATTTGAAAGATTTCTGAAAAGACAAGAAGAATGAATCTAGGAACTGGAAAGTATGCCCTGTAGTGACAAACTAACGCAGCTCAGTCTCCTTGGATTAGCCAAGAAGAAATTCAGAAAGAGAAATTTCTTGGTTATAGTTTTGAAGTGTCTACATGTGTAAGGATTTCTGATAGCAAACAACACTTTATTTTACCATATAAAGACATAACAAGACCAATGTTTGCAGATACATTCAGAGAAGAGATGAGGTGTCAATTTTGAATAGTGTGAGTAATTTAACTATGGGAATAATATGACTAGAATTGATATCTTTCTAAAAAGATACTACTTACCTCCTATTCAAACAGAGAAACGATGAAGAAAATACTGATCTGCATGCACCACAACACAGGAAGTTCTAATTGCCTTTTGGACTAAAAAATTATCAGACTTTCCCTTCTCAATCTGTAGCATTTCCCTGCAGTGCAACTTCCCCAAAGTGACTGGACTGTAAAAATCACCTGTAGTGATTTACATTCAGGATAGAGTGTAGGTGTTCAGTGTCATCTTTCTAAAATGCCAGAATTTAGCGGTGTGAGTGTTTATTGTCCAATTACAGTGGTAAGTTGTGAGCCTTTCCTTCTAGGAGGTGCAAGACCTTTGTTTCCATTAGGTATGAATTGCTACCTGAAGAAGACTTATTTTTCAGATTAAGTTTTTTTTCCTGTCTTTTTCAGTTTTTTAAGCATTAGAGGTCTTACCCAAGAGCAGTTACACTTTTCTCTTTACCCCTCCAGTGAAATGGCATTTGATTTCTGTGTCAATATACTACAGCTGTGTCTACACTGCAAGGTGAAGTAGCAGCTCAGGCTTTGTACTCTCTACTTCTTGTGCTTCCAAGCAAGTTGTACTTGAGCTTTAGAGGGTAACTGTGCTGTTTAAAAAGTGCTGAGCTTTGCATACTTGCTTCTGACAGTGATAAGCACAACCCCACCCAAGCCCATTCCAAACAAAGAGCATTCGACCTACCACCACCACACTTCCTTCTGCATTTCTCTGAAGGATAAAGTTTCTTTGTCAGAATTTGCTAATGGTAAGATTTCATCTAAAAAAAATAAAAGCAGCAGCAATAACAAAAAAAGTCAATGTGGTCTCTTCATTCAAATGCAGTCCTTGCAAATAATGGTTTTCTTTTATTCACATACTCTTTAAAGGAATTATGTTGAAAGAAACACTAAGACAAAGGAGAAAGAAAAAGAAAAAGAAAAAAGAAAAAATTAAAAAGAAAAAGACCGTTAGAAATCCAATTAATTTCAGACAGGGGTGACTCCTGATGATTTCTTTTTTAAATTTATTGTGCATAACCAACCAAAAACATCACACAAAATTGAAATGGACACAAAACTTAATCTTGCTGCATCAGAAGTGCTGACACATGGTAGTAGTAGAAGAAATGCAGATTTTTTTTGGCCACAGGTTTGCCTTTTGCAATGGAAACATTACCAATGAACTGAGTGGAATCAGAGCATGACCAGATAAAAGACCTACAACCAAACTATCTTAATCTGGTAAACGTGGGGCTCTTGGAACTTCAGCAGCTGTACAAGTAGGAACAGGAGGAAGGATGAGAAAGGGAATCACAGAAGGAAAGAGGAAGGACTGAATTTCAGCATATGTGAAAGGGGTGCAGGGAGTCAACAGGTCAAAGTGTAGGAGGGTAGCCAGCCCATATTGTTTGGTTTGGGGTTTTTTTTTGGGGGTGGTAGGGGGTGGTTTTGGTCCCTTTCACAGATGTTCCCTTTCTTTGTACCCTCTTCATGTTGGCACAACTGGAATAAACTGTATTTTGTAGTGCCTTCTGTACAGGAATGGCAAAATGTCTGACAGCTAATAATTAATTTGACCTCACAACAACCCTGTAAGAAAAAAAAAAACAAAACCACAACATTATTTACAGATGAGGCTCAGAGATGTTAAGTGTTGTGCTCAAGGCCACAAGGACATTTGTGGCAGAGCTGAGAATTATACCCAAGGCTCCTGTCCCGTAACTCTGTGCCTCAGCCACAACACCGTCTTCTCTTTCATGTATTATATGTGTTGTATCTTGTGCATTGCCACTTCTCCCTGACAGGCATATGAACAGCAGCATGATGTGATGTCTATAGATGCTTCTATGTGACTTTTAATTCAGAGCAATCTATGAAAAAACATTGGACTTTGAAGAGTTAAATAGATTAAACTGACCCAAAAAAAAAAAAAAGTGCACGTCCTTTAACCACTCTTTTTAATGCATCCAAAGCGCATTGCTAGACATGCCAGAATCACATAAATTCCGATGTTTTTGCATTTTTTTGAACCACTTCACTTATGCTCACAAGGAATGTACTGGCCAAAATATAGGAATGTGAAATTCTTTCTTTGTTTCTTCTTCCCCTGTCCCCCCCCCCTTTTTTTTTTCTGCTGGTTATTCATGTGCTAGATAGATATCAAAAAAAAAAAGGAAGGGTAGGAAGTTAAATTCAGCCTTCCAAAAGTCTGAATGTTTGTTCAGATTTTCTTTCCAAGTTAGCCAAACTCCCCTTTGCTTAAAATATCTGTACTGGAAATCCCATGAGAAGAAAGTTACTTGTAAAAATGCTCATGCAGTCTTCTTCCATTCCCACTGGAAATATTATTAATGTTCTCTTAGTCATAGTATTTTTGCACTGTCTCTTTTGGTCCTAGACTGAGGAATTAGTGCAGATATGCATGAAACTGAAGAAAAAATTAAATTAACTGTATGCAGTCAATTATCATAAAATTTCCATCTGCTTTTTTAGAGAAGGTTTGCGCTGATCCCTATGTTATCTTAACTATTTCGTCCATCTCTAATATTTGTCCACGTTGTCAAGATCTGTCTCTCTCATTTGGCTGCTGGTAAAACTTGAGACTTTGAATTCTTTGCGGACTAAAGAAAATTAAGAAAACTTCTGTAAAATGGGGTTGACTGATTGACTAGACTTGATTTTGGCTTCTGTATCAAACTAGAATTTCCACATAAAAGGATTTAAATGTCTTTTATACTTTTGTGATTTGGTGTGTTTTTAACGCTATGTTCTCCTCACCATTTTTAACATACCTCTCTTAATCTTTTGATGTATGCAATACAACTCCTACTGTTCCTCTCTGTAGACATTTTAATATGGCTTAAGCTTGCATAAAAAAACTTACAGAAAAAGGCACAAATGCAAAAATTCAGAAGGTCTTTCAGCTCACAATAGATTGTGTCTTAGTCTCAGCACAATGTGATTTTGCAAGCCTGTGTGCCATGTCCAAAACAGAACGGTCTGGGGAGAGTCACTAAACACAATGGCTGTTTTGCTCCACTCCTGTCCATCACCCTTCTAAGACGCTCATACTGACAGTCAGTGGTGTTGCTTGGTCGACCTTAGGAGTCCAGGGCATGAGCCTTTCTCATCCAATTACTTATGGTCCTGGCACAAATTAGTGGGCAGAAAACTGCAAGGAGATAATTCAAGATTTTAGACTGGGCTGTTTTTGGAATATGCATTTGTGTCCATTTTCTGGATTAACTAAGATAATGTCAACAATAAGATTACTTAAGTTACTGAAGAAAATGTGACAATAGTAATACCCTTAAGACTGAAACCTGGGAAAGACTGAATCAGCAATAGCTGCATATCTACATATACATACCTATATACATATCATATCTACATATCTACATATACGTATCATATATATATCTATATAGTTGTATATTCCCATCTACAAGAAGGGTCAGAAGGAGGATCCGGGGAACTACGGGCCTGTCAGCCTGACCTCGATACCAGGAAAGATCATGGAGAGGATCATCTTGAGCGAGCTCTCACGGCAAGTGCAGGGCAGCCAAGGGATCAAGGCCAGCCAGCATGGGTTTAGGAAAGGGAGGTCCTGCTTAACCAACCTGATCTCTTTCTGTGACCGTGTGACCTGCCTTCTGGACGCGGGGAAGGCTGTGGACATTGTCTATCTGGACTTTGGTAAGGCCTTTGACACCGTCCCCCACAGCATTCTCCTGGAGAAGCTGGCGAATCATGGCATAGACAAGTGTACTCTTCACTGGGTTAAAAACTGTCTGGGTGGCCATGCCCAGAGAGTTGTGATTAATGGGGTGAAATCCTCTTGGCAGCCGGTCACCAGTGGTGTCCCTCAGGGCTCAGTTTTGGGGCCAGTTTTGTTTAATATCTTTATCAATGATCTGGATGAGGGGATTGAGTGCACCCTCAGTAAGTTTGCGGATGACACTAAACTAGGTGGGGGAGTTGATCTGCTTGAGGGTAGGAAGGCTCTACAGAGGGACCTGGACAGGCTGGATCGATGGGCCAAGGCCAACTGTATGAGGTTTAATAAGGCCAAGTGCGGGGTCCTGCATTTTGGTCACAACAACCCCGAGCAGTGCTACAGGCTTGGGGCTGAGTGGCTGGAGAGCTGCCTGGCAGAAAAGGACCTGGGGGTGCTGGTGGACGGCCAGCTTAACATGAGCCAGCAGTGTGCCCAGGTGGCCAAGGCAGCCAACAGCATTCTGGCTTGTATCAGGAATAGCGTGGCCAGCAGGAGGAGGGAAGTGATCGTGCCTCTGTACTCGGCACTGGTGAGGCCTCACCTTGAGTACTGTGCTCAGTTCTGGGCCCCTCTGTACAAGAGGGACACTGAAGTGCTGGAGCAGGTCCAGAGGAGAGCTACCAGGCTGGTGAGGGGTCTGGAGACCAGGTCATATGAGGAGAGGCTGAGGGAGCTGGGCATGTTTAGCTTGGAGAAGAGGAGGCTGAGGGGAGACCTCATTGCCCTCTACAACTACCTGAAAGGAGATTGTAGAGAGGTGGGTGTTGGCCTCTTCTCCCAGATGAATAATGAGAGGACCAGAGGAAATGGTCTGAAGTTGTGGCAGGGGAGGTTTAGATTAGACGTCAGGAAGAATTACTTTACTGAAAGAGTGGTCAGGCCCTGGAACAGCCTGCCCAGAGAGGTGGTTGAGTCACCATCCCTAGAGGTATTTAAGAAACGTCTAGATTTGGCACTTCAGGGCATGCTCTAGTGACAGAGATTGTAGGTTGGCGTTTTTTTGGTTTGTTTTGGTTTTGGGGTTTTTTTTGTGTGTGTGTATGGTTGGACTCGATGATCTCAAAGGTCCTTTCCAACCATGAAGATTCTGTATGATTCTATATAAACTGTTTCTGAATGTGTCAGTTTTCTAATCAGGCTGTATCACTGGTTTTCACTCTTTTCTGACATCCCCCTCATTTTTTTCATCTTTGTTTTCAAATCTTTACAAAGCCTCCTTGTTACCTGTGTTGACTTCAAGGTTTATTTTGGTAGGCTTAGAATGTCCTTAACTCAGACCATTCTGGTCTCTTTCTGTAGAGAGCTACCCTTCATCACATATCTAATTTCTTAAAAGAATAGTTTCTTTCTTACATTCTACCAGCTATAAAAGATTAATGTTTGTATCTTTTCCTCCATCAAATACTTTTATCAGGAATATTCTGTTATTGAAGTTTAAATATTCTCTTTCATACTATCTACACCCTTTTGTAATTTCACACATTTTTAAAGTGCTGCTGCAGTATTTAAATCCGTATACTCTGAAACCCCAAATCAAAGAAACACCCAAGGCTCTTCTTAAGCACATGCAAACAAAGGTGGAGATGAATTTATATTTATTCCAAGATAGTATCAGAACATGTACATTTCTTAAATCTTATTATTTAAACTTTGAAGATCTTAACCAGATTGGAATTTCTCTAAGGCAGCACTTTTTTCTTGGTTTAAGTCTGCAAAATGGTATATACATTTATAGTAAGAAGATAACTCACAACAGCTGAATCTAACCTTCCCAATATAGTTTTCATGTTTATGTTATTCTTTATATACAGCTGAGGAATAGAATTATTTTTGTCTCTGTTTGAAATCAACCAAATTAGAGAACTGTTACTTGTTCTAGTGACTCATTTATAACCTAACAAGAGAACGTGCTGTTAAAAATTACTTAATCTTTCATGAGATATACAATGGCAAGTAAACTTGTATATCCATAGATTATACTTCAGTAAGTACATTTTAAGGTAGTTCAGCGCATAAGGAAAAAGAAAAAAAAAAAGACAAGGAAAACATTTAATGAAGTGACTTATCACTTAGTTTAATTGTAGATTACCACATCCACTGATTATGTTGTTGCTTACGATCTGACTAAAGCTGAGTGCTATGGAGTCTTTGCATCAGCCTTAATAGGTTTTGGCTGGGTTGAAAATTTTAATTCTGAATTCATTTGTTAATGAATGAAGTATTGACTCAGGCTAACAAATCGTGTAAATTCTCAATTTAATGGCCTACGCAAGTTCATTATATGTTCCATTTCAGTATTTTAACTCACATATGGATATTTATTTTTTTTCTGTTTTGGATCTTTTGTGTGGCAGAATAGGTGCATTGGCTTCAGAGCTTTCACCAATGTCCAAAATATGCAGCTGTTCACTGGCATCTAGTCAAGCTTTGACTGAAACTGTACTTGGCTATGGATTTCAAATGTGGCCTGATGCCTGGGATATTTTTAACCATGTAAAGGAACGGCATAAACCATAGCATAGACTTGATGCTTTCCACTCTAGCCATTCACCAAGAAACATGTGAAACAGGTAGTTCCCCTGCCCTGGTTGCAAACCTGCCTGAAAGCTCTGCCACTCAAAAGCTGCCGCTAAACCTACTACTTGTGATATCTGCGATGCTGCTTAACAAATCTTCACTTCACTTCACCTTCCCAGCTCCAGCTTCACAAGAAAAATGGGGGGACTTTGTTCTCAGTTGGCCAAATTAGTGATGGTGCAGACCCTTAATTACTGAAAGCTGGTTGTAGGCACAGGAACTTTAAAGAAAAAATGGGACCAATATTTCAGTTTATGGCAAGCAGACAGAATGGTGCAAGCATCATCAAAACTGAAAGCAGGAGTTCAGTTTATTCCATCTGTATTAAACATGGTGGTCTTAAAACAATGGAACAAGATGGGAATAAATGATGATGAAAATCACATACATAAAGAGACTGGTGAAATGATTCAAAGACAGCTCATCTTCAGTGATATATCTGTGTCATCGTGTTGATGCAGTTATTACATCAACATGGGCAATGGATCGTGGCCCAAAGCCTAACAAAGCTAGAGCAACCAGTCTTTTTTTTTGAAGGAGTTTCATTCAGGTTGGGAGCTGGCAGAATTATCTCTCAACACCCTTAGGTGATGCAAAATTGCAGCTACTCCAGTTGTCCTCCCTTCTGCTGCTTTGTGAGGGAGAGAGTTCTGGGAGGTGGACATCCATTTTCACAGACTCAGTGGTCAGCTATATTCCTATGTTGGTTTTCTTGGGTTTTTATTCATGCTGTAATGAATCAAGGTCCAACATATCCTTGCTCCAAGAGGTGCTTTTTCCTTCCTACAATGCAGCATTCATAGAATCATAGAATAGTTTGGGTTGGAAAGGACCTTTAACGATCCTCTAGTCCAACCCCCCTGCAATAAGCAGGGACATCTTCAATCAGATCAAGTTGCTCAGAGCCCCACTTAACCTGACCTTTAATGTTTCCAGGGATGGGGCATCTACCACCTCTCCGGGCAACCTGTTTCAGTGTTTCACCGCACTCATTGTAAAAAAATTCTTCCTTATAGTTAGTCTAAATCTTCCCTCTTTTAGTTTAAAACCATTAGCCCTTTTCTATCTCAACAGACCCTACTAAAAAGTTTGTCTCCATCTTTCTTATAAGCCCCCTTTATATACTAAAGGCCCACAATAAGGTCTTCCTTCTCTTCCGTCTTCCTTCTCTTCCGTCTTCCTTCTCTTCCGTCTTCCAGGCTGAACAACCCCAACTCCCTCAGCTTATCTTCACAGGAGATGTGTTCCAGGCCTCAGACAATTTTTGTGGCCCTCCTCTGGATCCAGTCCAACAGGTCCATGTCTTTCCTGTGCTGAATGCTCCAGAGCTGGATGCAGTACTCCAAGTAGGGTCTCACCAGAGTGGAGCAGAGGGGCAGAATGACCTCCACCAACCTGCTGGCCATGCTTCTTTTGATGTAGCCCAGGATATGATTTGCTTTTTGGGCTGCAAGCTCATGTCCAGCTTTTCATTCACCAATACCCCCAAGTCCTTCACAGCAGGACTGCTCTCAATCCCTTCATTCCTCTGCTTGTATTGATACTGGGGGTTGCCCCAACCCAGGTGCAGGACCCTGCACTTGGCCTTGCTGAACCTCATGAGGTTCACATGGGCCCACTTCTCAAGTTTTTCCAGGTCCCTCTGGATAGCATCCTGTCCCTCAGGTGTGTCAACTGCACCACTCAGCTTGGTGTCATCTGCAAAATTGCTCCGGGTGCACTCAATCCTACTGTCTCTGTCATTGATGAAGCTATTAAGCAGTATTGGTGCCAATATAGACCTATGAGGGACACCACTTTTCACTGATCTTCCTCTGTACATTGAGCTGCTGACCACTACCCTCTGGATGCAACCATCCAACCAATTCCTCATCCACTAAAGAGTCCACCCATCAAATCAATGTCTCTCCAATTTAGAGAGAAGGATCTTGTGGGGAACTGTGTCAAGGGCCTTAGAGAAGGCCAAAGAGATGACATCCATAGCTCTTCCCTTGTCCACTGATGTAGTCACTCCATCATAAAAGGCTACTAGGCTGGTCAGGCAGGACTTGAATCACCTCCCTGTCCTCCATGTGCCTTAGCATAGCTTCTAGGAGCATCTCTTCTACGATCCTCCCAGGCACAGAGGTGAGGCTGACAGGTCAGTGTTCCCAGGGTCCTCCTTTCTACCCTTTTTAAAAGTGGGTGCAGTATTTCCCTTTTTCCAGTCACCAGGGACTTCACCTGACTGCCGTGACCTTTCAAATATCATGGAGAGTGGCTTGGCAACTACATCAGCCAGTTCCCTCGGTACTCTGGGATGCATCTCATCAGGTCCCATAGACTTCTGTATGTTCAGGTTCCTCACGTGGTCATGAACCTAATCATCTTTTACAGTGGGAGGGACTTTGCTCCCCCAGTTCCCCATCTTGCAGTTCATCCACTCGAGAGGTGTGGGTAGTGGCATTGCCAGTGAAGACTGAAACAAAAATGTTGTTGAGTACCTCAGCCTTCTCCTCTTTTGTTGTTACCAGTTTGCTGGTCTTGCTCATCGGGGGGGGTACACTTTCTTTGACCTTTCTTTTCTGGTTGACATACCTGTAGAAACCCTTCTTATTATTATTTGCGTTCCTTGCCAAGTTTAGTTACAGCTGCGCCTTGGCCTTCCTGACCCCGTCCCTACACAACCAGGCAGTGCCCCTATACTTGTCCCAGGTCACCTGTCCCTGTTTCCACTGCCTACGCATCTCTCTTGCCCTTTAGTTTGACCATCAGGTCTCAACTCAGCCATGTTGTTCTCTTGCCTTCCTTTTCTGATTTCTTACACCTGGGGATCGAGAGCTCTTGCACTCTGTGGAAAGCATCCTTAAAGATCTGCCAGCTCTGTTCTGCCCCCTTGTCCCTGAGGACCGTTTCGCAGGGGGTCCTATTGACTAACTCAGTGAAGAGCTAGAATTTTGCTTTCCTAAAATTCAGGTCCTCACTTTTTACTCCGCCTGACCTGCAGCCCATGTTGCCTCCAATGTTGATGTCACTGATTAGCTCACTTCAGTTGGTGACTCAATATCGCATTACCCTCTGGTGAGGCTATCTATTACCTGGCTTAAGAAGTTATCCTCCATGCACTCCAAGAGTCTCCTGGATTGCCTACATCTTGCTGTGCTACTTTTCTAGCAGATGTCAGGGTGGTTGAAGTTCCCCATCAGGATGAGACCCCGATGGGGCAGCCTGTACCAGAGACCACGACCTTCTCAGTTTTCACTTGAATCAGATGTTTGGGTGAAACGGTACAGGAGAGTGATATTTTCAAAATTAAGACTTGACTGATTTAAAACAAGTAAGTTTTGCAAAAAAAAAAGTTTAAAAAAAAAGGCAAAACCCCAACTAAATGTCAATAGTTAATATGGCTTCATAAAGTAATTAACTCGCAACCTGTTGAAGCAGAGATATTAAGCAATCCATGCTTAACCTTTAAAATAAAATTAAATGAAATTAAAATTTTAAAAAATAGAACAAAAAGCCCTCACCTACATACAATTGCTTTTCTTTAAAAACAGAGCCTGACTTTTTGGTGTCAACTTATCAGGCTGAAATGTTCTGATGAAATATGAATAAGTTTATTGTAAAGGCTTAACAGGCCCTTTTTAAAAATCTTGTCCATAGTACACAGGGACATAGCAAGATAGGCATGCAAGGAAAGCTAATGGTGAAACAAGCCTAAGCACAGTGAAACATATTGAAACGTGGTAGTCTTATTTTTACTGGCTGTTATAACAGAACGAAAATGTTATTTCTACTTAAATTTAAACAAGTGACACATAACTCAAAGAAAATAATTTATGTAGAAAAAGAAAGGAAAGCAGTAGTGAAGCAAAGTGGATGGCTAGGAAGCTATGAAGAAGGTTAAGACTATATAACAAGATAGAGTCCTAGATGCAGTCTACCCATGGTGCCAACCTGGGGAAGTCAGTGATAGGATCAGGAGCTGCACTGGTGGATAAAACAAAAGGAAATCTCTCCTGCCTTAGTTTCTAGCACAGAAAGATCTTCTGCTGTAGAGTTGTAGAACTGATGATGAAACAAGGAGCTGCAGCTGTGGATAAGAGGAATTAACTTTGTGCTTTTTCAAAGTTGCCTCCAAGAAAACAGTCCGGTTATCTTGTAGTAGGTAAGGAATAGTGAAAAAAATATATGTTCATGAGATGTCCATACAGACAGTTACATGGAAGCTGTGTTGTATTTTTTCCCCCCCTAATCCTTATTATGAATCTCCCCAGACTATTAAGGTTAGGGGCAAGACTAAGTGATTATTTAGAAAGTGAAATATCATTTACGTTGCATTTAACCAGTCAAGAATATCTGCGCGTTATTTAATTATCTGCACAATTATGGGTACTTATGCTTTTTCAGGACTGTTGAGACTTCATAAAATTTCTTCATGAATACCAAATGAGAGGATACAAGGAGGAACAGAAAAAAGGGTTCTGATGTTCATAGAGTTTTACAAAACATGAAGTTTAGGTTTTTTGGTACAATGCAACCTACCCATAACTCTTTACCCCACCGCTTTATTTAAGTAATAACTATTCAGTTATGAAATATCTCATTATGGCTTTGCAGAAATTAACTAAGATAGGAGGCAGCAGCAGTGTTCATTGTGTCCCTGGGAATTAATTGGGCGTATCTCCTAAGTGCTGTTGTAGTGTAAACAGTATATGTTACTATCACAGGATTAATCTACTTTGTTCTACCACACACACCTTTGAAAGGATGACTCACATTATTCACACTTTGTATTTCTTTGTTTAGTATTAATCCTTCCTTTTCTTATCTATCAGCTGACATATCGTTCTTATCATTTAAGACACATTATAGTAAATCTTAGGTAGCCTGATCAAGATTGGAGCCTTATTCTGATGACCACAAGGCAAATACAGTTTTAGAATGGATTCCTCCCTGAAGAGCTAAGGTGATAAATACCCTACAATAGCTGAGAAGAAAATATACATATGATAGATAACTGATACACAAATGGGCATGTTTTTCTCCTTGATTTTCTGTATCACAAATGTTCAAAGGTCAGTTTTAACACAATGCCCCTAAAATTGTTGTGGATTTTCAGGAGGACTCTTCCTAGAACACAGAAGAGAAATGGATATGACCTGAACTATTATTTCTGGAACAAACTTCCAACCCAAAGAGAATGCAATTAATGTATCAATAATCTGAAGAGCATGCTGCAAATGATGTTTGAAAAACATAGAACTGCCAGTGGTGGGGAGCCAGATAATGTTGTCCTGCTTTGTTCACTGAAGTCATTGTTGTTGCTAGGTTTTTTGGGGTTTGTTTTTCTAGTGAGCTGAGTTTGGGTTCTTTTTCCTTTTCACTGCTTATTTGATTTCAGAAAATGCTTTCAGTGAATCGTAATTCTCATGTATTTTTGCCTGTTGGTATGTATACCAAAGTATATTTAACATTTTGGGATTGGTTTTTTGGTGGTTTTTTTTGTTCACTTCTTGGTTTGTTTCTTCTTTTTATAATAGTGGTTTAACCAGACTCTTTAGAATTCAAAGGCCAATTGGTGAAGTCTGAGTAAAGAGATGCTCTTGACGCTATTTCAGAAACATCACGATCTACTTCTGCAAAACTGGCAGTGTTGGGCAGGTGGGTGCAAATCATCAGTAGTACTGTACTGAGATTCCAAAACTTGTTTTCTCAGGGGAATATGCTGAATCTAGTTTAGTATGTTTATTTGAATAGTAGTTTATCTGGGGCAAAAAAGGAGCGGTAAAGTCTCACTCAGGAAACCAGTCTAAATTGTGTGAAAACCCAGTAAAAGCCCAGCTAGACTGAGAAGTTCTAAAGGGACTCACATGCAATGGAAAGGAGGAAATATGGACACACATACTGAACCAAATTTGTCTGAGTAGTGAATGGAATAGAAGTGGAAAGGAAGGTGATGATTCCTGCTTATATACTTACTCTGCTTTCTTTCTGAATTACTGACTTCAAAAGGTGCAGAGGAGAATTAAAAGCCTACGGATCTTTCATGTATTCTTCCTGTGATCTGATCTGAAAACTTTATATCGTCAAGCTGATTTTTTCATTCTAAATACTACATGACCGTTCTCCTGAAATGATCTGTTAGAAACATACTGTACCTAGTTAACTGTTCTTAACAGCTGCTGTGTATCTGAATCTGAGGACCGCATGGCCAGAACCAGCACATAAGAAATCAATAGGTCATTGAGATATATGTAACCGGACTGGCAGAGCACTTAAACAAAAGAATTTAATTGGAAGGCAATGCAGAGAATGTAATATGGGAAAATACTCTGAGCTATTATCAGACTGAAAGGAAAGAAATTGGAACTTATAGCTGTTCTTTGCAAGAACAGAACAAACTGATGATTAAAAAAATATGGCAATTTATCTTTTGTCATTCGGTTTTTGGCTCTTCAAGATAGAAGCCAGAAACTGTAATGGAGTGTTGTTGACAAAATGTGTGTTGATGCAGAAGATTGCAATATTGTAGTCAACTTATATAGAGAATCGCGCTCCCTGATTAAGTTGTAGATATATGTGCAGCATTCACTGAAACAATTAACTGGTATAAATGTAAGAAAAGATGCATCAGCTCTCAACATGTGTTCAGTTGAGAGCCAGAAAAAACATGTTCATGCCAGTGTGAACCATAGTTCAAAGAGCTGGAAAATTCAAAAGACTTTGCCTGAAAGTTTCCACTATTGTTTTTGCTAAAAATACTTTTGTTTAAACTAGGAATATACCTTATTATAAGGTACACCATGTATTTTTTCTTTCTTTCTTTCTTTCTTTTGATTTAAGAAAACAGATTTAAATGTCATATTCTTCTGCACAATATTAACATGCAGTAAAATAGCCTGTTAGATAAAAGACCATATTTGACGTCAATCTTTTCTCTTGAGTTTACTAGTCTATCTTTAAACCATTAAATATGTATTCACCCTCATTATTTTGAACCATATCTCAGCTATGGAAATTAAATAGAAGAGCAACATGATTTCTAAATTAGCAAGAGCTTTTGCTGTTTTCAGAGAGGCTAAAAAAGGGCTAAAACTGATTCCCCCTATCACCATAATCAAAGAAATCATGCTGATTTTTTTGTGTTAAACTGCATGGCCCTTGCTAAAGGCCATTAGTATCAAAGTGGTAAAAAAAGATTAATATTTTTTTAAATGTTTACTTCAGAGTATTCTCCAGTCATACTATAATTACAACTAAAAAGAGGTGAACTTTCAGCTCTCTTTCTTTTTTGCACACAATACTCTACTTAGTTTTTTGGAAAAAATCCACATTTTGTGGGAAATAATCCAGATATGCAATGTACTCTATGCATTTTCAAATACTGTCTGCCATGGAAATCAGAAACTGTTTGATTAATATAGCTTAACATTAAGTGCACTCCACATGGTATGAATGGATTTAAAGGAGGTAATTATCAACAAAGGTGGAGATACTAACTTCTATGCATTTTTTAATTTATTTTTTTTCTTCCCCTATGTCCCTTATTTTCATGCTCATTTTTTAATGCCAGTTTGGGAAATTGTTCATCCCACATTAGTAGTGTGATTTGAGAGAACTTTAATTCTGGAAAAGGTAGTTCCTATGGATGATAATGCATATAAGACAGGGGAGAAAACTCTGTGAAAAGACAACAAAAAGGTGACAATTCTCATTTATTGTGATTTTAGCTCTTTGCAAGGGTACAAACCAAATGTAATTGTAGGGAATTTAGGGAAAACTTAGGAAGCTAGGCAAATTTGGAGGACGAGGACCTTAATAGCAAGTAAAATAAAAGATATATTTCTCTGATTCCATGCGTCCATTGTTTGCATGACTGCATATGTATGTCCATCCTTGTTTGCACACATATTTCTATATGTGTGGGTGCAAAGAAGCCTAGCTCTCTGTCAAAAGTATGCTTTGGAATGAGTAACTCTTGTGCAACATTTTTTAAATTATATGTTTTTAAACAACTTGTTTACCTCACCTTATTATGAAATTGTCTGAGAGTCAAATGCTTTGTTGGAAATTAATTTAAATACTGGTCCAGGGTAACTGATTCACTTCCCACAGAAAATGTGTAAAGGCCATTTTCTTTTAACTTTTCTTTTAGGATAAAGCTAGGAATAAACATTCATCCATGAAAAATAAAAAGTTTTAAATAAAACCAAATGCAAATAATTTCTGTAAACATCATCAAACAGGATCCAGAACTTTAAACTGTAAATCACTAAATAACAGGGATTGTGCCAAGCTGGGTAAACACAGAAATATTTGAATTTGATTCTTTCCAAATTTTCTTTCACTGCAACCTCCAAATGGAACTTGAATCTTAAAAAACAGAAACTATTTTATAGCATTTTATTGTTGGAAGGTGATCAAGAGGATGTAGCCTAGCCTTAACA
This sequence comes from Larus michahellis, assembly GCF_964199755.1. Lineage (NCBI taxonomy): Eukaryota > Metazoa > Chordata > Aves > Charadriiformes > Laridae > Larus > Larus michahellis. The sequence goes on along the minus strand of NC_133897.1, from coordinate 62,033,867 downwards.
GGCTATGACTGGCACCTGAGGTTAGACCTTCAAAGAACAAACTATTGGCAATGACAGCAAGAACACAAAAGTGAAATGTCTAGTGTACAGGCTTTGGATTATAATTATTTCAGAAGTATTTTATGCCCAAAAGGAAACAGAAGAAAAATAGAAAATGTACTTAGTGGACACTTTCACGTGTATGGCATTCCCACTGAAAATCTGTATTTGTTTTCTCTCTTTTATTCTTTTTTTTCTTTTTTTTTTTCTCAACTTAAAAGATTAGTGATGCTTCCAAACTTGGAAGTTTAAGGAAAAAAATATGCTATTGACACTTGTTTGCTTTCCTTAATTGCTTGTGACCTCAGAAAGTATTAATTGCATGTTTCCTTGATTTTGTGTGTTCACTCAAGTGTTTGCTTCTTTACATATAAGATTGAAGCTCTATTTCTGACACAAAAAAAATCAAAGATACTTTTGTTTTACATAACTAGAATACTCTCTTCTATTATAAGAAGAAATATAAGAAGAGAGAAGAACTCTCTTCTATTTACTATTTGCGTGTTATTTATGATTCCCATATGACGTCTGCTGACATTTTAGGGATGTGGTCAAGGTATGCCACTGCCATGTGCTGTATCACATTCATTTTGGTCATTTTGCTGCTCTTCATCTTGTCTTTGTCATTTCTGCAGAGCTTGTAGTGCAAGGATGCATGTGGAATTTGGTCTCTGAGGATGCTCCTGAAACAGTATGCTTCTGAAACAGCGGGGATCCTCCTCTGGGTGAAAAGCAGTGACGATCCAGAATATAGCAGCTGCTTTATTCTGAAAGGAGGGAGAACTACTTCTGCTCTAGTCCATTCACAGACAGAGATGGAGACAGTCTTGCATCAAAAAGGTGAATTACAGTAGGCTTAGGCAAGTGATTTAGACCTTGCCTTAGCAGTCACTCTTTTTTCCAGCATCTCAACTCCAGCCTCAAGGGTGGAGTGTGGATCGTTGATGCTTTTGATTTCAAGGGCTGAAGGTGCAGAAGAAGGGACACCTTTGCTGTTATTTCCAGAAAAAAAGTGTACTGTCAAAGTCAAGCTGAAACTTTGCAACATACAGAGATAATCGGAAGATGCAGTCTTGAGAGACTTGAAATGCATGAATACGCATGTATTTCCACATGAACATACCCCACATGGTGGTCAAGATTCTCCTTGGATCTGTGGGGCTGCCACACATTTGAGTAGTAGCTTTGAGGAGATGCTTTAACTGGAGCTGATGCTGGCGTATTGTCAAAAGAGTGGAGGGAAGGAAAGGAAAAGGACTGAGTGTTAGAAGAAAGAGGGGAGAATAGTCAGCTATTGTAGACATGAATCTCACGTTTCACACAAGACTTATTTCTGAACATCATCTAATCTAGAGTCTACTCTATTTATTTCACATAGACCCACAATTTCCAAATGGTCAAGAGCTTTGCAGGGGTCTTCTGCTTGCTTAAGCCATAACTCGTCAGGTCGCTTGTAATACAAAGCAGTGTAACATCCTCTGAGCTCGCTAAGGCACTTAAGTGACTGAGTCTATGCTGCAGATAGAGGTTCAGTCTCTCCTCTTCTGCAACTTCACGTCAGGGATTGAAATGTCCAGCCACAGTGCAGTAAGAAATAGCTGAAAGGCAGGAACATCTGAAACCACTCCAGCTGTTTTCAAAATGATTGTGTGCCTATGTCCTGAGAGAGCTGAACACGTGATGGCAGTAGGATGCTACAGCTGAGTGTGGGTGGTGGAATTCCAGAACCATAACAACATGCAACTGACTTCCTTGGCTGTCTCTGGTAGTTTTATTGACTTGTAAAATGGGGATACTTGTGGAGATCCACCATCTTCTAGGAACTGCTACTAGCTTTTAAAGATCATAACAGTAAAAATTCACATTAAGTTCATCACATTCGTGGACACTTTTTTGTATGCTTGCCACCATGTCCAATTTACATTTGGAGCAGGGAGGAGAAACTCTTTCCACTGCAAAAAATGTGAGGAATATGATCAGAAAGGACATCCCTACATACTCAAATGCCTAGGAAGCAAGCTAATCTTTGAAAAACTTCAGAACATAATGAATGGAAATTAGGCTGGCTATACAAGGTCCTTTTTTTTTTAAATCTTATCTGTGATAATTTCAGTGGTGCTTTTCAGTTCTCAGGGAAAGTTTTTCAAGAAATTATGGAAAATCACCACTTAAATCATGTGTTACAGCTTGCTTTGTCAGCCCTAAGGAGTCCTAGACAATCTAGTCCCACTTGAATGCAGCAGCCATTCTTTTACACCTCATAATACTCATCAACTTTCTCTCTATCCTTTATCCAATAGTTTTCCTTTATAGAAAAGTTCACCTCTTTTGGGTAGAGTGAGCAACACTGCAGGGAACTTTTAACAAAAATTTAAAATTCTATCAAAACTTTAAGTATAAAATGATGGCTCACCATTCCAACTCACCCCAAGTGGAAACCATTCTTATTTGTCTGTAGGATTTCTTAATCTGTAAACCACTTAAGCAAAGAGCTGGGAAGAGAGGAATCTTGTTGCATGCCTCCGGATTCAGGATATTCAACGTCATGATGACTTTCAAAGGTCAGTCATGGTCAGTTCTTTGCAACTTAGATTTCAAAAAGCTCTTGAATAGATCCTTCACTAAAGCAGTTAAAAAGAACTGAATCACCACAGAATGGTATCTTCTTAACAACAGCAGAAAATAGGAAATAAAGGGTAGGGTTAGAAAGATCTGCTTTTACAATGAAAAAAAGTTATCCATGATATCCCCCAGGAATCACTGCTGAGACCTGGATACTTGAATTATACATACACAATAGTGAGGTGACGAAGTTTTCAAGTCACGCAGATTATTCAGACTTGTCAAATGAATGGACCAAGAGCTATCTCACAATAATGAATGACCAGGCAAGGGAATGGCAGGTACAACCTGATGGTGATACATGAAAAATTGGATCATAATCCTAATTATATGTTCCCAACAATGGGCTCTATAATACTTACTACCACTCAGAAGAGACCTTGGTATAACAATGATTTACCCACTTCTTAAATATTGCATTTGATGTTACTCACTTTATCCCAAAGAGAGGAACTTTTCTTAATAGAAGGATAAAGGATGCAGAGAAAGGAGGATGAGTTCACTACTCACACTCAGAAGAAATATGGAGATATTAATGTGATTAATATATCTTTGTTGTTGCCCTTATGGTTTCAGCTGGGATAGAGTTGACTTTCTTACTAGCAGCTGGTATAGTGCTATGCCTTGGATTTGGGATGAAAATAGTGTTGGTAAAACACTGATGTTTTTTATTATTGCTAAGCAGTCAAGTCCTTTTCTGCTCTTCATATTGCCCCACCAGCGAGTAGGCTGGCAGTACATAAAAGCTGGGAGGAGACGCAGCCAGGACAACTGACCCCAAATGACCAAAAGGGATATTCCATACCATATGACATCATGCTCAGTATATAAAGCTGGAGGAAGAAGAAGGAAGGGGGGGACGTTTGGAGTGATGATGTTTGTCTTCCCAAGTAAACGTTATGCATGATGGAGCCCTGCTTTCCTGGAGATGGCAGAACCGCTGCCTGCTAATGGGAAGTAGCGAATGAATTCCTTGTTTTGCTTTACTTACTAAACTGTCTTTATGTCAACCCACAGGGTTTTTCTCACTTTTACTCTTCTGATTGTCTCCCTCGTACCAACTGGGGGGAGAGAGTGAGCATCTGCGTGGTCCTAGTTGCCAGCTGGGGTTAAACCACAACAGTCCTTTTTGGTGCCCAATGTGGAGCTGGAAGGGTTCAAGATAACAACAGATTTGATTGGAATAGGCAAGATTGCATTTTTAACTGTTATTGCTGTTTAGCTATTAATTGGCAGGCTCCTGTGCTTGCCAGTGAGCTTGCTTGCCTTACTGTAAATTAGAGTCTTGTGTTCATTAGTGGCTGCTTTTTGCTTTCACTGCTTGCTGTACTGTTTATCTGTTATTCTGCTGTGCCTGGGAACATTTTGATAACAGCAATGGCAATGCACCTGGGCTGGCAGATGGCCAGGGCTGCTGTTTCCTGTCATGGCAACAGGCTGGAACTCCAGCGTGGACTTGAGTTGAAACAACTCTGGAGACACTAAGGTCAGTGAAGAAGGAGGGGAAGGAGGTGCTTTAGGCACTGGAGCAGAGATTCCCTTGCAGCCCATGGTGAACACCATGGTGAAACAGGCCGTCCCTCTGCAGCCCATGGAGGTTAACAGTCGATGCCTGAAGGACTGACTGCACCCTGTGGAAGGGACCCATGTTGGACCAGTTCGTGAAGAACTGCAGCCTGTGGGAAGGACTCATGTTGGACCACAGGTGGAGATTGTAATGGATATACCTTTAAAATGCTGTAATCCGTTATTTGAGTTGCATGTTATAGGATTTGCTATAGCAGGAACCTGAGCCAATGGAGAACAAGCCTTACAAGAAGTAGTGCAAGTGCAGCAGTGACACAACCTGAGCTGGCTTTGGTGCCCAATAACTCCATGCAACACACCATCTCTCCTGTTCTGGGTGACAGCCGTGGCAGACAGAGCCCAGGGTTGTGGATTGGATGAACTCAATGGACATTTTGTGGACATTTGTGGACACTTACAGACATTTATGGACATTTTACAGACCTTCCACAGGGGTGGTCTGTGGACTAAGGGAATGACATCTGTGTATTATATCAAAGGATGGGAAGTGGGGGTGTGGGTTGTTAATGAGGTTGTATTGGATAGTGTGGGACCTGGGCATGACATAAATGGTATGGAATAAAGGGTGGAGAATCTCATGGTTTCATCTGGGATAGAGTTGACTTTCTTACTATCAGTTGTATAGTGCTATGTTTTGTATTTGGGATGAAAATAGTGAGCAAGCGGCTGTGTGGTCCTAGTTGCCTGTTGGGGTTAAACCATGACAGTTGCTTGTCATGTCACCGTGACTCCTCAGAACATTACTTGCCCAATTACAAACACTTATCTTAATTTTGAAAGCCAGATAAATGCTTCTCTCTTTTCTTGGTAGTTTCTGGACTCCCATCTCATCTTATCAAACCAAAAGTCACATTCGGATGAGAGAATATTGTCTCTCACCACAATCTAAATATTATGCTTGATCATAGAATCATAGAATCATAGGGTTGGAAGGGACCTCTGGAGATCATCTAGTCCAACTCCCCTGCCAAAGCAGGGTCACCTAGAGCAGGTTACACAGGAGTTGGAGACTCCACCACCTCCCTGGGCAGCCTGTTCCAGTGCTCTGCCACCCTCAAAGTAAAGAAGTTCCTCCTCATGTTTAAGTGGAACTTCCTATGTTCACGTTTGTGCCCATTACCCCTCGTCCTGTCCCCAGGCACCACTGAAAAGAGCCTGGTCCCATCCTCTTGACACCCACCCTTTAAGTATTTATAAGCATTGATAAGATCCCCCCTCAGCCGTCTTTTTCCAGACTGAATAGACCCAATTCCCTCAGACTTTCTTCATAAGAGAGGTGTTTGAGTTCCCTAATCATCTTGGTAGCTCTCTGCTGCACCCTCTCCAGCAGTTCCCTGTCCCTCTTGAACCAGGGAGCCCAGAACTGGACACAGTACTCCAGATGTGGCCTCACCAGGGCAGAGCAGAGGGGGAGGATGATCTCCCTCGACCTGCTGGCCACACTCTTCTTGATGCACCCCAGGATGCCATTGGCCTTCTTGGCCACGAGGGCACATTGCTGCCTCATGGTCATCCTGTTGTCCACCAGGACTCCCAGGTCTCTTTCCACCAAGCTGCTCTCCAGCAGGTCAGCCCCCAACCTGTGCTGGTGCATGGGGTTATTCCTCCCCAGGGGCAGCACCCTACACTTGCCCTTATTGAATTTCATAAGGTTCATCTTTGCTCAGATCTCCAACCTGTCCAGGTCTCTCTGTATGGCGGCACAGCCTTCTGGTGTGTCAGCCACCCCCGCCCCAGCAGCTTTGTGTCATCAGCGAACTTGCTGAGGGTGCACTCTATCCCCTCATCCAGGTCATTAATGAATAGATTGAAGAGGACTGGACCTGGTTACTGACCCCTGGGGAACACCACTTGTCACTGACTTCCAACTAGACTCTGTGCCCCTAATCACGACCTCTGAGCTCTGTCTTTCAACCAGTTATCTATCCACCTTACTGTCCATTCATCAGGCCCACTCTTCCTAAGCTTCCCTACGAGGATGCTGTGGGAGACCGTGTCAAACGCCTTGCTTAAGTCAAGGTAGACCACATCTACTTCCCTCCCCTCATCTATCCATCCAGTCATGCCACCATAGAAGGCTATCAGATTAGTCAGACATGATGTCTCCCAAATCTAGAATAAGAGGTTTTTTTCAAAGTAAGAAATTTTGCACCTTGCTTTAATAGATTTTACAATAGTTGACTGTGGAATGGATTATAAAAGTGAGTTACATATTTGGTATTTAAGTGGATTGTGTTTGGAATGACAGATTTAGCTGCACTGGAAAGCTGTGAGTACTGTATTTGGTGCATTATTATTTTTTTCTTATGAAAATAAGACAGGGCATAATACAAGAGTGAGGAATAATCATATCAATAAACTATTTAAAACCCAAAACTTCCCTACATTTTTTCCTGATAACTGATACAGTTCTTTCAGAAAAGTAAGATAGATTCTGTGTTTATGCTCCATAGGGTCCAATATGAATTTGAAGTTTCACACCCTGCCTTTCTCCACTATAGTTATTGAAAATTTTAAGCAAAAGTAGAGAGATAATACATTCTTTAGGCAACAATCAGATGTTGCTTTTTATTTTGGTCTTTAGAAGTAGTATTCTCACATAATTTTACATGTCTGAGCATGGTATATTCAACAGCCAAAAGTTAGATACAAAGTTAGACACACTGGAAAAAGCTTTGTGTGACCTATTTTAGTTGTCTGCTTTTGGATTATATATATTGCTTCCTGGAAGTGTATCTTCCAGGGATGACTAATTCTTAATTTACCATACCCAGTGCAGCTTTCTACATTTGGTCAGAAGAATACCATCTCTATTGTCACAATCCCAATCACTGAGTGAGAAAAAGAAATTCCCTTTTAAGTTTCTAGTTGTTCTGAACTTTGTTTCTTCTTCATTCCTTTCTTTCTTTTTTCTCAATTTTCCTTCTTTTTTTGTCTCATTTCTGACATGTCATGTTGTCAGAGAATATTGTAGTGCTATTAAATAATAGTTACAACTGTTTTCAATCCCCTTTCTCCTCCTAATAAAGTATGTGATGATCTAGAGTCAATCAATTTTCTTAATCAAAAGAATATTCTCCTCAAAGCAGACACTGAGTTTCATTTCTGGACTATAGCAGCTCTATTTGAACACAGAGGGTCCAATCTATTATGTCTTTAAGTGCTTAAATAGTTAAATGAGAATAATTCAGTGGACTTTCCTCTTTATAAACTTTAATGAATCCTTTCCCTTCTCATTCAGTAGCATCCTCTCCTCCCTCCACTCCAAGGGGGAACAACAGGGCCTGGCCTTTCATTGATAATTAACATATTCCCTAATACAGCTGGGCTAAAGATGCTACCTCATCCTAACTCTAGTACTTTGTGTAAAATGTGCACAATATGTCATTTAAGCTTTACAAACAATTTAATTGTGCTGACTGGTTGGCCAAAAACTGGCCCATTGGATTTTGAACAATGTGCTTTGGTAAAGCTAAGTGTGTTTAATCTGACCGTCTTTTACCGCGATATTTACCAGATATCAAGGGCAAACCATATTGCTTTCAAATAGAGAATGCAGAAGTATTTAATGGACCTCACTTGGAAACATAAAAATGAAATTACTTTTCTATATTCCTAAATGAAATTATTTGCTCAGGTATGGCTAACTTGCTAGTCACCATTTCACTTGCTATTTATCTATATCCTTCACCTTATAATTTAAAGGGAGCATTACAACATCTAATTTTCAATGTCATTTTTGGAGCAAGATTCTTATTGCTCAACATATCCTGTCGTTAGTACGGAAACTAGCTCTTGGCTCTAAGTATAGTACAAACACAAGAGCCTTCCTGTTTTCTCTGCTGTGCCCATTGACCAGTGACAATATCCTCATTCCCAAGACTTGCACATAATACTCAGTATTTTAAGAGGAAGTAGCAAACATCTTATTGAAGCATGTACTCATAGTACGTAAGAATCTCTATATCCTCACAGCTCCATATCCTTAGTAGTAAAGCTTTTCCATTATTCTTACAATTTATTTATATGCATTTGCTGTTGGGATATTAAAGAAGTTTACTGAGAAAGAATATAAGAAGATTGAATATAAACACATACTATAGTTTCTGAGGTACTGGGACAGTGGTATAGAAAATTTGTAAGGATACATATACCTCTAAGAATGACTAGGTAGTGAGGTTCAGAGACAGACAGTATGTCAAAATTTCTACCCTTACCTGCAGGGCCTTGCTTTGCAAACCGAAATTTAGGATACTATAGGAAGAATATCCCTAACAGATTAAGGCTTATTTAACTCACATAACAACCATAGTATTATCATGCTTTCAGTCATCAGCTTTCTAAAAAAAATCCATCCCAAATTCCCATTTGAATTTTGCATGACATTTTGGATAGAATTTACAACCTTGCTTAGTTGAAGAGGGTATCATAATTCAAAAAGAATTTGGGCAGAATTGAGGTGTAAGGTAACCTAAACCTGGCTGCTTCTAAAACCTGCAGTGTTGACCTATAACATCCAAATGCTTTAAATTTTGCAAGTAAGTTTTCAGGCAAGGCCTGGGAACTTATCTATCAGGAATAGGAAGTGAAGCCTAAATATTCATCCATGAAGAACTGCTTAAATTACCCAAACAGCTATATCATCTAGCAGTATGGGGCTTTTTTTTTTTTTTTTCCCCACAGGGCCACACAGTGGGTTGGATGGAGTCTGGTTGGATCTTCTTCAGCTTGAAGGAAGCAGGGTGGGGCAGAGAGTTTTTTTCCAGAGAAAAGAGTAATTATTTGGATTATATACGGCATTAAAAGAAGAGGTTGTTGGGAAATTTAGGCTTTTCCACCCTCACGAGGAGACAGCCTGCTCTCAGGGTTCCCATTCAGCCTGACTTCTGTGGCCAGTACTTAACTTGGAAGACTGCCAAAGGTTTTGCTCATTATGCAAATACCAGGAAGGAAATGGGGATTTTCAGAGGGAGATGAGGATTTTTAAAAGAAAACGGGTATTCTTACCTCTTGTCTGAATCCAGGCATCATTCTGTGGGACTAAAAGGAGGAACACCTCTGAATATCAGCTTTCTATCTGCCAGATTCTAAAGCTTCTTTACACATGGAGTGATAGGGTTTATTACATAAGGTTTACTGGGGTCTTTACACTGGGGTGTGCTAGAAAAAGTAAATAATTAGCAGCTCTATATGTAAAATATAAGAGGGTGTATTCAAGAGGATCAAATCAGCAAGAACTGTGGACAGTTTAGAAGCATTGCCAACTGTTGTGATAAAATTCTTGCAATATATGTTGTTTTTTCTTACGCCTCATTGCTTGAACTCATCCTATTATGTGAGAATGTCAGCTTTTGTTTAAACACAAATATGTCTTATCCTTGCAGCTAAAGAGATTGAGTAAAAAATATGCTATTCAAAAGGTCAAGACAAAAAAAAGGGAAGGCAAATTAAAGGCAAACATTTTTATTCACTGAAACCCCATGATTATGAGGAAAGAGGCTGACTCACTATTTTTCAGTACTTAAAGTTGACCATCCTGTTCTGACACAACACATTACGCATATCTGAATACAGTGTACAGGGTGGAAAGTTCAGAGCCTTTGCCTTTTGCTGGAAGGGACCAGTATGGATCAGAAATTGTGCTTTATTTGTTACCCTTTCACCAAAAATGGGGAAACAGGTTATAGGATCTTGTTATTTTTCTTCTCTTTTACCCAGTTTTTTCATTTGGAAACCCAGCTTTGAGACTTGGATTAGTTTACACTTCAAGAAAGAGTTAAAATGATTTTTTAAAACTTAGGGCTGAAATTCATCCCTATACAGGTGGCGAACAAAAAGGCTTGTGAATCACTTGCATAGGACCTTGTGCAGGTGATAACCTAATGAAAATGTTACAAAGGAAAGCTTCTTGTGTTTAATGCAATTCAAAACACTCAGAAGTGTGTTTCTTAGTCATATTTGAAGAGGCAGCTTTCAGGGAAGCACTGATCCAAAAAATTACACTACATTTTATAAGGTGAAGTAAGTGAGAAATTTGCCATTGATCTTGGAGGGACAGAATTTAGGGTCACTGTGTTTTCTCCACTTATGCCAGTGGAAAAGCTTTCCTTGTTGCAGCTGGGCAATATGAAGCAGGTGGTGTTTTTTTTCCTCTTTACACAATAGAAACTACACAGAAGTCAACTGGTTCAGAAGTTGGGTCCCCAGTAATCCACCCTCGGTCTTTACTAAGACTATATAAATGTTTCTGAGTTTCTTGAGGTTTAGCATCTTCCAAAGAAAAAAATTAATAGTGACAACCCTTATCAGAGATGTAAGGAATACTGAAACAGCTCTAGGATTGTTCTTTTGCATCAATATTAAAGGTTCAAGCCTAGAAGGAGGGGATAAGGACAAGCTGCTGTTCATTTTATACTAGATCTTATAATCCATCAATTATCCAGTTAAGAAACTGCAGTAAAATATGTACTTTATATATTGCCATTGGGCATCTGCCAGTTAACATGGACCGTCTGAGTAATAGTTCTAAGAATTGCATGAAAGAAATCAGTAGGGGCCAACATGTTGAAACTTTTAATAATACCTCGGCATCAGAATTGCCTTTGGGCTAACACCATGTACTGTATATTTGCTTTGAGAATTCATCACATTTTGAGTTTCATGACCAAATGAATACTAATTTTCCTTGGTGTACCAGCAATACATGGGGGCATTCTGCTCCAAAGTGCAGGCAGTCGTTCAGTTTCCAGCAGTGTCCTATTACAGTCACAGGGCTAGATTTTGAGGAGTGATTAGAGGTAGGCACCTGAGCCCCCTGAGTTTGCAGTCCAGCAGCCTGTATTAAGGCTGTCTGCAATACTGCAGCAGCTGAATTAGACATCTTAGAATGGGGTCCAAAAATTACTAGGAGCTTGCCAGCAGGAATCGGCACTTTGAGACACTGATGGCTAGCCAGTTAGAAATACTGAAGGTGGAGAGGCAATTCAGGATCCACAGCCTGGAGTGGGCGAGACCAGCGTTTTGTGGTTTTTCAGTACTCACCTGGGAAGAGAGAATCTCAAATTGCAGTCCCAGGTCCAAGGACTGCTCAAGTATTTTATTGAATGTCTATTTTATTTAAAGTACATAAAGGGTTGTAGTATCTTCCATCTCCAGACACCTCACTGACCCAAGCCACCTTAACTTATTTTTTTGCAAAGCAGAAAAGCTTGCAAAGAAAGAATTCAAGAGTATTCCATTTAACCTCCCTTCTCATCTCCACAGGATCATACCAAGCACATAGATGGTTAGGACACTCCAGAGTGTGGTGCAGCAGCAACAATGCAGTCAACCACGCTGTGAGCCTCATATCCTGCTTTTTACATTCTCCTTGTTGTATTCTGCTTGAGATATGCAGACAGGCTCACTGCTGCAAAAGGGGAGCAGAAGTCCCTACGCCTGCAATTCTCAGCCACTTTGGGTTGCTGTGCTCTTTTTTGAAGTGATTGTCTCTGTTTCAAGCCTCCTTGCTGACACTGGGTATAAAGGTCTGATTTTTGGAAAGGAGTGGTAAGGGACTAGGTAGCCCTAAGACTGACATAAGAATGTCAGTCCTGGCCTCACATCTTCCCCCAGTTGCTTCTGGCCACTTAGTGAGCGTGGCTGTCTTTCACTCTCCTTCATATACCATGTCTTAGCATATGATTCCCCATCTTCATTCAGCATGCCTCAATGTATGACTCCTGGTTCCCATTCTCCATGAATTCTTTCTTACCCACTTTCCTGTCACCTTTACAAACTCACGTCACATTTTCAGGGTGATCTGTACTGAAGTCCCTTTTAAATACACTTTCCAGGAGTGTATTCTCACAAGAGAACAGCCTTACAGGTCAACCATTTGCTGGCAATTCAACTCAGTAATCAGCTATGAGGATAGGAGAGCCAGTGGTGGTTCAGGTATGCAAGTATTTTCATATGAAACGTTATGACCAGGGATTGGTTATTAAAAAAAAAACACAAAAGTTTCTTCAGAACAATTCAGCCCTCCCAAAGGTGAACGAAAATGATCCCCAGAAGCTGAACCAAGCGAATACTGATAAAATATACTAATACTGAGAAAAAGAAATACAAAGTTGCCTCGCTAGCTACCAGTCAATATACATCCTACAGACCTCTAATCTCTGATGTGAAGCAACTAAATTTGAGTCAGTGTAGACACGTACCTACAGTATCACCTGCCTTTGCCATGTTAACTGCCAGCCTAATCTTTTGCACCAAGTTATCTGTAAAGCAGCTGTTCTGGCCTCTTCACAGCCGCTTAGCTGCCATTTGTGCAAGCGGCTGCATATTTTAGCTTTGCTAGCAATAATAAATCATACAGGCTTTCTATTACTGCCATAGGAAAAAAAGTTCAATTTTTCAACATCTACATTTTTTGTTTCCTATTTTTTCATTTTACCCAATTTCAATACCAGGCAATAGACTAATCCGGGATTTTTAGTGTCAGTTGGTGCCAAATCACATGACATCTACCAATTACAATGAAACACTCAGTTTTTAGCAGTCTCAGCTCTTGTTTCTAGTTCACTTACTGATTTCTGAGTTGAAATGTTTGGAATGCAAAAGCTAAAAGGGAATGCTCAAATTCAAAGAAAAACTGTTTTTCTTGGATTCATAACAGTTATAGGAAATTAAAGTTTCCTACTGAAGTACTGACAAGACGTCACTAAGTATAAGGCCTAAGCTACCTGACAACAGCCTTTGAACTAAAATATTTTCTGTATGAAAAAAACGTGAATGGCATAAAATACAGAAATTGCCTCTCAATTTCCACAATTGTGCATTCCTTTCTATTTTTAATAAATAATCCCCTGTATGTTGTTACAGAAAATTTGAACCTATATTATAGCTATTGGAAGAAATCTGACTTGGGAGTCTTCGGTGCAATTTTTCCAGTACGCCACGTCTTCGGTGTAACAGTTTTTTGACATATCAGTGATTCAACAGGAACATTTCACTAAACTTTAGCAGAGACTCCAGCTGATTAGGATTTTTATCCTGCAGATAAAAATTCAACTGTCCTTTTAAATCCGGCAGATAGATAAACAACAGCCCCCTTACAAAAGAAGAAACTGCTGGTAAAGTGCACCTTCTCCCAGGAACCAGTTTTGCCCACTTCTCATCAGGGAGAGGAGATAGATAGATGCTTTTTAATCTCATTTGCTGAAGCCTTGTAGGTGAACTGCATAGTTTGGCACAATTGGCAGTTGTCATTGAGCATAAGCCAGGACTGGAATAGCAAAGCTCTTCCGTAGGAAGTGCACTGGCAGAGGATATGTGGAGAAACTAGAATAATGGCAGGCTATGTTATAACCAACTTAATACACCACCTTTTGCTCTAAAGTTCAAGATGTACTTTTTTTTTTTTTAAATCACTTTATTTAAACAGAAGCATAGCGCTTACATCAACAAAAAGTTTCCATACATACGGCTGACCAAGATGTATTTTTGATTTAATGCCCCTTAAAAAATTTAAATGAGGAAATATTTTTACATGTGCTTACTAGGCTTCAAACTTTTTTCCTGAAGCAAACAGTATGGATTATTCATTAAAATACTTTAAACAAATTGCAAAACGTTTTTTGCTTGCCTAGCTAAATATTAAGGTTCCCTAGTAATTTTTACCTGGTCCTTAGGCAGGGACATTTGCATTTATCCTTGACAGGCAAAACTTCTACTTCTTCTACCGTTAACCTGAATAGCACTAGGCTATGCCTTTGGACAGAAAAGCAAGCCTGTTTCTAGAGCTCCTGCCTGTGGCAGACACTTGCTGAGGGTCATTTCTGCTACCAGCTGCACAAGCCCTTCTCCTTGGCTTCAGCAGAGGGGGAGTACAAGGGATAGAAGACCTGTGATATTGCCCAAGGTGTACTGACTAATTCCCAAAGATAACAGCAGGCAGTACATAACCACATGTCAGCACATGCAGCCCTGGTACCAAGCTGCAAGCTCTTTGGATTTCTGGGCCCCGGTCAAAAGAATTTATGCTCAACATACCTTCAGTGCTTCCTTTATAGTGACTCTCATATATCTACACATACCTACACACACGCACAAATATATGCACATGCATATGTGTATCCATATGTGAGCATGTGTGTATGCACTTTTTTCTTTCATAGAAACAGAACCTGAAAGGATAAATGTGTATTAGGATTATGACTGTTGTCACAAGCATATTGTAAAGGACCTCATGGGTCAGATCTAGTCCTCTGCTACATTCTGGGTCACGCACTTCCATCAGCCTCTGTACTGCCCAGTGCAGTGATCGTCTGGAGGTTTTTGACCAGGTTAAAAGAGTGCAAAAAAATGTAGAACAACTGAGAGAAATTTTGAGCGAGATCTTTAAATTTCCATGGAGCTCTAGCAACTTTGAGTTTTCACTGTTACCTTCCTACTCTCGCATTGCTGCTAGCCTGATTTTTTTTCTTGGTCTTCACAGCTTTTACAGCAGAACTGATTGGGGACTTTTTCCAGGAGCATACCTTTAGAAATCATCAGCTATTGTGCCAAACTGTTTTAACCATTCGAGTCCTATGGAAAGAGTTGAGGTAGCTCACTTTTTATTGCAAGATCTAATTTAAGTTCCTTCTCTGCATGTCTGCTCTCGAACATCAGGATACAAGTGTTCTTTGGGACGGTAAAAAGTTGAAACAAGTTTTGACATTTTATACCAATGGTAGCTTCATCCATAAAGTTAGAAGACTGAATAGACTTACACCATTTTTACAACTTGAACTACTTGAATCTACCACTTGATTTTGAGAAAACATTATTTAATGATGGACGGAGGAGAGGAAAGGGAAATAAAGGCTATTTTCTTCTTCTTTTAAAAGAAATCTCACTATTAAAAACTGCAACATACAGATCACCAGCTGACTATCCCACTGAACTCAGTCATGCTCCCAGGAACACAGTGTGGGTCAGAAAAAGCTCATGATCCCAGAGCCGCCACCTGGAGTGCTGCACCTGCCCTGCACAGGAGCATCAGACCAGGCAGTCTGGACCACTTGCAGCAGTGGTTCAGACTCCAGTGCATACCGCCAGCTCCATGGCCTTCAACAGCAGCTTTCAGGCTTAGGTTTTCATTACAATGCAACAGTACCTTTTCCACAACCATTTCCGTAGAAACATAAAGCAAATTCTTTCCCTGAAATAATAATTTCTGGTTATTCATTGGTTGTGGTTCTGTTTCCCAAGTCTTCAAAATTTCTGCTGATAGGTTTCCCTGAGTTTGCAGAGAGAAGTCATCTTGTCTTCAGACACAGTACTCCAGATGCAGCCTCACCAGGGCAGAGCAGAGGGGGAGGATGACCTCCCTCAACCTGCTGGCCACACTCTTCTGGATGCACCCCAGGATGCCATTGGCCTTCTTGGCCACAAGGGCACATTGCTGGCTCATGGTCATCCTGTTGTCCACCAGGACTCCCAGGTCTCTTTCCACCAAGCTGCTCTCCAGCAGGTCAGCCCCCAACCTGTGCTGGTGCATGGGGTTATTCCTCCCCAGGGGCAGCACCCTACACTTGCCCTTATTGAATTTCATAAGGTTCCTCCTTGCCCAGATCTCCAACCTGTCCAGGTCCCTCTGTATGGCGGCACAGCCTTCCGGTGTGTCAGCCACCCCCGCCCCAGCAGCTTTGTGTCATCAGCGAACTTGCTGAGGGTGCACTCTATCCCTTCATCCAGGTCATTGATGAATAGATTGAAGAGGACTGGACCCAGTGCTGACCCCTGGGGAACACCACTTGTTACTGACTTCCAACTAGACTCTGTGCCCCTGATCACGACCCTCTGAACTCTATCTTTCAACCAGTTTTCAATCCACCCCACTGTCCATTCATCAGGCCCACTCTTCCTAAGCTTCCCTACGAGGATGCTGTGGGAGACCGTGTCAAACGCCTTGCTGAAGTCAAGGTAGACAACATCCACTGCCCTCCCCTCATCTATCCATCCAGCCATGCCATCATAGAAGGCTATCAGATTAGTCAGACATGATTTCCCCTTGGTGAATCCATGTTGACTACTTCTGATAGCTTTCTTTTCCTCCACATGCTTTGGGATGACTCCCAGAACAACCTGTTCCATCATCTTTCCAGGGATGGAGGTGAGGCTGACCGGCCTGTAGTTTCCTGGGTCTTCCTTCTTGCCCTTTTGAGGACTGGAGTGACATTGTCTTTCCTCCAATCCTCAGGCAACTCGCCTGTTCTCCAGGACCTTTCAAAGATGATGAAGAGCGGCCCAGCAATGACTTCTGCCAGCTCGCTCAGTAGCTGCGGGTGCATCCCATCGGGACCCATGGACTTGTGGCTATCCGGTTTACTTAATTGATCTCTCATTTGATCCTCCTCAACCAAGGGGAGGTCTTCTTTTGTCCAGACTTTCCCTGTTACCTCCAAAATGTGGGACTCCTGAGTGCCAGCCTGAGCAGTAAAGACCGAAGCAAAGAAGGCATTACGTAACTCCACCTTCTCCCCATCCTCTGTCACCATGGCTCTTGTCTCATTCAGCAGCAGCCCCACATTTTCTCTAGTTTTCCTTTTGACTCCAGTATACTTGAAGAAGCCCTTCCTGTTGACCTTGACATCCCTAGCCAGGTTTAATTCCAAGGCGGCCTTGGCTTTCCTCATTTCACCCCTGCATACTCTGACAGCATTCTTGTAACCTTCCGAAGTGGTCAGTCCCTTCTTCCACGTGCTGTAAACTTCCTTCTTCCACTTGAGCTTTTTCAGAAGCTCCCTGCTCAACCATGCAGGTCTCCTGCTTCTCTTGCCTGATTTCTTGCTCTTAGAGATACACTGCTCCTGAGCTTGGAGAAAGTGGTCTTTGAATACCAACCAGCTCTCTTGAGCCCCTTTGCCTTCCAGAGCTCTAGCCCATGGGATCTCTCCAAGCGGTTTTTTGAAAAGGTCAAAGTTAGCCCCCCTGAAGTCCAACGTTGCAGTCCTACTTGTTGTTTTGTGCATACTACCCATGATCCTGAACTCCATCTTCTTGTGATCACTACAGCCAAGGCTGCCTCCAACCTTAATGTCCTCCACCAGTCCCTCTTTGTTTGTCAGTACTAGGTCCAGTAGTACACCTCTCCTTGTTTGCTCCTGCACCACCTGAGTCAAAAAGTTATCATCAATACACTGAAGGAACCTCCTGGACTGTACATGCATGGCTGCGTAGCCTTCCCAGCAGATATCAGGGTGATTGAAGTCCCCCAAAGACTTTCCAAAGAAGTGATCCCACATTAATTTTGCACTTTTAAAACACTGTGAGGTATTAGCATTACAAGAACTCTGTAGTCTTGTCACTTGCAAGAAGAGACATGAGCTCCGAGTAGTAAGTGCAGAATGACTGGTACTTGAACACTTCATATCTGATAAACTGCATTAACACTGGGACAAATTTTGTGCCCAGCAGTTACAATGGGCTTACAAGCCTGCATGAAGGCACTGATGTCAATGCTGTGACTGTGGTACCACTAAGAATGGGATTCAGTGATGGAAGTAAATATTGTGTGGACTGCAGTTGGACACTGTGTTTGGCACTGGTTTTTTATGATATGTGATTGGTGTTAGATGTCTCAGTTAATAGTGGGGACGGGGTTCTGCTTTAAGATGAAATTTATCATAATTTCTAATAGCTGCACAGAGGCAAAATTCAGCCCAAGAAATTAGCTGTGCATTTCTTTGACTTGAACAAAGCAAGGACTTGTTTAACAACTCTTTTCTTATTCAGCAAATTCTCAGGAGCTCAGAAACAGAAATCTCCTCTCACTTTTCCTTCTTGTTGTTGCTCCTCAGTTATTGCAAATGCCTTTCCTCCCCTGCTATGCAATTTCACTGAGCGGCCTGCAGGGAAGAGCGAGCCCGAAAGGGAGCCTGCAGGGAAGAGTGAGCAGCTGAAAATAAATCCAAAGCTTTCCAAGTATTTAGAGAACTTTCTATAGCTCTGGCATGTCCTGCCCATAAGGACCGGCTGATTACAAAAGCCTACCCGCCTTGATTAATGCTGTGTCTTCACCTTTATCTTGCTTCAGTTTATACTTGTCTCCTTAGTTCGTTGTCTTCTGCTTTGTTCTACCTTTAATGTTGCTTAAACTTTTGCTTCTAAATTCTGCTCAGCTTTCCACATTGGGTTTTGTGCAACAAGCTTTTCTCTTGCCTTGTACCAGTACCAGTTATTTTGACCATAAACACTTTAGAACAGAGCTTTAGAACAGCTCCGCTCTGACACTTAGCCGTGTTGTGAGCAGTGTAAGCACATTGAGGGCAGATGTTTAGGAACTAAAATAAAAACTCCTCAATTTTCAAATGATAACTCTGTCATTTGATATATTGAAACCTATAATGATTTCTTCGGTGGTGTATCCAGAAATAATACCTACAGCAAAAAAAGTTATCTGGAGGTACGTGGAGCATGGATCTTTTTAACTCTCTGCAGAGTCCTGCTTGAAACAGAAAACATTTTAGCGAATCTGTGGCTTTTGGAGGATGTCTACTCCTGCCATTCTTTTCCTTTGCCTCCCCCAGAGACCTAGGAGAACTTGTAAACCCACATTGCAGGCCACAGAAAAGCTCCTTTCAGTTTCAATAAGCTTCCCATTTCACATTTTTTTCTATGGGCTTCCCAAACAAATGAGAATTTAAAATAAAATTTAAATTAAATTAAAAATTTAAATTTAATTTTAATATATCATAGAACCATGGAATAGTTTGGGTTGGAAGGGACCTTTAAGGGTCATCTAATCCAACCTCCCCTGCAATGCCGTCACTGACATAAATACTGTTCCAAAAAGAGTTGTTTTCCTACTTCCATTATACTCAAGCTTTCCCCTGTTATAACAAAGTATCTATATTATTTAAAAAAAAAAAAAAATCTACAGGTGCTTAAAAACACACATGCACAAACCCATGAGTTTGACTGCAAGCACACGGATCTGTTCCACAGTAAGGAACAAAATCAGTAAAACTACAGTGTTAGTCACATGAAATTTGTCCTCCCTTTAAAAAGACACAAGTCTTTCAGTTTTATACTTGGTCTGGAAAGCCGGAATGCTGGAAAGCTCCTACATTCAGCAATTGAAAATTTTCACAAAAGCTTTCTATCAGACAAAACATTTTGAAGATATAAGCTCTTTTGAGGGAATTTGTACCTATTTTGATGAAAATTCCCATATACATTTGATTCTTTGGCAAAAATGTTAAATCGCTTTTTATATGCTCTGTCGCAAAATGTATTATACTTTGACTTTATTTTTCTCCTGTGTTTATATGGTGATAATGTATGGTGATATGATACGCCATTTGCCAGTTATTTTTCATTTAAATTACAACATATACAACTGTTTAGTTATAACACAAACAACAAAATATCTCATTTAGTAAAATAAGCAATGATGTTTTAATATTAAGTAGAAGGTGTTCTTAGTGCTTTTAGAAGTAAAAATACTATCAAATAAATAGATTGACTATTAAAACCTACTGCTTGACATCTGTAGTATGGCATAGCTTAACATATATTATACATAACCAAAATACTCATTGAAATGAAAATTGCATTTTCATATTTGAAAGATCTTTTCTAAACTGAAACACTGCAGATAACACTTTTTTGCCAAAATTCCTTTTTACAAGTAATACTCAAATTGGAACTCAGAAGACAGTTTGTAAATGCTGGTATTTCATGAACCAGAAAGTCCAAGTTTGATCTGTTCTGTAAAGAGGCACATACTAATTGTGTATGGTCCAACCTTTATAGTGAGTGGGAATGGATATTAAATTTAAGACCCTCCCTATGCAGAGAAGCACCTCACAAAAGATGATGGCAGGGTGAGCCTTGAAACTGCCTGCTGGACAAATAAATTTTAATTCAAAAATTCCTTCAGAACTAAGCACTGATTAATAACTAACAATGATTAGCAGGAGGCATACTTTCAGAGAAGAGGTCAGGAGTAGAAAGGGTCAAAGGCAAACTATAGAAATGGGGGATCCTGCCTCATAGACTTTGTTCTGATTTTTTCTCTTGGTTTGTGTACAGCCAGAACTTTATTGAAGCTGTTCATTACAAAAGCAGACATTGTAAGACAATGTAACCAAATGCGTTATATTAAAACTAATGTTGCTCAGTCTCCAGCTTTTCTGGGTCACCAAAGTGACTCCCAGGACTTCAATAAGTTTTAATTTTTTTTTCCCAATTCTTTAATTTACTCTGACCTTAAGATACTATGAATCCATCTATTTCAATGCTGAAGTATCTGCTATGTAATGATTAAAACAAGCAAAATTAGCTTTCTGAATAATCACAAATTTAATCTTTGGTGAATAATCAGCATTTAGAAGAAACTGAATGTTGGCCAACATGCACAGGCAAGCTGACTACTGTGCATAAAAGCCTAGTAGTTTGATTACAATGTTTATGTTTCCTGCATGCTGATCTGTTCTTAACTGCCCTTGACTCATTATATTTCGGAATCTCAGGGAAAAAAAATCAATAATTATGCCCCTCTGAGGATCCTCTGGGTCCTCTGAGGTTATAGACGGCATCAAATTAGGTAGGAAAGTTGATCTGCTTGAGGGTAGAAAGGCTTTGCAGAGGGATCTGGACAGGCTGGACCGATGGGCCGAGGCCAATGGTATGAGGTTCAACAAGGCCAAGTGCCGGGTCCTGCACTTGGCTCACAACGACCCCATGCAGCATTACAAGATTGGGGAAGAGTGGCTGGAGAGCTGCCTGGCAGAAATGGACCTGGGGGTGTTGGTCGACTGTCGGCTGAATATGAAACAGCAGTGTGCCCAGGTGGCCAAGAAGGACAAAGCATTCTGTCCTGTATCAGGAACAGTGTGGCCAGCAGGAGTAGGGCAGTGATCATCCCCCTGTACTCAGCACTGGTGAGGCCCCACCTCGAGTACTGTGTTCATTTTGGGCCCCTCACCACAAAAAAGACATTGAGGTGCTGGAGCGGGTCCAGAGAAGGGCAACGAAGCTGGTGAGGGGTCTGGAGAGTAAGACTTACGAGGAGCGTCTGAGGCAGCTGGGGTTGTTTAGCCTGGAGAAAAGGAGGCTGAGGGGAGACCTTATCACTCTCTACAACTACCTGAAAGGAGGCTGTAGAGAGGTGTGGGTTGGTCTCTCCTCCCAAGTAACAAGTGATAGGACAAGAGGGAATGGCCTCAAGTTGCACCAGGGGAGGTTTAGACTGGATATTAGAAATTTTTTTTACATTGAAAGGGTCATTAAGCATTGGAACAGGCTGCCCAGGGAAGTGGTTGAGTCACCATCCCTGGAGCTATTTAAAAGACAGGTAGACATAGTGCTTAGAGATATAGTTTAGTGATGGTTTTTGTCAGAGTTAGGTTGATGGTTAGACTAGATGATCTGAAAGGTCCCTTCCAACCTAGGCGATTCTATGATTCTGTATAACCTGAGATTATTTTAGTTATCCAAAGATTACACTCCTTCACCACCCATGTTCAGCTGAAATTTATATTATAATGTCCAGCAACGTCCAATGATCTGAGAACCATGAGACTTCCCTTTTAGCAGAAATTGAGTTCATTTAATGTTTGTCACAAAGGCAATTCAGATGTTCTGTGGAATCTCTTTCCTAACCTGTGTATGTCCACAGGTTTACGTCTAGAAACAGCAGCCTGTCCCCATGCATTACACTATGTGTGCTACTGAAAAATTTACCTGTATTATTTCCATCTTCTTTTTCCTTTCCATGTCTCTGAGCTGTTCTGTTTTCATAGCATTACATTGGTTTGTGTTCTTATATGGACTAAAATTAGGTTGATTTCCCTGAAGGTTTTAGAATATTCTTATCACAACAATCAGAAAAGCCTTGTCCCATCCTTTTGTCTGTATCTAGGTTACAGCTCCCATCCCTTGAGTCACCATTAGAATTACTTACCCTTTATTTCTGGCAACTCCCTTCCACTTCTCAGCTCATACTATAATTGAGCTGATGACCTACTTTATGTTTATCAGGGGTTTGGATTATTTTTTTTTCCTTTTGTGTCTTGTTAAAGTAGAGTTTAATTGTATCAGATTTTAATTGGTGTTTGTTTGTCTTTTGTTCTTCCTACACCTCTTTATCATCCTTGGAACCACATGCCTTCACGTGTTATCATCACGCAACCTGTCTGTTGTTTTATTCGCTGTGTCTTTCCCAAGGCTCATTTCCTTTGGTCTAAGCTTCCTGATAGAACAGCAGAATATGCTCTGTCCATTTAATTTTTCCTTATGTCTTTTAGAAATAACAGCCATTGTCAGCTTTGTATTTTTGGTAACCCTGGAGTCTGCAGAGGTACAGGAGAGTTCTCAGTCATTGTGCTCTTAAAGAAAGTTTTACAATGCTTCAATTTTCTTTATCAGTTAATAAATGCTAGCCTTCCAGAAATATACAACCCATACATCTTAACTAACTTCTCTACCAAAGAGACTCATAGTTGTACTAGTTCAGGTTATCATATGGGCAAGCCACATTTTTTGAGCCTTAAGGACCCTGTTGAATGAATGCCTAATGTAGCCCATGAACAGCAAGAACTAAAGACTCTAAAAAGTGGCTTCCAGAAAGTTCTGCATTGACAGGCTGTGTCCCTCTTAGGTGCAAATATACATTTGTGGCTGCTTTCAAGGTTTCCCAATGTTTCTACTCTGTACTAGAACAGAAAAGAAAGGTTTGAAAACTTTGGCAAAAATTATATTGTCAAGTTGTTTTACCTATGTCTACAAGCCATTCTGGCAAAAAATATAACAAAATTCAGTATTGGTATGTGATATCAACATTGGTATGTTGATTTCCCCGCATAGATTGCTATTGATTATTATGAAGCAATTTTGCCTTTATTTGGAAGACAAAATGTAAAAGCCTTCATAATCCCTGATGGAAAGTGCTTGGACTGATACTTTTGAACTTGTTGTCCACAGACCCTGACCATTATGGACTAATTTTCAGGGACTTCTGAATATTGATCAAGCAACTACAGTTTGCATATGATATTTTAAAATTCCTGCCTTTATTTTTCTATCTCCTATGAAACTCCAGTACAATAAATTCTTCTTGATATCTACCTGATTTTTAGATAAAAAAAAATTGTTAACTTGCTACATTCTGAATGCTGTGCCTAAAACTGATGGCAATCACTGGATTACAAACACTTGGAACTGTTTTTTTTTTTAAAATATGGATCTTCACAGACTTAGCTATTGCCTCTGGAAAATATAACAGCTTGTCCAGACATGGAAGGGCTATGGCTTGCCATAACTCTCTTGTTTAAAAGGTTTCTGTTTCTTATATAAAAAGGTAGTGTTTCAAATTAATTGTTCTTATAAATATCTGACATCACATATAACTACTTATTTGAGATAAATAGATGTCATCTACTTTTTTTTATATTTGTAAAAAGACAGAAAGAAGTCTCCTGCAATAGTACGTAAGATATATGGCTATGTTCTATTACTGATTCTTATTTAGCAAAAATTCAGTTACAAAATATTTTGCACTAATCAGCACTACAGAACTGGTTTTTTTTCAATGAAAACCTAAGTTACTAGGAAAAATATCACAGCAATCTCTAGCTGTTGGGGAGATTTTTTTATCAATTCTGTTATGCCTTTTGAAGACACAAATAAATTATCAGCCTGTGTTACAGAATTACAGCTACAAGTGCAGAGCACAGAAAACTGAGAAATGTATTCCACTTTAATTATAGTCAGTACTAGAGACATCATGTAGTATTTATGGGGCTACTTTCCTTTTAAATCATTAAGAATACACTTCCCCACAAAAATTATATATAATTTTGATTGTATCTTAAGATGTAATCATCAAGTTATTCTCAAACAAAAGATTAAACCCAGGGAATTCAGACTTAAATGTACATGAAGTTGCAGTATACAAAGAATTGGAAACTATATTCTCCCTTGAAGCAACATAATAAAACAAATGGATGATTATGAAGGCTTTTTCTTATTTATGGGTCTAAAAGAAATGTGATTTCTAAAATAATTTTACTGAAGGCTATAATATTAATTTTCTTCCCCTTTTTATTCTTGAAACAGAATATTTTCAAATACGGAAGTTTTCTTCCTTAAATATCCCCCATAAAACCATATTTCATTTGTCTTTAGGCCATTTTTCAATGGAGAGTAGTTCTGTTCAGTTTTGTAACCAATCACTTAGGTTAGCCATTTTTCCATTTTTCTTTTTTGTTACATCTGTTATTTGTTCTACTGAAATAAAATGAAATGCAATTTTTTTTCAAAATAGCAGTTGTGCCATTTGGCTTAACTAAATGGCTCTGAATAAGTTAGATTTAGAGACGATGGCTTTTTAATGGAGTAGGTACTGTTATTGCCAAAATAGGTGTGTGATCCCAAGCCCACAGATGAGTTTTGGAAGAGGGTAATTCTTTGTGACATTTTCTGAAGGTTATTTTCAGCTTCCCCTAAAAGACAACATTTCAGTTAAAAACATGAGAATGAAAGGAATTACAATATTTTTTTAAGCTTTAACTACAGTTATATACGCAACACTGAATAATCCTTGCAATGGCTGTTTGAAGAACGCATTATTAAGACAGCCAAGGACAAAAAAGCAGATCTCATGCAAGACAGTAAATTGCGTAAAGGTAATATTTAACAAGCTTGTAGCTTTGTTGGTATATTTTTCAAAAGCATTCTGTTGCCAAGAAATATAGAGAGTAATTTTGGAGAAATATGCTCCTTTTGTCATATAAACCAATGTGAAAACCTTTGTCCTCCTTCTAGCTGCCAATTCCACCAATACTTGATTAGTTAACAATGACCACGGTTCTGTAGCAGGGGATTTGTGAGCAGTCATTTGCATTTATATTTTCTCTATATATATTAATGGGCTTCCCAGAAACAAAAGAGCACAGTGTCTATCTGGGTAAGACAGTAAGACATGGCCAGCATGCATAACATGAGCAAGGTATTATTGCACTAAGAACTTGAACTAGTTTTCACTTACCTGGGGCATCAAAGATGAGCTACATGCTTGTTTCAGTTCCAAGGCTTTGCACAACTGTGCCTTTTGTTTACATTTTTTCTCTCATATTCCCCAGGGTGTCAACACCTTTCCTACCTAAGGCAGGAGCCTGTTCTTTATCTGCTCCTTTTTCACCCTTCACACACACTCCAAAGCTTGCATCTTGCTCGGTGTTGCCCAGTCGGCTTGGGGGAGCGCAAACAACAAAAAAAAACAACAAAAAAATAAGCCTCCCAAAAAATCTTCTATCAGCCCCTTCCTCCCACTCACTTTAAAGATCCCAGGAGCCCAAATGCTCCACACAGCATTCCAATTTTCACCATCCATACCCCAGCCCTGTGCTCACCCTGCTCCAATCCACACCACTGGCATTATGCTGACTTGCAGGCTGTGCTCCTTCAGGTGGGAATACGGCTATCACTTTGTCCAAGATACCCTGTGCTCACTTTTATGATGTCAAATCAGCAAATTACTGATATTAGGAGGATCAGATGGAGAGTAATTTCTCTGACATTGTCTGATGTTTTCCAGGGGAGAAAAAGAATGTCACATCGTCTGAATGCTCCTTGGCTGAAGTATGTAGCAGTTTCAGGGAGTGCCTGTTAGAGCCCATTACTACCTCCCCAACTTGCCTTGGCATGAAAATGCATAGCGGAAGTTGTATATTTTTTTGCAATGTGAAGACTTGATTTTGGTGCACAGGCCCAAATTTGGACATGTTACTTTTTGGGCTCTTGAGGTATGGGTATTGGAGAGAAAACATTGAAACAGGTTCCCTAACTTGAGTCTAGGTATTCATGGTAATCCAACCTTATTGCAGTGTTTTCTGATGTGTTTTGTAGGGTAAAGACCACAGAAGCTTTCTAAATATTATTTCAAAGGATTTTTTGGAGGTCTGCACTGCTTTGAATTGCATAGAAAACATCAGTGACTAGGATGCACAAACTCATTTTTCTGCTTTTCAGCTTCTTATAAAAACTTACTCAAAATGAGCAGTTTCTTACCTCTCAAAGCTTTCTACCCCTCCAGATAAAGAATTCCTACAATCCTACAACCTGAGGAACTCTACTGTGAAGGCAGACCTGTCCCCACATAGGTGTTCCCTGTGTAAAGGAGATACACTATCTGGCCCAGAGAAGTGTTATTTTTACCCATACAAGTAAAAATTACTTAAAAGCATTTAGGAGTGCCTAAACTGTGTTGAGAGGAAGCTCAGGAGGATTTTATCAGGACAATTCGCTCGTGGTCTACTTAGGGACCTTACAGAGCCTCCTTTGACCATGTCTGTGCCACATCTTGGCAGTTACCTCTTGCTCAAGCTCTTTGTTGCTGTTGCTTCCACTTAAGCAGAGGGAGAGAAGCAAGATCGTATAGGAAGGAGTGGGAGAGGCTGCCCTGGAAAGAGGAGAACTGCAGGGAAGCGGGAGTGGTAGGGTCTGGATATTTTATTTGGTCTGGTACCAAACAGGCCTTGAAGGCTTTGTCCGTAGCTACTTGAATATCACTAACTTACTTAAGTTTCCAACTTTTAATGCTTCTCTTTCACATAAACTCCTTTTTTATCTATAGGTGAATATCATAATTTTGCCCTCTGAGAAGAGTGAAGTCGAAATGCTAGATTAAAATCTACCCATTCAGCTCTTACACAGTTTTGAATAAAGTATTCCTGCAAAACAAATGTGCATAATACTTTCCTATCATGCATCGAATTAACTTACTAAAATACTCTGTTTAGGTATACTGCCCTAGCACATGATACACCTAACAATTTGGTTCATTTAATTACATATTAGGAACACTGAAAAACCAGATTGCCACAAACTTAGAATTTTTAAATGCTTATCTGGCAAGAAGAGAGGAAAACCTTTTACGTTGTTTTCTCCAGTGTGACAGATTTTGTTTCAGTCTTGGAAACTGTATTATTTATACACCAGGTGAGCACCATTGGCACAAGTCCAGCTATCAGATATGCTGTAAATACTGCAGATCCTTCAGGACAGTATCTTTAAGATCTCTCTGCTAGCAACAATAAGCATGCGAAGACATGCTTATGTGTGTTGGTTTGTCTGTATTTCTGCTGCATGTGTGAACTCACAGTCATTCTTTTTTAAACAATCAGAGGTTTCAAACTTTTTTTTTGGCTTGCAACATGAAGACATCTGTGTTGTGTTTAGTTTCCTTTCCAAAGATTTCCATATTTCCAAAGAAGAGCTGACAATGACACTGTGGCTCCATGATCTTTTAACACTGGATCTACGTATTTCTGACATCTGTGGCAGTGCAAGTTTGATCCAGATTTCATGTGTACTCTCACATTTTCAAATTAGCATGACAATTCCTGTGCAAACCAGCATTCATCAATGGACTAATGCCCCATAGCCCAGAGTGTATTGTGTCCACTTTAGATCACTTATTTTGTTTGTTACTTATGTTTATGCATAGGAATGTTAACTCTGCCGCCTTGTGGGGATGATTCCCAAGGAAGATGGTTTTACAGTTTTAAAAGGTTACGGGGAGCCACCACTGTGCCTGGGGAATAAGAATTTACAATGTGGAGAAGGCAGGTGACTGGAGATCACACATTGTGTAGACACGCTCCTTGGGATGGCGAGTTGGCCAACTGAAGATAATCATTCTTTGCAGACTAATATTCTGATGGGTAGTGAGAAACCAATCCATCCTATTTCCAGTCAGTGAAATTTCCCCTTCAAGCCAAGGGATCCCCAAACACGCACAGTCCGACACTTTTACTGCACATGACATTTGTGGATGCAGTGGAGTAGCAGACTTGTGCAGTTACAACATAAAGGGAGTACTATTTCCCTGGCTCATGGTCAGTTCTTTAATCCCTAATGCAACAGCTGAGATTAGAAGCATGATTCATGCTTACCTGTTTTCTGGAAGCTGCCAGGGAGATGGGTAAAGGCCATTGCTCTTTTCATTAAAATCTCTTTGGAGTAACAAATGTCTGATTCATCGTCAGTGCTAGAATCTGCATTCTGAAAATTGCTACCATGTGGTTCAAGTATGAGTTAGTACGATGCATCACATCCCAGAGCATAGAGGCACCTGGAGACAGGCCTACTGGCACGATGAGGTTGGACATG
Organism: Larus michahellis; assembly: GCF_964199755.1. Taxonomy (NCBI): domain Eukaryota; kingdom Metazoa; phylum Chordata; class Aves; order Charadriiformes; family Laridae; genus Larus; species Larus michahellis. The sequence goes on along the minus strand of NC_133897.1, from coordinate 62,005,472 downwards.
TGTGTCAGCCTTTCACTTGTGTGAGTTCGGTAAGAACAGATGCACAAATGTGGAGCAGTTTCCAGCAAGCAATTCAAGAATTCTGTGTTCCCAGAAAATTACTTGTCCCACACCCACCTTCTGACTTTGGCCCACTCAGATGTAGTGGTCTGACTATTGTCGTCAAGATTTCCACTTTCTTAGGAGGGGTGTGTTGTCATTACACAAAACACAGTTCCAGATACTACCCAGGAATCCACCTGGTATCTGAAATCTGCCAGCTCAGGATGCAGCCAGGCCTCCTGGGAGGCAGAGGGCACTGACTTGGTTCCTCTAGGATGATCTCAGATCCCTACTCTTTTCTCTGTGCTCCTATTGATAGATGGAATTGCTTCTTTTCACTGAGGACCTCTGCATGGATGCTTTCTCCAGAATCTGAGCAGGTCCAATGCTTCTGTGGAGACCAGTTGAGATCATGGCAAACAGCGCCCGAAGAAAATGGTAAAAAATCACTTTTGGGTCAGCTCTGACTGATCAGTGATGCTTAACATAAATAAGACAATTTTTCAGTTTTTGTGGAGATCTTCACACATGGAAAGAAACCAAGGTGAAAGAGTGATCAGATGAAACAGAAAGTATATTATCATGAGCCTGTACACGAGGGAAGGCAGTGACATCTAAGGACAGTGACCTCATAGAAATAACAGTAAAAAGGATAGATCATCTTGAAAATCCTGAGATAAATGCTCACTCACAGAGCAATAGAGAAATGCCATGCCCACTTAGAAATAACCTCTGCTGGACTCAGAGTAGCAGATTCAGTATTTTTAAATAACTTTAAATAACTTTTAAATAACTTTAAACCATGACTGTGGCTCTGTATTGCATTTTCTGTTTGCAACAGAATCTGATACAAGGATCTCTCAAAATTACATCAGTAGTTCACCATAGCCTAAAAGGGTTAAGCTCCCACACTTACCAGTATCCAAGTGGGTGAAACTATTGTAAATTGCTAAAATCATTGCATTTTACTTGGAGCCACCATAGGAAATGCTCTGCAGCTAGTACTCTCCCAAAGCACTTCAGGTGAGATGTTCTGTACCATAGCCCAGAAACTGATGCCTAGAATAAGTGATTTCTTGTCTCAAAGGGACTTGTCCTCCATCACTGAGGTGTAGTGTTTACACCAAGGCTTCAGTATTTAAAATGTATGAGTATGGGGAACTGCAAGATAAACACCGCCACTTTGTTGTAGCTACACCTAATGATAATGGCTTGTCATTGTTTGCTTCAAATGTGTGTAGCCCACGTTTGGTGTCTTCCAAATAAAGAAGGTATGGTCATCATAAGATGACCACAATCCTATGCCTTGTTAAATTAAAATCACTACTATGACTGCTGTACCCCCTCTGTTTTAATTGAGAACTGGTATCAGTACAGCATGAAGAGAAGAACAGCTGAAAGCTTAGCAAGGGAATATATTAAGGCATGTAGAGTAGCACTGGATTTCCTCATTAGCCAGGTCACAGAAGGTACATCATGACATAAGGAGTTGGAAAATTAATTCCAAGCTGTGTTTAACAGCAGCTTCTCTACCGAACCTATTTTGCCTTCTGCACAGCTGAAAAGCATCTGGTAAGCAGTGAGAAAGGTGGCTTTAAGCAACTTAAGTCAATTCCTCTGATCCTGGGCCAGCTGAGGACTATTTAGCCCTCTGTATAATTCAAAGAAGCCTGAAGCCGTGCTTTCTGTGCTGACATGTCTTCTTCAGAGAAGGTGGGGAGAGCAGGTGGTAGGGAGTAGCCATGGCCCTGCTTGGATTCTCCTCTGTCTGGAACAGCAGAGCTGCAGGGCAGCTCTCTGCCTTCTTTTGTGCTGTTGAGGCAAATGTTACACCAAGTGTTGAGTCTGGTCTGCATGGAGCAATCAGTTAACTTCAGAGATCTATTTATTTATCTTAGCATAAAACACTCTTGAGGGCTTCTGATCTAGATGGGTCATGAGTCAACAAATGCTTTATTTATTCCAGTATCATACCATGTTGCTGCCCTGGGCTTGTTTCTGATCTTCGGCACTTTAAGTGGAGTTGTGATAGCTGGGCTGCTTTCAAAATCATCATCTCAGACAAAAGAAGAAAACTAACGAAGGTGCAGCACACTCATTCAGCATAATTGCCTGACATCTGTAGCAGCTAATAGCTGGAGATGAGAAGCAAATAAAGTTCTGGTTTATGACCATACAGAGATCAGCAGCATTACAAAGCAGGGTCTGTTTCACGTAATGGCCAAGGAACAGGCACAAATTGATTTTTCATTTGTATTGTAAATAATTTTGCCCTGCTTTCCACAGCTCTTGTAGGACAAGGAGTTGGGCTCAGCCCAAGATGCTTTCAACTTTTCTTTCTCCAACTACGTAAGTTTAAAGTGCAAAGAATGACCAACCCATCAAAAGGACTTTGTTTTAGTCTCTGACCAGAGACTCAACTCTGACCAACCATAGTAACAAAGTTTATTTATAAAATAAATTTTGTTGGAGAAGTTCATCGACTTCTTAGTAAGTCAAGCAGAAAAGGCTTACAAGCCTTTGCAGGAAGGGGAGAGCTAAGACAGTTGATCTTTCCCCTATTATTTTTAAAGCATCAGTTGCACACATAACAAAACTGTGTGCTTTTTACTTAGGCTGAACTTCACTTCCATTAGCATTGTAAAGTCAGTCATGCTACAGGTCTGAAATGGAGGACTCTTACCCATTGAAACCAACAGGAGTCTGTTCATGTATATGAGTAGACTTGAGGTTGAAGGGAAATCGGGCACTGTATGTCTCATCTGTTATTCTCCCTCTCTAAACATAGCCCATGCTATTGCTCAGAAGCTATGTTATGGGCTCATGCAAGCTGGGCAACCTTCCAATCTGATGTCTTCACATGGGACATCCTGCCTGCCACAGTGGGAGCCTTTTCCAGCCAGCTGGCCCTGCCATTCCCCTGCGTGTGTATCCTCCTGGAAGTGGGGGCCAGCTTTTGCTACCATACTCAGGATCTCTTCTCATGGTTTTGCTTTCCCTTCCTGAAACAAGAACATGCTGAGGGACTTTGGAAACTTACTGGAAACCACTGGAATTGCTGTGAACAAAGACAGCCTATTAGCTTCCCCCAGCCCAGATGTCAGGGCAAGTTCATTATAAACTCCCTACCTCCCTCATAGAAATTCCTGTCAGGAAGAGAGGTTGGAAAGGGGCCCAAGCAGCTCCTCCAAAGACTATTCACAGATTGGCAGCCCCAAGTGCTCACTACTTATAAATTAAGCCTATGAAACCATGCAGTTACTAAAAATAACCCATCTGGGTGTCTTTCTATTTGTTTTTCATTTTGAGGGGCATGGCATGTATGTGTCACATTATATTTTTTGTCTAAGCAGTCTTTTTTCAAGAGAATACAATATGAGTTTCTTGCATAACTTGACTCCAGGATCTGGGACTCTATAGAACAAAACTATTCTAGTTAGGATTCTCACGCAGCTTTGAAAATTGATTACCATGACTAGTGCTTCAGTACAGTCTTCCCTTGTCAGGCAATCAACTTGTACTGATTTTGTTATCAGAAGAATGGTAATTAATAGAAAGCGTTTGACTGACCTGTGTTAGCTAAAGGCTTGCATGTATGAGAGTAGGAGACATACTTAAATCACCCCTAAATAGCTCAGTTTTTAACAGGAGCTACTCTTCAACCCAATGAGAAGCCTACAATGTAAGATTCAAAAAGCCATGTGGAGAGTGTCTTATGGCAATATTGTCTGACATGAGGCACACTCTTGTGTATAGAGTATGTGTATCTGATCTTACATAAAATTGTTAATTTACATAACATTACTTTTTTAAAATTTAGATATACACTTTTTTCTGGCAGTATTCTTAAAAGATGTATTTTAAAACAAGGCAATGAACTATTCCTAAGTCAGAAACTTTGGTGTTTGACAAAGTGTAAATAGATGCTAAAGATTATATCCTTGATCCTGCATTTATCCTCAATTTCCTGTATCTAGATTTTCTGTATTTATCATAGATGCCTTTTACACACTGGAACAGGATCTTTTGTTGTGTATTTTGTTAACAGTCGAGGAGCAAGAGAATTCAGAGAATGAATTGTCTACTGCTAGTTTAGGTATGTTTAGAGTAGGAGGAATTTTCCTACCATGACTTCAATTCAGTAAGAATTGTTGTCTCATGTTGTTTCACTTGAGAAGACCCAATGAACAAACACAGGCTTTAGCAACCTCTAGTGTTTCAAGTGTAGTGCTGTGATCTCAGTTTGCCCCTGAAGGATGTTGTGGCTATGGTGAATCCCTGAAGGCAATCATAAGAACCACCAAAATAAAGCAGAAAAGTGAGAATGGAATAGGAAAATTGTGGGGAGGATGCTCTTGCATTGTAGAGGAAGTAATGTAATTTATACTGAAATAAAGCAAAAAATGGAAGGAATCAGAGATGGCATTATGTTTTCAGATGTCAAGAGTTGCGAAATCAAGCCATTCTTACAAATTCATGGCAAAAGATCAGCATATTTTCAGAATAAATGTGTTAAAAATAGGTCTTAACAGTTCTTCAGCATGGATAAGGAAAAGGGAGAGAAACCTAGGGTGAGGTGTGGGGTCTTTACTGAGAGAGAGTTAGTGGCCCAGGAAGAGAGAAAAAAATGAATGTATATGCTTGCCACTTTCCTCCAGGGGTTTACTGAGGAGAAGAGACAGTCAATATTGCAAATATCTTTAGGGATGATGGGTTTTGGTCATCAATCAGGCCTCTGACAGAGTGCCACAAAGCAAATAACGATTGACAAAGAAGTCTCCGAATGGTAGACTCTACTTTGCTGCATCATCAATATGATATATGCAGTTTACTGACTGATTTAAACACCTCCAATAGTGAGAGAGCTCAGTGTCAGAGGATTTGAGGATGCTCTACTCTGACATACACTTTGATACTCTTACCTGTTCCAAGACTACCTTCTATTACGCGAGCACTAACACTTTGCCATGCAGCATTGTTGCCATCCCCTTGTATTTTCATAGGCACAATAAAGGGTAGGAATGTTTTTCATGCAGAGTACCAGTTGGCTTTCAGAGTCTTTCATTCTCACTTTTGTGCCTGCCAGCACTTTTCTTCTTTTTTTTCCCCACTCCTTTCCTATCATGCCTTTTGTTCACACAGCCTGTGCATTAATCACTATTCATTGTACACAGGAGGTCTGAGAGGGTACAAGTGGATCACTCAAGGTGAGCACAGACAGTCTTACCTGAGCAGTTTGTCTCCAAGTTTAAGAGTTATAGCTGACAATAATCACGATGCAGGATGTACACACCCAATCAATCAATCAATCAACCAATCCCTCAGCTTGTTGACAAAAATGTTAGGTATGGTAATTTACTGTTTAAATATTGTGAAATAAGTTGGTGGTTTTAGCAACTCCTAGTCAGCAGGTCTTGTATCACACACATGAACAAAATGTCACAATTGCTTCTAACTGGCAACCTTGCTGACAATCTCAGAAAAGGCTCTGGGAAACATGGGCAGAGAAGTTTGACTGTCACAAGAATGCGATATCTTGGTAGAGACACGGGGAAAGCTGTCAGTGCTGTCAACCATGCCAGTCTTCACCTGTGCTTAAAAATCTTCAACGTCCAAAGTGATCAGTGAGAGAAAAAGGAGAAAATAAAGAGAGAAAAAAGTTTGAATGAGTTATTGTGCATATAAATCTTCCACGCAAAGTTCATTCATATACTTGACCATTGCTTGATTTTAGCAGAACACAGTATGCAGTCTGAATTAAATTTTTAAGCTTGAGTACTAAGCTGGAACAGCCTACATATATATATATATATATGTATATATAATACAGCTACACAGTCACTAAGTCTTCAGAGGCAATGAGTATTGAACACTTCGAGAAATCAAGCTATTTACTTGACCACATCTGAAAATATCACCCAGTAATGACAGCATACCAGTTTTGGCAGCTAACCACATCACTAGATTCAAGTGGGAATCCAAGATCTGGTTCAAAGGCCATTAAGCCTTTGAATTTTGGATCGGGCTTCAGTTAGTCCCAGGAAATCTAACCTGGTATAGCACCTTCTTCTGCCATGCTCAGCATTTAAATTAAACTAGTTTAAACTTGCTTGGACTTGGTAAGAATCCCTAAGCTTTGCACCCACTCACTGATACAGATCTTGCATCCACTTATACATTGCCTCTCAATTAGGCTATTGAGTCAAAAGTAGATACTATCTATCTGCTTAACTCTTCTTTCTTCTGGGATACAGAAAAGAATCTAACAAAAAAGCAACATAAGGGAGGATTTAAGTTAACCAAGTGGGTAACTCTCAGAGAACCGAACCAGACAAACTTGTCTTTCTGGAAAGTGCAGCCTTTTTTCTTTTCTTTTTTTTTTTTTTTTTTAGCATAACGCCTTCCAATGTCTCATCAGATTGAAAGTGGGGAAGATAGGTGATAATTTTTGAATAGCTTAGGAAATGTCTGGTGATGCTATCAATAAGCATTCACGGCTGGTATACAGCAAGACTGAAATGATCACATCAATTCTACACATTTTGTATCATATGCTGAAATAGTTTTTATTTCCTGCCAGCATGAAGGGAGGGAAGGTGGGCGGAAAGGAGAGGAGGGAGTGCTGACTCAGGGTTGTTTTCTCCAGCAGTAGAACGTGACTTTCTGAAGACTTACTTTAATACGCTCCCATGGCATAGAAGGTTCTTTCTTTACTGTTCCATTTGCATGTGGATCACCCTAGAATCAAAGTGTTAGGAAACTCTCAAAGATTTATAATTTCTTTTCAGAATGCACAGCAACACGTCGAGTTATTTATTCACACAGATTGGCTATCATTTTATTACATTGTTATGTGCTCTGAAGTGAGGAGATAAATAGTGGCAGAGAGAAAAGTAAACTCATCATAATTCTACTTCTGAACAGGCTTTGGATCAAGCGTGGTATTTAGACTTGTCTTGACCTTAATAAATTCTCTATCTGAGAATTGCGTTAAGTCATCTGGCCTTATCCCTCTTTGCAGTCTGTATTCCAGAGACTGAAAGATTGGTGAAATTGGTAGCTTTGTGGTGTCTTAACCACTTTAAGCAAAAATATCACTGTTTTTTTCAACATTTAGACACTGCTAAAATTAGAGAACTTGGATTTAAAACAAACGGCTGTCATCTATGATGGATTATACCTTCTTTTCACTGTTCCTGTAAGTCAAATGGTGCTGGCATGAAGTTCAAAGACAAAGTTCAAGTGGCAAGTTACAGTTACAAGACTGGAGTCCATTTCTTAAAAATTAGAAGCAAAAAACCACTCTCAAAACACAAAATACAAGATGACTTAGAAGATCCACAGCACTACTATGAAGTTAACTGAGAGTACCTAGCAACTATTTTTCTTAAGACATGTGCTTAGGGATATCATAATAATTTGACACAGTAATGGAGTCACACAGAATATATCCTCCTTTTCTTATAGACAGTACTGACTTTCACATAATGTTTTTATGGGAGAGGTTTACTTCAAAATAAATGGCAGGACAGGACCTGCCATCTCTGTGGTAGTAGGCAACAACATCAGTCTCTTTATATCTAGACTCAGATTTTGGTTCTGACTGATAGACAAGATGTTGCCAAAGCAAGTAAATGAAATATTACAAGTAAGCAGTGCTACACATTAGGAATGTATATCTCACTGAATCAAATGGTCTTTATTTTTCCACGACTTCCACAGCATAAATGGCTTTGCTAGTGGACGTTATCAAATGAATATAACCTGAATGAATATTATGACTGAAATGAAATTAATATTATCACTGTGAAATGAAATATTATCAGCGTGCGCTTAGAAAAGGAGATCCACAGCTATCATTGAAAATGCATACGTTTAACTAAATGGTTACTAAATTAGGGCCAAATTGTAATACTCCACCTTAGACTGAACAGTAATGAATCTCAAACCAGTCGTGTTGAAATGGGTTTGGAGGAAATTATCTGGAGTAAGAAAAACGTGATTAAGGACACAAGCATCATTAAGACTCAGTGCAATTAAGGACAACAGAACGCAGAACTCCCACTATCAGATGTCTTAAGGTTGATTTTTTTTGTTTCCCACAAACATATGACAGCATTGTATCGTTTGCCTTTGTACCATCTGTATTTCCTGTTTTGAACTCCATGTCTATATAGTATTATTTCTTCTACAGGAACAGCTAAACAAAACAGTATATGCGTCACTGCTATTTGGATTCATTGCTGCTGAGGATATTTGAAGCCTGACTAAGGCTGTGTGCATGTATGAGTGCCTGTGATGGAGAAAGAAGGATGTTATGAAGATCTGGAAAATTTCCACATTATTTTCAGTGATTTTACAAATAATGACAAAATTTAATAACTGTGTACACAAAGGCTCCTGATTCATTAATAGTAGTATTACAAAGGCATCTTTTTAACTATTACAGTAATGGTTCACACTAAAAAGCTATGGTGCGTTTTCTTGGTCCTACACAATTCAGGAGCATATACAGTGCCCTCAACAGCAGGGAAACACAGAAATTTACTTATAATTCAGAGCATCCAGACTGACATAGAAAACCTTGGCCTTCAAGATGTGAGTAATGCCCTTAATAAAAGAAGCACAACATAATATATCAAAAAGGGAAGCAAGATAAAAACTTCTAATACAGATGAAACTTCTATGATTCAGCATACACAATGCTGATTTACAGAAATATAAAGCAAAAGAAGAAATTATTTTTAAATTATGGTGCAAAATGAGTAACATGCCCTGTCCTTCTCAACTGTGAAGAGTTAGTTTCTTAACACAGCTGTCCCTGGCAAGTTTGCCATTATAGATAAATATCCTCCTTATTCTTTTGACTACCAAAATTATAATGACAACTTGTTGGTATAAGACTTAAATATTCATCTAAGAGAATGGAAAATAGTAAAGATAATTTCTGCTTTTAACACAATGTTGCAAAGCTCATTCTCCATGGCACATGATAGAGGAAAAGCAGTAGTTGAAAAGCAGTAGTCACCATGATCATAGTTACGTCCAACCCTACTATATCTACACTAGTTGAAAAATCAAAGGGAGAAGCTGCTGCCCAATAGAATATATTGCCTTGTACAGACTGGAGTGTATAGCAAAAAATTTCCATAAAAGAAAATAAAATGTGAGGTGATGTGGGGTGAAATTAACCCCTGTGCAATGTCATCTGTCTAAAATTCAAGAACGCACAACAATGAGATGGGTTTGAAAACTGACATATTAAAAACTATCCAGATACTCACTTTTAACATTTGCTTTGGGATTTGGGGCATTTAGGGCTTTACTTGTCCATATTTTAATTCATTTTCCCTAAAGAATATATAACTTAGAAAACCAGAAGCCTTTAGTATTACATAGCAGACAGATCTGAGATATGGAAATTCTAAAGAACATGAACATGCTGGGGTCATAAATGTTGAATGTGACAGCTGATTGATTTCTCTGTTAAATAACATAATGGTCCCTGCTGGGATGGAGTTAATTTTCTTTATAACAGCCCATACACTGTGGTTTGGCTTTGTGTCTAAACCAATGTTAGTAACACACCAGTGTTTTGGCTATTGCTGAGCAGTGCTTGCACAGCATCAAGGTTTTGTTTTTTCCTGCTCTGCAATTCCAAGTGAGTAGGGCAAGAGGTGGGCAAGAGGCTGGGAGGAGCCATAGCCAGCATAGCTGTCCCAAAATTACCAAAGGGATGTTCCATACTATATAATGTTGAGTGGGTGGACGCTTAGCTGCTGGGGTCAACCCACCACAATGAGCTAACAGGATTTCATACTGACCTTAACTTCAGAAAGCAACAAGTACCTTATAAAAGACCTGGTGGTAGGAGGTAAAGCTGGACTGAAGCAATTGAATCAGATCACGTTGGATTATATCATGCACAAAACCAGATTTTCAGTTTTATAGAAAGAAATTTTGAGAAACTGGTGAGAAAGTGGTACAAAAATGTGAAACTGGCTAGGAAGAGCACTTAATGGATTTGAGTACAAGCAGAATTGCACGAGGTCTAAGTGTCACTGCTATCCAGAACCCGGCTTCCAAGCAAGGAGAAAAAAATTGCTAGGAATGGGCTGCAGACCTACTAAAATGAATAAATACATCAGACAGGATGTTAAAAGGACAAGCAGAATTGGAGCACAGTAAGAGTGTGATAAGCTAAGAGTGCTCTGTCTTGAAGGTTAGGAAAAAAAGAAAGAAATTTAGTTAAAAGGCTAATTAAGTTTTACCTTGGAAGGAAAGCCAAAACAAATGCTAATGATGTCTTTACCATCTATACCAGAGAGGAACAAGGAAAGAAATATAAGCTGAGAAGAGAAAGATGAATAAGGATTAATAAGGGAATGTCCTATATACTAGATTAGTACTTTGGTTTTCAATAGAAATGAAGATTATGAGAGTAATGACAGGATGCCTAATCAGGAATGAGAGCAGGAATGGCAATTTCATTACCATATTCAAAGCAAAAGCAGAGTTTGGGCTGCTGACTGTGGTGAAATGAAGGAAGAAAGGGAGGGAGGGGAAAAAGGGACCAGTTAAAACACTAAAAGAAGCACACAGGAAATCACAAGTTCAGTAGCAGACATTTTTAATGACTATCAGTTTGGGAATGTGTGGTGCGAAGATGAGAGAACCTGCCCTCTGACTGGAGATAGCATATCTAGTTACAGAAAGTTTTGGGGGAAGGAACAGGTGAAGTGATCTAGTTGGCTGCATTGCCATCAGTTTAGTCACCCCTACAGAAGCCCTTAGCACAGATCTTTAAAGTCAAGAACAATGAGCTGTGGAGGCAAATGGAAAGAGAGCTAAACTGTAATGTGGTTTTCTTTATCAGGGGTACATACCAAGTCAGTCTGACACAATTTACATTTGACAAGATAACTTTCTTGTAAGATAAGAGTAAATGTCATGTTTCTAAGAGTGTAGATTACGGTAAATCATTTGTTACTTTTCCACATAGGAAATTATTGTTTAAGGAGTTCAGGAAGGGTGTTAATATAGGAACTGGAAGATAGATAAGGCAAAAAATAAGCAGAAGGCTAAAGCAGGCATATATTGAAAAGGAAGTCCCTAAAATGGAATTATCAGCAGTGGCATTGCATACCCATCAGTCTTAGGACTGATCCTGCAGAGTGTTGTCATTAGTGAGAGATCAATGTGTGCGCTCATGAGGTTCTAGCTGACTGCCAAATGAAGATACTGCTGAGGACTAACTTACTACACAGAAAGTATGACCTCTAAGACAGAGCAGCAGCAATGGGTTTGCATAGTACAAAGCACACAGGCATCCCCTTAGTAACTGCTGACAAAAGCACTTTCTAAAAACTGGATGTTTATCAGCTGGAGGTGAAAGAGAAGCATATGGGTCAGGATAAAAAATCAACCAAAGGATGACAGGGAGCTTGCCAGTGTGACAGAAAAGGGTTATTGCAATGATACTGATAATGAAGTATCCGTCTTATGGGAGGAATAGAAACCTGGCAAAGGGCTATTTCAAATAAATAAATAAATGAGAAAAAGTTGGAATACTTAGATATCTAAGTTTCTAATCACAAGTGCAGTGAAGTTCTTTTTCAAACAACAGGGATGAGAAAAGAAGAACCATATTTGATCCAAGACAGATTATGGAAAGTTATTAAAGGGCTCTGTGTGACAGTAAAGGATGAATTTAGATGTAGAAACTGTGTCGGTCAAATTAGTCTCTTCCTAGTAAGTTCTGGACAGACCAAAGCAAAATTGCTTTATTTTTGATGAGGAGACATAAAACATCTTTTTGCAATGATACCACTAAGGTATAACAGCTCTAGTGCTTCAGGGTACTTGGGCACTCTGCCAGGATAAAACAGTTAAACTGCATCTGGACCTATACTGGCTTACATTCAGTCAATGTCAATACTTCTCCAATGTACTTTCACACTTCAAGATGTGGGTCTAGGACAGACAGAGGGCTTGGGTAGTACATCCATACCACGCCTGGGACACACCATCTGTGGGACATGCAGGAAAGGCAGAAGGGATCAACTTGAGCCGTGATGTCAATGCACATAACTGAATTTGTGTTTAACCACTATACAGGCACATTAACTTGGAAAGTGCCTTAATCTGAGGTGATTCAATTCACCACTACATTTGAAAGCACTCGCAAAGCATCTTTGCGTCCTGGGTATGACAATCCTTCCTTGGGTCTCCAGGAACATATCTGTCAACATCTGAAAGATGTGCAGCTTTCTTCCCACCCTATATCAGCTGTGTTCTGTCTGCCCACTTTTTGACAGGGCAGGGCAAGAGGTCTTAGATCTCCCCCAGCTCTGTCTTTCAGCAGGGGGAGAACCAGGCATGTTTTTCCTGCTCTTCAGCCTGCCTCTGCATTCAAGACACGTTGCAGGGCGTCCTTCTGTGGATGCTGCAGTGGAAAGAGTAAGTCACTGAAGACTTTTCTATCACAGCCTCTTGAGAAGTATTACAACTTGGCTGTCTTTTGATTTACCCTTTTGCTATCCATTCTCCACATTCAGTGCAAATGCTTATCCAAATTGCTTATTTTAAATGTTTAAAACTTGTGAGTCAAGCTCTTCAGACACATTATGGGAGTAAGGCAAGATGAAAAGCAAAAGAGCTTGGAGCTGTTTGCCTTTAGATTCAGAGCCTCCAGAACACAACACCAAGCCATGAAAGCTAGAGCTGTATTTCTGCCTTTCTCCTCTTTTTAATAAAAAAGAGGCTTTTTTAATCACTTGCCTAGAGCAATGGATGCTTTCAAACATGGCATCAAGTACTGCGAGATTTCCAGATCAAACTGCAAAAGCTTGTACTGCCAATTTAATCATTCTGACATTTTTAGACCAAAAAGCAAATGTAGAAAGCAGAAGCAGCTCAGTCACCCTTGTGCCTCTACAGTGCAACAGGCAAAGGAGTAAATACATCTTGCCTAAGCAGACAGCCCCCGGGGGGAGCAGTGCAAAGCCACCTCCATGCCCTTTCCCTACCTTGGCAGGCAACTGAAGGCTACACAAGGGAAGGTAGGGGTGAGGGAGCTGGTTTTGAGTTTGCACACCCTAAAATTATTCTGCTCATCTGTGATTTCAACTACTGCTTCTGTGGGCTGGCATTGATATGCACAAGTTAAGCACACTTCCCTTTAAAGGCAACCTCTTGTAAAGGCACAGTAAAGAGGGGAGACTGACTTTTTCCTCCCCTGTGTAGGCAAAGTTTTTTATTTTTTCACTAATGGAAATTCATCCCTCTTTCAAAGTATTTATGGAGCTATAAGTATATTGGGAATATTATACCAGCATAAATGAGACTTGTCTCAGGTTAACTTTTAACCTGGTCTCTGAACTAGGTTCCAGATGAGACAAATGTTGTAACATTATCCAAATCAAATTTCTAAAATTCTTGACATTTGCCATCACTTGTACCTTTCCACAGAGAACTGAAGCAGATTTTCTTTTAAAAATGCAAAATCAATAAACTGGGTATTCCATTTGTTCATGAACAGTGGAACTGATGCAGACTGAGCAATCTGGTATCAGCTGACACATTTTACATTCAAATATTTCTATTGCCTACTGAATCTGTTTGGAGAAGATACATGAAATGTACCAACAAGAAATTTAGTGTAAAACTATATTAACATGAATGATCTTAACTCACACAAGTACAGCATCTCAATCCCATTTTGTATACGCTGTCCCTGAGGATCAAGGGAGTACCCTGTCACCAGGTCCTTTCATTCTTCTTTGTGAATTGGCAAACCAGTTGGTAATAGACAATGGGTGATGTGACTTGGATATATCTGCCAGTAACTGGATAAAGACCAGTCTCACACAAGTCACCTCAGTATTCATTTCGGGTAATAACTTCTGATTTGAGGAAGTCTGAAATTAGGTAGTAGTTAAAGGTTACCAAATCAGGACAGTTGCTCAGACATACACATTCTTTTAATATTTTTAGGATGAATTATGTCTATAGAATCTCATCTTAAAAGTCCATTTGCTGTGAAAAACGAAGAAGAGACTCTCCTCTTTGAAGTTAAATCCAGGATAACAGATTAAATATTTTGCTTACTGTTTTTATTAGCTATCAAAAAGAGTATACGACTATTTTAGCTACATTAATCTGTGCAACAAGTTCCCTCAAAGAATTTTTACAACAAACACAAAGTGGTAGCAATGGACATTTTCATCCCACTTGAAAGTAGGGCAGCTCTCAAAAAACCTAAATTACAAGTTTTGGTGTCTGCAATGAAAAAAGGTGAAATTCAGCCGTGACACAGTATTTGACAGTAGCTGTTAATAAGCATGTATGAACAATATGACATGTCCAGCCAATCAATGCGAGTAATTTAGGATTAGCTAAAGAATAAGAAATGTCTCTTAAAACGTGAAAATGCTGGCATTATTGCTACACTTGTAGGAAGAGTAGAATTTTAGTGAACAAAAATGCAAACTGTGAGGAACAAAAATAATTGGTTTAGCTGATCATAGAGCAAGTTCTTCGATTTTGCTAACACAAATGGTCTAAGTCTTATTGTGCAGGGCTTTTTTTCCCAAAAAAAATCTCTCTGCAGAATGATTTTCAGTGATCATATTATCCAACTGGTTTCAGTTTTCTTGAGAACCATTATGGCTGTGAGATTGATCTTGGCTAGGTCACTAATATATTTTTAACTATATAGCTGAGTTACCTTGATATTATATATTCAGTTAACTTCCAGGACTTACTTCTGTTTCAGTTTTATCCAGTAAAGGTACAGAAATACAGTTTCATAGCATTTAGGTATCCTTCTGCAAGTATCCAACCTTCTCTCAGTGTCGTTCTCAGATTTTAATGGTTAACTTTTCAGAATTAGGAACAAGGGTTAATTAAAACAAATTTACAATGACAAAACTGAAACATGCAGAGGCAAAAGTATTATCAAGTTTCAGAAATGCAACCAGCTTTGTGTAACTTCAGCAAATAAATGATTAGGAATTCAAAAATAAGATTTCACAAAGTTGTAATGCTAATTCATGCTAAATGTCTAGTAAGCTGTCTTCTTTCCCTTGGAAAACAAAGACAGTGTTGTAAGCACCTATGACTAATAAGGCTCATTTATGTACTTTTCTAAGTTTTTGGCTATTGAATTGCAAAGCCTTTGGGGATTTGTTAAGAACAGGGAAAAGACTGTATAACCTACTGCTTCACAGATTAAGATGGGAGGGATTTAAGGCTTGCCATCCAATGTCCCTGGGTAGAGAAAGAGCCACTGTTACTCACCAACCATTGACCAATAGGTTTAGCATCGTGTGGGCAGGGATCGGCTAGAGTCTCACCAGCATTTGGGAAGCTGAGCAACAAAGGCAGAAGGTCCAGGTCCACATTTGCAGAAGACTGCCTAAGAAAGCGTGGCATGTCTGAAAGAGATCAGAGGAAAAAACTAACTAGACACAGCTGGACATTCCCATTTTTGACTCTTTACCCACCAAAAAGGCTGCATATGTTCATCTGTCCATTTTCAATACAATAAACAATTTGTTTATTTGTGAGAAGACAAATTCCTATTCTAGTCCCCCTCAGTTTGACTCTAAATGTTCCCTGAGTTCACAGCCAAGGAACATATTTTAAAAAATCCTCCTTATATTTATGTGTGGTTTACATTATCATTTGTAAAATATATCACAACATGCTATTTGCTTTATTTTGAAATTTCAAGACCTTCCTGTGGCTCTTCCATGCCCTAGAAATTTCACATATAAATCATAGGAAAAAAAGGCAAATATTCTCCTGTTTTCCTGTTCAGTGTTCCAAAGAAAACAATGAGGAAGAAAGTTGCCAATCACTAATGTAAACTTCTATGCCAGCTCATCCCAATTATCTCAGCTGGTAGATGTGTTTCTAAAAATGATCAAATACTTGCCAACTGAAAATACAATCTGGCTAAAATTTTGGGTAGATTAAAGTTAGGTGCCAAGGGAAAGTGTATAAATCTAAAGATAAACATATTACTTTATTTAAATTCCATTAAAATCCCCATGTCCAGTTTTTCCTATTGGCTAGATCTTTGTGACTTTCAACTTTGACTCTGAATTGATAATTGAAAGCTTTCAAAAAGGGGGAGCAAGTGTATTTTCTGTCTTTGTTTCTCTTTTTTGAAGGAGCAAAGGCAATATGCCTCTTCATTGGGTCTTATAGAATCATAGAAACATAGAATCGTCTAGGTTGGAAGGAACCTTTAGATCACCGAGTCCAACCATCAATGTAATGGTACCAAAATTACCACTAAACCATGTCCCTAAGCACCACGTCTACCCATCTTTTAAAAACCTCCAGGGACAGAGATTCCACCACTTCCCTGGGCAGCCTGTTCCAATGTTTGATAACCCTTTCAGTGAAGAAATTTTCCCTAATATCCAATCTAAACCTCCTCTGGTGCAACTTGAGGCCATTTCCTCTTGTCTTATCGCTTGTTACTTGGGAGCAGAGACCGACCCCCAACTTGCTACAACCTCCTCTCAGATAGTTGTAGAGAGCGATAAGGTCTCCCCTCAGCCTCCCTTTCTCCAGGCTAAAAAACCCCAGTTCCCTCAGCCGTTCCTCATAAGACTTGTTCTCCAGACCCCTCGCCAGCCTCGTTGCCCTTCTCTGGACTCACTCCAGAACCTCAATGTCTTTCTTTAGTCAGGGGCCCAAAACTGAACACAGTATTCGAGGTAAGGCCTCACCAGTGCCAAGTACACTTTATGACAGGGCACACATACGGCTGTAGTTTGGAAAGGGAACAGGAAACCCCCTATCTCAGATGAAAACGTGGAGTGATATTGCACCTCATAAGGACACAGTTACTACACTAGTATTCAGGACTTTGAATCCACCTGGGATATGGGATCATCCTACTCCAGAGGAACCTTGCTCCATCCGCTGATTAAGTACAGCTCTTAAGTGCAAGTCTAGCATGTGAGTATTATTAGATTAGATTAGATTTTTTTTAGATACCTTTAGATTTGGACAGTCCACTGGAAAATTCACAAGACATCTATCTGCACCTTTACATGCCTGAATATTTTCAAAACTCTGAACATGAATGCCAAATTCAGTTACCTATATCACTTAAAAGCCTGGCTTTCATATTTGTCAAGTAATAGGATGTGGGCACTTTTAAAAATGTGACTTCTTTCTCAGGGGCTTAAATTCAAGTTTAAGTATTCAAGTTTGCAAATATTGCGGTCTGGTCTGTTGACACACACAGACATTCACATGTGTTTATCAGGGAGCATGCTTTTGCTTAGGGTGTAGTTATTGTACAGTGTCACATTATGTAAAAGCCTCACATATGTAGACAAGCCTCACTGGCTTGTCTACAGACAAAACTTGTAATGATTATACAGATTTTTTTCTGCTTTAAACAATGGCACACTGGATGGAGTATTGAAAGTACAGCACAATAAAAGTGAAAACAAATTACGGTAGTAGTGTTAATGTCACACCTCAGTTTTATTGGTATAATTAAAATCCCTTTAGAACACACCTGTCCCTTAAACATTTCCATTTCTGTTCTCCCCTAATTAGTGCAATTTCATGGACAGATGTCACCTTTCATGGAACGATTTGTCACCTTCACTATGAAGTTGAGCACGGTGAGTGGTGACTGCTGCAGAAGAGTAGAGGGACTGTATACGGGAGCAGATAGCCAGCTCATTTACACCCTTTTGAAAAGTCTCACTTAAGACCATGGGCAACTGCGCAGGATGCTACATTAGTATTGGTAGATGAGGTTACTTCCAGTAATTTCTCTCCAGCTGCTTTTAAGTGGTGGTTTTGTCTAGTTTACTAATTCCCCAGCCGCTGGAGGAGGAACATGTAAGTGTTCCTTAGTCCATTGCTGCCAAAATGAGCCCAGCTAGCTCAAATAACTGGTGTGTTACACATCTTTTCTCTGGCTCACAGTGACTAAGGTGAATTACTCCTAGGAAGTGCAGTTCCCCTAGCAGATATAAGAGTTAGTGTTTTCAGTCATAAGCAACAGCTGCAGGAAAGAGCTATGTTCAGAACAGGGCAGTTACTGACAGCCTAAGCGTCTACTTACTGTTATCATTTACTAGTCAAAAAATGCCATTTGTTGAGAATTTAAAGAGAAAAAGGCAAATGTATACCACATTTACTGTCATATAGTGAATATTTCTGAAGGAATTTGGGATTGTATTTATTATCTCTTTTTTCTCTAAGAAATTGTCCTGGTTTGAGGTAAAACAGAACCAACTTCCTGTTTAGTAATTTTATTTCTTAGCTAGGCCTCTTCTAACTCTCTGAAATTAACAGCAGATTGTGCCGACAACAGTTCGTTCTCAGAGTGATAAGACCAATGTTTACAATTAGTGCCAAGGAATGGTATGCAGAAAGGTGCTTGCTTTATACTTATTGCTATAACAACCGAGGTCAGCTAATTTTGTTATTTGCCTGGTTGGAGGGTCAAAAGCGGAAAAGTGTAGCAGGGTCCCACCTGCAGGGAGGAGCAGACAGGACAGGTGACCCAAAATCGACCAACAGGGGTATTCCATCCCATCTGCCCCATGCTCAGTATAAAAGCTGAGGGATCAAAGGGTCAGCGATCTTTTCTTCAATGGCCGACATCCGAGGAGGACCCTGTCTTTTCATCTGCCCTTGATCCTGATCTGTGGGTTCCTGACTCCAGCTCTGGAATCCAGTTCCCACCCATTGCTGAGTCCAGTCTGGGACATCCCCAGTGCCTGCTGGTGATGTCATCCTGGGAGCTTAATATGGTTTTGTATATACTGTATCTATTTCATTATTTTCCTTTTTATGTTATTATTAATATTTCATCAAAGTAGTTTAGTTTCTTCTAAACTCATAAATCTGTTTATCTCTCCTCCTCCTCCCCATGTGCAAGAGGTGGGGGGAGAGCATCTGTCACTGGTCATTGGCCAATTTGGCCAAAACCACGACAGAAATACAGCTCTGAATCTAAATATGGCAGTTGAGTTATTGCCTCCAATATTGAGGAGTTATCGCCTTATAAAAATGGTGCAGAATCAGAACGCTGCTAATATAATCTCTCTTATCACTAGGTTTCAGCTAATTCTTAAAAACCTATTAGAAAACTAAGAGCTAGCAATTTAAAGACTGCTTATAGCAGGTGGCTTAGTATTATCTACCAGTTGGACTGGAAACGTCACTAATGAAGCTGAGTAAAAAGAATATTTTTTTTCTGTTTTAATTGTAATCTATAAATCCACATACTTCTGCCAGCTACAGAGTGGATAAAAAATTAGACATTCCCTTCCCACCCTACTACCCACCTCAGAGAGATCGAAATATTCCTCCTCTTTCAATAAATTTCAATTCAATTCAATTTCAATACCTTCACATAAAGAAGGCAGAACGTAAGCTGGACATACAAAAATATATACACATACACCTTTCAGTCAGATTATCTTGGCATATTCTCCTTTAATTCTCTGGTTGCCTCCTTGAACACCTCTCTGCTTTGCATACACCCTAGGTTGTCAGAGAGAAGATGTATCAATTGTAATTTACCTGTTTACACTTTCTCCTCTGAGTTATTGTTATGAAATGAGCAAAGTTCCTTCTGAGGCTTGGTATGTTTTTGTTTTGTTTTATTTAATATTTTGAAAACCATAAATCTCAGATATGACTCCAAGATGAATTAAATGTCTTGCCTTCAAAATTAATAAAGGTGTTTTGTTATTTACTGGTTTTTGTAGTAAATCTGGAATCAATTTACTGAGATTAGATTTAACAAAAGAAACAGGTATGGTATGCACATACCTTTAGCGCATAGGCCAGAAGTGTTCTGTGTAGGATGAGAGAGGAACTGGGTGAACGCTTTGGTCCAGATGGCACTGGGATTAAGGAAGTGTGAAGGGAAGATAATGAAGAACTGTTGATCATTCGTCATAGAATAAAAGTTCAGAAGAAGAATAAATAATGCTGCTGACCATTACTAACCATTGAAAATAAAACAGGCAGGATTTTGTTTTCAGAGACTATAAAGGCCAACAGCTCATATGGAAAACATCTCATTTTCAAAAGAAATCTGTCTCTAGTGTTGACCAGGAAGTTCACAGGGGTCATGCAGAATCACAGAATGGCTGAGGTTGGAAGGGACATGTAGGAGTCATGTGGTCCAACTCCCCTGCTCAAGCAAGACCACCTAGAGCTGGTTGCCCAGTTCCATGTCCACAAGGAAGAAAACTGCACAACCTCCCTGAGCAACCTGTGGCAGTGTTTGCTCACCCTCACAGTAAAAAAGTGTTTCCTGATGTTCAGAGGGAACCTCCCGTGTTTCAGTTCATGCCCATTGCCTCTGGTCCTGTCGCTGGGCACCACTGAGCTTAGTTCCTGGGAGCCTAGCTCTGACCTCTTTGCACTCTCCCTTCAGGTATTTATAAACATTGATAAGATTCCCCCTGAGCCTTCACTTCTCCAGGCTGAACAGTCCCAACTCTCTCAGCCTTTCCTCAGTGGAGAGCTGCTCCAGACCCTCAATCATCTTTGTGGCCTTTTGCTGGACTCTCTCCAGTATGGATCCCAGAACTGGACACAGTACTCCAGGTGTGGCCTCACCACTGCTGAGCAGAAGGGAAGGATTGCCTCCCTCAACCCGCTGGCACTACTTAGCCTAAGGCTGCCCAGGATACCATTAGCCTTCTTTGCCACAAGAGTACATCACTGGCTCACATCCAACCTGGTGTCCACCAAGACCGCTAGGTGGTCCTCAGCATATACTGGTGCATGGGGTTGTTCCTCACCAGATGCAGCACTTTGCACTTCTCCTTGCTGAATTTCATGAGGTTCTTGCCAGCCTATTTCTCCAGCTTGTCAAGGTCCCTCTGTATGGCATCACAACCCTCTGGTGTATCAGCCGCTCCTCCCACTTTTGTGTCATCAGTAAATTTGCTGAGGGTACGCTCTGTCCCTTCATCCAGGACGTTAATGAAGATGTTAAACAGGATTGGACCCAGTATGGACCTCTGGGATATGCTGCTAGTTACTGGCCTCCAACTGGACTTCAAGCCACTGATCACTGCCCTCTGAGCCTGTTCATTCAGACAGTACTCAATCCATCTCACTGTTTGCTCATCCAACCCATACTTCAACAGCTTCTCTATGAGGATCTTATGGGACACTGTCCAAAGCCTTACTGAATTTAGGTACGAAATATCTACTGCTTTTCCCTCATCTACCAGGACAGTCGTTTCATTGTAGAAGGTTATCACATTGGTTGAGCATGACTTCTCCTTGCTGAAGCCATGCTGACTACTTCTGACAACTTTCTTGTTTTTCATGGGACTGGAAATGGTTTCCAGGAGTAGTTGCTCCATCACCTTTGCAAGGCTCAAGGTGAGACTGACTGGCCTGTAGTTCCCTGGGTCCTCTTGCCTGCCCTTCTTGAAGACATGAGTGATATTTGCTTTTTTCCAGTGCTCAGGCACCTCTCCCAAGTGCCAAAATCAATCAAAGATTATCAAAAGTGGCCTCGCAACGATAAAGCCAGATCCCTCAGTGCTTGTAAGTGCATCCCATCAGGGTCCAGGGACTCACATATGTCCAGTTTGCTTAAGTATTCTCTGTCCTGATCCTCTTCCACCAAGAGTATGTCTTCCTTGCTCCAGTCTTTCCCCTTGGTCTCTGTGGCCTGGGATTCCTGAAGGCCAGTCTTCCTAGTGAAGATGGAGGGAAAGAAGGCATTGAATAACTCAGCCTTTTCCACATCCTGCGTAATCAGTTCCCCTGTCCCATTCATCAATGGGCCCACATTTTCCCTAGCCTTCATTTTGTCATCTATGTACTTATAGAAGCCCTTCTTGTTGCCTTTGACATCCCTGTCCAGATCCAGTCTCACTTTGGCTTTGACTTTCCTAACCACATCTCTGCATGCTTGGACAGTGTCTCTGTATTCCTCTCAGGTTACCTGTCCCTGGTTCCACCTTCTGTGTATTTCCTTTTTTTTTTTTATTTTTTTGGAGTTTTGCCAGGAGCTCCTTGTTCATCCACGCAGGCCTCCTGGCATTTGTGCTTGATTTCCTGCCTGTTAGGATGGACTACTCTTGAGCTTGGAGGAGGTGACGCTTGAATATTAACCAGCTTCCTTGGACCCTCTTCCCTCCAAGCAGCGACTGTACCAAGCAGATCCCTGAAGAGGTCAAAGTCTGCTCTCCTGAAATCCATCGCGGTGATCTTGCTTTTTGCCCTGCTTCCTCCTCTCAGGGTCTGAACTGAAGTGAACAAAGCTGCCTTCAACCTTCACATCCCCGATGAGCCCCTCCTTTCCTGTTACTATGTCCTGTTAGTATATGCACTCCAGCTGCTCTCTCACATACAACGAAACTCCCCCTCCTTGGCTTCTTAGCCTAAATGGCTTGTATCCCTCCATTGTAACATTCCAGTCGTGGAAGCCATCCCACCACATCTCCATGATCCCAACAAGATTACAGTCCTGCAACTGCACAGAGATCTATAATTTATGTTTAGTCCCCATGCCCTGTGCATGAATGTACAGGTGCTTGGGAGAGGCATCCCAGCATGCTGATTTCCCAGAAAGGCTTTTGGACCCTTCCTTGCTTACACACAAGTGCTGGAGGTGGCCCTCCTTCAGCCCCTTTTTCTTAATTTTGTGATCTCTTTCTGTCACATCACTTCAGGTTCTTTGCTCGTCAGATCTATCCATCACTCCCTCACAGGGCTGCTGGTAACTTTCTCCCTCCCCATCGCTGTTAGTTTAAAGCCCTCGTTACCAGGTCAGCCATCCTGCTGGCAAGGATACACAGAAAGGATCACAGAAAATACTCTGAGAGCTGGCTGCTGGTCAGTTCTGTGTAGCTTTGGAATTGTTTTTTCATTGAAGAGAAAGAATCTTGTTCACATGAAAGGGATGTACATGGACTCCAAAATCATTGGCACATATACTGGAAAAGACATTACTTAAACATGTGCACATATTTCCATGTTATTTCCATGTCTATTAAAATAATACAATAATAGATCTAACATCTGATAGGTAAATATGAATATTTTTGTGTGTTTCCAGTCCTTAATGTATTATGGTTTTGTTTATTAATAGAATACTATTATAAAAGTTACTTGTTATTTTTTGGACCTTGTTCAATTTCTTTCTCCATACAGTAGCACACTTTAGTGTCTACAGTTGTATTTTATTGTTGCTACTTTGTCGCCAGCAGAAGCATCATGTAAACACTTTGGGAAGATGAAGATCTGCACTCCACTCTTGCCAGGGAGAAGTATAGTCAGTCAGGGAGGCAGCAACAAAAAAAAATTATATGTCGTTAGGGACATTTTGCTAATCAAATGACAAAGAAAGCGTGCTGCCCATCTACGTAAAGCAGAAGGCAGGCTCCATCTCAGCATCTCAGCAGCAGTTTCGGAACTCTAGTTTCATATTCTAGTTGATATAACTATCCCGTTGCATAATTTATCTTGCACACAATCCTTTCCTAGCTAATGGCAAATAGGGATCTGTGTGACATTCCTCATCTATATGTGTTAATGTGTACTAAGCCCTGATACTATAAGAAATTTCTAGCCCTTGCCTTCAGAGATTTTTTTTCAAAGGTGGAAATTAAATAATGACACTGTACGACCATTTTTCCAGGTGCTGCATTAATGTCATTCTCCAATACTTGACTAGCAGCCCCAGACAAGTGTCCAAAACCCACTGTACACAGTGTAATTGATCTCTTACAAGTACTTTGTTATTAGTTTTATTACTCCCATCCCCAAGGGGGAATGTCTTTGTGGGATAAATTTCATGCTAGAAATATGCTGACTCTCTGGACGCACAGGTTCTAGGCTGCATGACAGACTCAGACCTTCAGCTTTCTGTGGTCAATAGAGTAACCATCATGCACTTCATTCTGTGTCCAAGTAAGCACTAACATATAAAGGACAGGTATTGATACATTTTGTAGGATTGCTCGCTTGCTCATTGACATTTACTTTCTATCAAGGTTAGCGGTGCCCTGAAAAATCATAGAATCTTAGAATGGTTCAGGTTGGAAGGGACCTTAAAGATCATCTAGTTGCAACCAAAACCGTCTTCAAATTTGCCCACGAACACCCAGCTTTTTTTTTTTTTTGTTGTTGTTTAATCACTGTTCATAAATAGTTTACTCGCCATAGTAACAAAAATAAAAAGTGCACGTTTCGTCAAGCCTGCGGGTAAACGCACCTGCAGGACGCAGTGGCCACAGGGATGATTGCCAAAAGGCCTTGCTCCTCTCCGTCCAAGGTCAGGTTACAAATCAGGAGTAGCTCCATTTAGAGTAAAAGGCTTCCAGCAGTGCAAAAGGAAGATTAACCAGAACTTTTCTGGCTAAAAACACACCCTGAAAAATCACGTGCCTTGGCATAAAGGTTGCACCACAGTCCAAAATCCGTCAAGATGCAGCAACAATTTCAGGAATAAAGCTGCTCCCTCCCGTGTCGGAACTGCAAAGTGGAGTAAAATAAGTTCTGCACGTGGCAAGTCATGAGCTGGCTGCTGGCTGCTAGATCCGATTAATTATTAATTACCTCAGCGGAGGGGACACCCGGTCTCTGGGCAAACGGGTACTGTGGGAACGGGCAGGGCTGAACCACAGGGGACACCAGCAAGCAGGGGGTGGTTGCGAGCCCGTGGCAGCGGCCCAGGCTCCGCTGCCTTTGTGCCCCTCCGCCCGGGCAGGGCCGTGACTGGCGGTCCCCGCGGCTCCCGGGGCGCCCCCTTGCCCGGGGCTGCGGGCGGCCGGGCGGCGACGGACTCCCGCGGCCAGGCGGTGGCGGCCGCGGGAGGAAGTCACTCGGGGTGACCAGGGGTGGATGGCGCCGCTCCCAGCCGCCTCCCGAGAGCGGGACAAGGGACAGGAGGGGAACGTTGGGCCTTTGGTGGCCCGGCCCGGCCGGGCTGGGCAGGGCAGGGCAGGGCAGGGCACGCAGGCTCCCCTCACGCCCTGCCGCTCTGCTTGGAGAGCCGGGAGAGGCACCGCTGCTCGTCCATAGCCCTGCCGTGGCCTCCCCAGAGGCCCTCTGCCTCAGGGAGAGAAAGCACCCGGACCCTGGCCATACCTCTTCTATTTTTTTCCTCTGCGATTTGTTTTCTGAAAACTCCTATGTGGTATCAAAGTGGGAAAGGCGCACGTGTTATTATATAGCTGGTTATTGGATTTTTGCTTTGGGGAACGACTAGAAGAATAGCATTTTGTCGTAAATTAAATAAAACTGCTAAAACATGACGTTTTTCAAGTGGATCCTCGTTCTTCCACTCTCTCCACTTTCATATTGTGTTTCTCGGTGTTACCAAAGCATTTAATTCCCTTTCTTTTCTTAATCTCAATTCAAAGTTATTTTACCAGGCACCTTGCAAAGGAAAGCTTTTATTGCAACCAAGTGAGACACCTTAATGTACCTTCTACCTAATTAATGTGCGGGAAACTCAGGCTCAAATTTTGCACACCTGGCTGCAGCCAAGTACAAAGTTCCCTGCTCTGGTCATCTCCCTCTGAGACCACTGATAGAGCTGCAGTGACATCGTGGCTCTCTTGCCATTTCATGGTATCCTCGATGAGCAGGAGGTCTTAAAAAAAAAAAAAAAAGATGGCAAATGCATGTGCATGTATCTACACATAAGTCTCAGGCAACTGAGCTCAGTGCTGCACTCACGGCTTCTGTGACTCCTGAGAGCATGAGAGTATCTTTATTGGTGTGGACCAAAGGTCCATCTATCCAGTTTCTAAGACCAAACGTTGAGTTGATTCCCAGGAAAGAGTGAGAATAGGGCAACCATATAGGACACATCTCCTGACTGTTCTTCTGATCTCTGGATGGTTTTAGCTCAGGGGATTTTCTGTAGCTGATGTGGTTTGGCTATTTAGCAGCTCTCGGTAGACCTATCTTCCAAGTACTTGTCCAATCTGCCCTTGAACCCATGTAACCCTTTTGCATGCAGAAGTCTCTAAGTCTGTGTTTATACTATAAAACTAAACAGCGCCAGTTCACAAGTACAAGCCATGTTCTGCAGGGCTCAATACTGTCAAACTGTTAGTAAGGGCTGTGGCAAAACTTGACCAACATTCCCCCCAAACAAAGCCTGGGCGGTCTGAAGCATCAGCACACAAAACGCTCACTGGTCTCCCTCCAGTCTGGGGCAGTAAAGCAGTTTTCCACTGGGACCATTCCTGAAAGTGTAATCCCAATGAGGCTCTGTGGTTGTGTGGTGGCCTGAAGGAGACATATTGGGCAGTCACAGAATCACAGAATGGTAGGGGTTGGAAGGGACCTCTGGAGATCATCTAGTCCAACCCCTTGCCAAAGCAGGGTCACCTAGAACAGGTTACACAGGAACGCGTCCAGGCGGGTTTTTAATGTCCTGTCCTGTTGCCAGGCACCACCAAAAAGAGCCTGGCCCCATCCTCCTGACACCCACCCTTTAAGTGTTTATAAGTGTTGATAAGGTCCCCCCTCAGCCGTCTTTTTTCCATACTGAGGAGACCCAAGTCCCTCAGCCTTTCTTCCTAAGAGAGGTGTTCCAGTCCCCTAATCATCTTGGTAGCTCTCTGCTGCACCCTCTCCAGCAGTTCCCTGTCCTTCTTGAACCGGGCAGCCCAGAACTGGACACAGTACTCCAGGTGCGGCCTCACCAGGGCAGAGTGGAGGGGGAGGATGACCTCCCTCGACCTGCTGGCCACACTCTTCTTGATGCACCCCAGGATGCCATTGGCCTTCTTGACCACGAGGGCACATTGCTGGCTTCATGGTCATCCTGTTGTCCACCAGGACTCCCAGGTCTCTTTCAGCTGAGCCGCTCTCCAGCAGCTCAGCCCCCAACCTGTACTGGTGCATGGGGTTATTCCTCCCCAGGGGCAGCACCCTACACTTGCCCTTATTGAATTTCATAAGGTTCCTCTCTGCCCAACTCTCCAACCTGTCCAGGTCTCTCTGTATGGCAGAACAGCCTTCTGGTGTGTCAGCCACCCCCCCCAGCTTTGTGTCATCAGCAAACTTGCTGAGGGTGCACTCTATCCCCTCATCCAGGTCACTGATGAATATATTGAATAGTCTGGATGTGGCTACTCTGTTTTAGGGGATGGGAGAGGTTAGCACTGCAGATGTGAGTCATACTAGTTAGTCTCAAGGCCAGAGAATGGTTCCTGGCCTGTTTTACCTCTAGCACTAGTAAAGCTAAGAGACTGGCATCATCTGTTGAGCCACAAAGGTGCTGGGAAACTCTGTTGCCCTAGAGACAGGGGTAGGATATTTAGTTTTGAAAGAACACAGGTATTACAAGCATCCCAGGAGCTTTCACTTCATGTCAGAGCCCAGTTCTCTGGATTCTTTAAGGTAAATACAAATTGTTTATTTTCTCAATAACAAGTCCTTCCTGTTAAGTAGTGAAGTGAGACCATCACTGGCTGCAGTGGAAGGAAGGAGTGGAGCATCCTGTTCAGCCCTGTTGGTCCTTCTCTTTTTTGCCTTGCTTATTACTTAGCACCTCAGCTCCCAGCGATTCATGAGCCCCATAACTGCTGTATGGTTCCCCAAATAATGGTGTTACAGAAGCAGTCACTCAGTTTTGGTGTTGGGTTTTTTTGTTGTTTTATTAACTTATGTTAATAAAATAACGTAGGCCTACTTCATGCCTTGAGGTGGTTGAGACCACCACAGCACCTAGGCCTGGGTGATACAGGAAGGATCCTGTAGGAAGTTGGAATCCTTGTGGCACAGGGCAAGTACAACATATGGCAGCCGCTCTGCTCTACTAAACGGCCTTGTCTTTAACGTGAGATCACATCAAGAGTGAGAAAAAAACTCACTGTATGCATGCAGTGTTTGTTCAGTGTTATAATATGCCAACAAAGATGCCAGTCAGCTTTTTGCTACATAGATGTTTCTTAACTAAAACCTGAACTTTGTGGACCAGCAACTCATTCCCCGTATGGCTCCATGCTGCCATCAAATAATTTAGCTTTATGCCTGTCAAAGCAAGATTCTGCAAACAGAAGTTAGCCTATGACACTGTGCTAGTGTAAGAAGACAGTATTTTTGTTTAGTAGAAAAATTTCACACATCATGGCTGACACAGTTTTGTTAAGGAGAACCCATGATCTGGTCACAGCCATGCTGACAGAAGGCAGCTTTTGTCAATTCAGGTTAAGTCTTTGAGAGAGACAGTGTAATTACACTAGCAAAAAAATTCTGTGTGTTGGATTTTTTTTAATACATACATACATGCATATATATGGATTTTTATATATATATATATATAAACCGAAGGTGCAGTTTAACACTGCAGCTCCTCTGGCAGCAAAGCCTCTTTATTAAATTCTTACCCCAGCACCCCAATTTGCTTCCCCCCACAGCTCATGTACCATAAGCAACCTCTTTAATTCTCTTCCTTCTGTTATTTGTAGGATGCCCATGGCAAGAACTGTCTCTTTTCTTATGTTTGTACATGTCTCTACACAATCAGGCTGCCTGGTTCTAGATCAGAAGTTTCTGTTGTTGTTACGGAAATAATAATGATAGCACTATTACAGTATCCTGTAACTAAGATGGGAAGATCAGGTTGATCAAAATACTCTATTTTTAAATCTCTCTCTTGCTAATATGGAAGTCATGGCAGACTCTTCTAAAAGTAACCCTACACTTAAGATTATACAATTTGTAAATAAAGGATTTGATGGTGCAAATTTTGGTGCAAGTACCACATCAAAGTAGTGTATAAACTCGGACCGTGGAGTGAATTGTCTTTTTCTAATGGTTTTTGTGGGCAGAAGCTCTGGAGCTCACGGTGGCAGCAACAATAAGGCACCAATTTTGCAAATGCCATTTTACATATCCTACTGAAAAGAATCCATGGACAAAGAAACTGTGATAGTTCCATCTTTATTACATTGATTACAAATAATCTGGCCTGAACAGTAAATGCTGGCTTTTCACTGTTTTATATTTGTGGAGTAGTAGTTACAAACATTATGTAGGTGATGAGTGTTACTGCCCAATTTCATCCGCACATATAGTTAGAAGTCCAAGGTTTTTTTCTTATCAAAATATTATCATTCTCTACAGAAATGCCACTTGCAGTCATATCCAAAGTCTAACAGCCATTATCAGATCCCAAATTTATGAAACAAGTATAATAATTCAGTATTTTGCCAGCTATTGATATGTTTAGGCAGCAGAGAGATTGTTTAAAATTGGATCTTACTTGGACAACTCAAGGTGAAAGATCCATATGTAACTTGGCCATAAAATTCTCCAGTCGCCTCAATTTATGACATATTATTCTGTCAATATCTAGTATAAACCCACTAACTTGCGTGAATTTCAGAGCTGTGTAGGTTTGATCTGAAATCTTTTCTAGATATCATTCTGTATTTAGAAACCTTGATGTGCAGCCACGGGCTTAAAAAATTACCCATTTTCATTGGCTAAGTAGAAAAGGGAAAGACACAGCTTAGCCCTAACCTAGCCAAGTGTGATTGCCCATCAGTAATTGATAAAAGGCAGCTGAACTCCTATGGAGAACCCTTAAAAATACCCTGACTCTAGAAAAAAAGAAGCTTGCTGTCTTTAAGACATCAAAATCAGTCACTTCTGAGTAGCTGATTGTTTGGTAGAAGGGACAGATTGATTTGCGGGTTAGGAATTTTTTGGCTGGCTGACGATTTTTACTTTTGAGACATGTCTTTTACTATTTTGGATTTTTATGTTGACTCTTGAAAAGAAGCCGAAAAGACAATTTTGAACGAGCCCGTCCTTCCATTGACCTCTGTGGCCTTTATTCACTGTACCAAGAGCGTTTCCCCTAGCTGCCTCTGGTACTTCGCTGTCATTTCTGTGGCGTTCGGGCTGCTTCTTCCTTTTCTGAGCGCATACACAACCCTACTCCAGCAATGCCCAACCCCTGTGTTTGTGTTCAGCTCCCAGAGAAATCCCTCCACCCACACAGTTAAGCATCTGACCAGCCACGCATGTGGCCTGTGTTTTGGGCGGTGGCTCCCTATTGCTTCAACAGTTTCGTTGAATAGGGACATTTAACTACTCTTAATGTGTACCCCGATGAAGGGTTAACCGCTACACTCAGCAGCTTCAGTGACATTTCATTCAGCGTTAGCAGTATTTTCCATTGCGAGTAATGCAAGGATTATTTGCTTTCTTATGCTTCAGCTTGTTGTCGGTCTTTTAGAACAATAGAATTAAATGATACACAAACTTTAAACCAGCTCCCATTTCCTTGGAGTACTATAAGCCTCTCTCTATCCTGTACTGAACTATGGCAGTCTACGAACAGCGTTTATGGGATCTGATCTTTGCTATTTAAAGGTGTATCTTATTTAGATGCCTGTAATACAATAAATTAAAGTAGGGACAGTTACCATAGCAATCCGCATTACAGTATATCATAATAGCGTAAGAGGTATTGTACCATATGGAAATAATAATGTGTCCAGAAGACATAAAATATTGCCTTCATCTTACTACTACTAGCATATTTTTAATGCACGGTTGAAAATCATGGTGCTGTTGCTTTTGAAAGTGCAAAATTCACAGTTTAACAAATTCATTCCAAATGTAGATTTCTTCTAAGAACTTTGTGTTTTTATATCGTCTGTTATTGCCACATCTTGCAGATCCCACAACATAGGACAGCAGATGACTTAGTTCAAATGATTCTCCATTGTTTTTAATATTTTTAACATCCCAAAGGGGGGGGAGGGTATTTATATGTTTAATAATTTCCAGATTTTTGAGTTGCTAGTCTGTTCAGTTGTCTGGAAAAAAATCTGATGGCTATTATTCATCTTTTTCAGTCGAAGATGATTTTGGACCTCTGGTTGGATTATTAAAGCAAAACTGCTCAGTTTTGTTTAGGCGTATTTTTACTTTTTGCTTATATCTAATTGAAAATAATGAAAAAGATAGTTTTTAAAAGCATTCCATTGACTTCCTTCTTTTGGTCACACATACGGATGTGGGAATGACCGTATGACCCACATTTTCTGACAGCAAGTTTAATATAGTTATGTATGTCTATATCTGCATGCATTTATCCATATAGCTATTTTTAATTATATTTAATTATTATTTTATTATATATAATAACATGCTATTTCTATAATAATAAATATTTTGGGGGTCAGGTCCTTAGATTAATATAGAGGTTGCCTAGCTTAGAAAGTATGACCTAGTGTCTCCCTAAAGTGGCTTTAAATTAATCCAGTCTCATCTGAGCAAATTCTTAATGTAGACTGTTGCAAGGCAATTCAGTCCTTAAGCAGATTTAATTTAAAATACTAAATAACAAAAACGTCAATAGTAAAGAAGAAAAATAGTCATGAACTGCATTCAAATAAGATGATTTTTTGCAGTCCTAAGAACATAAAGGAGCAATGAAGATTTTACAGGAGAGTATATGCTGAATGAAACTGAAGGTATTAGTGTCTTATGTTGATATGTGTTATCAACAGCAAGGCTGCAGTAGGCTTTTTCTTGAACTTATTGTTCTCAGTGTTTGAGGTTTGAGAAGTTCTGATGCAGCCTCATCTGTCAGTAGACCAATTATCATTTGTATCAATTATAAAATGCTGCTATGGCTTATTCCTTTCAAAACCACATTGGGCATGTATTTTTTATTCAAATGAATAGGGGTAAAATATGCAGTTGTATTTGTAGTCCATGGAAGAAAGTGACTATAATTGTCATTCTGGTGTTTTCCTTAAAGAGGCATTTAATTTAAGGCAATTAATTAGATTGGTTAAACTGAAGAATAAATTTTTAATGGGAATATGAAAAGAGACAGCCCTTATTTTTGGCTCCTGTCTGGAAAAACAAAAACTCTTGCTAGGAAGTTTGGTCGTGGATGGGCCCAGAAAGCTCAGGAAGCATCACATGCCAACATGTAATAATAATGCCTAGTGTCCTTTACACTCTCCAGCTAGTGAAGTGAGAAATGTATTCATTCTTTTAATCTCCTTGTGAAGTGTTATTTTCCCAAATTTACTGCTAAGTGAGCTCTGATACACAGGGCTTCATTCTCTTTCCCCTCCTGCCTACTTTTCACCGTTCTAGCTCCATTCTTAATTCTTAGCAATGTTATAAAAGGACAATTAAACCAGTGAGAGCACAAGGTGAAATGGATTCCACAAGTTACGTAACTGCCATAGTGTGCTTTCCTAAAACTAACTCCCTGTGAGAGATTATTTTGTTTAACCAAGAGCTAGTAGTGTTTCATTTGTAGAGACATGCTCCACCATGACTTCTCTTCAGAGATCATAGAATCATTTAGGTTGGAAAAGACTACCAAGTTCACTAATAAACCACGTCCCTAAGCACCACATCTACACATCTTTTAAATACGTCCAGGGATGGTGGCTTAACCACTTCCCTGGGCATCCTGTTCCAATGTTTGATAACCCTTTCAGTGAAGAAATTTTTCCTAATATCCAATCTAAACCTCCCCTGGCACAACTTGAGGCCGTTTGCTCTCATCCTAAATATCAGCAGGTGAGCCTCGAGTGCCTGCATTTTCAAGTTACTTTAAATATAATGTTCAATAATACACAGACCACAGTCCTTTTCCTCTAATAAACAACAGAAAATTTTCAAGGGATTGTGCCATAACTCGAGATGCCTATGAAAATCCACAGGAACAAGTAGTTTGTTGCAGTGCTATCAGATCAGTAAATTGAAGCAGTGAGTACAGAAACTCCTATTTCTGCACTGGGCGCAATTCGGGGCTGTATTTTGGACTAGTCCACTACACCTAATGTCTCTTTATGCACATGGATCGAAGGGCCACTTGTTAGTTCAGACCCAAATGCCCCCACAACATCAAGAATATTGCCAATTACTTCAGCAGCAGGAACAAGATTTGATTTAGCCCCCTTGTTTTTTGGTCACACCCGCATATATAACAAGGAGATGTACAAATCTTTCCAGCATCACTTGTGACATTTATCCTTCTGAGAAACTACTGTACATAGAAGCAGAATGTTTGTTTTTATGCTGTGATTTGACTTTCCAGATTCCCCTAAGAACTGTCAAGAGTTTGTGGCTCAGAGCCAAAACCAAGACATATAACACTCTTGTGAATTGCAGGGATAGGCCTTGTGAAAGGATAACTATGCTGAAATTTGGAACCAGCCTATTTACAATCTCTTTTTAAAAATCATGATAATTTTCTGACCAACCCTCAGGGGATGGAATTTTGAAAAACAGAACAAGAAGCATCAGACAGCATGGGATACTAAGCATGCATCATCAAATACGTCATATGTATTGCTGTTGTCTTTCTAGGTATGGCTTCCCAGACCGGAGAATGTGACTACATTAAAAAAAAAAAAAAAGAAAAGTGTTTTTCTGTAGAAAAGTGTTTTTCTGTAGAAAAGTGTTTTTCTGTTGTGTTCCTGGGAAATTCTTCCTTTCAGTCTGCAGCAGATCTGAGGATCCCTTTCTGCGGTTTCCACATCCAGTGGCCAAATTCATGCACGAAGCTATACTCCGGCTAAAGACTCTGACTAACGGCTCCTAAAAGGACAGAAATTCCTCTTATATTTGATGGATTTAAGATCGGATTGCTCATAGTGATACTACAGCATTGTTCCAGTCTGCTGTCATCAAGAGATATTTCACTGCTGGGGAGGCATTCAAATTTTCCAGCAAGGATTAAACTCAGCCGTGCCTTGATTTTATTATTTCTGTCCTGCTTTGGGAAAAGGATGAGATGCCCACTGACAACATATTTACAATCAACAAAGCATCTATCAAACAAAACTCGCTTGTGAAACAAGCAGTTAATCACCTCTTATCCATAAGACTTTCTCTTACATTTAATTAAAATTCTTACATTTTACCTAAGTATAGCAAACTTATTTTTTCCTACAGGAAGGTACAATTTTTGTACCCTGATTTTTCTCCTTTATAATACTGTGCGTGGTCCTGCACTACTCGTGTTGCATGCCACTGCGGCAAAAATAGGTTTCAGACTGAAAACCCAACAGGCCTGTTAGGCATATATTGTGCAATAAGCACTATGAAGTGCTTAATGCTTCAGAATCTACAAGCTAGTATTCTATATTGAAAGCTATATGGAAAGTATGTCCTACATGTCCAAGAGAACAATACTGTTTCTGAAGTCTTCTTAAAAATATGGGCCTACATCCAAAAAAAAAAAAAAAAAAAAAAAAGAGACCGTTGATTTGGAATTGATACTAGAGACATTTTAAAAGGGGTCTGCTGATCAGAAATTACTTATTACTTGGTCTCTGGCAGCATTCTTACGGTGGACATCAAAATTATTTAATTAATTAGTAGAGGTACTCAAAATTATAAATTGCTTATAAAATGGAAAGTATGAACGCTGCTATCTTCCAAGATTAAAATCCTAGTCAAAGAAATGCAATAGGTGAGTAAACTGAAGTAAAGTGGGAACTGATGGTAATTAATATGAGTGTTTTTTCCTGATATTATTTGCATACCTGAGTTACTGGTAAAAATTATGTGTATAATAATTGATTATTATAAGATCACAGCGTATCACTTCTGTAGGCATTAGCACACGGAGGGTTGAGATACATAACAGCAGACATTCATATAGACCTGAGATCTGCCCAGTGTGATCAACAGAAGAAAGGACTTTTAACTCCTGTGAGACCAAAGAGGCTTTGGGTATCCCATGCTGCCCAACCTTGGATTAAGATGCATAGTCTGGTATCCTAGATAAAGCAGAACAAAAAAAGTAGAGTTGCAAAGAGAGAAGTTGTGACAAATATTGCCAATTCACAATCAGTAGTTCGATGGCTAGGGCAATATATAGAAAGTTAGTGTCCAGCTAATTTCCAACCAGCTGGAAATGTTTGAGACTTGTGTGATTTTAACTTGGGTAATTAAGAAAATTGACTTAAAACTATCTATCTTCTTTTGCACACAGATTGTCCCAGAAAACTTCATGCTTTTGGTAAGGGGAAACTTCTCCACAGAACTCACAGCATATGCTTTTAGCTCTAACACCAGCCTGTGACAGACAATTTTACAAGTTGGTGGTTTTTTTGCTCAACTTATATCCTGCAAAGCTTTTAAGAGTGTCTTTTCTTTGTGATGTTTTCTGAAGGCCACATGGTAACAAGGCATCTAGATTTGGAGGCATTACAATTACTGCCTTTTTTCTATAATATATGTAATATAGGTGATAATTTATAAATATAGTGAGATATTATTGTACTGTAACATTGTGTCATGAAGGGATGGGATTGGTGAATAAAGAATCAGCTCATGCTAAATTAATTTATCACATATTTTCTTATAGCTTTTGTCTTCTGACCCTGATTGTATGTAAATGCACCTTAACATAAGGAAAGTTCACGTCCCACTAATTTATAGAATGACCTAAAACTTAATGTATTCATTTGAAATCGAATACACATAAAGGTCAGTTCTCCATGAACTCCAGTAATCCAAAATAATGTATCTTTCCACTTCAACATCTCACAGACATTTTAAGGTAGGATATGATTTTTTTTTTATTGTGGTGGGTTTTTTTACTTGTGGACAGAAGTTCAAGTGTGCCAGTAAATCGAGCTCCAGCAGGCTGTACACTTTTGAAACAGCAGGATTTCTCTCTTGACCACTTATGACACCTGCATTTTAGAACTTGCATAGTACCAAGATTGCTGGCTGCAGTGTGAGTGTGAAGAACATCTGGTCCAGCAGCAATCTTTTCTGTTCTCATGAAGAAGTCCTGAGAGCTAAACGTTTTTCTTTGTTTCCTCTTCCCTCTAATGCCTCTTAAATTCCGTAAGATTTTTATTGCCATGACACACTATA
This sequence comes from Larus michahellis, assembly GCF_964199755.1. Lineage (NCBI taxonomy): Eukaryota > Metazoa > Chordata > Aves > Charadriiformes > Laridae > Larus > Larus michahellis. The sequence continues at coordinate 61,969,553 of NC_133897.1, read as the reverse complement.
TAATGTCTAACTAGTATATAAAAGAGATGAACACCTCTCTGGATAAGAGCTTTGTAATAGGAAACCTATCAGCTATCCTCCCTTCTTCTATTATGGTCAACAAGACGTGTCAGTGAGTAAAGTGTTTGGTAACTGTTTCTCTAATACTGCCAATATATGTCCTTTCATTATGTATGCCTCTGGTAGCAAAGAAAGGGACAAATCCTGAAAAGTCTTTGCTAGTGCATAAAATGTCTCAATTCAGTTGACTTCCCAACAAATGAGTTGTTATTTCTCCTTTTGTTTCCTAATTTTATCTGCTTCCAAATTAAGTTGTCGTTTGTTCTGTCACACTGAATTCAGGTTGCCATCTTCAGACAAGCAGCACAGGGTGGCATTTGTGAGGAATCCAGTACAGTTTTCCACTTCGTAAGCCTGCACTCTTGGCTTAAGAGGGGGCACTGGAAAATGCCGGAGATGTTCATGTCTAGCCCCAAACCAGGAGCAGGTCTGCAGGAAACTTTTATTAAACTGTATTTTTACAGACAGGTGACAAATAATGCTGAGATCTTAATCCTCGCCTTTGTGAAAACAGTGATGTAGAAAGTATCATTTAAATTAAGTTTAAAGTACGTATTATATCAACTGACTTCATTGTAAATCTGAGCGTTCTTCCTCTGAAAAACAAGAACATATTGAGGAAATCCTACTTTCTGCTGACTTCAGAAGTTTGTTGTACATAAAACTCCAAAGTCTGCAAAAAAGAGAGCAAAGAAGGCCAAAATTAAAGGATGCTTTGCAAATGTGTATTTAGCCCGCAACCCAAGATAAGCTATCTCTAGATTTCTGTGAAGGTTTTTTTTTCGGTCTGAAAAAGAAAAAGAATTGCAAAATTACACAAGTTTTAAAATGGCATTATATAGGGAAGCTCATGTTCTTGAGAGAAATTTTGGGTAGTACAACCATAGGCAGTACAATGGGACTACACTAAAAAGTCTGGATTGCTCCAAAATGTAATGTGACCATGCAGCAGAAAGTAGAGCTACTTCAACCACAACTCTAGTTGCCATGTCTTGTTCCTGTAGCAAACACACACACACCAGTAAACAAGTACACAAACGGTATGAGTTCAGCTAATGCACCAGAGAGAGAGAGATGAATATAAAGGAGGGAGGAGGATAAAGTGCAGACCTTTTGTGCTTCCAGAAATTACTCTTGCACTCTCTAGAGCAATGGGAGGAGGACGCAAGATTCTCTGAAGCACAGTGCCTTTCAGTTGTTCCTCTTCTGCTCTCCATCTTCTAGAACTGACTCTAGAGGTTCAGGATAAGCCCTACATGACTTTTGTCTCCCTCTTTCTCTCAGTCAAAGTGAATAAACAGGAAAAAGATTGCAAAGCCTCTAGAATAAACAGTAAATGTAAATGTGGAAGTTCAGATTTGGTACAGTTTTATAAGCACTGCTACTTTGCATATTTAACCCTTGGCCTTGTCAACATAGAAGAGTTCCTTCAATATTACTAAGGTTTGGTCTGTAAATGTAATTCAGCTGTCAGCTATAGGTGTGTGTTGGGATTTTTCATTTTTTTCCTTTATAAATTTCTTTTCTTCATAAATTTCATATCTGGCTTTCCAGATACATTGGTATCCATCTTCTGATTCCCAAACAGGGCTTTGAACCAAATTCTGTCATTTATATAAGTTCATTGTAATGCAGTGCCCATTGGTTAACACAGTGCAAACAGATAATTGTTTAGCAAAAGCTGTTAGGACCACATGATCTTTGACACCTCCCTGGCTTTCTACTCACTTTCTGCAAAGGTGATTCAGCCACATCTTAGACGGTTAATTTTCCACTTGGAGTGCTTTTTGTTCAAAAAAGGCTTTTTGATGTTGCATTAACCTTGGTTTATGCTATTTAAAAATATATGCTAAGTTCACCAGCTGTGTATTTAAAAAGAAAAAAAAAAGCGGTCCATTTTTATTTGGTGACATCGCAAATATCTCCTTGTATTAACAGGACTTCAAAACGGTGCACCAAAAAGTTTCTGGAACGTTATAAAAGGAAGAAGAGAAAGGAAAAAAATGTCTTTCTGATGGTGGGAATCGAATTTCAGCTTGATAAAAATGTTTGTGCCGCAGTTTGAAATACAAGTTACACTAGTATTAGTGCGTAAGTCAGAGGTAAGTCAGAGGTAAGTGTGTAAGACTGTGGTGAAGGAAAAGGGTTACTCTCATTCCTTTCGTCCCCTAATTCCCTTTGCCTCATTTTACTTATCTTCTCTCAGCATTTCCTCTGCATTATTGTTTCAGTTTTGAAAGCAGCATGCTGAAAAGATGCCTGTATACATACAGTGTACAGTGCTACCCTACTGCTAAAGCAGAAAGGAAGAAAGCCACCTCTTTCTGCTAGACCTGAGTTCTCCTGATACACGCTGCCAGACAATCCCAAGGATTTTCAGACTTCTTCATCTACAAACAGTTATTAAAACCAAAGTAAAATAAAAAGGTAACACCAAGCTTTCCTATAATAGTCTAAAAAAAAAAAACCCCAAACAACAAACAACCAATAACAACAAAAAAACCAAAACGGCCCCCAACCCTGAAACCAAACATGCAATATGTTTCCCCTTTGTAGGTGGGCTAGCTCAGATTTATTGAATCTAATTCAATCCTGGACAACCTGCGACCTCTTTTGGTCAATTAACAAAATGAGCAAGAGGACAAAAGAACGCTGAAAAGACTTGGTGCAATCACCCATTGGGGCATTAAGCGAGGCTGATCTCTATTCCAGCACATCTTTTTAATTTAATTGCCCGAGGAAAAGTCTCTGTCTACTCTTACGACGTATTTTTTGCACATAAAATCAGATACTTTTTATCCTGCTATGTACAATGCCCCTTCCAAGATAGTATCTGAAAGGCATCATTACTGAATAAAGTACAGAGAAAACAAACTGAACAGTTGATTCCAATTATCTAAAAAGATCTGATTTGTAAAAAGTGCACTTCTTGAGATTCGCAGCAGCATGGCCAGTACCTTGAGCAATAATGTACATACTCCCCTCTTCCACTTGAAATCAGACATGTGAACAGCTGATGAATTACTGGAAGGTGAGCTTCAGTGTTAATGATGAAGAAGCTGAAAACAGAGCAGTAGTCTGGCTCTTATCATTCCCAAGGCAGAATATATTTGTATAAACCAGTATCCGTGAGCATTATTGGTTTTATTTTGCATGAGGCAGAACACCATCTATATGGCTGAAACACCATAGATATGTCTATGTACACACATCTCACTATCCCCTTCCGCATCAGCTCACAGGAGAGCTTCAGAAAGGAATGGTCACAAATTTTGGCATTTCCAATTAGGATTTTCTCCATCGCAGTTAAGCCAAGTTAACAGAGGGAGTGAAATAAGCCAAGCAGAAACGGAGCGGAATTTGCAGTGGCTACAAACAGAACACAAGCACATGCACTGTGCAAAATTGATGTAGGGTTTCACTGTGAAGTTGGGTTTTGGGTGGGTTTTTTTGGTAGGTTTTTTGTTTGTTTGTTTGTTTTCTAGATTTGTGAGGATGTTGCAAGGGAAACCATTTGTCTTATAGATGGAGGGAAAAGTTTTAAAGAGTTCAGAAAACACTTAAAGAAGAGAGTTAGGGGAGGCACACCGACGAGGCTGGGGCACCACACGGACCAAGTGCTGTGCCAGAGAGCAAAATCTGTGCAAAGTGTGTGTGCGTGTGTGTGTGTGTGCGCATTCCCTCCGTCTCTTCCTAGGAAACGCAGCTGTCAAGTGAGCTGTAAGCCGGACCCAAGGTATGCCCTGAACCAGCGTGCGTGCGTGCGGGTGCGTGTGTGCGGGTGCGTGTGTGCGCAAAGGCACGCCTCCTCCATAGCCGGGGCCATCCATCAGACGCAAAGCAGACAGGATTGTAGACAGGAGTCCAAAAAAGGGCACTCTCCGCGAGCTTTGATCGTGTCTCCTCTCCCGGTGCCAAGGAAACACACGCGGCCACACACGCACGCAGCGCTTTTTCTTGAAACAAAAGGCACACGACGTGCCCCTCCGCCCAGAGCCCTGCCCCTTACAGCTGATTTCTAAGAACTGCCCATAAACCCCCGGCACCACCGCCCCCGTCCCCCCGTCCCGCCCCCCGCCCCCCGCCCCACGCACCGCCCTCCCAGCCCTCCGTGACCGAAACATGGGTTTGGCGGGGGCCGGCGCTCCCCGCCGCGCCGCGCCGCTCGTTATTCATGGCGCGGGGCGGGCCGGCGGCCGCGGTCCTATATAGGACGGGCCGGGCGGCACAAGGGGACAGATGGGCGCAGAGTGGCGGTGAGCGGAGGCGGCAAAGAGAATAAAAAGACGGGAACCTTGCTTTCTTCATTTATTTCCCCCCCTCCCTCTGTTCCCCCCCCCCCCCCACCTCCGCTCGTTCTCCTTCTTTCTTTTCTGAAGCGTTTTTTGGACCAAGTTTTCTTCAGATCGTCTGGGCTTGGCTTTTTTAAAATTTTTATTTTCATTTTTACTTTTACAAGGCGTTTTATTTTGTAATTTATTTTTTTCCTGAGTGTTGTGGCAAAAACCCGAAAGTGTCAAGCCAAGTGATTCAGGCGCTCTGCAGGGAGGAGGGGGGGTAAAAAGAAGGAAAAAGTTGCCTTTGTTGCTGGCGAGCTCTCACTACCTTTATGTGACTGGGGGCAGGCGGCTGAAGAGAGGGTCGGCGTGTCTGCGCCGGCAGCGCCGCTCTCCTGCTTCCCCGCGCTGGTGGGGTTACGAGCGGCTGGAAGCTCCTGTCCCCGCAGCCCCCGCCGGCGGCGGCGCGGGCTGTGCGTGCCGGCGCCGGGCTCTGCCCGTCCCGCTCCCCGCCCGGGGGTGCGCGGGGGCGCCTCCCGGCGGCCCCCCTCCGCCGGTTGCCATGGTGCCGCGGCCCGGCGTGCTGTGGGCAGTGGCGGCGGCGGCGCTGGCGCTGCTGGTCCGGCGGGCGGCGGCGGCGGCGGCGTTGGCGGGGCCAGTGGTCCGCTGCGAGCCCTGCGACGCGCGGGCGCTGCAGCAGTGCAAGCCCCTGCAGCCCGACTGCGCCGAGCGGGTGCGGGAGCCGGGCTGCGGCTGCTGCCTCACCTGCGCCCTGCGCCCGGGGCAGCACTGCGGCATCTACACCGAGCGCTGCGGCGCCGGTCTCAGCTGCCAGCCGCGGCGGGAGGAGGCGCGGCCGCTGCAGGCGCTGCTGGAGGGCCGCGGCCTCTGCACCAACGCTACGGCGGGCGGCAAGCTGCGGGCCTTCCTGCTGCCGGGACCGAACGCTGCAGGTAAGGGGGCTGCGCCTCGGGGCAGGGGGCGAAGAAGCGCGAAGAGGTGGCATGCATGCGCGGCTCTTTTCTCGTTCGCTGCTTCCTTGCCTTTTTATTTTAATTTTTTTTTAAAAAAAAGTTAAAACGTAAGTTGCACGCAGCAGGAGGAGGGGGCGGCGCGGGCAGGCAGGCAGGCAGGCAGACCGACCGACCGACCGACCGACCGACCGACCGACCTGTTCCTGCGGAGAAGCCTCTCGCTCGCTGCCCGGCGCTGCCCGCCGGCTGCCGGCCCGCGGGGGGGCTTCTCGGGCAGCGGCGTAGCCGGCGCTGGGGGGTCGTTTTGAAAGAGGGGTGCTGTTACCGAAGGAAAGGAAGATTTACCCGTTATACCTTATTTATGTATATATCTGTTTTCTTCAACGCCGATGCTAAGAAGTAGCTTCCCGCAAGAGGCAGAGTAGCTGTTTTTTACAAAAATTCGGGGGGGGGGGGGGGGGGGGAAGGGATCGCGTGTTGCTCCTGCGGGTGCGTGGGGCTGCCAGGCTGCAGAGCCTGGATGGGAGGGAGGGTGAAATCCTCGCGATTTGTCCCCAGTGTTCCTGGAAAGAGGGTTCGAGAAAACTGGAGAGTGTGGGCTAACTTCTGCACTGCAGTGTGGCTAAGTCAGGGGAATGCTAAGCACAGAGAAAAAGAAGAAAAAAAAAGGGGGAGTTAAATGTGCCCCTGGCCCGGGAAGGGTGGTGACTCAGAACAAAGCGTTTGCAGAGCACTATTTAAGAGGGTTTTTGCCTGCACTGCAAATAAATCTTTGGTCAAACGAAGCTTTCCCGTACCTCTTGCATGTCTTGTAAATGAGACATTCACAGAGCAGGTTTTGTTTTGTTTGAAGAGGAAGGGACGGTTGGAAAAAGTTCCCGTTAGCATGCACTGTTGGAAACTTAAGACAGGGAAACTTGGGATTCAGATCAAGAAAGCAGAGGCCCTGCGTGCAAACATTTCATTAAACTGTTTGCTAACCAACAGCGAGTATGTTAACATTTATTTAATGGAAAACTGTGTCAAAAGGCTTTCCACTGTTTGCATTTTTAAAAAGCCAGGAGTTTTCAGCTAGGTTGCAGGGACTCTGGCTGGCCTCTCCTTAGCTGAGGAAGTGGCACCAGTGCGCCAGTTAACTATGGGAGTAGGAGATGCCTTATTATAATTACTTGTGTTCTGCTCCCAAGCTGTGACAATTTGAATGAGGGAGAGTTCGGAGGTACTCACGGAAGTTTTAAATCTCATTGGAACATGGAGCGGCTTCCATCATCACGTGAACCTGGCTCTGCGTATTAATCCTTGACATGAATTGGAAATGAGGGGCGTCTCTGCATACTTGGGAGTTGGTGCTGGGTAATGCAGGGGTAGTGTTTTAAATCGTGACTGTTAGATAAGGAGAAAGGGGAAGACAGAGCTGCACTTTGCTGAAAATCTTTCCATTTTCAGCCTAAACAATCAAAATGCTGTGTTCTGTTTCTGCATTCTTGTCTGAGGGAGAACTCAGATTTTTAAGTTGGTAGGAGCTTCGATTCTTTAAAAAGGGCAAAGTAGGACCCTTACAATTCACATTCAAGGAGTGAAGGTTGCAAACCTGGGGTGCAAGAAGGAAGAAGTACACTGAACCTGTGTGACACGTAGTGTGTCCCCCCTCACGGGGACTGCTCCACTTTCAGCTTTAAATTCAACACTCCCTGGTACACACTCTCCCTGAGCAGGATCACATCATCTCCCTTACAGCTAGGTCCTGCGTCATGTGCTACACTTTTGATCATTCCTAGTTTACAGAAATTGCTAGAAATCGGTATGAGGTGGTGTATGTTACAGTAGCTTCTTAACAGCAACTGTAGTAGGCCGCTAACTTACTTTACATGTCATCTTTTGGGGGCACAAAAGTGTTAAGTAGTACTGTGCATGTGCAACCCTTTTAATATGTTTTTTAAAACAGGGCAAGTAACTCTCATAGCAGCTTTGATTCTGTTTTGAGGGTACGTGGCACAAAGTTTTGTCAAACTGAGCTATTCAAATATGCTTTACAGTTTAAAATGCGGCATTATGACTGTTCCAAATTAAAGTGTAGGAAGTGCTATTGCAGTGGGATGGTCTGTCTAAACTGAAATGACCAGCCTGGCAATTATTTAATGCACATTAAGAATATTTTGTACTTATTTTTGGCAGAGGAGGCAAACTAATGAACTGGACTAGATCGCAGAAAAACTAGTACGCATAGTAGTTATAGTTAGGAGATTCAGGTTTATAACATTTTGTGTCATTTCTTGCAAACTTCATTGAGAACGTGGAAAAAAAAAACTCCACTGTTTAAAAAACAGGATATTAAACCACCGAAAATATGTTCAAATACCACTGAGAGTCTGAGTTAAACCCACAAAAGCCAGGAAATTTAGATTTAAGACTTAAACTTCCTTAATCCATTTGCACTGAGAGTTGGATTTTCCTGGTCAATTATGTCGATTGCCAGCAGTGGCTCCACTAAAACCACCGGTACAAAGATGTTAACTTGAATCCCTCTTCCTCCTCCTGTTCCTCCCCTGTTCCTGTGTCTTGGCAGTGCCACTATACTGCCTGCGTTGAAATATTTAGAGCCAATGGGCTACATGAACATGGGCTTTCAGGTTTACCGCTGAATTTCTTGGCTTTTGTGGTTTTTTTTCAGTGAGCCATCAAGTACAATTTTAATACAGATGTCCAGGATGTTCATTGCACATCAGTTGTCATTGTGCACTCACAAAATAATTTCCTTTAAGGAAAAAAAAAAAAAAAGAAAAAAGTGGCCAGCAGCCAAGGCAGGAACTAGTGGGACTTAGCTACTTAGCTGGTAGGAATGTCCAAACTTGAAAAATTCCCTGGAGGAAATGCAGACAGTTACAGTTACGCTGCAGGAGTCTCCTGAGAGGGAGAAATGCAGTGTAAGCAAATACCTCAGAAGGTACAGGAACACTGGGCTTATGCAGTATTTTGGAAAAATGTGCTTCTCCTGTATTTTTGTGGATGGTAAAGAGAAAATATTATTGAAGCTCGTAATGAAAGCACACGTTTGTCCTTTGACACCGTTGCAGAACGAATGGCATTTTTTTGTCCGTTATCTTTAAAATGTATTTTGTACACATAGAAACGTTTCTGATTTTAATGGCAGAAGAATGAAAACGTGCTATTTTCTTTTCCTCTTTCTTGTTCAGTACGTTGAATAAAATTAAGAAGGAAAAAGCATTAAGAATAGATAACTAGAACTGTGAAACTCAAGGTGGTAGAATGTGTTGTATTAAAGCCTTTTATTTAAAAAAAAAAAAACACAAAAAAACACAAAAAAAACCACAAGCAAGCAAACCGCCTTCCGGGGGAAGACAGAGAGTCACGCTACAGCCCATAAGTTACTCCAGCCCGCCGCCTTTAACTGAAGCGGATTCAGTCAGCCGTGGCTCAGCAGGCGCGGAGGGGAAGGCACCGCGCCGCCAGCGCCCGTGGGGCTGCCGTGGGCTCCCCCCTCCGGCGGCCGCCGCTCCGCCGGCTGCGCAGGCCTGCCCCCTCCTGCCGGCGGCGGAAACTGCAGCCGACGCCGAGGGGCGACAAACCGGGGCGGTGGTGGCTTGCAGCGGGGTGGAGGTAGCTAGTTGTCGGGTGCTGGGCAAGACGGCACGGGCGGTGCGGCGGGGTACCTTGCGAGGCTGCTGGGAGCAAGGGGATGCTTCAGCTACAAAAGTCATTGCTCGGCAACAAACGTGCTGATGCATGCGGAATGCTAAGTTGTTAATCTTTCGTATATTGCTATTTTGTAAAGGAAAGTTAAGCGCGTAGACTAATCTAGTGGCTTGTTGCCCTTCCAGACGCAGCTGGCAGTTAATTAACATTGTGTCTTCACTGCATTTGTTCTTCTTGAAGGAAATTCCAGTGATTCAGAAGAAGAAGACCGGAGTACCAGCAGCACAGAAAATCAGGCCGTCCCAAACTCTCACAGGGTGCCAGATTCCAAATCTCATCCGCCACACATCAAAATAGATATCATCAGGAAAGTGCAAGCCAAAAATACGCAGCGCTATAAAGTGGAATATGATTCACAGAGTACGGATACACTGAATTTCTCTTCTGAATCCAAACAAGAGACTGAATACGTGAGTACTTTTGTAAACGGAAAGGCATTTCTGAGCATCGGAGTGTGTGCGTGTGTGTATGTATATGCATGTTATGCGTATGACTAAATAAATAAATAAACTAAAGAACTAAATGATGGTAATTGTTGTAGCCATTTAGGGCATTCTGGCTGCTTAACCAGTGAAACTATTGGATCTGCGAATGCAGACTATTAGCAGACCAAGCAGATCACATTCAGAAAACACAATGATGTTTACATTGATACAATTATGATTTTCACAAAGTCATTTCTTGGAGATTGAAAGTTCTTGTTTCCCTCTATATTTATCACAACATTTGTGTGGGTGGACTTGGCACAGGTTTAATAGAGACATCATTAAATTTATTGGCAAACAGCATTATTGGGTTGCAGTGATGGGAAAAAGATGTTTCGCATTCAGTGTAGCGGCACGGTGTTCACACTCCATGGCACAAATCAAGGGAGATAAACTTAGGCTGGGTTGAAGATTAGGATCTTGACTGATCAGTCATTGTTTGTGTGATGTGCTGAACGCTGCCTCCACTTGCAGTCATCATTTGATGCCACTGCTTAAATGCAAAGGCTCACAGGCACACGAGTTGCCATTGCTTCCTGCTGACTGTGCCCAGTGGATCTGCAGGGCAGTTGGAGTGTGGTGAATCTGAGGGGAGAATAATTCTTCTTCCTGGACATCCTGGCTGATAACCCAGTGATTATCCATGTGCCTGTGCCAGATGACCTAAAAATTATGTCTGGATATGCTTTGGCATTTTGTCAAAACAGTTGTGGTGAAACCAGACATGGCTTCCCATCTGCAAAAGAAGTGCAAAATTGTGTCTGAAGAGGGCGTGGCCTCCAAGTTAACACGGCAAGGGTGGTGAAGCTGCCTGTGTAGTTTGTCACTGATGTCCAGCTGTCTAGTAAAAACATCTCAGTATCTGCCTTCCAGCATGTCCTCCTCCCAAAAATGTGAAGTAAACTGCCTACAGTAAATGAATGAACTTCGGTAGCTCTGAGGAAACAGGGTCCTGGTATAAATTAGGATGAACATTTCACTTCTGTGGTAGTTGGGCCCCATGAGCTGACTTACCAGGGCTGTTGGTGTCTGTAAGAACCAGAAATAAGCCCATCGGGGACAGGTGCCTTTGTCAGCAAATGCCCTTCTAGCTGTGTCTGCATGTTAGCTTTTGATATTGATCTCTCTGACTTTGGAAGCCTGCTTCAAAATAATAATTAAAAAAAAATCTCTTGATCTTTTTGGAGGCCTAACTCAGGACCAAATCTTTGAACGTGTGTGATTTGCAGTCAGCATGTCTGAGCAGTTTCATTTTTTTAAGGAACTGCCAATAAGAGCAGCAATTTAAAGCACAGGTTTAGAGCTTGTGAGGTTGATACTGAAAAAAGACATACAAAAGCAGCAAGGAAGGCCTTTGGTAATAAAAAAAAGTCAATTTTAAACTCCAGTAAAACGGTGGATTCTGTATGCTTCCAGATAATGACATGAAAGACACTTTACATGAGCAAACTATTAATATTACTATTTAAAGGTATAAATGTCTTAAAAATTGCACCAAGTGAGTCTTTGTGTTGATACAGCAGTTTAAACATTTTAAACGCATGCAATCATGCAAAAGAATTTTTTGGGGTTTCTGCTGAAGAAGCAGGCTGGTGGACCCAGTCAGTAATATGCCCAGACAGGAGTGTTGCTAAGTACACAGTTTGTAGGCTGTGACTCTTGAATCTCAGTCCCACTGCTGACACTGACTGCCTTCTTGGCCTCTGGCAAAACGTGAACTCCTCCACTCCTGGTTTTCTGACTGCAAAGTGGGGCTCGTAATGCTTTACTCCCTGCCCTGGAGGGCTGCAGTGAGAAATAATTAGTTGGCATTTGAGACATGTTCTTAAAAGTGCTTCTGGAAATTCTTTTTGGCTCATTGTCCCAGAGCTAATCCTCACTGCATTGTTGTCAGGCTTTCGCAGATGGAGAAAGTTAGGCAAAACGTGACATATCTAATGAGAATGTTGCACGCAACTGTTCCTTTGCATGGCTGCATCCGTTTGTTCCAGTTGAAACTGTGAATTGTTGTCCAAAGTTGCAGTATTTTTATAGATGCATATACATTATGACAAACTACTTGTTTTCAATTAAATATTTTTCATGTAACCTTTCAAATCCAGCAGAATGACAAAAATGAAATGGCATTAGGGAAAATCTACCAAGTGGTGTATTTCCAGTTGCCTGCCTTCTTTTCCCGCTTGGTGCAAGGCAAGATTTTCCAAACCTAAGTTATGTTATATATGATTGATTTACGTACATACTGGATAAGCCTTCCCATAGGTATATGTGACTGTGATTTCAACTGGAAAAGCCAGCCTGTGCCTCAGCATGGCATAGGGTCTTCAGCGTTTAGAAATCACTTAATCCTGAATAAAGCAGAAAGTCAGAATTTTATCTGTGAATGGTCTGCCTTTTCATATATCCAACCATCCCTTTTTTTTAATGGATTTGTTGGGGTTTGTGCTTCTTGCCCTTTAAAGATGTATTACCTCTTGCATGAAAGACAGCATTTGGGAATGAAGTTTCATCTGTGTTTTCTAAAATATGCTCGTTAACAGGGTCCCTGTCGGAGAGAAATGGAAGACACTTTAAACCACCTAAAGATCCTGAATGTCTTGAGTCCCAGGGGTTTTCATATTCCAAATTGTGACAAGAAGGGGTTCTACAAGAAAAAGCAAGTAAGTACAGAGTCTTGATCATTTCAATGAATGCACTTCACCTTTTCTGCATCTTTGCTGAAGGATCTTGCCAGCAAGGTGCATTTTGTATCATTTTACAGAGGAACTGGTTCATTTCCAGTTTTAGGACCTGATCTGATAGTGCTGAAGCTTGTCAAGTGGGGACAGTGTTTTTATTTTCTGTTGGTCATGACAACAGATTCATTTGAGAAACTTCATACCTAATCAACATAGATTGGCTAGTGTCCTAGATACTAATGCCTTTTGGTTTAAAAAAAGCAGTGCCTGTGTAATAACCCACAGAGCTAAATGTTGCAGTCACCATATGACTGCAATAGATCAATGCTTTGAATTGTAAATAGCTGCTTGAGAGTTCCTAGAAGAACTGCGCTGGATCATATTACAAAAAGCAACTTGAGAAAGGCATGTATCTGTCCTTTATGCGCGACACAGATCGCTTCCAAAATCCAGGTCATGTTATCGTGAAAGTGATACATCTAGTAGTTACTCTGCAGCAAGGGTGGCTTCTCAGCCCTCTTTGATTCTGGGGTTGTGACCTTTCTTGACAAGTGCAGACCTAAATTGCAGGTATTTATGCTTTAGTTGTGACGGGTTGAGCTATGCCAGCATTCTCCATTCAGTGCTGCCCTTGAAGCTCATTTAGGAACTTGGGGATGTGTGAGACGTGCCAGGTTCTTTGCCTCGTGTGCTCATCCGTTCTAATTCCAGTGTTTAGTTAGTGACCTGCCTCCAAATGTGTTTCTTGGTATAATTCCAAAATTTCCTGAATTGAAAAGAGTCTTCAAGATTTTCCTCAAGGCAAACCCTCTGTAAGGACAGATTTTTCTGTGTGGACCATCTTGCTCTCCCATTTGGGTTTACACAAGTCAGCCTCTCTATCTCTGGTAACCAAAGGAGTGGCTGACTCTGTGTTACCAGATAATGCAGTTCATTGGTTGGAAGTGAGAGGCTAACCTCTGACCGGGCAACCTTATTTTAGGAATGGTATCTCTCCATTTTTTGGCTTCCACCTTTCTTGGAAACAGTCTTTCCCTTTCGGGTATTCCCTGGAGCTCTGTGTTAAGCTGGTAGTGTCAGGTGGGGCGTTTTCAATAGGGGTGAGGTTTCCAGCCTCCCCTTCTGCCATCAGCCCAGCACTGACTGCACTGTTTGACCTTTGGTGCATGCTGCTGAGCTTGTCTATGCCCCACAGCTTTTCCCGAGCAGGTGGTGGCAACTCCCGAGCAGGGACAGAGTTTCTTTTTATTGTCTGGACTTTAGAGAAGCCCATGTCATCTGTGTCCCACTGCGTGTAAACTAGCAGAGAGCAGCGCTCGCATCTCGGTCTGCATTCGTTCAGAAAATACGTCGGACTGCTGTGTGGAGTGAGGCTAGGACTGTGTTTTGTGCCTGTGCCATAGCAGCATTTGCTTAGCTATCCTAGAACAGCACATCATTTAACTGTATTCAAGGCACACAAGCCCACTGTAGGCCCTTTCCTTCTCTAGGTATTACAGAAGACTGCAGATTGGTATTTACTTTGTTCAGTAGATTTTCCTTTCATCTGTCTTCAGACTCTGAGGTTTTTGCTGTGTTAGCAAAAAGGCGGTGGTTTGCATGCAGTCTCTGGCATGTGTATGTAGTAAATCAGCTTCACAGTAAGCACGTATTACAGTGTCTTACTTTTAAGGATGACTGTACTTCAAAGCGTAGTCATAGTTCGGCCACTAAGGCAGAGAAAAAGGAAATACGGAGGAAAAAAAACCAGGAAAGACAGATAATACTCTTACCTAGTCTTTGTTCCTAAAAGTTGATTTACGAGAATAAGGTGTCGGGACAGAGCAAAGACACGCTTCTGCCCTCCTGTGTAGTTTCTGTGCTGCCTAGAGACTTTCAAAGTGCTTTAGGAAAGGTTCCTGCTCTATGTTCAACAGCTTATCCGGTCAGCGAGCATAGAAGATGAAGGGGCACTTTCATACCTGCCCAGCCTTGTCAAGTGCTGCCAATTTACACAGGTCCAGTGGTTTCAATGGTAGTTTGAAACAGCTTGGGATATTATAGGAGATACCTACAAATGGAGCCCACGTGAGTAAATATTCTGCATGAAATGCTGCTGGAGTGCTTCCCCTGTAAATGAACCTTAAATCAGCCCTGGGAACAGGCCTTCACAGGTAGGGATTACAGAGGCAGGCTGCTTCTCACATGAACAAAATACAAACCAAAGATTATAGAGGCAGACTGCTTCTCACATGAACAAAATACAAACCAAAGATTATAGAGGCAGACTGCTTCTCACATGAACAAAATACAAACCAAAGATTATGTATATGAGTTGCCCTTGTAGAGTTAACTCCTAGAAAAAAAGCATCAGTTTGAGGAGAGGGCGAGTCCTGTCCAGGCTGATTTCACTGTCTGCAAGGCAGTGCGACAATTGTGTGTGTTTGGTTTTCTTTTTGGAGCATCAACATGTAGGTCCAATATTTTAGGCACCACAAGCAGGTGTCTGACCTCATTAACAGAACGCTAGACTATTTTATTGGTTTCCTTCATTGCTATTATTAGCAGCATTCAATCTGTAATTCAATTATATTCTGTTGTGACAACAAAAATCAGCATAATAGGTTAGGAAACAGACAGTAAATCCATCAAAAAATAAGTGTGAGCTAGGCATTTTTGATGCTGGAAACAGCTGCCAAAACCACTGCCTAGGATGATAATGTAGTAGATGTGTTGGCATCTGAAAAATTATGATCACCCTGGAAACCATTAAAACTCCTTCAGGAGGCGCTTCACATGTTAATATGTTCTGTCTTCCTGGTCACCTGCTTTTCCAGTCAAGTTGAAAGAAGTTATTTTTCAAGACATTTGTGGATATCTAGAAACTGACTTTTCAGGAACAACCATAGGGAATAATTGGCATATGTGAAAAAATTTTGAGAACATGAACTTATCTGTCAGGGTATAACATGAAAAATATTTCACACCTTGTGTTTACATATAAACTTTTTTAAAATCAGATATATTAAAATTTAGAGTTCTTAATAAATCACACACGTAATGTTGTACTATTTGACTGCAGTATATAGGTATATTTACATGGAGTAGGTTGATACAGGCACGTTTCTGCCTCAAGCATGGAAAAAAAGGTTCTGATGAAATCAGAATTATTATATGGGGCAATTACTAGAATTGCCCCATATTTGTATACTGGAGCCAGATACTCACCTAAATGTGAGCTGGCATCGTTCCACTGAAAACAGGGCTGGGCTTGGCAGGAGCCAAAACGGCCCGAGGTATATGTCAATGTTGTCTGCTGTCTGTTCCGGGAGACTACAGTTGTAGCTCCACGGAGAATTCTGGGCTGACCATATTCAGTGGGATACCATATGGGTTGCTGCGCCCCACGAATGCCTCTGCGGCACTTCTTTGTGGAAGGGAGAGGGGCAGGTGGCATGGAAGCTGGCAGCTGGTGTTTCTATCAGAAGTAATTATTGGATCCACCATGTGGGCAGTTTTCCAGCTTTTTGGACTTCTGAAGTCATACAGAAGAGCTGGGCAGAGCCTTGAAATGTATGTGGAGTAAAAATGCAGAAGAGCAGATTATTATTATTTTTTTCCCATACGCTAGCTGCTTCAGGATAAAAGCATCACTTTTGAATCAGCTTTACCTAATCCGAGGGCTGTAGCACCTCTCCTATGAGGACAGGCTGAGAGAGTTGGGGTTGTTCAGCCTGGAGAAGAGAAGGCTCCAGGGAGGCCTTGCAGTACCTGAAGGGGGCCTATAAGAAAGCTGGGGAGAGGCTGTTTGCAAGGGCATGTAGCAACAGGACGAGGGGCAATGGTTTTAAACTAGAGCAGGGTAGGTTTAGATTAGACATTAGGATGAAGTTCTTTACAATGAGGGTGGTGAGACACTGGAAGAGGTTGCCCAAAGAGGTGGTGGAGGCCCCATCCCTGGAGACATTCAAGGCCAGGCTTGATGAGGCTCTGAGCAACCTGATCTAGTTGAAGGTGTCCCTGCTTACTGCAGGGGGGTTGGACTAGATGACCTTTGAGGGTCCCTTCCAACCCAACACGTTCTATGATTCTACTATGGACAGCACGGCTGAGCGGGTAGTACAAAATTGCAGATTGGAAAAGGTAAATTGTTTCATCACAGAGCATTATTTCAGCTGTAGAATGACCTAAGGGTTTCGTTTTCCAAATGGGTTGTCTAGAAGGAATTAAAAAATATTATTAGTAGGGAAGGTGTTCCTACAGACTAACTTCATGTTGTCGTTAATTCTGAAAATTAACTATGCAACCGTAAAAAGCAATCAAAAACTCCAACAACATGAGATAACTCTAATTGATCATTTGTTTTGAGAGTGATGCAAGCCTATGAATCAGCGAGAGTTGTGTAACATACTTCATATAGTACTTCTAAAAGGGGAGGCTGTGTTACTATTATTAGCAGAAGTGTAGTTTCATTGCCGAAGCGCCAGGCTGGCAGCCAGAAGCCCTGTGCTCTAATTTGGGCTCCATCTGTGCCTGCTCTCTTGGGAAAAACAACTCAAGAACTGCTGCCTCAGTTTCCTTTTCTGTAAAATTTAAATTATGCAAAGGCTGTTGTTTATGAATTCCTCAGTTTGAGCATGAAGAATTTAAGTCACTAAATGTTAGTACCACTTAAGCTACAGTCCAGTCCAGTTGCCACCAAAATTGAAGGAAAATTTCCCATTGACGTCAGTGGACTTTGAGCAGCCATTCACGGAAATCTTGGAGAATACATGCAAGCCCTAGTCAGGCTTTTGAGACAATAAACGTAAGTTGTAAAACTTAGGTTTAAAGATTTAGTACAGAAAAACAGTCGAACATGTAACTAGAACTCAAATGCAGCTAACGGTGTAGTTCAGCAAATTATTAATGTAGCTGTTCTCTCAGTAGGTTTGAACTTCTTCACCCTCTCCTAAAATAAGCTGATACGTACTTTAAGCTTGATCTTGTCATCCTGCTGCCGTCCATTTGCATAGAGCTAATGCATAAGGACTGCAAATTCAAAGAGAAGGCATTGTATATTTCTGCGTTGGGCTTGTTACTCAAAAATATATCATGAGGGTAGTAGATTAACTTGCGGTTACGGTGATTAACATTACTTCATTTACTCTAAAGGAAAATGAACAAGATGGAAGGTTGTTCAGAAGTTTGTGTCTAATGTGTGATCTGCTCCCATCTCTCTCTCACAACTTCTTTGTGAAGACTGTCTGCCCTCCTCTGTGCTGCCACAAATTAGTTGGCTCAGGGCCCAATGCGCTGGTGCAGGCTGTCCCCAGGAATGACCTATATTCACAGTTCTGTCCAAAATACCACCCTTTTGCCTGAGGTCCTAAACCAGATGTGGGAAAAATCAGGCACTTTAGGCAGCATGTGAAGCCCAGTACTTGCTTGATGTTTACTTGCGTACCTGCACGTGGAAAAGACACTTAGCTTTGTGAGCCACTGCCATACCTGCATGGGAGATGGGGCCATTTATATTAGACTCTGGAAAACAAGCAGTTGAGCAGTAGCAGCAAAGTTTGCCCGATTTGTACCAGCCTGAACCTTTGAAATACTTGAATTGCTGTGAGTGTGATCTTGGAGGCAGCATTTGTTTGGCTTACAGGATAGCCTTCACAGTGTTGAGGGTCATAAGTGGCTTCAGTCTAGCCTGTCTTCGGTTGTTGTTGGCGGTGCAACAGATGAAACCTCCATCTTTGAAAACCTGGGTATATTTGCGTCACTGCCTCCTTTGTAAGTATGTCCTGACTAAGCAGCCACCTTTGTTAGCATCTGCAGAGAATCCTGTATCACCAAGTCTCAAAACTTGGCTGTATCTTGGTAATGAGGTTGACTGTGGCAAACCTAGTGAGATAATCTGTCCTGGAGACACACGTCTTTTGAGTGGATGAAAACCTTGCGGGGTCCCAGAGGTTCACAGTATCTAACTGTGTCCAGGGTTGCATACTGAATGCAACCTGCAGCGTGTCATCTCCTTTAGTGTCGTTTTTACCATTCTTGGCTCCTTGGGGAGAGCATTACTTAGTACATACAAAATTTTATAATGCATTTTTACTGCATTACTGTTTCTAAAGAAGTTCAGCATCTTTTCCAGCGTCTAGTGGTAGTTTCACGTTGGTCAGCATTGCTGGCAAATTCCACCAGCCAACTTCTAAAGCTGACATAGGTTATAGACTAGTCTATAAGCAACCTTATTTATAGGAAAATGTACGTGTAAAGTTCTAGTACACCTACAAGTTTGTTGTAGTGATACCTCCATTACAGAAGGATTATGTATCTGTTAATAAATGTCAACAACAGTATTGAAATTGCTCCAGCAAACAAATGCAAGCCAAGGGTGTTTATTGCTGCAATGACTCTCTGCCAGATCTGTGCTTTAGTGTAGAACGAATCTGTTAACTTTTCTTTCCAAAGATGGGTCCCAGTCATCAGCCCGTACTGTTAACAAGTAGTCTTGGTATTCAAAGGGGGCAACTGTGCTGCCTAATGTAATAGGCAGTAGTTCATAAAGGCTGTTTCCTGGTATTTCTCAGAGCAGTTTTGTTCCGGAGTAATTAGACTCACAGGGGTTGGTGGGCAGAGCAGGTAAGCTTTTATTGTCATACTTTGTAGTGGTAATATTCTGTTTGATTGTCAGGTATGGCCAGGATATGTAAGTGCAGCTATCAAATGAGCGGGAATCCCTGCTATATAACACTAAGAGCAGAGAAAACAAAAATAATGTTAACTGGGTCTTTTACTCTGTTTCAGTGTCGCCCATCCAAAGGCCGAAAGAGAGGTTATTGCTGGTGTGTGGATAAATACGGACAACCGCTTCCCGGGTATGATGGGAAGGGAAAAGGAGATGTCCACTGCTATAACTTGGAAAGCAAATGAGGGCTGGGTGCCAGCTCTTCTGGCATCTGTGCGTGGCCACCGGAGCTCGCAGAGACCTTGGAGGGGCTGGGCAAACACTGTGGACTGCGTTATGCGTGGAGTAACGAGCTCTGCCTCCTGCAGCGGATGGGGAGTCGCAGCCTCTGCGGACGCTGCTGCAGCTGCACCCTGTCTCCGACACGCGTTGGGCTTCCTTTAGGACGTGTAGGGAGCTCTGAATTCTCACGTAAACCTGCACTATTGATACCCAGAGAGAAAAACAAAAGGCACTTCAGAATGGATTCAGGGAGTCTCCACTGACTTTTTAAAGAACGGCCTGTGACCAATTTGATCCCGAAAGATACTGTTTTTTTATTTTAAAGAATTTATAGATTGTAAGCTTGTAAAAGTATTAAATTAAAAAAACCAACAAAACAAAACAAAAAAAAAAAACACAAGGATTTTTTAAAAAAAATAAAAAAAGCTTAAAGGTTAAGCTTTTTTTACAGGTCTGACGGGAAACATTTTCACGGGTAAAAAGTTTTATAGAAATCTCAACTTTTTAAAGAAACATATTTCTAAAATAAAGACATGGCTATTTTTTCTGTAAAATATATTATGAATATTCTGCTAGTCTGTATTTAATATAATTGTTTTTTAATAAACTTTATTTAAATGTAACATGTGAATACCAAATACTACACAATAATTCTAGTGTATACTTCTGTATGCAAAGAGAAAATAAGGATATGGAATGATTTACAAGTATGTATAGATCCATATGCACACACAGTGACCTATTATAGATAATAGAAATGAATTTGTGGAGCAAAAGAAGTGTTTGGAGAAGAGATTAAGTTTTGTTAATTGAAGTAACTACAAATACCAAGATAATATTTTTTTTTATTGTTATTATTTTATTGGTTTTTCTAATGTACCCATCACTGAATTATGCCACTGGAAAGGGTAACAGTTGCACTGAAGCTCTCAGTAAAGCATTCTTCTGTCTGTCCTTCGCTTCAGGGCTTGCGTTTCCTCCGTTTCTTGCTCACACTAATACAGGATATTCACGGACAAAAAATTGCTATTACAGTACCACCCTTCTATTCGCTTATTTATTTTGAAAAGCTGTATCTATTCTGTGTTGTCTTGGTGCACTCTACCAAAGCACGTATTCTGTATGGGGAACTCCTGTTGAAAACAATGCTGACAAGATGGGGGATCGTGGTTGAGACCCCCAGACTTCGTTTATACTACACAAAATTGTTGCTTGCGTTGACATTGGTAGAAATTATTTGCCTGCATCTAAGCATAGAATA
The DNA here is from genome assembly GCF_964199755.1 of Larus michahellis. Lineage (NCBI taxonomy): Eukaryota > Metazoa > Chordata > Aves > Charadriiformes > Laridae > Larus > Larus michahellis. The sequence goes on along the minus strand of NC_133897.1, from coordinate 61,949,173 downwards.
AGAATCATTTGGTTTAAATATTTAAAGCAACTCTCTGCCGTGATGTTATATGTCCTTTTAATCGGAAGACAAGTGATTTGGTTTCGTTATGGTATGTGACGCTTTCACATAAGGAGGACTTTGACAGCATTATTTTTTTTTTGAGGCTGATTGTTTACTGAACTTCGTGACAAATTCTGTATGACAATGGAATCTGGATAAGGAAAGGTGGCCTGTGAAATGTAACATCTCTCTGGAAAGTAATGCCATATTTTGTATATGTATTTATTTATATATTTTATATAAATATTTTATATATTTATATAAATATATAATATATTCTTCTATGTGTCACTATAAATGTTTGATGTCACTGTAGAAAAAAGAAACCATCAACACTGTAATTTCCTGTTGGGTTGGGAGCTCTATGGAGACTGAGGGCAGCGTGTTCCCAGACGATGGGGCCAGGGGTTGTGCTGACGGAGGGGGCACCACAGGGCCGAGGAGCCCGTTCCTCTGTGCCCCGTGAATTACAACTACCCTTGTTCCTGCCAGCAACGGCAAATGTCTTGAAACTGTGACGTGGAAAGGTTTTGGGTATTCAACTCGGCAGGCTCAAGATGGCCAATCCCCATAAATCAGATGTTTAAAGCCTCACCCTGGAATGAGTTAGTGGAACCGCTTTGTGTGCGTTCTGCACATCTTCCTGATTTCTGTCTGATGAATTGAGTTCATGTTATCATCAGTACTGAAACTTTTTAACCTTACAGTAAAGAAAAAAGTACACATGGAGTGATGCTTACTCCAGGCTAATACAGATTTCCTGACAGATGGCTACAGAACGCTTTGTGAGGTGAAGATTTACTGCAATATTTTTTTACTGCTAATGCAAATGTAATGCCTGCAGAGATTTGTCGGCAAAAAAATAAATGCTGGGCCTTTTTTTTTTTTTTAAGTTGTAAACAAGTTCCTTTCAAATAATTTCACAGAGGGAAGAAAATTATATACACAACAATATTTGGGCACATAACCATGGATATGAAAATAGGGGATTCATGAAAGTGAGTTAGTATTTTGCCTTTTTTTTTCTTGTCGCTATCTTGTGAGCCTTATGAAAAGGAAAAGAAGCTTTTCATCAAAAAAGGTGGATAGCTGCCTTGCAAGCCACCTTTTGACAGTATGCCAGTTGTTTTAACAGCCTGTGGCAGTATTCCTGATTGATGCATTTTGTCAAGTTTTTAAGCTTTTTATGTTTTGCTCTACCATTAAAACCAAATAACTATGGAAGAAGCTGGCTAGTAAAGGTCATTAAGTGATACTAAATTCTCTAATCTAAACCTTGTTTTTTAAAAAATAATACATCTCAAGGAACTCAGACTGATCAAAGCAAGCAATCTGTCACATTATTATTTAGGCGTTTTTTAGGAAATTGCATTCAGCTCCTTTAGTGGTACTAATGGTCTTCGCTATGTAATAGAGAAAACACACAGCCATAAGGGCAAAGAAAAAAAGAATTATGTAGTTCTGCAAGTCAGTTTAGTTATTTTGCTTCCAACAATTGTCTATAAAACAAAGACTGTCTAAAAATAGCCACCCCCCCCAAAAAAAACCCCCACTCTCCTGTAATTTAAAGCTTCCCCTTTTTCAGAAGTTGCCTTTTAGATATTTTTTACAAGCACAGTTGCTTGCACTAGTATTGGATACTTCCCGTTGTCTATCTAATGTTCCTGGCAGCTGGTATTCTTGGTATGAAATGCAAAATAACATTATTTTTCCCAAAAAAAAAATTCGTCCTCTAAAATGAAGAGAATCGGTGGCTTTTTCTCCTTGTTTCTGTTTTTGTTTTTGTTTTACATTCCTATTTCTATGAAGACAAGGGTTCAATTCAATAGACAAGTTACTTGTAATTCAAAGGTTTTTCTCGTGACTGGGAGAGCCAGGCTGCGATTCAAATAAAAATATGTGCGGGCTACATCCAAGCAGCAGAGTATGGGCAGCACGGAGCAAATGTATGGGTCAGGATCAGTTCAGGGAAGGTCTCCTTCCATGCACAGGTTAGAAACATTTCCTGCTAAGAACTGCAATGATTGGAGGACTTTGGTTTTGGTGGCAAAAATGGAACCAATGCATTCAAAAAATACCTCTTGTTTTGGTGCCTTCACTGCCTTCAGCTCAGGTATTTTGGTGTTTTTAAGTGAACATTTTTTCAGCTTTTTTTTCTGATTTTTAACAAGCTTTTTCAAAAACCTTATGTGATATGGGTAAATGTTATGAAGTCTCAGAAAAATCCTTGTAACTGCTAAAGTTATTTACGTGTCAATTATGTGCATTGGAAGGCACTACAAAAGCTTGTGTGTACTGCAAAAGTTGCTGATTTCTTTTTGAGCATATTTAATCTCTAGATGCTACATGGGTACCATATGTAGCCCAGATTGATGTGGTAAGTATTTATTTTAACCAGTGTAATAAATAGTTACATAAATCCCTGTAATTGACCAGAATGCAAGTTCAAGCTGCCTGCAGGCAGTTCTATTATCTTTCGAACTACTTGAGAAAGTTCCCTTTTTTAATAGACCTACTGTGTTATAGTCTCTTGAGCTCAGAATATCCTTTTTCACCTTTTTGGCATGCACGCCCTTCAGGGCATAATGTTAGCTATTTGTGCACAGGGGAAGGAGGCTTCAATGAATACCAAAACCACAGAATTAATTAGTTTTTAGTACAGTCTGAACTTCTTATGACTAAATTCCATAGAAACCTTAACACAGCGTAATTCTTTATTGAACTGAGCCCTAAATTTAAGTAATGGTTTTACAAACCTTTTGGGAAATCATTTTTTGGTATCTCTAGTCGCTCTCTAAAACTGTGTAAGCAAGGATGGCTCCACAGAGATTTTACGTATTAGCAATAGGAATTATATTTAAAGTATGAGAAGCGGTGAGCAATTTTCCTGGATGCCAAAGCATATTAGTATTCAAAATGAAATGTTTGTATGGGTAGCTGTTTTGAACGTGGTTGTATTAGGTTTGCATGGCAAGGTTCTGGTAGTGGAGGGGCTACAGGGGCGGCTTCTGTGAGAAGCTGCTAGAATCTGCTTCCACTATGTCTGATAGGGCCAATGCCAGCTGGCTCCAAGATGGAACCACCACTGGTCAAGGCTGAGCAGATCAGCGATGGTGGTAGCGCCTCTGTGAGAATGTATCTAAGAAGGGGGAAAACATCCCAACTGTGCCATTACAGCCAAAGAGGCGAGTGAGAATATGTGAGAGCAACAACTCTGCAGACACCAAGGTCAGTGAAGAAGGAGGGGGAGGAGGTGCTCCAGGCACCAGAGAAGAGATTCCCCTGCAGCCCATGGTGAAGACCACGGTGACACAGCTGTCCCCCTGCAGCCCATGGAGGTTAATGGTGGAGCAGATATCCACCTGCAGCCCATGGAGGACCCCACGCTGGAGCAGGTGGATGCTCCAAGGAGGCTGTGACCCCATGGGAAGCCCGCGCTGGAGCAGGCTCCTGACAGGACCTGTGGAGAGAAAAGCCCACTCTGGAGCAGGTTTGCTGTCAGGACTTGTGACCTGGTGGGGGACCCACGCTGGAGCAGTCTGTTCCTGAAGGACTGCACCCCATAGAAAGGACCCACGCTGGAGCAGTTCATGAAGAACTGCAGCCCATGGGAAGGACTCACGTTGGAGAAGTTTGTGGAGAACTGTCTCCATGGGAGAGACCCCATCCTGGAGCAGGGGAAGAGTGTGCAGAGTCCTCCCCCTGAAGAGGAAGGAGCAGCAGAAACAACATGTGATGAACAGACCACAACTCCCATTCCCCATCCCCCTGCGCCACTCAGGGAGAGTAGGTAGAGAAAATCGGGAGTGAAGTTGAGCCTGGGGTTGAGGGAGGGGCGGGGGAAGGTGTTTTAAGGTTTAATTTTTGTTTCTCATTATCCTGCTCTAATTTGGTAATAAATAAAATTGATTTTTCTCAAGTCAAGTCTGTTTTGCCTGTGACGGTAATTGCTGAATGATCTCTCCCTGTCCCTATCTTGACCCACGAGCCTTTCGTTGTATTTTCTCTCCCCTGTCCAGTTGAGAAGGGGAAGTGATAGAGCTGCTCTGGTGGGCACCTGGCATCCAGCCAGGGTCAACCCACCACAGTGGTCCTGCTGCACCTTCAGGAACTCTTCACATCTCTTAATTTCTATCAGAGTAATACGCTTGCTTCCTGCATTAGAAAGGACCCCTTTCACTTCCCCCACTCCCTCTTTTTTTCTGAGAGGTCCAAAAATAAAATCCAACAAAGGGTATCAGAGTATTCCAAGGGCAAGCTTTTTGTGCTCGCTATCAGTAATGGCTTCATCTGCAGGGTGCAAAATTCATTTTGTTTAAGGGCACTAGAAGAGAAGTGTTTTGGTATGTCCAGTGGACCTGGGTATCTTCTTCCACTGGAAGGTATTTAGCCTTCATTTGATTTTGGAGTTTCCATCCTTGGAGATATTCAAAAGCCATCTGGACATGGTCCTGGACAACTGGCTCCAGGTGGCCCTGCTTGAGCAAGGGGGTTGGACCAGGTGACCTCCAGAAACCCCTTCCAACCTCAACTATCCTGTGATCCTATGAACCTGTCAGGATGTGGCAGCTCGGTGTCCAGAGTTCCAGTGCATGAGATTGCCTACATTATACAATGCATTGATAGAGAAGACGTTACTTCTTTTTCTGTTAAAATGGCAAGTAGTGCAAATTTGTTGTTCACCAGAAGTTTTGGGTTTAAAACTCTGCATTTTATGTATTATTTCTTCCAGTTCAGATTTTGAAGATGTAGAAGCACATACACCAGCTTTAGAGAAAATCCCATTGTAAAAACCTTTGCTTTTGCTTTTGTCCTGTACATGTATTAAAAAATGCAAATGACTTCAAGGCTGAAAGTTCCAGCTGAAAAAAAAATGGAGACCAGGTATTAGCAGAAGCAAAGGGTAATGCTGCAAATCTCAGTTTATCCTTGCAGAATGCATGTCCTGCTGCAGTATGTACGCTGGCTTTCCACTTTTGCTGACCTATCAAAATTCCTTAAGAGCCTTTCTCTGTCATAGCTAATTTCACCCACCTCTCCCTCTCCGTAAGTGGGGATGGAAAGAAAGGCAGCGAAGTTATTGCTGCAGGGAGCAGTTGAGATTTCCTCCAGAAAAACCTGTGAAGCTGAAGAAAATGTCGTTGAGAAGGCTTTCCACAGCCATGTGTAGGACCTTCCAAAAATGGGGTAGTGAAGGGACTTGCTTATGAGAGCCAGGCTGAGTGCGCATTTCCCTCACTCCCTGCAACTGGAGAGCAGAAGCTATTTTTGCCTGCTTATGCCACACAGAGAATATTCAAGGTGAAGACTCGTTTCCTACATCCGGTACATATCACATAACGTGCACACAGTAAAAAAGACCTAACTGACTGAGCTTGGAAAGTTGATTATTGCTTTATCACAGGGGTGCCACACGCAACCTTCGGCCCTGAGATCCTGTCATGCATTTCCACAGCTGCTGTTACTCTGCTATCAGTGATCTGTTGCTGCCCTTCTTTTTCTGTTCCCCTTGCTGCAGCTAAATGGTGAAGGCCCAGCTGCGAAAGCAGCAATAAACCGAAGCCACCAGCAAAGAGAAAATACGAAAAGAAAATTATGATATAGCCAGCATTTGCTCTAGGCTTCCAGAGACATCCCACACTAAGATGCTTTTCTAAGGAACCTCAGTGTCTACCCATGAGCCCATTGAACTACAAAGCACCATCAGTGACAGAAAAAAAAAATCACACATCACCACTGGCATAATTATGCAATTAAAAACCTCAGTGTAGACACAAATGGGTGCTTAACAGGAGGAGAGCAGGAGGAAAGACTGCCTGCGCTATGTTCTGCAGGGTAGAACTGAGCAGGGGGGCTCTCCTGGAATGGCTGTGCCTGCTGGCCAGGCACTGTACCTGCTGGGCAACGTGGTTCGTAAGGAAGCAGCAAGGAGACAAGCATGTGTGCAGCCCTGCCTTCCCCTGCATGCCCTTGTCTCTGCTGGGCTTCCCATACAGCCACTCAGAGGTGATAATCCAACACAGAGTCTGAAAAGGCGAGCAGAAACTTTTTCAAAATTAGACAGACAAGAGCTGGAACGGGCTACATTTAGATTTGTTCATTCGACCTTATTTCAACATCTACGAGCATCCTTGCTCCCACATCTCTCCTGCAGGAGGTTGCCCCTCTCCCTGGGCCCTCAGAGTAGCTTACTAGCAGATGAACTTTGCACCCTGGGGGAGGAGGTAGGTCAAGGGATGAGGAAAGGAGGGAAAATAAAATAAAGCCCTTGTTTGTTGACAGAGATATCATCAGAGCTGTTTTCATTACTCAGAGTGCAAGTGCTGGTATGTCTGAGCTCCTGCTCCACTGCTGTTGTTTTTGGTACTTTCTGGTAATACAGAACTAACCGGCTGTGCAGATTGTCTCCTTCTTTGTCCCCTTCCGCCTTTACCTAAATGCGACTAGGTAATATAGGGTGACAAGTCAGTAAGAGAAGCCCTCTACTTGCCCCAGCTCTGCTACTGTTACTCACTATATACTATCTACCCAAGTCTTAAAGAAGGCAAATGTGCCTTCTTTGTTGTGTTTGTTAAGACGCTCATACCCCACTTTCCTCTGCGGTCTGAAGCCCTGCCTGATTCTCAATGCAATGTACAACAAGTGCGTAAAATAATTGATCCATAAATATGAAATGTGTCAGCAAATAGAAAGCCTAGAACCTGTTGTCAGTGCAGCCTGGGGAGGCTGTTTAGGCTAGTGGTTTATCAGTGAAGTGATAGCCAAGGAAAAGTAGACCCACTTCAAAGGTGTTGTCTAAATATAGAGATAGGACTTGTCCATTCGACATGCAGCATGGGCTAGAGACTAGCTTGGAATGAGTCACTTGGATCCTTTTTTTTACAGATACTTTTTATTATTATTGTTATTATGGGTTGGGCAGGGATTAGACATTGGTAGTGTTCTGCAATAGCAAGACAGTGATGTGGGTAGAAAAATAACGTTTCTATTTCTGCAAAGTCAGTGCTGCTATACTGCTGGTAAAGCACAAACATCTTTGGTTCTGACTTTGTAGAAAAAAACTTCTCTGTTTTAGTATTTAGTACTTAGTACTATTATTTATTTAGTGTCTGATGCTATGGGAGCTAAGCTCTTTCCAGGAGTGCAGAAAATCCTGTGACAAGCCTCTGCCATGTGCCATTCTTTTCCATCCCACTTTTCTTCCCATTGAGGAAAGAAAGCTATATGTGACGCATTTTTTGATTGCTTTTTTATTTTGTGATGTGTTTAGGACTCTCATTAGCAAATGCAAGGTCAAAGGAATATATTGGTTTTGGAATGAACAAGGCTAAATCTTGACGTGCTTCATATCTGCTTGTGTTTTGGGCTGGGTCTGTAGAAAGCTGTTCCCTGCCTAAGCATTGCCTTTGCAGAGAATGTCTTCTTATGGTAGAAAAGTGACAGAAATGCTGATGGGATTTCAGTATTAGTGTTGGCTGCCCTCCACCCCCATTTTCTTTCTCTCCTTCTTTCTCTCCCCTTGCCTCCTGCCAGCATTAGCCTACACAAATGTGTCTCTGCTGTATCCAAAAGTGATGAGCAGAACTGACACAGTGTGAGCAGAGCCCAATACCAGGTGACTGTAGGTTGTCTCGGATAGCTTTAGGGGAAAATGAGGCTAGAAAATAAAGTGCATAGGGCAGTGACCTCATTTCTGTGCTACGAGCATTTTGCAGCTGGCATTAGGCCAGGGGCAAGAGGAGGCATGGCTGGAACAAACCCTGCTGCAGCAAACCTGGCAGGGTTTTGGCAGGAAGAAGCACAAACTGGGTAGGTAGGGTTCTCAGATAACATGAGCTAAACATTACAGATGCTCACCTAAGACCTTCCCACCAATTAGTTCTTTTTAGGTGGGGTAGGAGGAGTGCAAGAGGGTGTGAAGGGAAGGAGATGAAATAACAAGGAACAGTACATCCCCTTTACACATCCAGCTGCATGCCAGGTGACCTGAGTTGCTAAGAGCATCCTGCGGCACCTTCCCTGTTTCCTCACTCATTCCCACCAGGCTTGGCTTGCCAGTGTAGGTGGGACCACCGCAGCAGGGACACACTGAAGCCAGGATTGCCAGCTGACACATGCCAAAAAAAAAAAAAAGCGCCCCCACAAACAGAAAAAAAATAACAAAACCAAAGGAAAACTACGGACCTTTGATTTCTCACCCTATTACTGAGGCTGATCATAAAAATCAGGACAAATCAAAATGCATGGCATCTATAGTCTAAAAGTAGTCCAAGCTTCTGGCAGCACTGCGATAGGGGAATTAAAATTTGCCTTCTTCGCCTCCTTGCATTAGTCCTAACCCCAGTATGCAGAAAAGTCTGGCCCAAGTCAGACAGCCCATCCCAGAGCAGCTCAGCAGAAGTCTGTCCTGGTGAGTCCTGGCAAGATGTCACATGAGGCCAGATTGCAGATGAGGCGGCACTCCTCCCCTGTTGCTTTCAGTGGGAGGTAAGGAGCTAAATCCCTCTAAGAAATTGGCCTGTTATGCCTGAATGCTGTACGAAGCAATTTCTACTCCTGGTACTTAACATTATAAGGAAAGAGTTCCCCTAAAACCCTCTCCCTATTCTAACATCTTGCAGCTAGGATGAGAACCTGCCACCATGCAAAACATTTGAAGTAGCTGTCTACCGGATGGCTATACTGCAAATAGACTGTGCTGTTATGATAGTTGTTCAGTGCTGGGTAGACCCCATGAAAGAACTCTAAGGTTCTGCCCAAATTTGCTGCTTCTTCATTATTTGGATACAATGATTGCCAAGCATTTTGACACAGTGAATGCTGTGTTGTGACACAGTTTTAGCCAGGTCTTACTGTAGCTCGTTACAGGGAGGTTAGACGTTAATTATTTATAATACCAATGCCATCATTGGTTTTATAAAGTGCTTTTTGCGGTGCTTTCTTTGGGAAGATCTCAAAACACTTCACAAAGAAGCTTAGTAGTACATCCATACTTCTAAATCTGGAGCAGTTTATTAGACCCCAATCAGATCAACTGACATTGACATGCAAATACAGCCAACATATTCAGCAAGCACAACACGTGATGACACAGAACTGTGATACGGAGAGCAGGGATCTCCACGCTTTGGCTTTGCAGTTTCTACAAGCCACTTCCCCCTTCCATTTAAAACGCAAAGCTTGTGCCAACAAATGGCAGGAGGATTTTATGCAGTTTCCCTCCTGCCAGGCTCTTAGAAAATGTTATTACTCTCCTTTCAGGCTGTTTTCTCAGGCAGGGTTGGTGCAGACTGTTTCCACCTCTGGGACTTGCTGACTCCCACCCCAGTTTCTCCATGGGCAAAACCAGCTTGAATCTGGCAGGGAAGTCGCTTTCTCTTGTTTTCTCTGCAACTGCTAAGTTGAAGGAACATGTGGGGGAGGGAGAGGGACTGCATCCCAAGCCAAGGGGACCCTCCTCTCTGCTTTCAGCAAAAAGGGTATGGCCAGGCTTTTCCCCAGCCCCCCTTTCATAACTTCTGACTTTCTGTGCAGGAAATGGTTCTTCCTGGTCTTGACGTTGTTTCAAATGCACTAAATACTGTTGCCTTGGGCATTTTGAGCGGAGAAAGGCATCCAGCTTTCCCACCCAGAAATCTTTTACTAACTTCCCTTGGAGGCTGCTGCTTTGCCCAACGCAAAGACTTGCAGAACACAGCCAGGATTGGAGAGGACGGGAAGAAGGGGAATGGGGCAGGGAGAGCAAAAGAAGAAAACTCATTGCAGGGAAATGGCGCCAGGGGTTCAGGAGGCAGATTTGCAAGAGGCGTGTTTTCTTCTACCCTCCCACCTGCTGCTGCGCTGCCTGCCAAGGTCAGACTGATGAACGGGAACATGCAGAAAGCAAGAGAGCAGGACAGTGTAGAACACAGTATTTAATAGCTCATCTTAAATAACATGACAATGTCAACATGTGAACAACTTACACCTGTCAAAGGTGGCACAGAATATCCTGTTGTGTTTTGCCATTTATCCAGTGCATATGTTTGGAAAATAGAAACAAATACTGTCCCATCAGGACCTTCAGTATATAATCAAGGTTTAGACTTACTTTTTTAAGAAACAGCTTGACATTGAAATAGAGGTGCAAAAGCAACATGATATATAAACAAATCAGGTTTTAAATAAGTTCCTAAGCATGTTCTCTACTGAAAGCTATTTTTTAAAGTTCAGTTTTTAATCTATAAATACATAGTACAAAAACGCAAGTTTACAAGACATTTTTCCCAGTAGAGTTATGCCATTTGAAGTTTTAAGTAGCAACATTCCTCCAACATAAGATGCATACATTTAAGAGCAATAATATTAAGTATTTACATATAAAGTTATGAAGTGTTTGAGGATATAAATTAGTAACAACACACAGAGACAAAAATACACATACTGTGAAATAAATAATTCAACAGCTTTACATATGAGAGTATCTATAATATTATACAAACAAAATATACAAGATCGTAGGATTTGATCTTGCAGATGCTCATATCTGTCACTTGAGCATCTGAGTAATGCCAGTGCAGTAAAAAAGCTACTTTATGGGGTTACTCATATGCTGAAAATGAGGTGCACGAAGCTACCTTACTGAAATGGCTCCTAACTGAAATGGCTCCTGACTAGATCAGACCTCGCAGAAAACTTGATGTGAATGAATGTGTTTGGTTTTATTCTTGTGAGTTGAGATACTGTTGGCATTCGGGGTCTCCTTTCATTTCTGGAGATCCAGGAATTCTTCTTCCGTTTTTTGGATAGACACACCAGCATCCAGCAGACTCTCCATCCAGTGAAGTTTCACACTAGAATATCATTAGCAAAACAAACGCCACAATAAGTAACCATAAGCAGACGATTACCCACGAGAGACTGCAAGTAGAATTCTTGGACAGAAATAGGATCAGAAAGTGGGGACTTGCCATGCAGCGCTATTGAATGTGGTGGTCCCTGCTCTGACAGAGCCTCCAAGCAGCACACTTGGTTAGGGAGCCATGACCCAAGCTCAGCTACCACACCAGCAACTTCCAATTTAAAACAGTTTGCCCCCTCCTTGGTAAAGAGCAGTACAAAACAGCAATATCTCCCAGTGTGAGAAACCAAAGGAAGGCAGAATATATGAGCTGGTAGGGCGAGAGCAATGACTAGACGGTCTGGCTCTTCACGCAAGGAGGCAAATAGGGTGTGTTTTTTCTTCGGGAGGGGGTTAAACAGATTTCTGTTTGTGCCTGATTAGATCCCAGGTCACAATGTTTGTGAGTCATACAGTGGTGCCATGCCCAAAAAACAAGGAGTCTCGGTGACACAGATTTATGCAGACCTACTAAATTTGTGTACATGACCTGTGGTTACAAGGGCGTGGCCTGAGGTTTGGAGCTTTAGTTAGGTTTGCAGATTACTCTCAGTGTAACTCGCAATGGCTTTTTTTTTTGAGGCTATAATGGAAATGAGCGTATAACATAATCCACAGGCAACACAATTCAGTATTTTTGTTCTGCTTTCAGAAGGCTAATTTTGCTCCAGAGAATTTTTTCCCTGCCTGTGTGAGTTTTTCACTGCCTAGGAGCTGAGAGCCTCCTTTCTCCATTGTGATTATTATATATATTCAATGGGCTTTCCAGGCAGTATGGTGGATATTATAAATTAACGTCAACTGGGAATATGATAACTATGCTAACAAACCAGGTACATGGAGCTTGATTTGGCCTGGGAGCAGAGAGGGTTAAAAGATTTTGGAAAAGGCCTTGCATGCACCTGTTCTGTGAATGGAAAAGACTCCTGCCTCCATTGCTGTCAGCCCACAGCATGCGGCTCACTTTTAAGAGAAGGACAAACCATCTGTTCCCACTACTGAGTATCCCTGTTTTCACAACCTGCTTTTCCAGCAGCTGCAAACTTGTGAGTTTGGGAACAGAGGGCTATGAAAGGGTTGGCCGTGTCAGGCTAGTCGCAGCACTGCTGCGAGCAGACAGGGGAGAAGGCACGTACCTGTTTGCTGTGGTAAAATCCATTCTTGTTGCAGTTGGGCAAGTAGAATTTGTAAATCTCCCCTCCGCTTCTCTGCTGAGCCTTCGCCAATTTATACAGGGCTCTGTAGAGCTCCTTCTGACAAGGTCCCTGCAAGAATACCGTGCAGAGGTTGTCAATACCAAAATTACAAAGAAACCAGCCAAAAAAAGAGTGATCGGCATAAAGCTAGCAAAAAGCTGAAAATACTTATTAGTCATATAATCTGCACCAGGCTGCTTTGCATGTAGTTTTTACTTGTTTCAGTAGGAGCACAGCCAGAAAACTCTGGTGTTGCATTTAGGCCTTTGTTTTTATTCTTTGAGGTATTTTCTATCCTCAGAAACATGAGGATTTAAGTCCTTAAATTGCCACACAAGGAAATTTAACCTGTATTAAGTAAACACGTTACTGCTCAGAGGGTACAATCTCCTATTATGGGGAGGTGCACGTTAGGAGGCTGGTGTACGTGAGACTAGCCACGTTTTCTGGGTTGCCATGGCCCCGTGCTCTGTTGATGTATGGCGAATAGGTGCAAGACTTATATAGACAGCGCAAGAACAAACATCTGAATGTTTGTTATCTTTTGTACAGGACAGAGCTGTCGCCAAAGCAGAATAGAGAGCACCCCCGTGGCTCTGAGACCCAAACCCAAAGCGCTTGGAACTGGTGATGAAGAACTGTTTGTAGTATTCACTATTATCACAATTCGCTCGTTCTGTTTTTCAAAGTCACAATGGCTGCATATTAGTGGTACCTAGTGCTTTTAAATGAGTGAAAGGGGAGAAGTGACTGAACAAATATTTTTACTTCAGAGTGAAAATAATCATACCCTCTGCTTTTCCAAGACCTCCCCTCACATAAGCAGCCCTATTCGAGTTAACGGACTTATCCGTGGCTCTGGGTTAGAAACGCAGAAGCCTAAAAATCAGAACTGGCGCTAACAGCGCTTATGTGTAATAGTTCAAACTAAAGCAGTGATTAAGTCCTGTTCTGCATGGGGAATGAGGTTTCCTAAGGTGGGGTTGTGGTTAGTACGTTTTTGCCTTTTTTTTTTTTTTTTTTTCCCTCCCCCCCCTCCATTTGTCTGTGACCATTAACAAAACTCGGCTCCTGCGGTGCCCAATTCTAATTCAGCTGCGCGCTGGCACCGGGACTGCTCTGACTGCGGTTCTTTGGTGCCCTCAAGTGGAACACGGTACCGCTTGCAAAGGCCCCACACCCCCATGTCTCACCGCTGTTTCGCAGCGTCGAAGGTAGGCGCTTACTTTGATTTTTGAGCTTTCTGTCTCTTTACGTGCATCTACTTAAATAGCGTTTCCTTGTGATCAGCAAGAAAAACGTTTTGGTTTGCGTTGGAGTTTCATCCACAACTGTATGTAGGGACTCCCTTTTATTTCACTGAGCACTGGACCAGTGACAAATGTCTTTTATTTTTTAACTAAAACACAAAAGGAGTGGCCTCCTGGAACTAACACAGCCTCCTGGAAACTAAGGGCCTGTGTTATAATCTGATAGTCAATGCAGAGGAAGATTCAGCCTCTGCATGGAGTTTGTGTAGGACATACCCGTTGCACACCTGTTTTTATCTCTCCTGCCATTTTGCCCGTTCCTCAAGCATCTGATGAAGGCATCCCAAAAGTCTGTTTGCAGGCTACCCAAAATACTGACATCCCAGTGCTGCTGCTAGAATTTCACGCGCATTTTTAGTTTGGATTCTGAATTGATAGCATCTGCTGAAATGGTCCCTGAAAGGTTTGCAAAGAAAACCCACCTGCTCTTTCCATTTCTTGAGTTCAGATATTCTCTTTGCTTTCATGTTTTCATATGCAGTGATGGCATTCCAGGGTATAGATTTGTCCTGGCCTATGGGAAACATCAACTGATAGTTCAGCAGCTGATCCTGTGTCATTTCAGTGCTTTCCAAAGGTATATCCTCAGGTTCAATAGAGTCTGGAAAAGAATGATATTAAGGTGAATATCTTCAGTGAACTGCTGCATCTATTTTTCCAAGTTAAAAAGGTAAAGAAAAAGAATCAACAACAGCAAAAAAAAAAGTAGTATCTAAGACAGATCCATTACAGTAGCTCTTGCAGGAGTAATAAATTACATGCACAGCAAATTAAACTTTTGTCATAAATTCATATGAAGATGCATCAACTGTTCTCTAACAAGCTGGTTATTTCATGATCCATCAAAATCACTCTAATACCAAAGATGAAGCTGCAGCCAGTCTGTTCAAAATGAAAAAACTTTCTTCACCACAGTGGATTGTAAACACTTTACTAAATGCGGAAAGACTGGAGTTAATCTTGCTATGAATTTAGATTTTTGTCAGCATGATGTGTTTCAGTTTTTATTTAGGAGACGAACCGGTCCAGACCAGATCCCATGGCATCCTATACTTTGTTCCATGGCTTGCCTCGCATATAAGAAGGGGTAGCAATTCACAGGAGCCGTCAGTAGCTCAAGCTGCCCTGCAGTGCATCAAATAGCCAGGGAATAGCAGAAACTGTTTGGATCGGCAGTTTTGGACCATTGATCATGGTCCGCACGCCAGGGCCTAACCCAGCATGTGTGAACTCTCCCACTAGAGGCAAGAGAAGCTCTTTGGAATTGCAGGGACTCATCATGGGATAAAAGTTTGACATATGTCTAAATAACTTGTTGGATGAAGGCTGTAAATAATCATCCAATGGACTAAAAACTACCCGTTTTTCACTTTGACAGTGTTTAAGAAAAAATGGAGGTGGAAAATTGAGGCGGGAAAGAGAGAAAGAGAGAAATAAACAAATAAATACAGAAAGAAAAGAAAGAGAGAGAGAAAGGGAGAGAAAAAAAGGAAGGAAGGAAGGAAGGAAGGAAGGAAGGAAGGAAGGAAGGAAGGAAGGAAGGAAGGAAGGAAGGAAGGAAGGAAGGAAGGAAGGAAGGAAGGAAGGAAGGAAGGAAGGAAGGAAGGAAGGAAAGAAAGAAAAAAGAATAAAATACTAGACCTTTTCAACTGCAGGAGCCTTAAACCCTCAGTTTAGTCACTGTTCCCTCCCTGCCCTGCCCCCTCAAGTACAAGACAAACTCCCCTTACTGCCACCAATGGTCATTGTTATTTTGAGTCTACAACGATTATTTTTGTAATGCTACTGAGTTACCTTACTCACCACTGCATGGACATAGCAGTAAATGATGGTGGTGGTAGTAGTAGTAGTAGTAGTAATAATAATGAAATAACACTGAAGAAGTTCCTGATCATCATATAGCATAAGATGCTTGATATGTCTTTTTGCTCAAAGATAGTTTGACTAGCACAGCAGTACTTTAAATACGTTTTATTCTTGAAATGAAGCCAGGCACAAAGCCTGTTTAAGTCTTTTCTATCTCTATCATGACTTTCGGAGACGGACATAAACAAAGTCTAGAAAACATTTGTCCTACTCTAGTTACTGTTTACTACTAAAGAAAAACTGTCTGTAACTTCCCAGAAACCTTATTCTGATTATTCTGCATCATCCCATTACTACGCTTTAGGGCTTTCCTGCTTGTTCCCTGTGGCGTACGTAACAGCCTGCTGCGAACATCTCTTGGCTCCGCACCAGGATGCGTCTCACCTCGCGCAAGTCTGAGCACGTTTTCCTGGAAAACGCAGTCCGGCTTCCCTATTTTTCAAACGCCTGCCTAACTTTGCTCATTTTTCCAAGCTCCTGACGACCAGTGCCCGCAGCGCCTTCCCTGGCGCCAGGCGCATCCCGCTGCCGAGACCTAGTTGCCCCTGGGCGAGGGGCTCTGCCGGAGCGCCCGGCTCCCGGCTCCCCAGCCCGCCGGCGCGGAGCGGGGACGCGATTGCAAGGTACCTGCCGGCTCCGCCGTGCGCATCCCTCCGGCTTCGCTGGCGGGCAGGCACGTCCCTTGTCCCTGGATGAGGGCGGAGAGGGGCCGGGGCTCTCCCGCAGGGACGTGGCAGCGGAGCCCCTGGCGGCAGCGGGCCGTGTAGACCCCGCACGGCTGGCCCGGCCCGAGGGCGCAGGTCTGGCAGCAGCCGCAGCCGGGCTGCCGGGCCGTCTCCGGGCAGCCGGGCGCGACGGGCGGGCAGAGGGCGACCTTCTCCTGGGTGCACGGGGCGCAGTGCATGGGCTCCAGGGCCACCCCGGCGGCGAGGCGGGGGCCCAGGAGCGCCGGCAGCAGCAGGGACGGCAGCCAGCAGCGGCGCAGCAGAGACCGCAGGCTACTCATGTCGCTGATGAGGAGGGACCACAGAGAGGGCAGCTCAGCAGGCTGAGGAGCAGGAGGCAGTTTGCATACATTCAGCTCGCCCGGGCCATTTATACAGTGCTTTGCCTGGCTATTAATCTTTAACCCCGAGTTAACTATTATCTGAACAAGAGGGCTGGAGAAGCATCATTTCACTGGCGGTTCAAGTCCCTGACCACTCTTCCCCTCCCCTTTCACTTTCCCCCTTTATCTTTTTTCTTTCCTCCAGACATGCAGGAATGCTTTTATTCCCTCACCCCCACCTCTCCGTCCTAGCACAGTTAACAAGGAAAAATGTGTCGGGGGGTGGAGGGGAAACCCGCAGAGGGGAATGGATGAATGAATTTTGCCTGTCACGAATGTCTCCTGTCTCCTGTTCTTGACGTTTTATGAAAACGTAAATGTTTAAAAAAAGGGGGTGGGGGGTGGGGGGGGGAGGAAGGGGAGGAGGGAAATCCCATTGAAACTGAAGCAACTGACTTCATATTTCCACAGCAACAAATGCAACAAACCCTTGTTTAATTTTCGTCATGTGGCTGCAGGTTAGGAGGACACCGACATACCAAAGAGGAGGCCCCAAGGGTGATAAAGCCATCAGGATCCTGTAACCACTGCACATATGCACGTAGGAGTCCTTGCATTAACCTCCGGGATGGGCTGTGCAGCTGAAGCTGGAGGGATCTCCCGTGTCTGGGCTCAGTTTTCCTACTGCTGCTGGGATAAGAGGAGTATCAGTCCTCAAAACATGCACTTGGGGGAAACTAGTGTTTGTCAAACAGAGCAGAAATAAATGAGATATCTGCTTTTGTCTCTGTCCTGTTACCCTCTCCACCTCCTCATATATCACCTGGGAAGAAAAAAAAAATAAAAATCTTTCCTTTTCTCCTTTGCATGCAACCGTTGTCACTGCAATAAAAGCAAAAGTATTCAAACTTCACTGTGCTGAACAGATTATTTTATCCTGGTATTTGCAGTATGTACTGAGCTGGAAATAGCAAATTCCACTGTCAAGTCATGTAATGTAGCATGATTTTTGTTTGGTTGGTTACTTTGCATTTAGTTCTCTTTTTTAAATACATCATTCATGTGAAAGAAAGTGAAGCAGAACTGCAGAGCATTGTTTAACGTTATAGTATTCACTCTTCTTTTTTCTGGTATTGATGTCAAAAGTTTTATTTTAATGTAGTGAATTTTCATCCCCCTATATTCATAACTCAGTTCTTAAAAGTATTCTCATTGGTTACAGCCTTTTACAACTTGAGACATTTTCACTTTACTTCACTTAATTGTGGGATTTTTTAAAAAAAAAAATTCAAGTTGTTTTAGGGATATATATCTGGATACACAAAAGTTGGAAGCCTTTAAAACTCACTAGCATTTTATACAAAACTAAGTGTACAGATCTGAAAAGAATTCTGTGGACTTCTGTGGACCAGGAGCAAATCTTGGCTGAAAATCTAGAGCACGACAATTTCTACGGAACATCACAATTAAATTTTTCAAGCTCTAATGCTCTTTCCCCTCTTTCATGTCTATTTTTTTCTTGTACATCTGTCATGGAAAATCACCATTCTTTTACCATGCAATGTGAAGTGAAAAATATACAGAAATATGTCTTCTTTCCTCCCTCAAAGAGAAAAAGAAAACAACGCAAAACAAAGACTCTTTCATGAAGAAACATGAAAAAAAAGTTACAAATGAAAAGTAGAGCCAGTTGTAAAATGACAAAGACCCAAAGAGCTCATATGCATTTGTAGATGTGTATGCACGTATTCATTCACTTATCTATGTACGTCTCTCTGCTGTGTTAGATAGCTTTGTATGAACAGTGTGGAGGATCGTTCCACCACTGACTGCTTAAGAGAAGTTACTTGCCCCTGGAATGACTGTACTCCAGAGTGACTGCTACTGTCCTGCCTGCAGTTTTTCCGTCTTAAAAAAAAAGGAGACATGAACTGAGAGGAAATAGCTTTTAATGATACACATGAAATGTTTTTAAAAAGTTTTTTTTCACACATCACCATTATTTTTAAGTAACTAGATACAGAAAGACATTTAATGCAAGAACAGATTCTTTGTCTGACGTACAGGTCTACTTCACAAGACTTCCATTAGTTTCAGAAGAATCTCATTTTTCCAAAGCAGGTCTATGTTTTCAGTCCTTTGGCATATTTTTCCTTGCTGTCAGGAAGCTGTCAGTATCTGAACTGGCCAGGCAATTCCTAACAACTGGCAGCCTCTTAGAAGCCCGATTTTTTCAGTTTACCCAGTGAGATAAACAAAAGATAAACAAAAGAACCCATAGATTAAAAAAAAATTTTGAAGATGTTCTTGTTTTGTTTCCTTTATGATTGCAAGTCATCTCTAAATGATGGCCCAGCCTTTTTTCCCTTGCTGTCTTTTGTACAATCAAACTGAGGAAACCAACAACTCTGCTAAAGCAGACTTCGTGAGCCGATGTTCTTCTGCACAAATGGTAGACCCATAAAAATCAGTCCCTTCATATTTCATTTATATAAATTTAATGAACATATGTTAGAACAGATTATGATAACTTAGGGCAGTATCGATCAACAAGGCAATGATTTTGTATAGGCCATGGGACATCAATGAAGTGAAAGTAGTGTATATGTTTATGTAGGCTCTGTTTGATGTAATACTACAACTCATCTACCAATCTCCATGACATTGCTTTAAAGAACACAAACAGATAAGAGTCGGGAGGTTAAAAACATCCATGATGTAAAGTTGTGTTTACTGAAGACTTTTGATGGTAATTTTTAGGTGTTCCAACTGTTGTCCCCTAATTTGAACCACTTGTCAGAAGACAGCAGATGAATTCTAGGCAAGGGTTACTTTTGTACAAGACTTTTCTCATTTGTTTCTCAATAATTCTTAGCCAATGACCTCATTTTGCATGTTAAATAAAGTTTGGGATTTTTTTTTTTTTCTTTAAAGCTTTAAAGCCACATGGAGTGACTCACAGAACATAAAGTTTTATATAAGTTTGTGTACAAGTGATCTTTATCCTCTAATCACCAAAAATTCAAGTGACTTGCCAAATAGTTTCCTACTGGGACTGCTCCTCTGGATATGTTTAAAACACCCCAAAATAACCAATGGAATATTGTCATTATTTTTCTTTAGGTAAGAAACTAATCCTGAATTGTAAGCTTAATATCCAAAATGGCTATGTGACACACACACACATATATTGCATCAAGCATATGAAAAGAAATAGCTATGATTGATAGAAATATAAAAAAAACTAGTCCCTTCTCTGTCATTTATCCCCTATCAAAAATGCTTTATTTCAGCTCTATGGATTATTAGGATTTTTTTCTCCAAGTAATTGACAGTGCTTAGGTTATTGATGTATAATCCGATTCAAGCATGTATTGACTGTTTGCTGTTACTTTGTGGCAAAGGCATATGTGCCATTTTGTATTATTTTTCTATTCTGGTTGGATAAGCATGACTTTTAGAATTAGATTCTGCATGCAGATAATGAGGTGTTCCAAGTTTGTCTTGCACTAATATTCTCTAACTTTTCCAGAATGACTTTTGCTATTTTTTTCCCCCAGCAATTAATTTTGCTAGAATGTGGAAAATATTTTCGAAATACCTAAAATTAAAACTGCAGGAACTCAGTAAGAGAAAAGAAGTGACAGGCTGTCTCATGGCAAGCCTGGCTAGGGAAGGCTATGGACTTTCTGCACCAAATCATGGGTCATCAGGTTCAAAAAAATGGGATAAAAAAAGTAATATATTTCCTTGGTGGTGCCTAAAGGGTTTGGGCACTGTTGTAAAACACCTTGTTCACAATGTTGTGTGTGCATAGACCAGCCAGACATTTTTTAAGAACTATTGAGCCCTTCTGGCAAGACAGGTTAAAGTCCTTTAGTCATCTTGCCATGAGCCAGCTGCTCCATACAGTGATGGCACAGGTGAGTTTGCCTAGCTGCAGAAATAATCCAGAAACACTTTGACAAGAGGTAAAGTGAAAGCACGTTGCAGAGCACGGGCTCCTGTGTGGAGAGTTAATATAAAAAAGCTTCCTCTTCACCCCTTCGGCTGCAGTCAGCATTACTAACCCCAGGTTATTCCAGCCATGGAGCCAGCCATGGAGATAAAGGCTTTTCAGTGCCTACCAGAATGAGCTATGGCTTAGCAGGGACTTTGAAAAATGTAAATGATCCCTTTAGCACTGGCTCCAGGCACCTAAACTAGCATCAGCTGTTTAAATCTCTTTGTATTCTTCAGGCACAGTGTCTTTCTGGGCCCAGAAACAGAAAAGAGCACCACCAACCAAGTTAACATGCCCTTTACCGCGGTCTCTGAGGGCTGTAGGCACTGATGACATGAGCCTCCCGCTTTCAACACCGTTAGATATGCTTTCTTAAGTGGTTGCTATCTTATGCTGATAAAAGAAAAAGTAAATTCCCCAAGAATTTACTCCAAAAGCAATTTAAATATAATAGGGCTTTCAAATACATATTACAGTATCTCATGTGAAGGAAAGTTTGAGACGATGACAAAAAACTACTGCTTACTTTAATGCCTGGGTCCGTCACATGGGTTAAATGCCAGGACGTACGTGAAACTCCCCTATCCTCCCCAAAAAAACGCATGGCTTTCCAGGAACAAGCTTTTCCACATGCGCTAGGGAGAAAAGTAGTCAGTAGTGATGGAGAAAAAAGTGAGATCCAGCCCCAGACCAGGGGGGCATCATAGTCATGACCAGGGGCATCATAGTCATAGCCAGTTGCACAACTTAGGGGAAAAGTGTCCACGGGATAACAGCCAACAATAATTCATTTATATTGGTTTACATCTCATCCAATGCAGCAGTGGCTATTCCCTTTCACAGTAGAGAGGCTGGATTTTTAAAGGAGCTTACTGCTAACCCCAAAATTTGCTGTTAGTAGTAGAACCTAAAATGCCATTTTTTCATCTTTTTTCCTTTTAAAAATGCTAATAAAAATAGGTCATAGGTCATAAGTCATAAGACCCAGACTGCAGTAAGTCAAGAGGTCCGTTTTCTATGGTTATCCATCCTGTGAAGTGGGAAGCCAAAACCGGGGGACAAATATGCCTGAACTGTGCCTTCTACAGGAACAGGGGATGGGCTGCATGCAGAGCAGAAGACAGCAGCCTGAAGTCCTCAGCAAGAGAGCAAGAGGGCTGTTACTGACAGCAAAATGATATGCTCTCAGTAAAACAGGAGATCATTGAAACAGGAGGGCACATTTCTCTGGATCATTTACAATTGTTTTTCACATCTAGGTTATTCGCTTCTGCATTGGTTCTTACAAAAATAAAACAGTTTGCCCAGCTGCTTTTGTCAATAAATCTGTCCCTGCCTTTTGTCCTAGGGCATTTCTGATTTCAGCAATATCATTGCTATTAATTATTATAATAATATTGTTGCTGGTAATACCAAGAGTACCTTTCAGGTTTCAGGGCCTCTACTGTTTCCCCAGAGGATGAGACACAAGACTCTGGGACTTCAGTCAGTTCCAGAGAGCTTGAGGCTTGCATGGAGAACTAAACCCAAGTAAGCTGCTGCTGGGATATAGGGTTGCCTGAGCTATTCAAACAGCACTACCGTTGAATTAGTGTCTGATAGTTATCAAGTGTGAAAGCTTTTGATGCTCACTGCAGCCAAAATCTACATGTATTTGCTATTTCAGACTCTTTGCAGGAGATCCACTTAGGTACCTTCACACTTTCCAGAGGAGCAAAGATGCTCAGAGGCACTGGCCTCTTCTTGGGATCCTTGAACCTTTATGGTGTGAGGGGAGCAGGGCTTGCTTTCTGTGGGAAGAGGTAGGAGAACAGCATGAAGACAAAGTAACTGTCTTTGTAAGTAACACAACACCCTCGTCCAGGCAGATCACCCTGCGTAGTACCTATTCTTGGACTAATACACCTCAGCGAGCATTTTAGATAAAACTGAAGCTGCTAACTTTACTTGTCAGCAATTTCAAGGCTCCTTTTGCACATTTTGCAAATAGAGACGTGAAGGGGTTAACCCAACCTGTTATTATACCAAAATCACACTGGAGATAAGATTGAATGTCATACGGATATTTGCCTGACCTACTGTATAAATAATCTCTGCCATCAAACACAGAGATCACACAGAGTTACTGGATTAAAAAAAAATCGATATAATTAATGTATAATGAAACAAAGCAAAAAGCCAAGATTAGATTGTCAACGCACCTCGTTACAGATGAAAGCAGAGTGTGTGTCTTTACAACTGCATTCAATAAATCACTTTGATTTTGCCTTCTGTAGAACACCACATGGAAAAGAATGAAACTTCTAGTGACCCACAGCTTGGTGATGATGGGTCAGTTGTAAAAACTAAAACAGACACAGAGAAGAATTATTAGATGTCTCAAAAGTTTTTCTCTCATGAAATCTGATTAATTGAGAAATGTTTATATGTGTAACTATCCAAGTATGACTTAAGTTTTATTTTTGTTGTTGTTGTTGTTGTTATTACAATCAGTGACTGGTTGACCATGACATGGTCAACATGACAAAAATAAACAACCCTCCTGACACCACCTTCTTTTTAATGTTAATTTCTACATTTTCATATATAGTACTTTTTCCCCCCCCAATTTGATAATTTTCTCAAAGACATCTATCTAGTGAAAACATATTCTGCAGATTTATTAAGTGTATGTGAAAAATCACACCTTTTAAAATATCAATTCAAGTCTTATTTGCCTTTAATTCCACTGATTTTTCATTCTGAGAAACTGGAATGGCCAAATGGCCTTTTAGGTGTCATGAGCCTGCTATTGTGGTTTTGCTTGCCTTATTATTGCCTTATCTCTTCTCCAAATGTAGCGATCACAGTCTTTTCATTTTGCCAGTCTCACGTAAGGGCTCTGCTCTGTGTTTTGCTGTCTTTAATCAATTTTTATCATCACCCAGTTGTGGCCCAAAAAACCCACGTGCTACCGAATATACTAGTCAAGGTCAGGATACACTATTGATTTGTACGCTTGCATCATAACCTTTGTAGTATAATTTCTAGTCCTACAGACTCAGTGGACTTTTTCTCAGCTATCCGGCGGCATTCAGGATGCCAAACAGCACTTCTTTCTCTACCATCCCAGTTCCACCCCTTCTTTCTTCCCTCTAGCACAGTTACAATTATAACACATATCCACATTAGCATATGTGTTGTAATTAAAAGTTTCCATTGCACTTGTAAGCCTTTTGTCTACTTGTAATGGCTTCCCTCCCATGGTGGCAAAGCCTGTTGCTGTTGTTGAGCTATGGTTTGTGCAGCTTTTGGGTTTTTGTGTTTTGTTTTGTTTTGTTTTTCTGAGAGGAGCAACAGGTGCTAAAGCGCCCATCTGCTTTGTATGAATACTCTCACGCAGTGCCAATTTGACTTAATTGCATGCTGTATGATGCAATGAATTGCTCGTTATTTTCTTGTCTGGGAAGTGTACTTTGAAACCCATTTTACCTGGGCACCTTGTAAGTGCTTTTTTGTATCCAGTTTCTCTCCCAGTAAATTTTTCAGTAGTACTGCCCATACTTTCTTTCCTGTATCTGAATTCACATAACCTTTCCATACTAGAAAGTTGGATTATTCCATTTCTAGAAAGAGAACCTTTATTTTCCTATCCTAGAGGTATAAGATACTTCTTTTCCCCTTTCATTGATGTCATCTCTGCTTTAGGACAAGACATAAAATGTAAGCTTTAGGAAGCTTATGGTATCTGCCCGTAGAAGGGGATCACTACAGGGGACAAACCTGCAATGATGTGAAGAGCTGAAAGCAGAAGCCAGTTAGAAGAGAACATTTAGAGCTAGAACAGGCCAAAAGGACAAAATGGAGGACAACAAAAGGGATCAAAATGTCAGCAACAGTAAGAAGCAGAAAATTTTTTTTTTTTTTCACTCCCTGGCAGTAATGAAGGATGTTTTTGCCCCTTCTTCTTTCCGTTTCTTCAATAAAAATGAATTAAAACAGAAAAAAAGCCCCATGAACATTCAAGAAATAAAATATCGCAGATGCAAGACAGTAAGTCATTGACCTATGATGCAAGTTCAATCTTTGTTTTCAATGAATACTTGGGCAAAGCAGAACAACTTTGTCAGGTACCGCTTAAAAGCCTGGACTCCTTAGTAAGCCTAGAGATGGTGATTACTGCCTTGTGACCTAGGATGCTTGGTTTTAAGGTCCTATCTCAGATGAGAAGAGGATTTGAAATGCGGTATCTATCTCACTTCATGGAGTTTTATCCTGTGCGCTGCTGAAACTAAAGGCAGATAGCTATACCTTCTGTCTGGCTGGTGTCCGTGCGTATCTCCTGCACGCACGTCCCATTTCAGTGTGGAGGGATGGGACACGTGTAAAGTATTATGAGATCATGTGCATGGGCAGTGCCAGGAGGCTTGTAACCAGAAGCGGCTGTCAAGCTCTACGGGGTCTTGCATGCCCACTGGGACTCACTGCACTATAAAACAAAATTTCACTGTATAGGGGTATTAGGTACCTACATAGCAGTACAAGGACTGAGCAGCAGGTCTGAGGGGATTTTTGTTGGGGGGGGTGGGTGGAGGGGCTATATCTTAGGTTCGGTCCTAGGGTCTGTGCTTATTTCTGTTTTTTTAATAACATTTGAAAATGTTACTCAATATCTTCAACCGGTCCAACTTTTCTAGGTGCTGCTCAGTCAAAATTTCAGTTCGCTTGAACTGAACTTTGTTCACTTCTTTCTAATAAGTCAGAAGTCTTGAGGACTGAACTGTTTAATAGGCATTGGGGACTGAACAACAGATGGAGCTAAGGAGGGGTTTTGTGCGTGTGTGCCTTATAGAACAAAACACACCCAAGTACAGGTCAGTGACACTGCTACGTGATTTATTATTCAGGGCTTTGTCCATAGCAGGAATGTAGCTATGTTGTGATTTATAAAAGAAAAACAATCTGTTTTTATTTAAGAGTTTTCCACTTTTCCTAGTTGCCCTAAAATTGTTCAGCTATGATCAGAAAAGTAGCTTAGTTACCAGTTCTCTTTTATTTAAAACTGAAATATGTTAAATACGCACGCTAAACATTTTTTTCTCTTCTTTCTGGCCTCCTACAGAAGCACTGCAGCTGGGCAGAACACTCCAAGCTCTGTCAACAGGAGTGTTACCATTGCTTCAGTGGGAACAAGGCTGAGCTCATAAATCCAGGGTGAAGACATTTCTGTCTCTTCCATCTGTTCTTGGTAGTGTTTTTGTTCTTCTCCATCCAACATCATGCTTAGTCACCATCAGCAGGTAGATTGTGTAATATCCGTTCAGAGACAAGTGTACTGAAAACAGTTCCCTAGGTCAAGGTCATAGCTTAACTTCTAAAGGAAAAATACTGCCCTAAAAGAGCACCCTCAGTGGGAAGGCTGTTCTGAACTTACAAAGGTGATCAGTGTTGCTTTTGAAAGCCAGGACAAGAGCAAGGCTTCAGAACTTGTTGCAACTCTGATTCACATTCATCCACGCAGAAAAAGTGTTTTGTTTTTTTTTTTATTTTTTTTCTATTTTACAAAACACGATGCAGTGGGGGTTATCTTGTCATAAGAAAGGTGTCTGTAGTCCCTAATCTTTTCTGGCCTCAGCACCTGCAGTCCATACTTAAGGTCACTAATAATTAGAGGCCTAGTTTTTGGAGGTGTTGGACTCCATGGCTCCCTTTAAGTTTGAGGTTTTTGGTTTGTGTTTGTTTTTTTTTTTTTTTTTGTTACACTGTGTTGATATTGCAATATAAATACGCGTAAAGGAATTTTGCACATGAAGAAAGTAGTTAACCAAACAGTAATTTGCCATTGTTTCCACTAGAGGATAAACATTAAACAACATTGAAACTGCATACTACTAGCGAGTCCCTCAAAGCCTTTAACTCAAAGTATATGCGTATACTATAACAGAAAACTATATCATTAAACTTAAGCATTAAACTCCAGTAGACTTGGGAACCTACTGGAAAAACAAAGGAAAGTGCAAACACTGTAAACAAAAGAAATACTAGGCTTTTTTTTTTTTTTTTTAAATTTTGCCTCAATGGATATACTTACACATGGAAGGCAATACTAGCATTGTAGTTTTGTATGTGTAGTTTGATATATGTAGTTTCATATTCCCTAACATTCTGGCTTTTAAAAATTAGAGACAAGCCGTTCCTTGGGATAACGTGTAGTTTAGTGCTATATAGGTCTGGTTGAATTCCCTTGCTGTTCTAACCTATAATTAACAATAATACTGTTGATGTAGAGTATTGGACTAGAGTATCAGACACATTTCAGAAAATCCCTGAAGCACCAATTAATTCTATTAATATTTTCACATGAAAGGTTATCAGAGCAATATTGTGACTTTTGCAAATTCTTGAGGACCTAAATTACTGCAAGAGAAATGCTAGTCTTCTGTATTTCTTTTTAAACATTCCAAAGAGAGGAAATAGAAGCAGTTTCCAAAATCCTGAAAGCCCTTAGTTTTGTCCATCTGTCTGCCTGATACAGCTTCAGGACTTGCAAAGACCCGGTCAAAGTCAATTCTGTATTACCACTCTGGGGAACTGCGGAAAGTCTCTGGTATTTTATTGGTACCAACTAGTTCCATGAATTTGACAGGGTGGCAGCCTTGTTTCCTGGAAAACATTGCACTTGGCACAAACCAAAAAACTTCTTAGATCTTAAGCAGCC
Organism: Larus michahellis; assembly: GCF_964199755.1. Lineage (NCBI taxonomy): Eukaryota > Metazoa > Chordata > Aves > Charadriiformes > Laridae > Larus > Larus michahellis. The sequence goes on along the minus strand of NC_133897.1, from coordinate 61,922,132 downwards.
ATATTTCCCAGATTCCTCTTGCATTTGCTGTAGCTGGAAGCAGTGTCTGAGAAGGACTTTCCCAGCAACTACATCCCTGGCCTGCTAAGGGCTGGAACTTGGTCCAATTGGCCTTTAATGACCTTCTGCTTGGCTTAGCATTACGGAGGGGTGGGGGGTGGGGCAACTTAAGTAGACAAAGGCACTTAGGGGTATGGCAGCTAAGTCTGAGTTTTGGCAGAAGATTGACATCAGGTATCAGAGCTGTATCAGATGCGCGAGGAATCCAGCAGTGAAGAGCAGGCATGGAAGACAGAAGACTTCTATGTCTTATAAGGAAGGAAGCCTCTAGAGGCCAGATTAGAGAAGACCAAGGAACTGGATGGCTCAGGCAGGAGTGAAGAGTGGCTTTGAGAGGCGACTGGGAGGGAGAAAAGCAGAAGCAGTATCAGGGCTTTCTGAGACCAGGCTGAGAAGTCTGAAGAAGGAACAAGTGGAACTGGCTATCTGGGAAGGTACAAATAAACAAGAGACAGAACTGGGTCATTTGGATTAAGCATTGGATCATGTGGCCAGACTAATCTGTGCTTGTCCCAGGGGTAGAGGAGGGTTTTACGCTAACCTTGCACTTGCCTGATCTTAGTTCGGCCCCTGGCACAAGTCATAGATGGTGATGGAAAGCCTGCAAGCTCAAGGGGAATAGCAGCACATCTGCAACCATGCCTATTTTATCTCAAAAGCAGCTTGGGATCTGCATCAGCCAGGAGCTGCCTGGTTGCCAGAGGAACCTGTGGAAGCCAGACAAGCAGCCTGGGTAACACACACAAACAAATACCAGAACATTAACTAAACATCAAACCAAACGAACATGCTTGGGCCAGTGACCTGAGGGGCAACATTGCTCCACCGCCTGGCTACCGCAGAGAGCCAGGTCTGAGGATAAGGCTCTTCTAAGAAACTCCGAAGAGTTTCACTTCAGGAATCATTAGCAAAGTCTTCCTAATTCCTTTTAAATCCTAAAAGATGTTGTAAAACCACAACTCCACTCTTGCATTTTTAAGCCCAACACAGCTGCTATTGGTTAGCCTATCCCGTAATGTTGTCTTGGGCCATGCTTCTCCTTCTCTACCATCTTGGACATGAGATTTTACAAGATTCAGTGTGTGAGAAGGAAATGCAAAAGCTTCCGTTGCCTCCATCCTTAATTCGCAGCTTCTTTTGAACAGGACCTCTAACCTTTGGGGTAGTTAGATAGTAGCTGGGACAGGCTGCAAAGCCAGAATACCCATGAAAGTGCATCTGCTAGAGGCACACAAATGCAGGGATATGTGTGTGCACATGGTAAATCTCTGCTGGGTCCCTGCTGCTGACGGCCCATAGATCTCTTAGAAGTGTTAAATTCTGACTAAAGATTAACAGACAGCAGCAGGAATTAACATGAACATTATGCTTTTTGCATCGCTTCTTGACTGGTGCTTTAGAAAAAGCTGCTCTGAGATAAATTGCCATTTTGCCAGTAGAGGTGTCAGGGAGACACCCTTCTTCCTTCCCGTGCAGCAGCTCTAGAGGAAAAACAGAAAACCCATACCTCCTCAAAACACACAACTGAGCATTAAGGACCTCCAATGCAACAGTGAGGTGCGTTTACAATCTGGAGCAAACTCATTTTATGCCAAAAGTTCAAAACAAACTGTCATTAACTAGTAATCTCTAGAGGCTGGCCTCCCTCTTTGGTGCCTCTCACTGTTTCCTCATCTCCCCAGCTAGCAGCAAAAACATTCCTGATTGCATCAGTTTTGATTACTCTTTAGATGAGGAGATTCTCCTTTGGCTAACTAGGATTGCACTCTATGTGGCCATTAGGACTTTGTCACTTAAGGAACATGAGCAAGCCTAGAAAATTTGAATACTACACAAAAGAGAATGGTCAGGAAGAAGAATGGCCTTCAGCCATTATAAATTAATATTGGCTCTCATGTAGAGGCACTTCTTAATTTATTAAGAAGTTAATTAATCCCAGATTTAAGAGGCAAAAAGAATCACAAAACAAACAACAGAAAGAGAATATTTTGGAAGGAAAGAGGAAGTCTAACAGGCACTATAGTGAGGTGTGTGATTTACTTGAACCAGCTATTCCCACAAGAAGGATGTGATTAAAGCATTAATTCCATAGGTAGTTCAATCAAGCTTCTTCAATTGTCAGTTCGTGTTCAGTTGCTTCCTCAATGTTTTTAAGTTGACGAAGCAGCCATTCTCTTTGTTTCTTTCTCTGTTATAGAAGAGAAAATATTAGTCAACCTAATCCATTCAGATGTCACCTGCTTATAGGAAAAAAAACAAAACAACAAAAAACCAACAGAAACCCCAAACAACATACACAAAGGTATTATGAACCCAACTGTATTTTGGCTAAATTTTTCCATTTGTTTTAAGCTAAGAAGCTTTTACTCTCAAAGCAGGCAAGTTTTCCTGGGTTTCAACACACCCGTGAACAATATGGGACAGGGGAAAAACCAAACCAGAACAGAATCTGATGGCTTCACACTGACGTGACAACCTTTAGAGTTTGACTCTCCTGCCTCCCTACCCTTTCTAAGCTCTTTCCATAGGGCCCTTGCCAATAATCAGAGTTCTAGAAAATTGACTTCTCATGCTCCACAGAACAGAAAAATAAAGACCTGCATAAGGTGTGTTAATCTAAGCCTTCCCCTGCAAACCCTATGCTAATCAAAGGACTGCATACAAGACCCCATTTGCGATGACTGGCATTCTTTTTATAAAAACGCTATGATTTGGATTAAACAAGGAAAGAACTAGATTATTTGTTTCTCCAATTTTAGTTAGCTTGCCAACACTAAGAAACTTGAGAATTTAAATCACTGATTTCTTCCCATTCTTAAGTTTCTCCTAAAGAAAGATACATTTAAAAAAATAATGTACTTTTGCACTAGTGTACACTAATCATGTAAGTTAACAAGCAAGTACTTGTTTGGAAGACTGCATCCCATCCAATCTGTGATTAGGAATGATACTACAAATTCTAGCAGGTTATAACTCAATTCATAAATATATGTTCTCGTTCCATAACTAACGTATTCCCATCTTACTAGAGAGATCTGTATATATTCAGCATTGGTAGCAAACTGTGTAACTTAGCTATTTCACAACTAAGGGAAAGCAAGTACCACAAGAGCTTTGTCAATTTTCTTCTTTCTGGTTTTTACTATTGGGACATCTTTTATCCCTGGTATTCCAGTAACAAGCCATGAAGGGCCGCTCCTGGGATTTACTGCATCCTTCTCAGATGCTTTGGTAGAAGCTTGAGTTTCCATGTTTGTGTCAGCCTTGTCACTTGGCTTGTCACTTGGCTCTTCATTTGATTCATCAGAGGCCAACACTGTGGAAAGCCTCCTTCTAGAAAACACAGCCGGAGAGCTTTGGCTTATCTCTCTGTTTAATTCTTGTGAATCACACACCGTTGAAAGCCTTTTCGGGGACGCATGAGGGATGTATGCTTCAACACTTACTAATGATACTTGAGCTAATGTTCTACTTAGATTTGATTTTGGCACTGGAGATCCATAAACTCTCTCACTGGCATCTTGGTCCTTGATTGACTGATTTGTTAGATCTGTAAGAGATGGCATTGTTCTTGAAAGCATTGAGTCCACTGGAGTGCTGTGTTTCACCATTCTCTTTTTCAGAGATCTTTTAACATTCAGAAAAGAATCTTCTTCCTCTGACATTTTGAGGTCAGGTTTATTGCCTTAAGAAAATAAGAGAAAAATGTGTCATAGTTCACATAGTGAGAAACGCCACGTAAGGTGTTCAGCTGTTGCAAAACCAAACCCAAGGTGTTCCTATTTTCATGTCTGCATTCTATCTTTACATAGAATATATCCTTTGTATAGATCAGTGTTCTCCAAGGGTTTGGAAGAGCTGTGTTGAAAACAAAACATTAGAACACCGTTTATCACACACACAACACGCAGTCCTATCCCAGCCTTCTGCATGTGGAGCTCCACATACGCTAGAATTTTTTTAAGATACCTCATTAACTGCAACATCACTAAGACAGCGTTTTCTCCTTCAGAGTATACAAATAATACGCTCTTGGGGTTACAGCTGCTAACACTGGGTAGGTAGGTGAAAATTTACATGCCAGAGGGATTACCGTAGCATAGCAAAATTCAAGTGCTCTAGAGAGATGCGCAGAGTTCTGGCTTCAAGCAAGCATCTCAACTGCCATTTTGTTTCTCTTATTTTCATAAGAGGGGGCTCAAAAACCTCACATTCCCTCCTATTTACTTGACATTAGGCTTGCTGCTTCTGCTGATCCTAAAATAACTGTGTGCAAGTCTGTTTTCAATTGAATTTACAGCAGCAGCAAGGGTGTTTCTGTTCGTAGGATTTCCTCTACACATTTGCCAACCCCCGACAAAAAGGAACTTGATTTCTTACACGTGGAGAAGCCCAAGATAAATATATCCAGTTTAAGATATATCTTAAGATAAATATCTTAATTAGATGAGCAGTTAAGTACTTCTAGTACCTGTTGAACTCTGTGCTTTCGTGATGCAGTTCAGCTATTTCACACAGGTTGAATGCATGAAGCTCGTCAAGGAGGCAATGTGTTTTAAGTGCCCTTATTCTAAGCTCTATAGATCAAAGGCCTTGGCGAGGTTGGGGCAGGGGGGCATGACAACGAATGGGTTTGCTTAAGTAAAAGACATCAGTTCTCCATTTGCCGTCAATGTTTTGCACCTGTATAGGGTCTGACTGCAGCAGAGTTTCACATCCACTTTGTGTTTCTAAAGAACAAGAGGCAAAAGGCAGAGCTTCTGACTCTTCAACACAGCAAGAGTCAGGGGTTTTGTGTTTTTTTTTTTTTTTTTCCCCTCCTTAGAATTAAGGGCGGGGGAAGGAGAAAACCCCATTATCACTTTCATTTGGATACCCATTTCTCTTCTAGCTCCTTAGCGGTGCTACCTTGTGCGACACATTATAAGCCGCACTCAGCCTACAGACGCTGCCTTTTCCTTTCCTGTTCAGCCAGATTGTCTTCCTTCAGTCTTTATTATAGAAGCTTACTAGCGGTAAGCTTGCATAATTAAACTCAGAGAGGGAATAAGAAGGAGCTTGCAACCACCCTCCCCTCTCCCCAGCGTACCCTCAGCTATGCATCTTGATGTCTTCCCCTTACCCATTAAAATTTAGATGGTCAATTAAAAGCTTTTTTTCTTTAAGAAGTTATTTTTAAAAGAATATTTTCAACCAAAGTTTCTGAAAAAAACAACAAAATATTTTTTTTCTTTCACAGTTTTCTGTGCTTTAGAGGTACATATATCCAAGCAACAAACTTTTTCTATTCAGTTCTTTTAATAACACCATTAGAGATAGAGGAGGAAAGTCTAAAAACAACAGAGAAAGATAAACCATTTAAGAATATCAGAGTCTAACCACAGAGAACTTATCTTACAGCAACTATGACACACACACCCCCCAAAAAAAAACCCCAAAACAAACCACCAAATGCAAAAACAACAACCCCACCTTACTAGACCTACCTGATTTCCCCCTGATACCTTCCCCTGCTTCTCAGGTGACCTGGTTTCAGCTGCTATTTCACTTATAGCCCTGCTAGCCTCCCAACATCCTTTGCTTCAGAGACTCCCTAAATCACACATTTAGCATTTTTTTTAGGAGTTTCAGCAGTGCTGCTAACTTAATAAACTACTAAATAGAAATCTAGGATGAATTAATCACGGGAAAATAGTCTAGCCAACTTATCTATGTGCTATATTTATTGCTGTTGAATCTCTGCTGCTTGCTGCCTATTTCAATCACAAAAACACATCTAGTGGCTAATTGGCTTCACACAGCTGCTTAAGGCACATTGGGGATCTGTCTCAACATGGATGTTATGTTGATGAACATATATAGGTTGATGGAGTATATCTGTTCCCATCCTGATTTTATTTTCTCACTGCTTCTCTTGCCCAAAATATACATGAGAAAACAAACGTTAAATCTGCCATGAAAAAGCTCTTCTTTTAGGAAAGTAGGTAGTGAGAGTAAACTGAAGAGTATTTTACTGTAGTCTGAATTTCACGGCCTTTGCAGCTAACAATTGTGGAAATGTCAGCATTTCATCTTGAAGGAAGTGGTTTCAAAATATCAGCTCTCAGATGAGAATTGCATTGGTCTGAGGTGGTATGATTCAGACGGAGAGCCGTCATTTTTGTTGACACACACAAAAGCAGCTCGACTGCACCAGCCCCACTGAATTGCAAGTCAGCTCTGTGGTGGGTGGTGGTAAACAGCTGCTATCACAACACTGCAGAGTGAGCACAGGCACGAGGGAGAATGTGCACAAATATTGGGGTAGCCCCTTTTGACAAAGCATGACCTGTGAACCTTTAAAATCTAAGGTGACCGGGCAGACCTAATTTCAGGGCTTTATGCGGGTGACCTGAGGTTGTAGAGTGCATCTAGTGCAGACAGAGGGGTGAAGGGCCGATCTTGCCGGGATTTGAACTTGTGGTTCCAGGGAGTCTGGGCATTTCAAACCTAATCATAAACCACCCTCCCTTGCCACATTAATAATTGCGCTATGAATAGAGAATTGGAGCTACCAGTTCAATATTTAGGAATAACAATCTGTCAGTATATGAGAAGTTGCTAGGTTTAAATTATGTGCCCCTAAGGAACTGAAAGAGAGCTTGAGAAATGGAGGCACTTTACAATCACATGGATTGCATGAGTAAACATCCTGGAAATAAATAGTCTGTCCAGGATAAGTTATTTATTTCCTAAACTCCCAGGGGAGATTCCTACAGGAATATTTTGAGAACTAAACAGAAACTATGTTGAGATATTCGTGGCTGGGGAAAAAAAAAAAAATAATTCTCAGTCCTTTGTAAACATAGAAGAGGCTAGGCCAACCCTTACCTCATTTTGAATATTAGTAGTTAGTTTTCAAACTAGTGGCCTTGTGGCTTGGTAAGCAAACCCACCGGGTCAGCCATACTGTATCTTGCAGAGCTTGGCAAGCCAGTTCCTTATATAGCACAGAGTGGTGAGTGATGTCTTGACATAGTGTTGCAATGTTTGCACTGTCCTGCTGTGTCAGTGGAACATAATATCACCTCTCCCAGCAAGACAGTGACGCAAACAACACTGCGCAGCATGAACCTGCACGAGAAGCTTTTTGGTGGGTCTGAGCAAAATTGACGTAATGTCACTGGACCCCTTCAAAAACTCCTGGCCTTGGCTTCTAGCTCATTCTTTGCCTTCCTCACCATGCTTGCCCTTATTTTCTAGTGTATCCTTTTCATGGCATCTCACAGTCCACCAGTGCTCTCAGTAGCTGCATCATCTTTATCCCTACCTTCCATGGCCTTTTCCTACAAACCTCTTAAAATATAACCTTCCCCCTTTCTGCAAAGCTATTACTTGCCATTTCCTCTAGTTCCTTGTCAAATGTTCTCAAGATATAAATTAGGAGATTTGCAAGTTGTTCTCACTGTTAGCCATGGCTTCTCTTATGCCCTACAGATTTAGCTTTTTATGAAGTGGTGACAGCATGTTACAGAGAACAGGAAGGACATAACTATGCAGAGATCAGACAGAAAAGAGTCCAAAATTAATGTAAGCATGTGAAGCTCAGCAGATCAGCTGGAGTTATGATGTCACCTTGGCCTGGGTGTATCTGCAGCCTGGACATAAAACACCCAAGTTCTGGTATGAGTGACACCTTGAAGGTTTCTGGCATCTTTCAAAGAATGAAACATACTGTGTCCTGCACTCACAGATATTCGTTATGAACCATTCCATTCCTTCACTAAAATTACATTCCTTGGTATGACCATCTTCCTCCTCAGCATTGTCTACCTGATATTTTGGAGCAATAACTCCATAGGTCTGGATCCAGCTGTTCGGTCTATGTTTAGACACCTTCCTTTCTTTTGCTGTGTGATGCAAGATGGCACATCATTCTAGCAATATTGTTATGCACCTCCCTGTATATTATATCAAACCTCCCACTGCTTTATGTTTAAGGCTTGAAAGATTCTTTTGCTGATCTCATTTTAGGAGATAACTTCATCTGCCTTTCTAAATTTGTTTCAAAAATACAAAACCAACATAGGAAATGATTTAAACATTTTTACTGCGTCCCCTTGTGGGAAAAATAAATTACTAATATTTTTACTTCCAAAACCAACAAAGTGGGGAAAACAAAAACTGCAGTGTTTTGTTCAAATTTCTGCCCTTTCATTCCAGTTCAAATGCGCGAATTCACTTCAGAGACATGGGAGTTTGAGGAGGCCTCATCCGGGAGAGGGTGAAACTGGAATTATTTTTCAGTTTGCCAAGGAATTACATACATACCGGGACATAAAAGGACACCTTTTTCCCTTAGTGTTCTGTTTTAATCTGAAAGACTGCACTTCTTCAATTGCTGCTCTTTTCATTTCTTCATTACCCACTTGCCAAGCAGCTTTCCTGAAGGGAACTTGGATGCTGAACCAGCCCTTAGCTCATATGCTTCCCTAACATATTATATTGAGTTGGATATGTAATTCTAGTTTGTGAAGTCACAAATCTTGCAGATGTGTCCAAGCAGTTAGGAGCTAAGTGCAGTCTTTCCTTGGCAGAACAGTATCAGGCCTTCTCCCTGATCTTGCAACTAGTCTGGTGTTTTTTGGTGCAGGGGGTGATTTCACAAACAAGGACATAACAGGCAGTAGGAGCCAGTACATGTAGCTCGGCACTCTACTCTGTCTGATGACCCGTGGTGGGATGACCCTTGTTTGGACAATTGGAAGAAAGAAGGAAGAGCCAGAAGAAGAATACAAATGGTGGTGTGGAGTAAAAGGAGGGTAAAAAGAAGAAGAAATGAAGAGAGGGACGCAAAGATGAAAATACTTTCCTAAATTTAGAGCCATGTGTGAAGAATAGATTAGAAGAAAGATTAAAGGAATGGGCAAGACAAAGGAAAAAACAAAAAAGAAAGGAAATTCAACTGTATTACCTAAATGATTTAGAAGACTTTGAAGACTTAGAAGATTATGAGTCATTTATGGATTAAACCCCATTAAAATGCAAATCTGATTCAAATTCCCATAACCAGTTCTTCCTGTATCTGAGTTTTGTGTATAGGCAAGTCAAACAGGAGTGCTTTAAGGCTGCTGACAAGGCTGAACTCCTCAGTGAAAATAGGAGTGGAACACCTCGTTTGTTGGCATGAAGGCTGAAACCAGCAGGGAGCCTCATCGTGAACTAACATCTGCAGATGTAGTGTCTCCCTTGGTCTTTCCAGCATTGTGTGGGGGGACGTGCAAGTGGGGCATGCAAGAGGACCAGAGCCTCCGTCCCAGTGCATCATAAGTTCCTTATGCAGCCAGACATTGAAATGGAAACAGTCCAACACTCCCTGTGGACATAGCCTCTTTAGGTACATAAAGCTGCCCAGAGGAACTCAGTGGGACTTTTCAAAAGCACCGTAGCACTTTATTTCCCCTTATTTCAATAGGAATTACATGCCTAGGCACTACTGAAAATCCTGAGATTCGTGATAGAGTATACGATGGAGACAGTAATTTTATATATGTGTTTTGAAGACATTTTAGGATAGGATAGGATAGGATAGGATAGGATAGGATAGGATAGGATAGGATAGGATAGGATAGGATATTTTTTTTCATTTGGAAGGGACCTACAATGATCATGTACTCCAACTGCCTGACCACTTCAGACCAAGTTAAAGTACATTATTAAGGGCATTGTCCAAATGCCTCTTAGACACTGACAGGCTTGGGGCCTCTCTACGAAGCCTGTTCCAGTGTTTGACCACCCTCTTGGTAAAGAAAGGGTTCCTAATGTTCAGTCTAAACCATTCCCACGCCTCCTGGCACTGGATCCCAGGGAGAAGAGATCAGCACCTCTCTCTCCACTTCCCCTTCTCAGGAAGCTGTAGAAAGCAATGTCACCCCTCAGGCTCCTTCTCTCCAAACTAGACAAACCCAAAGTCCTTAGCTGCTTCTCAGAGCACATACCTTCCAGCCCTTTCACCAGCAAAAGCTTTGCTGAAACCTTCAGAAACCAAGGACTATATGAATCCTTTGTGATCTGTTAAACAAGCTTTTCAGTGCCTGAAAAACATTTATGTACATTTATGAACTTGCTCTCCAGCAACTTTAAAGTTTTTGTCTTTTGGAAGACTTTCTTCGTAGTTGGTAGAATTCTGCTGAATTGTGATGTTATGATCGATGGAGAAAAATGTGGCAATATTTATGGTGGTGGTGTGGAAGTAGTACCTTTGCAACTGTTGTAATTTCCCATTTTTCAGTGTGGCAATGACCTTTTTTCTGGCCAGAGGCAAGGTCAATGTCTTTGGCTACTGTGTCCAGGAACAGACCTAAGTGTGGTATAATTCCCACTCTAACTCCTGTCATTGAAGCATCTCATAAACAGCCTGAGAGGAAGGCTTTAGGGAATCCTGTACAGATGGTGTGGGGGTTTCATAAGCTATCAGAAAAAAAATGGCTCTGTACTAGCAATACACTGAGTCACGATGTGTGCTTCAGGTTATATATTTCTACACATTTTGGATATTGTACCTCTGCTATGACTAGATCTGTCCAACTGGACAACAAATTTGATTTTGTGCGCTCAAAACCACAATGTTGATATACTAACTGGGTTTCATGGCTGCTCCGAAAGTCAAACCCTTATTTAAATGTCTAAATCACCTTCGATATGATTCATTTCAGTGAGAGTTTGAGGAACAATGAGACCTGGCTCTTTGTCTCTGAACCATTGCAAATATTCTTAAGTGCTTTTAATTTAGATGTTGGTGTTATAAAATTTTCACCTAGGTCTACGAACTGCAGCTAATTGAAAGTAGTATTTTAACAACTAATTTTTTTCTTTTTTAATATAATGTATTATATTAAAGTTCTGAGTATATAAAATTCTAAGTAAACAAAAGCCCTAAGGAACACACCTTTATCCCTTATAGACAAGTTCAGTGCCATATCCTCCCTCAGCATGGACCAGCTCTGCCCTCCGATGCGGTGCTTGGTGTCTGTGTGAGAGGAGGATTAGACTGTACATATTTAAAGGCACTACTGTCTTAAGATCAATGACAAAACCTTAAGGCGTTAAAAGTTGTTGCATGTCTGGGTTAAACAAGGTTAAAATATATAAGTAGCCAATCTAAAACCATTCTGGGGAATTGCCAGACTGAGAAAAGTATCTTTTTTATCCAAAGGTCTGGCAGATTAATATTTGACTTCAAAAAGCCTAATTACCTCAGTAGTAAGAAACTAGGTACACTTTAATAGCAGTAGAGGTCATTGACCTCGATAAAATCAATGTGCCACCACCTGCCTTTGTAATTACGTCAATGACTCCTCTTCATTATATGCTTATCCACTTCAGTCTTACCTGAGTGCCATAATGTGTTCTATCTGCATGTTGTTTATTCACTAGACAGCGTCCTATACACTTTCTACGTGTTTCTACACCCCAGAAGTCAATTTGAGTTAATATTCAACCGGGACCTTTCCTCAGTAACTTGCTGTGTGTTTTCTGATATGACTGCTCCTTTCTAATTATGTTGGCAGTGCTGCTGAGGAGCACATAGTATTATTGCCAAAGTTCAATAAACATACAGAGTAACTATAGAGTTTAGGGGAAAACAGTCGGTGGTGCTTTCATGACCTTTGGCAACAGTAAGAGCACAGTTTGACCAATGCCAAACAAATGTCTAACTTCTAATCTCTCAGCAACCAGAAAATGATGGATTTGTTTTACTTTATTACATCTAATAATAAACAAAAAATGCTGTGTTTGTGCAGTGCAGAAGAGCGCCCAGGGTAAGCGTAGTCCTGTGCAGGAGATCAGGCCAGATTAATATCAATGGCTCTTTCTTGTCATATTAGAATTGTACAGACAAATCACCCAGGTGGTCTGAGATGAGGGAATGCTAATGAAGTCATTGGAGTCCCACTGACTTGGTGAAGCAGAGCACTGGTGATAGGGAAGCTCATCTGCTTCATCTGTGGTGGTGTAGTGATTGATATGTTACACTGTCTCTATGAAAGTCCTCATTGGCATCTTCAGACTATGCCTAGTAAATGAAAAGGCAAACATTCATAATAATCATGACTACTTCTTCCTCACTAGCTCCTTACATTCATAATAATCATGACTACTTCTTCCTCACTAGCTCCTTCTACTTCTTCATTTCTAGCTTGCTATGGCTAAACCTAGTAATAGTGGACCAATGTCTGTTTGTAAGTATAGGAACAGCATGAGCCTGGGAGGCTCATGTTAATGTAATATTAAAAGCCAGTTTCTGTTCTCTGAGCTTTGAGCTTGAAAACCTACCCAAACTACTGCTGCAATTGACAGCAGAAAAAACTTTTGCAGAACTGAATGTTTAGGATCAGATCAGGACTCCTAAGTAGCCTGGCTATATCTCAAGATCCCCATCTTCAAATGCTCTCTCCACAGTTCGGTGGGTTTAATGAGAGCCAGAATTCTCACAATTTCCACTATTTGACTCACTTTCCAGCTGTGGCTTTTTTTCCATCAGAATGGCCCGAATGAGAATATGGTCCTGACTGGTACCAGTATAATTGTTTCCTTTCATTGAACATCACGTTCTGCCAGCAGGAACAGTGCATTATGTGACCCGCTGACCTAGGGAATGGCTTCCAAAACTGTAAGGCTTTGACATTGATACCATGGCAATGTACCAATAATGCCTGTATGATGTACACAATAGTCTTATTTTCTATTCTCCCCTTCCCCCCATTTCAAATTGACAATAACCTCTGGTAACATTTTTGGACTAGAACACCAGTTCCAGTCCTGGGTGGTTAATGCTATAGAAATGCAGTTTCTTTGGAATTTCTCATTCAGGAACTGCATTTCTATAGCATAAACCAACCACGAGTGGAACTGGTGTTCTTGTCCAAATATGTTACCAGAGGATATAAGAAACCCACCACTGATACTACCTCATTCTTAAAGCAGAACAAATTCTCATAGTGTGGTTATGTCTCTGAAGTGACCCAGCTGTGTAATGGAGCATGGCAGAAAAATATTTCCAAGTACCTGACCTGGGTCATTAATCCAGAAGGTACACTATCTCATTAACATATGTATGAAAACTATGTACATATTTTATATACAGGTGTATATATGTATATATCTGTATCATATGCATAAAATCTCGCAAAGCAACACAGGGAGGGCTGTGCATTTTAGTGCTAAGAGAAAGACTTAAAATACCAATGTGTCAGGATAGATGCAATGAAAGATGAGGGATGGATTTTCAGTTTATTTAGGTGCTGTTGACTTTAGTGGAGCCATTCTGATTGAAACTTACGAAGACCTGGCACGCTGTCTTTCAGAGGGGAAGGAGAAAACAAAAAATGGCTACATAAGGCCTCAAACACTTCTCACTGGTATAAGGGCAAACCCAGAACAGTTCCATCACACTCACTGTCATCGCAATAATTCTGTACAACTCACACTGTGCTCTCTAACCTGCAAGAGAAACAGCTGGGAAGCCTTAGTCTAGCATTTGGAATAAAACCCCTTGCATCTGAGCCCAGGGTGTTTTCCATTACAAGGGACTCTGCATTTCCAAGTTATCTCAGGGCATATCTGCACGGACAGGTGGGACAGACCTGAACACCTCCTGCTTTTCCTCTGAGCTGTCCAGATGGGAGTCTGCTGTGATTTGGAAGCGATACTATCAAATTACTTTGGTACTGTGCCCAAGCTTACAGAGCCTCTGAAAAGACACGTTACCTGATATAATTTATCCGTTTTCAAATCAATTTTAAGTTAAACTACGCAATTTTGCACTTAGGTTGGTTCTGTATCTTGCACAATATAAACTGCCTACCCTTGGCCTAAGCTGGCCGATTATTTCTGGCTTGTGGAAAAGGAGGGATGAGCGTCCCCTCCCCATCTTCTGGTCTATGTGGTCAGTATTTTGCCAGTATTTGCACGTTTACTTTCCTCTGCTTGCACAATGCATGGAGCACTTGACCCAAACTGGCTTCCGCTGTGGTCAATGCAGAAAGTCAACAAGACTCACAAGGGAGCTTGAATTGTTCCTATAAGATTCTTTAGTTCAAAGCAACTGTGAAAGTAAAATTGCAGTATTTCTTGACGCATGTTCTTAGCCTGAAAACTGAGGAGCTGTAGTTGGACCATCTGAAAGGCAGCTTGCTATAGAATAATGAATGCAACTTGATTTGAAAAAAAAAAAAAAGCAAAACCAAAACAACAATCCCAAAGAGCTGTTTATTCAAGCAAATTTTTTTTCCTTTATTTTTAATTAGATTCCAGAAATTACAATAGTGCAAACACTCAGTATAAAAGTTGCAATAAGAAATTTACATTCACATTTAACATTTCAGTCCATTCACTTTTTAACATAAAAATAGGACAAATATTCAATTGCTCTTCTCAATTTAACAATCCTGAAAAAGACTGGAAGATACTCTACAATATTCTATGTACATAAAAATAGACCCGTATTATTAATGCAAATCTATCATGAGAAGTTACCCAGTGTTAAGTTATTGTATTGTAGTATGTATGTACATACATATATATATATAATGTATAGCTATATAGATATAAAAATTATTTATAGGTTCAGTGGGCTACAATAGTTGGAAAAATGACATCTAGACTTACTAGCTCATTCCTTAAAGTTAGAACTATTGATTTTATTTACCTATATAGATGTTTCTATTGTGATACGGTAGGCCTCCTCCTTGTTCCTTTGAAGTCACTGGCAACACCCCATTTGACATCAGTGGGAGAGGAACAGACCTCAGAATAAGGCCTGATCTAATAATTGAACCATGACTGGAATCCATATTTGCATTAACTTTACTGGGCTGTAAATCAGACCGAAAGATCTGATTAAATAGAGAGAAGCCAATTAAATAGAGAGAAGAATACATCTGGTTTTCCATTTGAGGAATGGACTATCTCTACCTGATGCAAATACATCGTTTTTTCAAAATGTAAGAAGAATATTCAAGTTAGTTCGGAAGCAATACAGATTTGCTGCAAACATCTGCAGGTTAAGTAGCTGAAAAGATTTCTCTTGCACAGTCTTCTTCCTGAATAGTTCAATTCAACCAGCCTTATAAAACTCCAAGAGTGGATCTTTCCTTGCTCTAATTTTTTAACAAAGACCGGCATCAAGACACAGATGACATGACTGACCTTGAAATGGGCTTGCATGTGTTTAGCAAACTGCTAGGGAACATAAATTAGGCTACCCCACTCTGCAACAAAAATGTAATGGCAATGAACAACTGAAGTTCAGTTAAGGGCAGCAGGGGCACCAATATCTTAAGAAGCAGCATTTTATGAGCTGCAGGTCACATATTTGCATCCAAAGAAGAATTATGTGGCATGCCTAGCTCCATTTCCTCTTAGTGCTATGGTGTTTATTACATTTAAATATTTCTAGGATGCTTAAAATTACGGGTAAGCCTACAATGGACATTGTGCCATCATGTGTAGGCAGACCAATTTTGATTGTAGAACACACGCTCCGTGTGCTTTTTGCTTCTTACCTTAGGCTGCTGAACATTTCATTATAAAAAGAAGGAATCACAGACACGTTTAAATCTTTTCAGTTAACACAGGAGAAAAATACTTAACATCTCATTTTCAGGCAGAACCTATGGACATATACCAGAAGGGCAAAAATTAACCTCCTGACGGCAGAAATACAAGGAGTAATCAGCAGGATAAAATCCAGACAGATGTTGAGTTGCAGCACAAGTTTTAGTGGCAGGGATTTTAAGAGATGGGTCAAATTTGGCTGAATCTGCTCAGAACTGTGAAATGTGCGCATTACTACTCTTTTGCACAACTATCCACATTCTATGTATAAAGTGATGATTTCCACGTAGACAAATCTACACACAAGTAGATTACTGAAAAAGAACCTCCAAGAAGAGGTTTTTAACCTCTGTCAGAATTTCACTGAAAATAATATCACCGCTCTAGAATTCTTTGTATTGGATTAAATTATGCTACAAATGGTAACTTCTCTTGGACTCTGTTTTTTAGACCAGTGACTCTGAAAGCATTGCTTTCATTCTTACTGTATTCTGTAACATTTTCCAAAGCTACCTCTGTGTAATAAGCAGCTGCTTGAATGCAGAAAAGAAACTCATGATTTGCTTTGTCTAAGTCCAAATTTGTGCAGACAGTTGTACTTGTAAATGGGAGCAAGTTACACAATCACTTTACTTATTTTTTCTTAATTGAACCCTAGCAACATTACTGTTAAAAAGGCAGGAATTCTAAGTGAAGAAGGATTTCTTCTGTAACAATTTAAAAATGTAATTGTCATGAAGCAATTTGTGATGGCACAGGTCATTAATTTTCACTTATATTTCATTGAAAATTCTTGATATATTGCTCAAATGGCATTTGAAACGTAAGAACAGACAACCTGTGCACCCATGTACACAAAGGAGTAAAAGACATGAGGAATCACCTAAATAACTTCAATGTGCCAGCTTAAATTTTTCATAACTGAATGCCACCATTGACAGGTCTAGGATCAAAGCAGCTGGTCAGGCACTTGAAAGTAAGACACGATAGTGTGCATGCACAGCCACAGTAATTAAAGCCCACCTTAGCCTTGCCCATAACGAGAATTGTTTTACCACCAGCAGTCTAACCTACGTCTAGGAAATGTGGCAGTGCAGTTACAAGCTGTAGGTAAGTGTTCTGTATGTTTTTAATCAATGTGTTGTGTAACCTGTTCTGAAGATGAAGACAGACAGCTTTTTCAAAGGAGCTCCAAACTACCTGGACAGATTTTGCACAAAACTCAGCTCACCGTGTGGACGAGCTTTCTAGGAAATCTGTTCTTATTTAGCTTGGACCCACGTATACCTGTGTATGGCCTCCCTCCAGAAAAACTTGGAGCACTCCTTGCACCCATGTAGCTGTGCTGGTACTGAACCAAAGTAGTAAAGGAAGTAGTAAAAAAGTTTCACAGTGATGCAGCACTGTTTGTTCCTTCAGTTTTATGCATGTGTGACATGCCTGATGCCACAGAAGGCATAAAACAGGGATCCTAATATAAAGAAGCAGATCCTCCAGCATGCAGTAAGGCACAAGCAACACCAAGTTCTTTCAGCACATAGGCTATGAACATTAACCAATTGCTAATTAAAATTTCAAGGTGCTTCCTCATGATCAGAAAATAGGCATTAAAGGTGACAACCCCCAACCATTTCTAAGAATTCCTTCTGAAATTCTGACAGCAGTTCACCAAGAGGTATTGAACACTCTTGTGAATGTGAACAGACACAAAAACTCAGAAATGGATCTGGCCCTACAGTTAAACACAAGCCTTATTTTTGTTGCACTAGGAATCTGGTTGAGTACTCTACCAGCTCAGATACTCAAGATCCATGAGATACTCAGTTTCATGTCACTGAGAGCTTTACCACTGACTTCAGAAGGAGTATTGGCTTTTCACCTTTTCTTTTCAGCAATTGCGACCTCAAAGGCTTTTTTTTTTATTGTTATTTTGTACTCCTGCTAACCTTGTGCTTTGTTTTTTTTCTTCTTATCCTGTTTTTGTCCTTGCACCGATCAGATTGTAAGTCACAACAGGCCACCCAAGCAGTGTGACATTTTGAGGAGTAATTAAAGGGCAACAGGCATCCCTCCCTTATGTGTACTTTTTTCCATTTATTTACATTTACATATTTATTCATGATTTAGATTTGGCCTGAAAACTCAGTCAAGAGTTTAAAAAAGCCTATACAGATTTCTGGAAAAAGCCAATTGTAGACAGGATTGGGGTGGAGAAGCAGAGTCCAGATTGTCATTAGTCACAACAATTACACCACACTGAGATGCAAAACCCACTGAATTTGAGATTAATTAGTTTATGACCGTTAGAAACCCTTAACTGCTGTATGAAGCCAATCATCAGTACAAGGTAGCGGTCTTGTATGCAGGCAACTGGGATACATTGTATGAACCTACGTCTTAACTTATTATGACAGAAGTACTCGCAGAAGCTGCACTGCTTTGTTAACCCCACAGTCGCCTGATTAAACAAACAAATTAACAGATTTCTAAATCCTATGTATAAAACTAGCTCAAATCTGTAAAATACAAGTAATCCTTATTAATCCATAGTAGAAAGTATTCACAGTCCACACCCTTTTTCTTCTGCCACCCACCTCAGTGTTATGCTTCTACAGTACTCCTCATTTATCATACAGCAATTATAGAATTAATTTGAGAAGTAGTCCCGGGCTGTAGTGACACAGATATGACAACTTGCAAAATGATGCATGCAAAATGCCTCCAGAATTTAAAGTTTTGTTCAGCAGCAATATGGGAAAAATCAGCTAAAGGCTTGGATATTGATTTCTTATCCCTATGTCACTAGCTGACACAGGCCTCAAGCGGTGGGTTAGGCTGTGATGCGTAAGGGAGGCATCCCTGTAAGCACGGCTTTAGTGACAGCAGGACTGGCATCAGCACGGCACCCAGATGGCTCAAAGCTGGAGAATCCAGTGAACCTTCTCCTAATAGTTCTGTTAAATACTTTCTGCTTAGCAATAGAAATTATTAGAAAATGAGCCAAAAAAGCTAACAAAAATAAGGCAAAAAATGTAATTCTTATATATATACATACATATATATATGTATGTATCCAGGAAAACAATCTATTCTCATTGTGCACTTTTCACATACAATAACTTATTACCACATTAGAAATACACTCTGGGTAACATCAGTGGGCCAAATTCACCTTCTTTACCTTCCATTGTGTTGCACCTGCATACAGCAATGATGGATTTGACACTTGGTCTTTCTTGATGACAGTACTACATCAAATGCAGTATCAGAGAATACCCATTGAATGTCAGATATCACACCATTATGAACTAGAATATCTGCTTGCTTTTTATATTACAGTAAGTAGAGTTTATTGCTTCTAATGACCAGAAGGTACCTTATGAAGACAGAATAGATGTCAATAACAATTTTCATATACTGTATTATGGATCATGGAACACTGAGGTTGGCAGATTACAATAATTAAATTACTTTTCTTTTCTATTTGCTGTCTGCATTTTGATTTTGCTTTGCTGAACGCACATGCAACTAGTGGATTTAACTCTGTGCCAGAAGTGATATGTCAAAAACATTTAGGAAAACTTACTGTTTTGTTTTGTTTTACTGAAGTCAGGCATGAGTGGCATGCAGTAGATTTCAAGGAAAAACAAAAGGACGTCCATTTCCAAAGGATTTATAATCTCCATGCACATGTAAAATGTCTCTTACAAAAATCATTAACATTTGTTAAAAGTGTGCCTTTTTGCCTCTTTTTATACAAGTGTACATGCAATTACCTGTCCGAGCTAAAACTATTTACAAAATTCCATAATACAATACATCTTTTAAAGTGAATAATACATGAAAGGCCAATGTTTTCTGTTGTTTTGTAACACTGTACAAGATTAAAAATAAATAAGGCATTATAATATAGGTTTATCACAAATTAAAAAATGTTGGTTTTCACTGTAATACAAAACTCTAACTTGAAAGAACATTATGGCTAAATAGTCCTCCTGCCTGGGCAGAACACATACGGAATCTGGACTTGCTGATGTAAAGAAAACACTCTGTTTCTGCTACAAGCAGGAATTCAACACATGAAAATGATTCACGCTACCTACTAGTGAGTTCAGACTCCTCAAAGCACTGAAATGGCACAGGTAATAAACTGTTTCCCTTCAAACAGTGACTCCCAAGTACTTTCTTTTGCCTTATAGATAAATTACAGGCAAAAGTGTGAAAGAGATCTAGGCGCATAACCCACTCTTAGTTACAGTGCTGTAAAATACTCAGTTCAGTACCGATATGAGACATCACTGTAACCCCAAGCAGAACTTGGCCTACAGAAGCTCAACTCCTGACCTTTATATGCATGCTAAACTCCCAGAGATTTCTGCAGGCCTTGTGGGTACCTAAGGGATGCAGATTCAGCCTTAAAGAGCTGAAGCTTTTGGCTCTCAGTCTCACCTAGAGAAAGCAAGGGAGAATTTGCGTGTATTTCAGTGAAGACAAGGAAGTGTGACTTGCCACAGCGGGAAGCAGCGACAAAAACCAATGCATTTTACAGGCTGGATAAAATAGCTTTCTAGTCAATGCAAATGGAAAATGCTCGGAAATATCTAGCCAGTAATTCAACTGAATGCCAGTTTGTAATTTCAGCAGAGAATAATAATTAAAAAGTCATTTAAAGATAAAGGTAGCATAGGAACACTTTGAAATTAGCTCCCAAGACAGTGAAGTCTGAACATCTCTGATACTTCTCTCATTATATAAAGAAGAAAAGACTTCGATTATTACTATTATCTGAAAGAGAAAATGTGCAAACTGATGTGAAATATTGTGCTTGCTACTGACAGACATCGACATGCCAAAATGGCATCACTTTGTGACAGGGCTTGTATCTGTTAGCTTTTTCAAGCTAATAGTTGCACAAAGCAGTGAACAGAAGTGCAGGTGGCTATTCTGCCCACAATGCAACAAGTTACTATTCTCAGTTAAATGTGAGGGACTTTTGGGTACTGTGGGGCAGAACTGATTCCTTGCTGGGGCTACAGCAAGGTCACCCAGGCAAAAGTTACAGAGCTTGACCAGAAAATCAATAAATGCAAGATAGGAAATACGACTGCATGCATTAAGGTGGATACAACCCAAATCCCACAGAAATCCGACGAAATCCTTCTGATCATTCTCAGGGATATTGGAGTGGGCCACATATTATCCTCAGCCAATTACCAATAAAAATTTGATGACAAGCTTCTCTAATTTGGCAGAAAATGTGCATTTGTGGGGTTCTTGGAAGTATTACTACTACCTTCTTCCACGTATAAAACTTACTGAATGCATCAAAGAATGCAGAAGAGCAGAAAGGTTAAATCTGTCATTTAAAGCTATCACACAAAAGCTGAAATAAAACAAATGTACACAGAAAAGGAAAATGGGAAAAAATGATATGAATAGGGAGGGAAAGCATAAAGGCAAGAGCACACCTTCATTATATCATGATTTCAACGGGCACCTAGTTTTTCCTGTTGAAATGGCTGCTGAACACTGCCTATCTTTTTCCCATGGCTTCTTACTAATTTGTGCCTTGCCTGGACTTTCTTCATGATTCTGCACTGCTCAGTCCAGGACTACATAGAAAAATGTAGTTTTCCCCATAGTAAAACCAGCAACAACAACCACAACAAAAATAAGAAAAACGTTAACTCAAGCAAAATCTGGGAACTGACTCCAAATACATCATCATTGATACTGTAGGCTAGCACACCCGCACTGGACTGGCTGCAGCACCAAGAAGCCATCCTGGTCTGCTCAACCTGCTCTGGAGTCACAGACCTCCTGCAAAAGGGCCAAATGAGAAGCTGGTGATGGACTGCACCTGACTGGTCCTTCCCATTCAACACAGAAAGCATTCTTAAAAAAGCCGTGTGCCTCATTTAACTGTTGGAGAGGAGGATTAGGCTCAGAAAAACTTTGGAGTAATTCTACTAGCACCTGCTAATCTTTTAAAATATTAAAACGGATAATCCAAATTTACCTTGTTACATTATCTACCACTGACATTACTCCAGGAGTAGGCTGGGAATGAGTCTGGGAATAAGAACAGTCCCGAGTATATTAGTACAGAGGACAATTCATTTCTGATCACTGTCCACCTAGTGATTAAAAGAAACAATGGCAATATGCCTACATCTTGGACCCATTAAAAAAGTAACAAAGAAATACATTCATAGTAAGCTTTTGGGGTGGGTCAATGGTTGTATTTGGTCTAAGTGTTCATACAGTATCAGATCTACTGCTAGGATCTGAAGATGCTTTCAGTAAGAGTACACATAAAAATAATGTTTTATTATTATTAGTGAAATTATTCCTAATTCTCTGATGCAAAAATTGTGTAACTTGGGGTCTTTGTGAGCGGAACTGAGTGATTAATGCTATTGAACATAATACTTCCCATTTTGGTTAAATATTTAACTTTACCAGTGTGGTGATTTCGTTCTTACACAGCTATTAGAAAGCATTAATACGCAGTGTGCTTCACATGGCTACCACTTATTCAGTTTAATTATATAAATATTTGTCCTTTTAAATCTGTATTCTCTACATGTATTTATTTAAATGGCTTTGAATGCCTCAAAACCAGAATTAAATTATTCAAGAAGAATACCTTCAAACTGAATAGCTGTTGGGGAGATAAAGAAATGCAGCGACTTTCCACAGAGCAGTCAGGGTGCATACACTTAGTACAGTTAGGAAGCAATTCTCAGTTTTTTATAGTCATTTTAATCACAAGACTAATATTGATAGCTCTGTAATGAAGCACTCAGCTGATAGGGTACATAAAAATTAATTAAAAACCCCGCTGAAAACCACTGGAATCCCACAGCAGCCTGATATGGCTACATGGAGAATGGAAACTCCTGCAGCATTTCTTTAAGCATTTGCATCTGTCGACACAGCATTTGTCAACTTTTTTTTTTTTTATATGTATTTTTATACATTTGTATACTTTTAATACAGTGACTGCTCCAAAGCAATGCTGATTGTAGGAGAATCGCTCAGAATCTTCTTTCCACTGAAATGAGTAATAAAATAGGCCCACCAAAGGGAAATGTGACATCTAGTACGCACAAGTTTTCTACTTGTGTAGAACCTGGACAACTTTGCAGCCTTTGGTAGGTTTCTCAAGTTTGGGCTTTCTTTTTGGTGGTGATGGTGGTGCTTTTTTTTTTTTTTTAGTTAAAAGGAAGTTTTGCATGTTTTTAGACAACGTAAAGTTTTGCTTCTTTTTTGGAAAGCAGTAAGGCTGGTTAGCTTGTGTATCCCCATCAGGACAGTAGGACAGTATGGTACCGTCCATGGAGCACACGTCACTCAGCAGGATGGCGTCCAACCGCCCTCACCTCAAATATGGAGCTACACTCCACATTTCACATCCAGATCAGTGTTTCAAGATGAAACCATGAACAACGGGATGTGGGCTGCATTAGAGGAAAAAGCAGTCAAAATATGTTCCCTTTTATGCAGATTAAGAGCAGGCCTCACTCTCCTGGCACATTTACCAGTGTGCTCCTCATTTGGGCAAAGTTTGACTGTGCTTGTTTCTCAGAATTATAGCTTTCTATAATTGTACAGCTTTGAAGATTGAGCCTGGGTAGAATCAAGATATAATAAAACTGTGGCATAAATTTAAAAATCAATTAAGACGTAAGACTATGTTGGCAAACACACAAATGTCACAAAGCTAGCAACAGCATGTTTGTCACCATTACGGGACTATTCTTTGAGCTGTTTAAAAAGGTAAAGCTAAATCCTGGAACTGAGTTACAGGACCTGTGCTGTTTGTAAAAGCCTGAAATAATACCATCCTTCCGCTCTTGAATAAAATCAGCACTGTACCAAAAGGAATGTTTCTATATTGCATAACCATATTGCTGGGCTTGCAGGGTGGCTCCTCTGTCTTGTACAGAGTCAAATAACCTGTGAAGAGGCAGCAACTTCTAAACTCTACTATCCTTTTTTTTTTTTTTTAATTGAAAGACTATATATTGCTCTTCTGCCAAACCTTAAGCTCTGTGGTTTATCTACTTCATATCCTAGTGTTACAGTTTGAATTGGAATTTTTTTTTTTTTAAGTTTTTGGAGCATGCAAAGAGAATTTTAAAAAATACATGGGGTTTAGCAATTAGCTGAATCCAGCCTTCAGTAATCTGCCAATGACAGCACAATGAACACCATTCTCGTTGCTTTAACTCATGCACCGGGAGCACAGTTTCTCTGAGTCTTGCTGTAGCCCTGGAGAGTCTCCAGGTGCCCCGCACTCCAGAGTTAAATGCAGCTTTGCTAATCCCAGACCCAACAGTGCTGGCTATGACAGAAAGAGAAATCTCTTTGCTATGTCATTGCAGGTGGATGTGTAAATAAATACATATTTTTGTGTGTATCTCTATAAATCTCTATTAAGTCTACACAGGACGGTTTGTATATGTGCATATATAGATTAAAACATATATATACACACACACACACACACAAATAATTGCTTGCATGTTTATCTCTTTTTTTTTTTCATTTACCCTTTAAAAATGCCAGGAAAATATTCCTCATTTCCAAAAAATCAGGTTTTGACTTTTCCTAACAGAATTGCTAGCCCTTATATGTTCCATCCCAAGAGTTCATTACACAAGTCCCCAAGTTCTCTTTGGTTGGGTTGTAGTGGTCCTTGGTTAATGCCATGGCCTATGACCTCTGATCTCTTGGTAAAAATTCAGGCAACCATTGCTCTCCAAGTTCACTTCAAATGGCATAACCAAATCTCCTTTGCTCTACACCTCCTTCACAGCTGGCACAGAAGGAAGATAATGCAGTGTTTGATTTGCGTGAGTGGCAGACGTTTGACCTGCTCCAAGCCCAGCTTTTACAGTAAAGCTAGCAGCTGAGGACACCGACGGACAGCTGGTGCCCAGTTTTGTTTGAATGTTTGCTCTCCCATAAGGGTACATTTTCCGCTCTAAGTTTAAAGACCGTGTTTGTGAATTATTTCCATCAGCCTTTCCCTCCAGGAAATAGGTCAACATTTCGCCTTTTCCCTTTACACTGACTTTACCCCTGCACACAAATTCATAACTGCACCTTTTCAATATCCGCTGAACTTCTTCTGTTACCTGGAGACACAAAAAAAAAAAAAAAAAAAAAAAAAGAACAATTAGTTTTTCCTGTTCATATAAGGTTAATCCTAGAACTGCCCACCCCTCCCCATTTTACTTCTCTGTCATGAAATAGTATAAGTAGAATGAGTTAGCACCTACTGCTGCTCCTGGGCTCACTTAGAATTTTCATAGAGAATTAAAAATCAGTGACCAAACCAGAATCTGAGAAGCAGAACTTCTGGTCTTGAGCTGACACAGCCAAATTAAGCTCTGTCCAACAGAAATGTGTAAACAATGTGTCCACTGTTGTAAACTGGTTCAGTTCCAGCGACATTAATTTGCTCCAGAAGAACTTTTGATCCCTGGAGACTAGACAGGTATTTTGGATAAAGGACTGCAAGAGTTCGTTGAGATTTTGAGAGGCGCAGCATAGCTTCTAGCCAAGCTCTAGTAGAACAACAACGTTCTCTGTCTGCGTAGCCTCTCCAATGCAAAGTATCCAAGGAATTTTTAAAGCTACATAAAATCCAGCAGGATGCAAATGGACATAGATCCTTTCCTTGTAGTCCTTATTCAGGCAAAATTCCGCCAGCACAAGGACTAGCCCATGCAGTGTCGGCATTCCCAGGCTTGCCTCCAACTGTGTGCAATGCAGCAGAGAATTCTGTTTCTTCTGATGGGAAATTATTTATTTAGGATTTCGTTGCCTAGTAGTAGTGAAGCGTATACGAGAGAAAACAACTATACCTCTGATGCTTGAATCATCTGGAGAATGCTGCCCTTCTCATAAGGACCACAAGATAAAGTGAAACTGTGTTTTCTAAGTGATCTTGGAAATGTAACAGCACATAAAACAGGAGGTATATAGAATTTGCAAAATAGTCTCAGCGTGCATTCACCTGAATTTTCCCCTGCACTCCAGTACTATCCATCCGGCTGGCAACATTTACAGTGTTCCCCCAGATATCGTACTGTGGTCTTCTGGCTCCAATGACTCCAGCCACTACTGGCCCAACATTAATACCTAAAATCAAAACAATGAATTTAGTTTCAAACACCACAGCATGTTATCCAATGGAATCCTGCAAAATAGATTTAACACAAGTGCCTTAGAATTTTTCTGGTCATAAGACATAATATGTTAAATTAATGCCAATTGGACTTCTGTATTTGTAAGAGGTTTAGACACAGAATAAAGACATTCACAGAGATATCTTATTGGAAATGCAATATGGCGTATCTGTGTATTTTCTTTTTTTCTTTGTTTTGACAAAAGAACAAAAAAGCAGTGGTAGTGTGGAGTTTAGCTGTAGAACAATTCAGGACAAACTGTTAAAGATCTTTAATTGTTTTCTATGACTTCCACTGTAGTCGCTCATATAAAGCTTTTTAATGGAGATTTCCCAAGTGGAACAGAAATAGTGGCCTGGAAGACACAAGGAATGGGGTAAGGGAAGTGTGTCAAATTGGTTGTCATTACTAGACAGCACAGATCGGGGAGACACTGAAAGAAGAAAAGAATATGTGAAAACAGCTCAAGTATTTTTGGGAAACAACAGGGCTTGATTCTACATTTCTGACTGATTTTGACACCTTGTTTTGAAGATAAAAGAGGATGTTCCTTCTTCTGAGTGCCCTAAAGAGCTGCAGATGATAAATCCTGCATGAGGTTCTGTGCGAGGGCTTTCCCAGGCAATTTGTGCAGAAGAACGGCCATTAGATATTTGTCTTCTGCCCCTTTGTGAACCTGAAAGACCAGTTATAACAGAGTTCAAAGGGAATTTGGGGGTTATAGTTATTAGGATGTACAGGAGGGCAGAGATGTATAACTCTCCTATTGCTACCTTTCGTGTCTTTGGTCTTTCTCAGTGTTCTGCTATTAGCAATCTCACTTGCTCCTTGTCCAGACCTTTATCACAATTCAGCCATGATAGAGAGAAAGAAACTGGAGAGAACTATCTGTGTTAGCATATGCAAAGAAATGAGAACAGGAGTGGAAGTACCATTGAAGAGGAGCAGGATGCAGGGAAGGAAGGGAAGAGGGGAACTTGCTCTCTAAAAAGGCTGGGAGAAAGGACTCCGAGAGTTAAGACATGTAATAACATGAAAAGGATTGCATGGGAAGGTTTGTGTTGTGAAGACCAGAAGATTTCTATATTCCTGGGGGGAAAACTTAATCCATCCTACTCCTACCAGTATGATGCCAATGCCCAGAGCAATAGAGGCCCAGAGGCTGGAGAAGGGTTGCAGGTCAACAGGAGAGTACCTGGAGTTCAGCACAAAGGAATTCCAGACGCTCCAGCAAGTAAGTCAGCTTCATCAGGGGCCCAACTTAAATGCCTCTATGCAAATGCATGTAGCATGGGGAATAAACAGGAGTTAGAGATGTACGTACGCCTGTAGGGTTATGATCTCATTGGCATCAGAGAGACATGGTGGGATGGCTTCTATGACTGGAGTGTTGGAATAGAAGGCTACAAGCTCTTCAGGAATGACAGGCAGGGGAGATGAGGAGGGGCTGTTGCCCTTTAATGTCAGTGACGAGCTGGAGTGCATGGAGCTCTGCCTGGGGATGGATGAGGAGCCAACCGACAGCTTATGGGTCAGGATTAAAGCGAGGACAGCGACAGGTGACATTACAGTGGGGGTCTGCTACAGGCCACCCGAGCAGATGAGGCCCTCTATAGACAGATAGGACCAGCCTCACATTCACAAGCCCTGGTCCTCGTGGGGGACTTCAGCCACCCCAATACCTGTTGAAGGGACAACACAGCAGGGCATAAGCAATCCAGGAGGTTCCTGGAATGAGCTGATAACTTCCTGCTTCAAGTGATAGAGGAGCCAATGAAAAGAGGTGCCATGCTGGACCTTATTGTCACCAACAAGGAGGGGCTGGTGCGGAGCCTTGGCTGCAGTGACCATGAAATGGTGGAGTTCAAGATCCTTAGGGCGGTGAGGAAGGCACATGGTAAGCTCGCTACCCTGGACTTCAAGAGAGAAGACTTTAGCCTCTTCAGTGATCTGCATGGTAGAGTACCATGGGATAAAGCCCTGGAGGGAAGAGGGGCCTAAGAAAGCTGGTTAATATTCAAGGATCACCTCCGCCAAGCTCAGACGTGACGTATCCCAACAAAGAGTCCGGCAAAAATGTCAGGAGGCCTGCATGGATGAACAAGAAGCTCCTGGACAAACTCAAACTCAAAAAAGAAGGCTACAGAGGGTGGAAGCAAGGACAGGTAGCCTGGGAGGAATACAAAGAAATTATCCAAGCAGTCAGGTATTAGGTTAGGAAAGCTAAAGCCAGATAGAGTTAAATCTCGCCAGGGAAGTCAAGGACAAGAAGAAAAACTTCTACAGGTGTGCTGGTGATAAAAGGAAGACTAGGGAAAATGCGGGCCCAATCCAGAAGGAAACAGGAGATGTAATCACCTGGGGTATGGAGAAGACTGAGGTACGCAGCAACTTTTTTGAGTTGGTCTTCACTGGCAAGCGCTCTAACCACACCACCCAAGTTGCTGAAGGCTAAGGCAGGGACTGTGAGAATGAAGAACTGCCCACTGTAGGAGAAGAAGCCATCTAAGGAACCTGAAGGTGCACAAGTCCATGGGACCTTTTGAGATTCATCTGCGGGTCCTGGGGGAACTGGTGGATGGAGTTGCTAAGCCGCTATCAATCGAACACAGGCTGGGCAATGATTGAGAGCAACACTGAGGAGAAAGACTTGGTTGGTTCGTTGGTTGATGAGAAACTCAACATGAACCAGCAACGTGCACTTGCAGCCCAGAAAACCAACTGCATCCTGGGCTGCATCAAAAGAAGCATGGCCAGTAGGTCCAGGGAGGGGATTCTCTCCCTCTAGTCTGCTCTTGTGAGACCCCACCTGGAGTACTGTGTCCAGCTCTGGGGCCCCCAACATAAGAAGGACGTGGACCTGTTGGAGTGAGTCCACAGGAGTGCCATGAAGACGACCAGAGGGCTGGAGCACATCTCCTGTGTGTGTCACATGCCGAGAGAGTTGGGCTTGTTCAGCCTGGAAAAGAGAAAGCTCTGGGCAGACCTTATAGTGGCCTTCCAGTACTTAAAGGGGGCCTACAGGAAAGATGGGGAGGGACTCTTTATCATGGAGTGTAGTGATAGGACGAGGGGTAACATTTTTAAACTGAAAGAGGGTAGATTTAGATTAGATATTAGGAAAAAATTCTTTACAATGAGGGTGGTGAGACATTGAAACAGGTTGCCCAGGGAAGTTAGGAATGCCCCATCCCTGGAAGTGTTCAAGGCCAGGCTGGAAGGGGCTTTGAGCAACCTAGTCTAGTGGAAGATGCCCATGCCTATGGCAGGGGGGATGGAACTAGAGGATCTTCGAGATTCCTTCCAGCTTTAACCATTCTATGATTCTATGATTTGATTTGTTGGAAAAAACAGGACTGGTTGAGGTGATTTGGCATCTATCGATGAAAAGCTCCCATCACACTTTTAATGCCAACAAAGCTTTTGCAGATGGAACTTAACTTAATAGTTAAGTACAGACAGACACAGTTTTCAGCAGTTTAGCAATGCAAAGCAGTGTAAGCAACATGACTGGGTACGCTAGTAATATTGTATAAAATTATTGGTGCAGTTTCCTTTTAGGTGTGCGTAAATTAAGTAAACACAGTCAAATTGGACACAATTATAATTCCTTAATACTGATGCTTAACATCCAGCCTGCTGACCTTCTACATGGATGTGCCTTTACTGGTAAAGGAGTCTTTTCAGTTTTAATCATGAGTGCAGGACAGGTTATCCTTTGCAGACAGCACAGGGAAAGCCAACAAACAACAATGTTCCGCTTGTATGATAATTGTAGAAATGTGACTTACCAACTCGTAGGACAAAGTCGTTGTAAGACTGATAGTTGATTTCATCAAGAACATCAAACATCTCTATTGCAAAATCTGCCAGTGTACTCAAATGGGAATAAATTGATTTTTTAGCCTAGAAACAAAATAGTATTGCACATTAGATTTGTATGGTTCTGAGAGGCAGATGAACTACTGAAGTGAAAAACAGTGAAAAGCTCAGACTGGATGGCTTAGGAAAAGAATCTAACCCATTTTGCTGCTTGTGAAAAGAAACTTTCGATGGTGGCTACAGCATACGCATTCTTGTCTCAAGTACTGAATTATATATTTTATTTTTTTTTCTCTCTTTTTGATTTCTGGGAAGAATGGAAAGCAAAGTTCCCATGGTAAAGTGGTTCTGTTGCTAGAGAGCTACAGATGTTTGTTGTGAGAGTGGCAGGGAATATAACCTGCTTTCTTACAAAACTGCTTTGCCTGATGATTATTAATAACTATAGTTTCTGCCCTCTTCTCCCTTTGGGGCTTTTGCTAGCTCCCAGCTCCATGGGGTGCATGCTGTTCCCATTGACAGCATTCCTGTTAGGTTTAATCCTGTGAGATGCAGAACACCCCTATTTTATTTTCATTTCCAGGCAAGCTGAAGTGAGTTTAATGCATATAAATGAATTAAAGCAAAAGAACCAGAAGGGATCAAATAAAATGCTGAAGTATCAACTTGTAAAAAATCCCCAAAACATAAGAAAATAATTTTTACAACTTCAGTCTAATTAAACTGTGGAACTCAATTTCAGAGGATATCGTGGATTTCAAAAGTTAGCTAGATTCAAACATAATTACTCAAACTCATGGAAGAAATATTTGCTACAAAATATTAAAACGATATTATCTGTAGCTCTAGAATTTCTTAAGCAGCATATCATCAGAGAGTGGAAAAGAGAGGTTTGCATGCTCTTCCCGCGGGACCTACCATTGGCTAGTTAAAGACAGGTTATTAGAATAGACCTTTAACCTGACTCAGTATGGTTGCTCTTATGTTGTGCTCTTATTTGAATAATAAGTATGAATTCTTGAACAGATTTGCAAAGTGAAAGTGGGCTAAAGGTAGGATATGGTGAAAGAAATGCAGGGTCAGTGGCAGTCTAGCTTCACTAGGGTGTTGCACAACAGGGCTGTGGCTGCTGGCATGAGATGAGAGCTCACTGGGGTTTTGTCATGATAGTGAGACTGTATAAATGGAGTATTTGACAGTGGCTGAGAAACCTGAGAAACAGGTTGCTATTTGTTTTATTCGGCTCAGTTTGAAAGGGCTCCTTCATGTGGTTGGGAATTTTACAAAAATTAGAGCAAAGCGCTAACAAAAAATTATGAAAGTCATCGTTGGGCCAGTCCCAAGTTTGAGGAAGGGTATTTTTATTTACCTGCCTGGGTCTCTGGCATTCTGCTTCTTGCAATATCAACTAGCTCTACTCTTTTCCAGCCTTACCAAGACAAAGAAAGAACAAGAATTAATATTGGCTAACGCTTCTAACAGAGAAGGAGAAGAATATTGAATGCCTGGAGGATGGAAGGAGGAGTGTATAGTTTTATTTAATAATCCAATCTTCTTTATATTCCTTATCTTTCCATTTATTTGCTGCCCGATGAATGCTTTGATTTCCCGCAGTGCCCCTCAGGGTTGCAGGAGAGAGGACTGGTGACAAATACTCGCGCTGCAAGTGACAGGTGCCTCTCAAAAGGATTACTGGCAAACTCTTTTGAAACTGCACTGAAGAACACCCCAAAGTTAGGACTCTGGTGAAGTCAGGACCCTGTTGAAATCACAGACGTAATTTCAAAGGACTCCACACGCACAATGAACTTATATTGTGCAAAAGATCTACAAAGAACTTGGTTTGTGTACTGCCCTGATGGTGTATCTGGCAAACATATATTTATTTAAACATCAGAGGAATAGTTACTGGAAAGACTGCCCAGAGCATCACAGCAAAACCCCTCTGACAGAGGCAATGTGCATTTACTATAGTCACCTGCTGAAGTCAAGCTGCAGAAACAACAGCCCTGTAAAATACGGGATTTAAATATTTAACTCCATCAGGGTACTGGGTTCTTATGTGTGTAAATATCCTCAGTTAAGATCGCAGTTAACCTCACCCGCTGCTTTCTGCTCATGTCCAAATCCTAGCATGAACTTGGTGGCTCACAATCATAAAGTTGTGCCAGATTTTCTGTTCTGGGGACAAGAAGCTGGGACACCCCTGGCAGAGGGAAGACCAGAAGCACTTGAGTCTCTTACGGCTCCCCATGGACAGATAGGACTCTGCAGGGCAGCCCAAGGACTGTGTGATGGCTGACAGTGATCGTCTGCGTGTGACAGGCTACCCAGGATCATTGGACTTTTAATACATAGCTGCATGCTGAAGACCAAGAGAACGTGAATAATTTCTACTGGTTTGCATCACAGAAGCAGTGGGAAGAGATCATGGAACATCTGAAACCCCAAGTTAAATTAAAAAATGCTGGCTGCTTCATACAAGATCTTTAGGTTTTCTGAACGTTAAATAAATTCTACCTGTACGGAAAAGATAAAAATTTGCCCCCAAGATTTCAGAGAAAGGCAGAGTCCTGTACAAGACCTTCTTCAGTGATTTAAAATGCATTACTATCGTAAGCTCAGAGCGGTATCGTCAGTAATGGGCTAAGCCAGCTGACCCTTCAGTTAGCAACTACAAAATACAAGAGATAAACATGTTTAGGTTTTGGAACATATGCTGCCAAAGTTACCCAATAACACACTTGTTTTCAGGATTATAGTTCAAAGAGCATTTATAGCAGACACACAAGTATGCTGTTGCCTGTTTGCCTGAGATCACACTGCACAAAATTCAAAGGATCAATTTTTTTGCCTGCCTCAGGACCCAGAAGCCAAACATTTCAGCATAAACAGAGTTTTAAAAATACCTTTTTGTAATTTGTAGATTGCTGGGAATGACACAAAAGAAAGCATCAGTTGTACATAACCCTGCAGACCAGACAATTATTTGCATGTGATATACTCCAACATGATTCTAACAGTTGATTTCAATGTGGCCTTGTTTTTTATTTACTTAACAAGGATTATAGTTTCTAGAAAGTTCACAGGCCATCTTCTGGCCCTTTCTGCTTTTGCCCTATAATTCGGTGTTATTTTGCAACGCTAAACCATATGCATGAGCATACCTCTATAAGAGACGTACATGCATATCAGAACAGAGGAGAGGTGTCTGGAAATTCTGGGCAGACTACGTGCATGGATTGCTTCAATTTTCATTATATTCTTCATGTTATTAATTTTATTATTGTTTCATAAAGTTATTTTATTAATACAATTATTAATGTACATAGTACTCTGTATACAATATATTCAGCATACTGTCCACAGGTTTCTCTGCTTTTCCAGGTGCTGCGCGCAAATGTAGGAAATCTCTGTTTCGAGACACAAACTTAAGGTGAGAAACACACTCAGGAGCATCAATGAGGATACAGAAGAAGAACTGTGCCCCAGAACTAGTGGGTCTGAAGTGACTTTGACTTTTTTTATTGCTCAGTAATTAAAGGGGTAAAAAGAATGCTATCAGTAGAGACAAAGAAGAGGTGATTTGGAGGGACCAGGGTAAAGTGCAGTAATGTACCTAGCACTAAGTTCCTGTCCATGATGGGGGTTGGGAGAGGCTGCTTGTTTTGATTGTAGGTTGCACACAGATTTCAATATAAAAAAAAGAAAAAAACCCATCACATTTTAATATTCTTATATTAGTTTTGCAGCAATTCATTACACCTAGAGTCTCCCCTCCCCTGCATCATATAAGGTCACCTAAGAGACAGGGTTTAAAACACTAGCGCTCTGACTTAGGAGCTTCATACGCCACTTTGCAGAGAATCCAGAGCTGCAGCTAATGAAATCCCAAGTGAAGCCACATGGGCAACTGCTAGGATAGAAATTTTTCTTTTCAGGCTACAGTTGTTCTTTGAATTTCAGATTTAAATTGTTGTAAAGAAGGAATACATGTTATCTATAATCACATAGAGTTTGTAGTGTTTCTGATATTCCTCTGGAAATTGAAGGAGAATGGTTCCTCCGCAAATGACCATCATGTAAGATCTTCTTACCTTAGTTCCTGAAGTAGGTACGAGTCCCACAGCTGCCATATACGTACTTCCAATTGTCTTGATCTTTTCTATGTCCTTATAATATTCCTTGTCCATAAGCTTTGTTTAAAACATAAAACTGTTAAATATTACATAATATTTTAGACAAGCAACCATATTTATCAGATAATATGTGCAAGTTGATTAAACCATATTATTTTTGGTAAGTTGTGACTTGCCCACTGTGAGGACATTGAAAAAAATACCATTAACTCACATTTTAATACTCCTGCTATATTAGAGGAATTTGAGGTAAGACTCTCATGCCCAAAAGTACAAACTGGGCACTTTGGAGAAGGCCAGTGGACACCAACTACAATTAAAGAAGAAGTTTACGGTACTGTTTTATTAGGCAGTTCAAGATACGCTGAGTTGCTACAGATAATCTCTGTTGATAATAATTTGGTAGAACTGATATGGTCAAAAGATGCAGTGCTTAGATCTTACCTCATCGAAATCAGCAATAATTTCATTTAACAGGCGTAAACATTCCACTCCCATATTATTGCCGTCCAATTCGATGTAGAAATCATTGAAATTTGGGATGGAAGCAAACATCACTCCCACTTGCGAATACGACTGGTAATAAAGGTCCTGCAGTTCATGAGCAGATATAATTTTTATTTTAAGAGATTAATCTAAACCAGGCATCATTATTATGATATCTAAGCCATCATTTTTAGTAGAGAGAAAGCCAGACTTATTAAAAAAAATGTTGAATGATCTCTCCACTCAAAAACACAAAAGAAAATGAACACCTAAGCTATTAAACCCATTTAAAGCAACTTAGTCTTTTTCTCTGACAGACATGGAAGCAGTGAGTAAAAATTTTGTAGAAAGTCTTAGCAGCTGTAGAAATTTTATTGTATGAGAAATAATTGCATTTTCTCAGTTTTGTTTTATAACTAATCGGAGATGGAACAATTTCACTCTGCCGCACAAAACCAGCCTCACTCCTTCACATCTTTCCTTGAGTTGTAGAGTCCTGTATTCAACATTAACAATATAATGCTGTTCCGTATGGTAAGATCTCTGCTTAAGAATTTGGAGGAGTCACAGAAACGAAAATCACTCTACTGTGGCTCAAATACATTGATCCAAACTCTCAAGAACAGTATCACAGCAACTGCACCGGAAGGACTCTGGTAAGGGCTTCCTGAGCCACTTTATTTAATCACTACAGTCTCTGAAGTTAAATGCCACTGTGTATTTCTTGAGTGTGTACAATTCTCTTTTTTTAATTTTAAATGAACGGGTTGAGTAATGGCAGCATATTTCATATGTAAATGTCTGTCTGTTCATATATTTCACCATTCAGAATCAAAATGAGCTCATGAAATACTGTGATAAATCCCAATATTCTAAATTGATTGAAAAAAAAAATTAGTGATTTGCATGCAGACACTTGGCTGCCTTGACGTTGAATGACACAACATTCCCTTATCCTGCTTTTTATTAAAATTATTCAGAGAAGGAGGACATTACAGTGAAAGAAATAATTCCAATCTAATTCTTGAACACAAGTTCTTACAAAACTATTCCTTTTAACATGCATGAAATTTTGTAGGTCTTGAAAACATACAGTTGAAAGGTGACCCAAGCTACACAGGGTTACACCCATGAAACATCACTATGTATTTAAATTTTATCTTGGATTACCATATTTCTTGGATTAGACATAAGAAAGTGCTGTGCAACATGTGCTGGCAACAGGTTGAAGAGAATTCTTTTATTATCCAGCTTGACTCTCTCCATATCATCTCTCTCTTCTTCTGCCTGTGGGGACAGAGGGAAAAAAAAAAACTTTCAAAAAAGCAAGAAATTAGCTGAAGCTATCAAATAGCTTCTATTAATTCATACTTTGAAGTTAAAACTGAGCAAAATAATGCCGGCAAAGTAGAGTGGGAACAGTTCTCCTATACCATGCTTTTA
Organism: Larus michahellis; assembly: GCF_964199755.1. Lineage (NCBI taxonomy): Eukaryota > Metazoa > Chordata > Aves > Charadriiformes > Laridae > Larus > Larus michahellis. Next base: position 61,886,383 of record NC_133897.1, on the reverse strand, counting down.
TATTAGGGCAAAGTCCCTTTAAGTCCTTTGTAATTCAACAGGTTAATGACTACTTTCAGGGCTTGATCGGCTAAGTCTATTGGTGTTTTCTGTAGTTGTCTGTTCTTTTAAACAGACCCTTGATATTTTTACAGAGTAAAAAGCTAGAATAATCCCACTTAAATCGCATTGGCCTTGGAGGCCAATTACTTCCCAGGTAGGTGGAGACAGTGACAGCAGTATTTGATCCACCTTTCAAAGAAGAGAAGCTTGGAGAATCACCAATGTTTAAAGCGAACCTATGTCATTTCACAGTAAAATGGAAACAGACCTAGTAACGCAGTAACTTCAACAGAGCAAAAGGTTTTTAAATTGAAGAACATTAAGAATTATATGCAATTAAAAAAAAAAAGTAAAAAACAATTAGCATTTCTAGAGGTGGTTTTAATTACTCTGGTATTTGTCACGAAAGCATACAGAGTTCTTGTGCACAGAAATTTCTGTGTACAACAGCAACAGAAATTCTATCATTCATGTGAATCACAGCATTCAGAAAGAGTGCCTAGGAGTTAACACAGCTGAGGTCCTTAAGATACTGGTATCTTATTACGTGTGTCTCGACTCATAGGAGTTTGTGGGAGTCACACAATAGGAAACAATTCTAAAAATCAGACCTCTTATTGGAAAAACATTGAATACCTAGGGACCCCATTTGGGACTCCTAGGTTTGCAAATTCCAGCCAAGTCCTTAGCAGACTCTTCTGCAAAATTCCTTCTCTGGAATTTTCTCCTTGTTCTTAGAGTGGCTTTTGGCCCCACATTCTGATTTCAATGAGAAAACATTCGTTCAGTATCTTTTAATTCATCTCATAGAAAGCACAGCTTATTTGCTCTTCAATCACAGCCACAGAACTGTAACACAAATCCTCTGCTGTGATTCCAATCGGATTTTGTTTATCTAGGTACAGTCAGCAGATAACTGGAAGGCCAAATTCTCAGGCATCGTTAAGAAACTACAATCTCATAAACGACTGAAGAATCTGCTATAATCTTTGTTGGTGTCCCTTTTGTATCTAGAATTTGCTATCCTAATCTATTAGAAAGTCCACATACTTTTCTCACTATCCCTTCCTGTCTACGTAGGAGAAAACTGGTCCCCTCTTGCCATTGTATAGTCTTACAATATTATGTTTGTGTGATTAATTTTTACTTCAGGAAGCTAATTTTTCCTTTCCACGCCAAAGCTTAGGAAACTTATCTTTTTATTCATATCGCACAGTCTGATTTGCCTTGCAGTTTACTTATGTATTCTTAAATTTCTCTAAGTAGAAAGAATGCTGAAAAAGAACTGGTTCTATAAACATAACTTCTTCAGGAATCATTCCCTTTTGAAATAAATTGTCAGCTCCTCCTCTAATTTGTGTAATAAGGTTCAGAATTGATTCCAGAGGTGAAATATCAAAAAATATTAAATAGCAGTTAAGCTCTGCAAGAAACAAACCAGAAATTTTTATTCTAAGCAAGTACCTATTTCCTGTTTGTGAGCTGTTTTCTTAACACTTTTTTTGCTATTTGAATTTCATATGCTTTCATATGCTTAAAATATCCTTCCCCTATTTTGGTGGTATAACTCTGTCCCTGACTTATTGTTGTCTATAAACATGTGTAATGGCCTCTTGTGTTCAGTCTGACTGTTTGAATTTAAATGTTCTAATAGTAAAAATAAAAAGCTATTTCCAGCTGAAAATCCAAACCAAGCTAACAACTCCATTTTTACATCACACTGGAATATGGGAAATTTTACTCTGACGACAGCAGAGAGACTTGCAAACTGAATTCAAGCTCTGAATAAAGAATTTATTTTGGGCTTCCTTATCCATTCCTCAATTTTTCAATAAGAACTTTTTGGTTACTTTCTTCCTAGGAACATTTCAGGTTCTCAGTTAAGCTCCCAATACGATATGGGTCAGAATAGCAGCATAAAGAACAATACACGTTTGGGACAGGGCGTGGAGATTTCTGGGCAAGTCAAAGTAATCAAGCAGGGGCAGGTAAATGGAGTAATCACTTTCATGCACTGCATGGATAGTGGTGTTGCTCAATCACTGGCTGCTGCTGTTCATTTCTGATCTGGACATGTGTGAAAAGATTCCTCTGCATTGCCCAGTCATGGAGCAAAGTGTTCATTTTGGAAGCTGATTGAGAAGGTTATTCAGAAGATGATTGAGAAGGTTATTCAGCAGGATGTAGTGTTTCCTACCACTGTGTATGATTCACAGCAAAGGTTTCAGAGCAAGCCACAGAACAAGGACAAAGCTGCCAGCACTGAAGCAGATCCTTGTGACCTCGGTCATGTTGCTGGATTTCAGTCCAGCCTTTAACACACAGAAATAAAAGACAATTCTAATATATCAACATAAAATAAATTAGAAAGGACAGTCTAGCCTGTTGGTTTTCTGGTTGCTTCCTTCTGACAGAACTTTAAGGCACGTGATGGCTTTTCTCCTTCTTTCTGTCTCGCTTCAATATGGTCATGAAACTACCGGGAGAGAAATGCCAGTGACACTACACTATGTGTGCAGGTATGGATGTGACAATGTTCACAATGATGGGACCACAGCTGTGACCAAGAGGATGAGAACTGAGGTCCTGAGTGCAGAGGTAGTGGCTCAAACCAAACCACCAAAGTCAGGACTGAAGGGGTGGCAAAATACTCTAAGAGCAGGGGAAGGCATCAAGAATGTCACCATTGCTAAGAAACATAGTAGAACATTTCCAACACACCTAGCAAAGGTCTCTTCCCCTCTTTGGATGCAAAACTGTTAATTACAAATTTGACTCTGAGAAGGTTCAGTTGCCAGAAATGAGATGAAAGCCACTAAGGTCATGGAAGGCCCTTGATAATACCATCGGGTAGCAATGGCCCTTGAATAATACTAATGGTAGCAAAACCTAAATAGAGACAAATTATCCAAACAGCAGAACAAGAAGAATGTAGGTCAGTGTAGGTCAAGCCACTCTCCACGATATTTGAAAAGTCATGGCAGTCAGGTGAAGTCCCTGGTGACTGGAAAAAAGGCAAACATCGCACCCATTTTTAAAAAGGGTAGAAAGGAGGACCCTGGGAACTACTGACCTATCAGCCTCACCTCTGTGCCCGGGAAGATCATGGAACAGATCCTCCTAGAAGCTATGCTAAGGCACATGGAGGACAGGGAGGAGATTCGAGACAGCCAGCATGGCTTCACCAGGGGCAAGTCCTGCCTGACCAACCTAGTGGCTTTCTACAATGGAGTGACTGCATCAGCAGACAAGGGGAGAGCAACAGATATCATCTATCTGGACTTCTGCAAGGCCTTTGACATGGTCCCCCGCAACATCCTTCTCTCTAAGTTGGAGAGATAAGGATTTGATGGGTGGACTGTTCAGTGGATGAGGAACTGGCTGGATGGTCGCATCCAGAGGAAGGTGGTCAATGGCTCGATGTCCAGATGGAGAGGGGTGACAAGTGGTGTCCCTCAGGGACCCGTACTGGGACCAGTGCTGTTCAATATCTTCATCAATGATTGAGACAGTGGGATCAAGTGCACCCTCAGCAAGTTTGCCAATGACACCAAGCTGAGTGGTGTGGTCGACATGCCAGAGGGACAGCATGTCATCCAGAGGGACCTGGATGAGCTAGAGAGGTGGGCCTGAGCAAACCTCATGAAGTTCAACAAGGCCAAGTGCAAGGTCCTGCACTTCGGTAGGGACAATCCTCATTATCAATACAGGCTGGGAAATGACGTGATAGAGAGCAGCCCTGTGGAAAAGGACTTGGGTGTACTGGTGGATGAAAACCTGGACATAAGCCAACTATGTGCGCTTGCAGCCCAGAAGGCCAACTGCATCCTGTGTTGCATCAGAAGAACCGTGGCCAGCAGATCAAGAGAGGTGATTCTCCCCCTCTAGTCTGCTCTTGTGAGACCCCACCTGAAGTACTGCGTCCAGCTCTGGAGCCCTCAGCACAAGAAGGACATGGACCTGTTGGAGCGGGTCCAGAGGAGGGCTATGAAGATGATCAAAGGGCTGGAGCACCTCTCCTATGAGGACAGGCTGAGAGAGTTGGGGTTGTTCAGCCTGGAGAAGAGAAGGCTCCAGGGAGACCTTATAGCGGCCTTCCAGTACCTGAAGGGGGCCTATAAGAAAGCTGGGGAGGGACTGTCTGCAAGGGCATGTAGCAACAGGACGAGGGGCAATAGTTTTAAACTAGAGCAGGGTAGGTTTAGATTGGACGTTAGGATGAAGTTTTTTACAATGAGGGTGGTGAGACACTGGAAGAGGTTGCCCAGAGAGGTGGTGGAGGCCCCATTTCTGGAGACATTCAAGGCCAGGCTTGATGAGGCTCTGAGCATCCTGATTTAGTTAAAGATGTCCCTGCTTACTGCAGGGGGATTGGACTAGATGACCTTTAAAGGTCCCTTCCAACACAACACATTCTATGATTCTATGATTCTATGAAGAGCTCTTTAGCTTTTTCTGCCCTGGTCCATTTCAGGTCAGGCACTTCCTGGTCAACAGGCACTCTCTACCTGTGGTTCAGGGAGACGTTTGCACAGGCAAGGCCTATACGGGGCAATGCAGTGCCATGAAGAATAAACTGCGTTAGCTCTGCCCGACCGAGCCCCAGACCTTGAAGCAGAACATTCATGGAATTAGCATAGCACTCCTGCTGAGCTACTCAGTCGTGTTGAAAAGCAGGCTGTATTAGCTTAGACCACACACAGGGTTAATACTGCTATCTTGTTGCTGGTACCATAGCCAGAGTCTCTGCATGGACTACATCAGCCAGACACACCAAAGTCTAACATTCTGCCTTTATTAAAGAGATCGGCTAGGAATATGAACTGAATTGCACTTTCTCTGCTACCACTGCATAGATTTTGACCATCCATCCTCTCACCCTGCACTGCCTAAGACAGCTCTCATATATGCAACTCCTCAGGAGATGACTGGGTAAAGAGAAAAAATCTCCTCATGTCTCTTGTAATGGAAGATAAGGAGTGAAGGTGAGGTAAAAAAAGACTTGGTCATGTTCAGCAGTGAGGACTCTAAAACTATCGCATTGCATGGCTCTATGGCGGGGAGAGTAAACTGAGTACTGATATTTTCTGGACCTTTTTCCAGCATTCTGCTTTCTGCCCTTTGGGGGAATGCAATGAAAGTTGTCTGTTCTCCTGGTGACTCATTAACTCCTACTGCCTACTCTTTGAGCAGCTGATATAAAAGGATGCGTAGGCATCACCCTTTCCCTGGCAAAACAGACACTGAGAAGGGAGAAGGAGTACTTGGGGCTGGAGAAAGAAGATTAAAATAGCACAGATCACAGGTATTTACATTTCTGGCAGAAGTATTATCCAGACAGCTAAATAGCATCCAAACCTTAGTCTATTTGCCCTTATTCCTACTGGTTAATCAAGAAAAGATGCCTGCATGATATTTATGCAATAGCTGCTGGCTCAAAAAACAAGGCAGATTATTGTGAAAACAAACAAGAAAAAAAATACATAGGCACGAGCAACATCATTTTTCACATTCTGCTTTTTGCTTATACCTGTTAGGTATTCGTGGCAGCTAGATCATTTTGCAGAACTTAACTGTATTTGCAGAGCTGCAGTACTTAAAAGCAGGCTTTGTTTTTGCTTCGGACCTGGTGACAAAATTTAAAATGTTCTTTGGTACTATGGCTTTTGCCACCAATATAATTAACAGTATTACATTTTGGAAAGTTACACAGCGTCCCGCAGTTTTTACAATGCCGGTAACTGGTTACACATCCTCTGTTCAGAAAGTGGTCTGAACTGCTGTATCACTTGAGCTATCAGGTGACTGTTTAATAAGCATAAAAGTGCTGTAGCAATGTCACTGACTGCAGCGTTATCACATGAAAATCCACTGTTTCAAGACATGGGTAAAAAAAAAGCTGGGCACTGGTGCCACAAAAACATCATCTTTGTACCTGAAGGTGTCACTAAAACCACAGGGAAGAGAACAATCACACTGCTTCTATAGGACTAGATTTTAAAAAGGAAATACAAGCACACCTGACAAGTCTTACCTGACAACTGTTAAACAGATATTTCTTAACAAGTGTCACATATTAGAAAAGACAGCTGAATGATATTCAAGTATTCCCTAAAGAATGCAACAATCAGTCATATCATTGTATTATTCTTATTTTCCTCCCCTGAGAAATCCAGGGTGAGCGAACAATTCCATTTTTTTTGGCAGTTTTCACTTCTTCATAAATTCATTGCTTGCATTTATTTTCCTTTTTTTTTTTCCCCAGTTTTTTTGAATAATTTGCATAAGGAAAAGTGATTATCAGTCACAAATAACTAAAATGCTTCATATTTCCTAGTCACAGTTATTGTCATATGAGGCACACGGAGTTACTCAACAACGTTATGTAGAAAATGAAATTCTCCTCCCACTGCTTGTTAAAAAAACCCCACAAAGCCAATAGATATTTTCTGGAAATCTGTGATCTTCAGAAAGGTTAAATTTGGCACAGAAAAAAACCTAGACAAATCAACAGGAACCTATAACAGCATTGATGTGTGAGCAGTAAGTACAAATACAAATGTTTTAACAACTTATCATCAATCAGAAAAATCTATTTTTTACACACGATGTACAAAAATCATACTGTATTATCTCTGTTCTGGTTACATAACCTAGATGCACGGAAATTAGATTAACTTTTCTTGAATCTGTATCATTTTTCTAAATCAGTTTTTCTTGTTTGAAATCTGCTTTTCCTCAAAACACATTTTTTTCCTGATATGGCAGACAAAATCTATGGAAATGGGTTTTCCTCTGACCTTAGCACAGACCACAGAACGTCTCTCTATATATTCTTATTAATAATTGTATTAATTCCAGAATACTTTCAGTGTTTAAAATATCATTTAGTTAGTACTAGACTGTTTGTTGTTCATGATGGAGTACATGAAAATAGATATGAAATCCTTTTTATCACAGTTTATGCCACAAATGGTTTTATACATCTGAGAATATTTTTAAAGGATTAGCCCCACAATGAGCCTTGCTAAAAGTATGCAAACGAGTGCTTACAGCTTCCAGAATAGCCCTTGAGTCTGAAATTCTCCCAATTGTAAGCAAGGTCCCTAAAAATGCACGTTGTATGATATTGGCACATCTTTCACAGGGCAGCAGCTGGTTATTGGGACACGTGAGTCTCCAGGTCGAGCAGTGGTTCATGCAATTAAGTGCTTGCACAAAGAACCAGCCTGCTCATTCTGTAAAACAGAAGAAAATCACCATAGTCCCTGTGCACTAAGTCAATGGTCTTTCTAAAACTTCAGCTGCCAAGAACGTAACCAAGTCAAGCGAACATGGTTCCATGGTAAGCAGTACTGTGGCTGTAGAGAAACATGACCAAGAATGCTGTTTAACCACGTACAGGGCTCCTGCAGTACATCAGCTAGAGAAAACTGTCATTCAGGAAGGTGGTTTTTACCCTTGTCTCCTCTTAAAGATTGTTAAACAATTAGCAGCTTGGCGTTTGCTAACTCTTCAAAAGCAGTTTTAACATACAGATATTTCCAACCAGCTGTATTCCCAGACCTTTTAATACTCAGATTTTTTACTATGCCAAAAAGTACAAAGGTAATGTTTTTTTTACTTATCATTTGAATAGGTAAGCACCATAAGCACTTTTGTAACATCCATCACGATGATACTTCTGCATGTTATGTTAATTATCCCTTGTATTCAATATAATTTACAACCAACACACAGAGTGGAAACTAGGACAACATTCCTTACGATATGTTATCCATTATTATTTATTGCATAGGGAATGGAATCGAGAATGACAAGGGTATATACCCAGATCATCAAAGAGGCCAAACAACTACCCAGCATACTGATTTCAAAGAATGGTAGTTATGTTTATCCCTACTTTCTGAATTTTCTACCTACACTGATTTTTTTTTTCCTTTCTGATTATTATCATGCAAATCTCACAGACAAGATGGTACCACATAAGTACCTGATTTGCAATCGAAAAGATCTGAAAATGGCATTTGATCTTCTCAGAGGAAAAGCACTTTTTGAAATGGTACCTGAAGATGCTGCTGGACATTACTGAAATTTGATAGGCATCCATATGTCTTAACTCCCCTTATTGTCCTTTGGAGTAAGTGCACAATGGTTTTAACAATAGTGGTAGACGACTAGGTATTTCTGTAAAACCTGGCCCCAAGAAAACAGAAAGAGTTTATATTTCTTCCTTTACTGTTGTCCAGTTCTGGTCTTTCAGCAGGCAAGCATCCCGTTAGTTTCCTGTACTTGGTTTTTTAAAGCTAAATGATCACTAATTAAAAGCCAAGTTAAAACTAAGAATCTTTAAGCAGTACATTCCTTGCACAATTCACTGTGCAAGTCGCAATAGCTGGAATTATGAAAATCATTTGAGATGCTGGAACTCATTCTTGACCTGTTGAAAGACCACAGGATAGCAAAACACTATCTTTCTTCTTGCCATACAGAAGGCCTCGTATTCATGGCTCATACGGCACTCACATAGCTCCACCATATGCCAACTTATATAAAGATAGCTGCTATACAGCTAGTCATGTGCTGCACTGAGTTTCAAAGTGAGGGGATTTCTTTTTTTTTTCCATCTGAAAACTATATTTGGCACCACAGCAAGCGGAAACTATTATCAGTTTGTCCAAAACAAACTTCTGAGGCTGACAGGCACAGCACTTATCAATACTGCAAGTCATAGGACAAAACTTGAATGAAGTGATCACGCATTGTTTACTCAGTTAAACAGCACAGAGTCCACAGAAATGATAGAACAAGATAAACTTAAATCATAAAGGAGGTGGACATGATCTTGGAAATCAAGACAAAAAAACCCAAAACCAAACCAACAGAGCTTAACTGTTAGGTTGAAAACCTCTAAGAGTAGAAGATATTAAAGCTAGGTCATTCCTGATTCTCCATTCTAGGTAACACAGTAGAGTCAGGGATGTGTTTAACTCACGTGTTCCAGTCTTGATCTTACATGTAAAAGCAAGCACTGCAGTGATTTATACAGTCCCTTTAACAACATAGCAAACAGGATGTAGGTGAGAACAGGATGTGACCTCTCTGAACTACAAGAGTGTAAGATTTATCAGAAAGGAAACCTCCAAATTCCACCACAACAAACTTATATCTTCTTCAACTTTCTCCTTCCCTCAGGGGCCAGTGTGAAAACGCTTTGGAGGTGGGAATAGGACTGCTGAGAGGCGTGACAGGAGGTAGACATTTCCTGATGCCCCTGCCTATGGCTAATATAATTTCTATAGGTTTTGCTGTGATTATGATCGTTAAGAAATATAGTTTCAAAAAAAGAAATGAAAAAGTCCATGTACTTGGTAACTAAATAATGTTCTGATCTTCCTATGGGAAAGAGTTCCATAGTTTCATTGTATGATATGGATATAAGTATTTCCTTTTATCAGTTTTATTTGCTTCTTTTCAGTTTACCTGAACATCAATTTATTTTCATCTTTTTTTGGATTATAAAATGAAAAAACCCCACGGACTTAATTTCTTTTTTCTCAGTTTTATATTGCTAACAGTCAATTTCCCATGTTTTAAATTCTGTCTATTCATAATGCAGCTTAGATATAAATATATTACTTCATTATGATGCACTGTTAAGGAACAACTACAAACAAACAAAAAAATCACTTCTCCAAAGCAAACAAATTTTATAGGTCTGTGGAAAGAAAACTCTAATAATTTTTCTCTGTAAACCCCAACCGACATGAAAAATTTTGAAAGTGTCTTAGTCCAACTAATTCGTTCTGAAAGTACTTGTGAGCCCATTCAAAAAGTCAGGCATCATTTTGTGTGCATGGCAACTAGAAAGACAAGTCTTATGACTTACCTGCACAGCCCAGAGGTAGTCCAGACGCAGCTTCAAGTCCACCTGTCTGGAATGCAGTGCCAAAGCACAAGAAAATAGCAAAATGGCTAGTATTGGTTCATAACCACGCATATAAAAGGAGCCACCCCTGAGAAATAAAAAGAAAGTAAATGGTTTGTTCCAGGTTTTCTAATACTTAACAGTGCATATTTTTAATATCAGATCTTCAGTTTAAACGTGTGTGTGTCCCTAATCACTAGCCTTTTCTGAAGAGGCTCACAAGGGCAGGGAGCTGGGTGACAGTAGATCCGATCACTGCATCACTTCAACATTCAACTTCTTAACAATTTTATAATGCTATACATTATTGTAACGTGTGTGCATGCTTTTAATTAGGATATATAAAAACACTCAAAAACTCAAAAGCTTAAACGAAATTGGAATTGGCTGAGGGCTGCTGAAATATGGGAGTGTTTAACAGTGTTTTTCTATTTCATATTATAATTAGATCGCAGTGTGCTCAGCTGAGGTATGTTAGCATGAAACTACAGAATAATGGGGCAACAGTTGCTAGTTCCCAAAAGCTGATGTCCTGTTGATGGATGTTACAACTCCTACAGTTGCTGGGGAGCGGATGGCTTAAGTATTTCTTATGCTCTACTGAGTATATATCCCTAAGCAACACTGAATGCTAGAGGACGATTCACAGATGAGTAGTCAGTGTCGTGACTATCTATACAGAAATACCCATTGCTTTAACTTCGCAAGATACCTACCCCACTGCTTTTCTGTAACCACTGAGTTCCAGAATAGCTATGTACAAAATTGTAACAAAAAGAAGGAGAATCATTTTTGGCAAGGAAGATACACGTAGAAATATTGCCAAGGTGAGAGTCCCCACTACACAGGAAAGAAAAGCATAGTGGGCTGTGTCACATGGAAGTTCATTCATTGTTTTATTTGTTCCACCAGGAGAAATGATAACTATTGAACTGCTGGAATTGGTATTCCAAACCCAAGGCATACAGCCAACCTAGAAGAGACAGGAGAGGTGAGAAGGGGAGAAAGTTAAATATGAAATAAACAGAAATGCAGCTGCTATGGAGGCTGACTGTAGTTTATTTCTCATTGGGAAAATATGGCTGTGGCATTCCATGCAGTTCCCTGCTCTAATTTCTCTCTCCTTTTCCTGTAAAGCTTTACTCAGTTTTAGGTGTGAGACACTCTTTGTTCATTAGATGCCAGTAAGGCCAACCAATTAAAGTCTGGGCTTAGTTGAATAGTTTCCCTCTCAGTGCTCAAACCCAAGAGAATCTCAAGCCAACATATTCCTTCAAAATTAAGGAACTTTAGTAAACATTTTATGCGCTGTGTGGGTGAGGGAGGCTCTTGCACAGAGCACAGAAACAAACGCGTCTGCTTTATTGACTATGTAAATTGCACCAGTTTTAATTAATCAAATATAAAATAAAACATATCGTAATCTTTGATTGAAAAGCTAAACATGAATAATATCTCTTCTCCACTTCAGAGCTACCTCTGCTATCTCATACAATTCAAATACAAGGCTTCATCTTTAATTATGCCTGCCATTTCCATTATCCAAGGAGTTCCATTTCCTCCCTAGACTGGTAAATAAAAAAAATGTTTTAGTTTATTTCGTATGGGAATTTGAGGAAATTTAACCTGCTTCTTCCAAAGGCAATGTCGTGTACACATCTCAGAGCTGTTACCCAAGGAAGGAAGGAATTTCTGGCAAACAGTGCAAGTCTCTAGAGCTCCAGTTTTAATTGCACTCCAACCTTTACCCCTTATGAAGGGAGAGGATAAGAGTTAGCATAAGCAGGGAGAGTGGGATGATAGTGTGAAATTGATTTGAACAGGCATCACCACATAAGCCCTGCCCTGTACTTAGGCTTCTCTTTTGAAGTGTGTTATTAGACCTTTTTATTTCATCCTAACCACTGATAATGAGATTTTATAGCATGCTGTAAAATAACCGACAGCCTGAAAGGTGATTAAGCAATATATTTTACAGGGTGTTGTAGTCATTTAAAAAGATGAGACATAACAGACAAAATGTGAGTTAAACCCATAATGGCTAACATTATGAAAAGAGATGAGAACGAGTGAAGTGAAAAACCCATTAAATATTATTTTGTTCAATACCCCTAAAAATGCTGTTCATACTAAACTCACCTGAAAACATGCGCATGCATGAGGGCTTCATAAATAATGTGCAAACCATCCAGGAAAACCACCATCTGCTCTACAGCTAAGAGTGAAACCTCTACACCTAGCACCTCTGCTAGCTGAGGATTCTGGAGGCATTATTTTGCAGGAACTAATAATTTCTACTGATTAAACATTTGCCCTAAGCATTTCAATGGTTACAGGCTATTTTTGCTTCAACAGAGGATAAAGTTATATTTGTGACCTATCCTAAGTTTGTAACTGAATGATCACTGCCTTGTTGGGAGGCCAGAACTTCTGAATTCTAATCTGCCTTGTTCTACCGGTGTTCAATGCTGCCTTATGCCTTTTGATGTCTGCTTCTCATTTTCACTGTCTTTCTGAGTGGCAAAAATGGTGCTTGTTTCATTTGGTCATAGTGTTACATCTACGGAGGCTGATGCACAAAGGTTCCAGCTGTCATAATATTCATCTCAATCCCGAAGTCAGATACACAGAATTTCCTGAGATGCTAGCTAGCCTGGAGGCCCTGCACATCTCTATGCAATTTGGGCTTATATGCGCATTAGGAACCACATATTTGCCTGCGCGCTCTTAGGGCTGTGTGTTATTCGCATGCCTGTTGTTCTGGAATTCCCAGAAATCTACGAATATCAGTTATACTTGGTAATAATCAGTAATACTCAGGACACTGGAATTCACAGGCAAGGGATCCTCTGCCCATTTAGTTCATGGGGATCGGCGTGGTAGATGTTCTCAGGGTGGGTCCAGGGAAGAGTGAATAGACAAAATACAAAATAAGGGGCTTGGCATCTCAGTTAGCACTGTGAATTGCTCATGAAATCACTGTCTTTCTATTGGTCAGAACATAATATCTAAATCCCGCAGAGAGGCATGATTTGAGACATCTGTCTTCTCAGCATTTCCAATTGTGTTCAGCGTGCTATTTTTGTGAGGATTCTTTCCTTTGGGTACCCTAACATGTTTAATTCATTAGCATTAGCAGCCAAAATGCTGAAATCAAGTGCTAGGAATTTGACAAGGCAACCAAATGCCAAATACTTAGGTGGATGTTTAAATCCCATTTGACATTCAAGTCCACCATGTAGAACTAGCTGCTCATCTACAGTAAAAGGAGCTCAATTTTCAGAAGCAAGTTCACTTCATAGAAGAGAAGCTTCCTAGACATTATATGTGAATGGATCATGTAGGTAGCACAAAGCAAGCACCCCTTTTCATTATGCAATACTGTCCATGTTTTAAGATCTCGTTGTCTTTTCTGATCTGTCTGGACTAAAAATATCTCCCTGTTATTACACATAAATATGTTCTATAAGTTGCCACATAGAACTAAGTAATGTTGTTTGATGCCGTGCCTTGTCTATCACAAAATACTAGCCATTGAACTAGGAAGCAAGTTGAACATTTAAAAATAGTTTTCCCATGAAGTACATGACATCAGCAGACTATGTGATACTAATGTTTGATATAAAAATTTATATAGCTGTTGACTAGGTATTACCTGTGTCATTTGCTCATAGCTTTGCCATTCCTAATTCAACATCCTGACTCAGGGCAGTGAAAGTTCAAATTATAGCAAAGGGCTTTAACTTTGAAGAAACATGTTCTGCAAGTATGAATAATAAAAAGAGTAGGAATTCACCAGACAAGAATATGGTATGTTGTTCTTTAAACAGAACGCTAAATTAAGCAATATTTGATTTAAATACTCACCACACATCCTTGAGCCACGGAGTATATTAAGATCACAATAAAAATACACAAAATGGTACGAATTTGTATTGTCAGGCACCCTGGAAAACACTAAGGATCAAAAAAAAAAAGATTTACAGATAAAGATTTAAAAATATTGTTTAAAGTGGGGTTGTTACTTTTTTGTAGTCTATAAAAAGAAGTCAATAAGGGATACAGAAATTTTGCCTGCACTGTAACTTATGAAACAAGCACGTGTTGTGTACATTATTGTGTACATGTGTTTTAATGGTAATTGCATTTTTTGGGTAATAAATGTGAAATTATTATTACTATATTATTTTGTACTATAATTAAAACTCTTTGAAAGGTTAGTAGGATGTCTGCTCATAATGCAAATAATAAATTCGGATGGCATTTGATTTTGTTCCCATGGGGAAAATACCCAAAGCATCTTTTGCCTTGCAAATTATCAGCTACAAATAGTGACCCAGGAGAACATACTGTGGTAGCATTGAATTTTGAAGTGTTATTTGTGTCTTCTGCTATAACAGTCACATTAAATGCCAGGGTGGTTTTAATTATCAGGACTCATCAAAAATATTGAATTTGTCAGAGCAGAAAGAGCAGCAGAGAACAAAAATGTCTGGTGGAATGGAGTCTTGTGACTCTCTTGCTCATCTCCATTTTTACCCTGATTCCATCACTGTGAAGTGTGAAGTGCTTGCTGCTGTGAACATATACAAAGCCAGTGACAGAAGGTGAGAGAGGAAGGGTAAGTTTGTCAGGCTCTAGTACTTATGCTTGTCCTAGTCATACTGATCGACTCAGCTATCAGGGAAAGCTGCTTTCCTTCTTTTCTCCTTGCATTAAGAATGTAGAATCTATTATCTACTGGATCCACGGTACGTCTTTCAGACCACAGGAGTTCTTCCAGTGACTTCAGGGACAAGAATCAACTCCAGAAAACAATCAGATTTAAAGGGGGAACAATCCTGTTCCCCTAAAAGGAGGAGGCTCAGACTTATCAAGGCTGGATTTAACTTATGATCAAATGGAGCAAGCAAACACCTAATTGGATGAAAGTCACCAGTCCTGAAGAAAAGCTGTTCATTTCATGGGTATCATCAACAGCAATAGCATAGCTTCCAGCAGGCAGCAAAGTACCCAAAGAGAGGGGATTCTGTGGCCTTGGCACAATACAAATCATATACTGAAATTCCTCCCTTCCCTTTCACATATGCAGAGACATTTCCTCTGTATGTGTGACCATGAATTAACGGTCTGAGATAGTTATAGGTGAATCAACTTCATCTTCATAGGTGAAACATGAGAATTCATCAATTACAGAAAAAAACAAAAAACCATGCGTGATCTGCAAATACATTATGACTTCAGTATGGATTAAGTCCATGTAAATGTAGGTGGGGAACAACCAATGTAATATCAATAGTAGATTAATATAAGCATATAAGGACCTGGGTTGACTGCCTACACCAGAAACCAGTTTAACTGTTAGTCAGCATCAGTAAAATAGATTGGTATACCCACAGTCTATCACCTCTAATAAAACAGTGAGCATATTGTAGAACAAAACCCTTGAATTGTAAGATTCTCACATTGAAAAGCTGTGTCTCAATGGAGGGGATATAGCAGTGTCTAAAATTACACTATGAAAAAAAAGATTGACGATTTCTGCATTTATTCAACATTATCATACAGTTCAGGTTGGAAGGGACCTCAAGGGGCCCAAAAGTACTGTCTGCCTTGACCCCCAGGGCCATTTCTGCAGAGCTGGTCAGTCCTCAGCCTGTGTCATTGCAGGGAGTTCCTCCTTCTCAGGGCCTGGACTTCGCATTTATCCATGCTGTATTTCATAAGACTCCTGTTGGCCCATTCTGCCAACCTATCGAGGTCCCACTTAATGGTCATCCTGACCGTGTGTTGGCTGTTACCCCGGAACTGGAGTCACCTGAAAACTTTACATGACTATACTCCATGTCCTTCTCCAGGTCATTGCCAAAAATGTTTAACAGGACAGGTTAACTCCTGTGGTACCCCACTTATTATTGGCTTCCAGGTACAGTATGACCATAAACTGCTATGCTCTGAATGTGATCATACAGACGGTTTTTTAGTCATCAAGTTGTCCAACCAACTAGACCAAAATCCTATGCATACATGAGGTGGAACAGGTGTGGTTTTAGCCATATAAATAAAATACAAAACAATAATTTTGTTTGAAGGAAATATATGTATTTCATTAATTAAATTTGCAACCAAATAAGTTATCTCCTGTTTGTTAAATAGAGAATCCCTATAGTTCAAAGGTAATGCTGCATGGTTAATTCAAAGACACATTGCATAGATTTTTTTTTTGGTGTGTGGTACGTATATGTTCTAAATGTTGACATGCTAGACTATTGGGCTAAAAAGGAAAATAAACCTTTAAAAGGTAAGGTATGAGACATGCCTGAATTAAAACTCTGACTGACGCTTCAAAGATTTAAACTTCTGACTTTTGGTCATTCTAAGATTGCATCTGCGTTTTTATAATAGCATAGCATTTTCTTTATTTTCTTTTATTTGGGGAATTTTTATTAACAAAGTAAGTACTGTCAGATCGCCCACATGCTAGGAAACAGATACAGTAAAACATTATCATAGTGGTTTTATGAGTGAGGTATTTGATGCTAAAGCATGGAGAAGTTGAGTCACCTGTCCAGTGTAAAAAAGAAAATAAGTGCCAGAAGATTGATTAAAATAGGGGAATGACCAGTTTACAATTATATATTCATTATATATAGCATATTAATTATCTTTTATTTATTACATAAGACAAATTTTCACCACAAAAATTCAAACTACAATATTCTGAGTTTTTATATTTTTTTATTTTTCTAATGCTGGATTTGATCCTGTAAGGTACTGAACCTCTAGAGAAACCTGGAATAAATTCAAATTCTGTTGACTGCCAAAACAGCTGGAACAAATCTTAAGTTTGCACTAGCCCCAGGGAAATGGCATAAAAGGGAGTGTTTTCCTACAAACTTCATCTGTGTTTCTACTGTCCATAGACAGAACAACAGATGATAAACTACTGTGCCTTTAGGAAACAAAAGAGATCATCAAAATTACTACCAAATAATTGTGTAAGTTTATAAATACAGATCTGCTCTGTACAGGATACTCTGCTAATACACTATTAATGTTTCCATGAAAACAGTTACTTTCCTCCTGCCAAAGGGCATTTTTTCTTAACTAAAAATTAATGTGTGCTAATCAGCAAAGCTGATTAACTGTGTAGGTGTTTTCTGCTGATATTTGTCCAAAAAGACTAAATTTAGATTAAGCCACTACAGATTTCTTTCATCAGAAAATTAGTCTGTAGATGCTTTATTCTGATCTGGCAGATCTAGTTCTCTCCTACAACAACCACATGTCTTTCTGCATCATTACTGTTGTGAAAATGGAATGCGGGAGAATTAATCATTACTAAAAGTTTTGGAAAGGTCAACGGTTGCGTGTGCAAAACATTGTGCTTTACCATCAAAACAGATGCTGCTTTGGTAGGAAAAGTTTTGAAAACAGAGGGGGAGTTAGCAGGACTTTACACCCAGATACCAGTCAGAATGGAAGGGAGAACTAGTGTGTTTTGTAGTCAGAAAGGGGAAAAAGTCAGGTTAAAGCAGCTGTTTATCTTAACGCTGGAATGATTCATTAGCTAGTCATAGGTGTTCAGGGAAGATGTCGCAAAAAAGACAAAAAGCATAGCATTAATGGAACTGAATGCTACACTGCTGTAACAATTACTGATGTAAAAGGTCTGCTTTCAGGTGAGCCATCTTTGTTTTTGAAGTGCCTAATACATTACTCAGCAATGAACTCGGAAAGCACATAGATTTCAGACTCTGTGAATCTGTGAAACATGCACTGATGGCTTCATATTCCAAAGGACAAAGAAAGCATAGCCACCAAAAGGAAAAATAGTCATAAAATCTTAAATCACTTACTTGTACTCGTGTGACATGTAGGTACATAATACAAGCCACTAGGAAGCATATGCAGAACACCAGGAGAACAAGAACTACGGTACTCCTAGAATCAAAACACAATAGAAGTAAAGCAATGCAACGCAATAGCGGATGAGAACAAGCAGCACTGGCGTCCTTCTGAAATGGTATTTTGGATGAATGGTGGAGGATCTCCCCCTCACCCTTGCTCCAATAGTAACAGTCACAGAGGAAATTTCACAGTGAAATGCGCTGCTCTCAAGAATGAGAAATCAATAAATGCTCTCGTACATGGTGCCCTCTGGCCTCAGCAAGGAGATCAAAGCACCTCAAAAATTCAACTGCATGGTGTGTTACAAGAGACACTTTCTAATTGTAGGCTAGTGCAGAATATTCAGCATGATGACTCTTATAAATGGAGTGTGTAACCCAATTACTTGGCCTTGGCAGCTGTGTTACAGTTACCAGATGCATTTCCCTTGTAATCTCTCCCCAAAGATTCAGAAATCAGAGGTCAGTCAATTCAGTCACTTATCAAGTCAAACAAAATCAAACAAGACTGCGATCCCTTCTAATGAAACAAAGTAACTCCTTCCTTTTGAGCCTTCCTCAATGATCAGAAAAATCGTAGGTTTCAATTCTTAATCTTGCCTTTCCTGATCTTTCAAAATAGGCTTGCTCTTCATTAGAAGAGGGGTGCAGACCAAGCACTTCCCTCCTCCAAAAAACCTGTGTTATTGGAACAGGACCTTGCGGATGTGAGCAAGCTGGCAAAAAATAAGTCCACCGGTGATGGTGCTTTGATTTATGCTCAGGGACAGCCTGGCACCAAGACAGCCATGGAACCAGGACCGTATGAGAGCAGCATAACAGGATCTTCACACCTTCTTTTCTAGTCTTGTGATAACAACCCAGCCAGCACAGAAGATGCGAGCTATAGCTGCAGGTATATATGTATCTATGTCCTTGACCACCACTGGGGAAAGATTGCTTATATAGAGTTTCTAACAGTGAAAGACAAAAGCGCAATTATTCTGCTGTAGAATTTCTCAGTATTTGGCTTTGATTTCCAATTCATGTAATAATTCTCACCAATACACAAACAGGGAAAATTCTGTCATGTAGTATGGAACATGCAGAATGGGGAGGTGACTAGATGCTCTTAGTGTGGGTTCTGAATACAAGTATTAATAGGCAGCAGTGTCTCCTGTGCTTTTAGAGAATTTACTTGTATTTGGGATGGTAGTATGCTAGAAAAAAATGCAGGGGATATGATTGCAATAGTGTCTTTTAAGGCAGCAACAGCCAGCAACTGACACTAGTGCTGAGTGGGGACCCTGACAGAGATTTGGGTTGGCACCAGTAACAAAGGGCTACATTGTTTTTTAAAAATAAGCCCAGCATAAGATACCAGAAAGGTTCATCATCATGGCTTTTAGTGGGTACATTGCATGTGTGCCTCCATAACTGGCCAGCTTAGGTTGACAGGAACATAGCCTTACTTTCACCAACTCCATCTGGGGATACAAAGTATGTCCTTAGCTGAGAAGCTGTTTTGCTCAGATGACCATAGGAATCACGAGAATCTCAAGACCATTGCTTTCTGTGTATTTATGCAGCAACTGTCTTTTTTACAACACATTCTTGTCTCTAGATTTTGAACCTCCTCTTTGGAATATTGTGATACGTGTCAAACACCATTATTATTACTTTTCCCATTAAAGTAACACATTACACTTCTTGGCTTTTGCGTTCTCTTGTCATACTTACAATTACTTTGGCAATCTAAAGAGCAACTTAAAGCTCCAAGTTCTGTGGAGAGGGGAAATTTTCCAATACTTCCAAAGTTTTAGTCTAGCTCATGGTTGCATCTGTGTCACAGCGAGGGAAGAGCCCAAGAAGACTAGTAATTTTGTTGTCTGAAGCCACCACCAACAGGCACTGGAAGAGAGAACTTAAGACCTTTCAGTGGGTGGCTTTTCTAACTAACCCAGTGATGAACCAGTTCATCTTCATGGCCTTCAGTGGTCATGTTCTACTGGAGCCTGTGTGTCTGCCAGGTCAGAGCTTAAACTGAATCTCTGTCCAGCCATTTTCTAAATGTCAGTACTTTTTGGAAAGGTTGCCAGCTATGACAACATAGGATTTTTGGAAATCCATTCTAGTTTCAACTACGCTAATACTCTTTGTCTCTCCTTGCTCTAAATTGCCATGTACTGCAGCTGGGCTTTCCTTTAGAAGTAGGCGAAGGAGTTCTTAATTATGTTCCAATTAGTTGTCATAGGTCGTTACTCTGGAAATTACATGATTTTTGTAAATGACACTGAATTCTTCAGAAGAAAGGTGTTACATAACAAATTTAAATCATGATTATTCTTATTAAAATAAAAAAAGGTGTTTCTCAAACTTTCAATTAGAAATAATAGAATATGGGTGTAAGTACTATTCTGACTGATTTGTGAAGAGAAAACACCAGAATTTAAAATGGGATTTTCAAAAGCATTATCCTGTGGCCAGTTCTATTCCCATTGAAATCCCAATAATTAGTAAAAGTGAGAGAAGCTTATTTTGTATGGTTTGAATTTCTCATCTGAAAAAGCTTATTACTAATCATTTTTATCCTCTGAACGCAATTACATTTACTTACTATAACCCTTATTATTTGAAAGTTAAGTATAATTTTTTTTTTTTATTTAGTAAGCATTCACAAAGAATTGACAAAATCTAAAATAATCACTAAACTATATCACTCAACAATAGGCACCAGACAACCCCCAAATACATCATGAGTATTTGGTTATGTCTGCTTTAGTGCACACAAGGTCTGACCCCAACTCGTGGGAATGGCCAAACTATGCACTAGGCAGTTTGTGTAGTGGTAGCATTGATACCAAACACCTCAATGCAGGTTGAATGTGGTTGAAATGTGGGTTGAAAAGCTGGACGGATACTTCAGTACTTAGTTTCTCTTAAGCTCTGTATAGTTTTATCTATGTTGCTATCAATACCTGAAGTACCTCATCCAAAGCCAGCAGAAACACATTTAGAAAAGCTGCAGTAACACCTTTGTTTGTAGTTTAAAAAGCTATAGCACATTACAGCTTTAAATAAGTTCAGAGGATTTCAGTGTTTTGTCTTCTAAGTGCATCCTTCTACCAAAAAGAAAAAAAAAGAAAAAAAAAAAGAAGAAAAAAGAAGAAAAAAAAAAGAGAGACCAGGGAAGAAATCGTTCTAAATAAGATAGCAAAATGTCGCTCCTTTAGACAAATGGAAGAGATAACAGTTAGACTGAGGGTATACCGACCTGGGTGCTACTTCCCATTCCAAAGACATTAATGTTTTGACCTGTGCAGGATGCTTGAAGATGTTCCAATTTTAATTATAATGGCAAAAAGACAGAAACTTACTGTGGTATTATTAGAAGGTAGACAAGGCCAAATAAGGCAGCTAGAATTAGTGAGAGAACTACAGCACTGGTGAAGTACTCATCCTGAAGCTGGTGGTACTATTAAAAGAAATGAAGAAATGAAGACAGTGAATATTTTACACACCCAGCCACCCATGCTTGTCCACTCTTAGTAAGAACTATAGCCTAAAATAAAACAAGCCCTGACCAATTATACATACATACAAATAATCATTGCTTAATTCACACAAAAAAACCCAGATGAGGCAAGTCTACACAACATTTTCCTTGACAGGCTTCTGTCTCAGCTGCTCCTGATGGCCTCGCTGTTCAGTTTTTACCCTGTAACTAGTCAAATCTGGGTTAGGCTCAGACATAAGTTTATCTTTCGGAGTAAAAAGGATTCAGGCATTTTGAACCAGAAGGAGGTGGCACTCCCTCCTCTCCACTTATTCATCACAAAAAAAAGGACAAAAACCTCGGTCTGCCTTCAAGGAGTCCTGTAACCTTGGCTCCTCAGGACAGTCCAGTCCTGTTCAATCTGTTCATCAATGACCTGGATGAAGGGATAGAGTGCACCCTCAGCAAGTTTGCTGATGACACAAAGCTGGAGGGGATGGCTGACACAGCAGAAGGCTGTGCCACCATACAGAGAGACCTGGACAGGCGGAGAGTTGGGCAGAGAGGAACCTTATGGAATTCAACAAGGGCAAGTGTAGGGTGCTGCACCTGGGGAGGAATAACCCCATGCACCAGTACAGGTTGGGGGCTGACCTGCTGGAGAGCAGCTCAGTGGAAAGAGACCCGGGAGTCCTGGTGGACAACAGGATGACCATAAGCCAGCAATGTGCCCTCGTGGCCAAGAAGGCCAATGGCATCCTGGGGTGCATCAAGAAGAGTGTGGCCAGCAGGTCGAGGGAGGTCATCCTCCCCCTCTACTCTGCCCTGGTGAGGCCACATCTGGAGTACTGTGTCCAGTTCTGGGCTCCCCGGTTCAAGAGGGACAGGGAACTGCTGGAGAGGGTACAGCAGAGAGCTACCAAGATGATTAGGGGACTCGAACACCTCTCTTATGAAGAAAGGCTGAGGGACTTGGGTCTTTTTAGTCTGGAAAAAAGAAGACTGAGGGGGGATCTTATCAATGCTTATAAATACTTAAAGGGTGGGTGTCAGGAGGATGGGGCCTGGCTCTTTTCAGTGGTGCCCGGGGACAGGACAAGAGGTGATGGGCACAAACTTGAACATAGGAAGTTCCATCTAAACATGAGGAGGAAGGTCTTTACTTTGAGGGTGGCAGAGCACTGGCACAGGCTGCCCAGAGAGGTGGTGGAGTCTCCGTCTCTGGAGACATTCAAAACCTGCCTGGACACGTTCCTGTGTAACCTGCTGTAGGTGACCCTGCTCTGGCAGGGGGGTTGGACTAGATGATCTCCAGAGGTCTCTTCCAGCCCCCATCATTCTGTGATTCTGTGTAATGAGTGGGTTGGAGGCAGCTGCTAATGAGAGACCTGGGCAGTTTTGAGCAGTTACTGTCTCTGATTCCACTAAGCCATTGTCCTTTATTTTTCAGAAGTGGAAATGCATGAGTGTTTTCTCAGAAAGACCCAAATTTCAATCTCATTTACAGGAAAAAACTTTCTTATTTTGAAAGAAAACAATTACAATTAAATAATAAGTCGCTGTGGAAACTTGAAATAAAAGTTAATAGTCAAAACCTTAAAGAAATTGAGCCCAATATGGCACACAGGCTTCTGACTCGAAACAGTAGTGACATGAGATCTTAGACTACTAAGTGACTTACAGTGGAAAAGTAAATGCTACTGCCAAATTAATCCAAAATTGTATCACTTTTGCTTTTTCAAACACATAAACTAAAGTTTGGGGTTTTTTTTTTTCAATTAAAACAATTTGCATCTACAAACAAAACTCCTGCAAGATAGGAACAAACAGCTATACTTTGTCACCTAATATACATGCTTATAAGTCTGGAGTAAGTCCACTGCTTTCAGCAGAGTCACGCTGGCATAAGATCATAACCTTGCCCAGAGATTTAAGATTTTTTTATATTTTCTAGGATTGATGGGATCGATAGTTATCAGGCTACATATGCAGAGGGAAGCATCCTCCTGTCATTAACGCTCCTCCAGAGCAGACAAGTCAGTAGGCAGACACATTGCCACCAGACAGCATCAAACAGGTGATGCAGGTCAAGCATTTTGGAGAAGCAAAAGGATGGCCAAATCACAAGATATGTAACTTTATGGGGGAGCATCCTGGTGAGTAGCAAGATACTGATCTTTCTTTTTATCCCCTGCAATTGCTTCTATAGAAGGTGGAGATAATATGTCCCTCTTAACTGAGAGACAGACCAGAGGATTATTTAAAGATAGTGAGCAGAATTTAGATATCGTCTAAAAACAAACAAAAAATCCAGTGCTAGTTGGATCATTGTCAGTGAAATCAGTAAAAATAAATAAAACCCCCCTTACTTTATTTTCACGCTCAACTTGCTTATACTTCAGGGTAATGAAGTTCAAGTCAGCCATCTCAGACTCAGTTTGCCGGGCCTCTATCAAACGGCTGATGTATCTGTTTACTCGAGTTCCTGGAGTGTTGTATACAACATTGGTAGAAAAAGAGGAACGATTCCTGAGTTTTTCAGAGGCTGTCCTTAATGCTCTCCTCTGTACCACAGACAAAGAAAGAAGCACATATAATATTAACATTGAAATTTTTCATTGCTGTTCATATTATCTCAAGCTCTCAGCCAGGATGAGAAATTCATTGAGCAGAGCAACTACAAAAGACAGAGATCTTATCTCTGTATGATTGCCATCTTTTAAAAGCTCCTTAGCTGAAATCCCGATTGCATTGAAATCAATGAGAAAACCACCACTATATTCCAGAATTTCAATTCTCATCTGCAGAAATTGTCTTCACGTACTTCCCTGACACTTCTCTGCCACTGAGGAACTAATCAGTTTGATCTCAACCACTGTGACTTTACCTAGAAAAAAAATTAGAATCTTTTTCTTGATGGAAGATATGGAGTTCTGGATATCCTGAAGATAAAATAACCAGGCTTTTCATGACATAAAAGTCCTAGTGTCCAAGACTGTCTAGGTAACAATACATATTTTGAAAAGATAATTTTCCTTAACCTCTTGCACAATGACCATATGTGACTTCAGAGGGTCTGAAATCTCACGTGTTCCTATCTTTTAACTCACCCAAAGCGTCTCGCTTGTTAAGGTCTCTTGGGTATGCCTTAAGTGCACTTGCAGATGCAGATGGAGCAGTCCAATAAATTATCAGAGCTAACCTGTGCCTCACTGGCATTAATTCCTCCATGGCTGAGACAGCACAACTGACAAGATGATCCCTCTTAGGCCTTTTCAGTGCAAAAGATTTATCACAGAGTGTTATCTGAAAGGGATTTTAGACAATCTGTCTCACTTTCCACAGAGAGCACTCTGAAGACGGTGAGCAGCACCTCAGCCACCCTGGCAGTAACCTTCAGTTGAGGGCACTCTAATCTAAATCATTACGGCTAGACCTGCACTAGTACGATTGCCCATGCCCCAGCACACTGAAAGGATCAGGGCCTTCACAACATGCTCTTCTAGATGCAGCCTTTTTAAAACACAGAGTGAAAAAGACGTAGGCCAATCTTATAAAAGAAAAAACAGTCACCTATTGGTGACATTGAGCAGGAAGAAAGACATCAATTGAATATCCTTTTCACCTCAAAAGGGGTAAAGCCTTACTTCCCAGAAGAGTTTTGACAGCCAAGCTCAGGCAAGTTGTACTCATTTTATCCAGATAAAGGAATACTTTTTTTTTATCTAACATCTGCAGAGTTCAGGAAGACAATTCCAAACATTATGAAACGGCAAATCTGCTCAGGGATAAGGACAAAGTTGGCTCAGGATGTAATCAGTAGAGTCTGTCAGCAAGCAGTTACAAAAGCACAAAAAATTTGTCTCTTCAGAGCAGTCAGTACTTAATAGTCCACTCTTTAAAGGCTATACTACAAAATATCCTTTTAAACCAGACAGTAAAAAGAGGTGGCAAGAGCTATTGAAGTAACTCTGCAGGAATAGTGGTTTCTTGTCTTATTCTAGAAGAAGTAGTTCTCATGAGATCCTCATTAGTGAACAAACAGTGGACTACAGCAATTCATTAGCTTATGTTATGTTCATTAGTTTACGTTATATGTGAATACTTATAAACAGTGGGAAAGGTTAGCGCTGACTAATATCTTAGTTTTCTGATTGTAAAGAAGAATGGACCTTAGCAAAGATAAAATAATTTTCCCAGTCCTGTTTTGCTGGCTTTATATGTAGAGAGCCGGTTATACCACCGTTAAACAATTATGAGGCTTCTGGAAGCATTTTTCTTCAAACTACCAGATCCCATTACTTGTTAAGTTGCCCGTGGTCTAAGAACTAATTGTTTCATCATGAAAAATAATCTTGTGGACATACGTGGATTAGAGCTTTCAAATCTGATCTTCTGGGTTTTGTTAACAGAGATCTTAAATTGCCAGCCAAACAACTATTCTAAATGCTTCTAAACAGAGATAAAGTTGTTTTCTTGCAGAAGACATTTGTCCCACAAGTTTGTAGGGAAACTGAGTGCTTTCAGGAATATTGTCAGGAATATAAAATTTTATTCTTCATAAAGATAAAGAACGATTAGTTAGCATATGTATTGCTTGAGGTGCATCAGAAAGTACATCTTTGGGGATTTTTTATAATCCAAATTTAAGCCTATAGCATAATAATAGGTGTGAGCAAAACAGCACTTAAAAAAATAAAAGAAAATACTTCTTTGCTTTAAAATCTGAATGAGGGTAGATGATGGGAGCTGTTCTGATATATGGAATAAATTATACTATCTGTTCTGCCACTTAATCAAAATAGCTGTTGCTATACAGGTAATTATTGTCACTAGATCTCTTATTTTTATCTCTATTATTTTTTCACACAGTAGACTTACATTATGTCATATATGTGATCAAGATCCAGTATTTATATTTCTCAGAAATTAAATAAGTATCTGCTGCAGTAATGTACTGGCTTCAAAGCCTTTATAGCCATAGCTTGCTTTACACGATTTGGGGACTGATATTTCTGAAGAACCCCTGCATTGCAACACAGTGTATTTATATCAAACCCATATGTTATGCTCCACGATAAATGTTATGTATTAGGTACAAAAGCTCAGAACGACTGGTTCAGTTAAAGATAGCATGGTAGTACTTCACTGCAAATGTTTTGACATAAGAAAATTTTCATCAGATCCCTAGCAACCCCATATCAGGAGTTTCTGTGTGTACTACCATATTTATACATATATACACACAAGGCACACTGTAAAGTATTGCATATGCTTCAAAGAATGTGGCCGTTACTTTTTTTAAATACTCAAAGAACAGTACTAATTCACCATTGGAAGGCCTTGTACATGGTAAATTTCAAAATCAAATCTGGAGTTTCTGATAGTCTTCACCGAAACTGTTTTAAATGAACTGAATGGACTTTTCTCCCCTTTTCCCATAGAAGAAACACAAGCACACGCAAAAACCAAAAAAAGAAAAGTTATAATGCTTTCTGAAATTAACATTGAGACTGAATCTTCAATAAGTGTTTATTATTAAACAAACAAACAAAAAAAGATGGCGCAATCAGTCAAGATGAAATACTGCTTCCAATGCGGCCCATGCCCTGCTTTGGAGTGCTGGTGGAGTGAACTATGTAATATTGCCACCTGCTGGCAAAGAAAAGGGAACAAGCAACTCTTCAAAAGCTCGTTTCTCCATAAACTTCTGGGTAGATCCGCACACAGGAGAGAAAGTAAACCAGGCTACTAGTACGTAAAGCACTTTTGAGTTATGGCAATACAAGCCATTCAAGAAAGCGGTATTCGTAGTCTTATTAGGGACTTTTGTATTTAGGATTTATGTTAGGGACTAAGAGGTCTTTTGGCTAATCCGTTGCCTTTCATTTTTTAGAGAACCATCTAAAGATACAAAATTATTCGGTTATTTTGCATTTGCTGCCATCAGCTTCAGACCGTGACGGACTCATGATGCAAAAGAACAGCTCTTGGTAACTGCAGAAAAAGCCACAGAAATGCTAATTCCTGTGAAGGAAGTCCTTAACAGAAGCCATATAGGCCACCTGTGCTGCCTTGTTCAAGAGGAGCTCCAAATTGGAGGCCTGTTATAATTAAGTTTTGTCTTTATTGTGAGAAGGCTGAGGGCATTAGACAGCTCTAGCTCCACCAGGAACACCAGAAACTCCTCTAGCAGTTGGTCAGGTCACCCCATATGTTCTCAGAGCAAGTCTGCTAAATGCCGTCCCGGAAACGATGCCCAAAGAGACCACATGGATTACCTTATCGTCATCCTCACATGTCATGACATTAGAGAAAGGGATCTCCGCTTTGAACATCTTACGACAGTGCATGAGCTGAACAAGCAGGTAGCAGACTGTCTTGAACTTCATTCTTTTAGCAGGCTTAATGTCTGAGAGAATCAGTCCAGGAAATATCTGTTGGTCAGAAAAATAATATTTATGACTGTATCACTATATTCCCACGCAGACATACAGACGTGCAGACATCTGCACCATCTAGTGGTCAGAACAAAGCAATGCATTTTGATAAACAGTCTATTTGCAGAGGAAGATTACTTCATTTTTTTTTTAGCCTGAGATATAAAGAATCTATTGAACAGACAGGATTTTAACACACACTGAACATTTTGGGAACTGTTTTCTACATAGAAATGTAGACTATAAAAAAGGTCTATTAATGACAAACTCATAAAAGAGGCAATATTTGTATTTCTTTTACATTAAAATAAATTCTAGAAAAATACAGGAAAAATAAGGAGGAAATTAGCATTTTTATTAACTGATGTTAAAAAAATATGATTTCAGTCTTTTTCTTATTTCCTTATTTTGTTACTTCAGCCACTGGTAAGCCCATTAAAATCAGAAGAGTACAGCTTTTGCTTTAAAGATACACTTACATACATGCCCTAAAAGGAGACTGTGAGGCATTTAAGTTGTATCTTACATCTTATTCCTTCAAAGCAAGAAGTGTTATACCACAGAGAAATATTCTCAAAGACTTGGGTGTAATCTATTCCTTTTACCACAGAGCTCCCAGTTCAGCAAGGACAAATATTCTCTTGGTTAATTCTTAACCATGTATTTAACTCTTGACTTTAGTAAACTCCTAGCACATGTCCAGATGTTTTCACAGATCAGAATAAGAGTGATCCTTTATTCGACCCTCAGTATTTATACCAGTCTTATTCACGCTTTTGGCATGTGGAATGTGTAAATGGGAAATGTGGAAATGTCCCCATGGGACATGGGGACATTCCCCAAGGGGGAATGTGAAAATGGGAATGTGTAAATGGGAAATGGGAAATGTCCCCATGCCACCAGAGTATGGGAATTTAAGCTTGTAAAATTGATCTTTTCTGGAACAACAAAATAAGGAAGCAGTAAATAAAGGTACAAAAGACAGAGAAAATCACACTCCAAAAATTTTATTCAAATGCTCTAAAACCCACAAATGGCACTGATGATTTGCTGTTCGGTCTTAACAATACTGTGATTTACCAAAGCAGTTTACATCATTAATTCAATGAACAAGGAACGGAGAAGTAAGTAAACTGGAAGCATTAGTTTAATGCATGTTTTTGTGGATACCCAAATTTAGAGGGACAGGGTAAGTGACACCACTTATATTCTGAATGGCAGCTTAGGTATTGGTTAGCTATGTTGTTTAACGCATACAGCTATGCACTTGCATTTTCTGGAGAATCAAGAGTATGTGCTATTGATCTACCAATACTCTGTTCAGTCTCTTACACTGTGTCTACGAAATGCAAAAATGGCTTGTGTATAAATACTTGCACATTTTTTATTAGCAGATGGATATGTTATAAATATATGACGTTTCAAACATGGAAAGGTGACTAGGTATGCACATGTACTTTATTGTGCACTGAAAGGTTGACTGAAGCCAGGTAGCATCACCAGCACTGTACTTCAGGGTCATAGAATCATAGAATCATAGAATTGCCAGGGTTGGAAGGGACCTTAAAGATCATCTAGTTCCAACCCCCCTGCCATGGGCAGGGACATCTCCTAGTGTGATCACTTGTATCAGTGATAGTTTAACAAAAGTCTCCATGAAGAGATTCTCAATATGAACCTTTTCTTTTGAGGGCTTTCTGGAAGAAGACTTACTGCTGTATTACAATAACCACATAGAAGATACTGTACAAGAATATGCACATACTAATCATCCTTTAGGTATTCCTAAGGACACCTAGTAGATAGTTGTTAGACTTGAGCATGTCAGATACGATCAGCTTTTGAGCTATCACTCCCAACAGCTAAAACGTACTTTTTGGACAGATACTCCACTTACAAATTTTCCTAATGTAGCCATAATTCCTCTAGAAATACTGTATATTTTACTTCGTCTCCCTATCAATTATTTGATACAACAAAATTTAGCTGAAACTCCCTTCAGTTTCGCATTTTGCTTCTTTTTTTTTTTTTAAGACCCAGAGATAAAAAGGGAATACACAGATGTTTACAGGTGGACCACAATAGCAGTTAGAGAGAAAGCAGAGCCAGGCTCATGCCAAAAATGCTCAGAAAAAGCACAAGAGACAATGAACATAGGCTGGACCAAGGAAAATTCCTATTCGATACAAAGAACGTTAAGTTTTAACTGTGAGGATGATCGTGCGCTGGAGCTGCCCAGAGAGGCTGCCGAATCTCCAGCCAGGGAAACTCTCAGCACTGACTCAGAGGAGCTGCCCTGAGCAACCTGCAATTTCAAAAGTAGTTCCAACTGTGAAGCTGGTCCTGCTTTGAGGAGGGAGGCTGACCACATGACCTCCAAAGGCCCCATCCGAATTCAGCTACTGTGGGATGCTACAAAAACGCGTGGAACGCGTAGAGCTACTATTCTTCACAGCTGGCCAAGAACCTAACCACTCAAAGGGCATTGCAATACGCACAAGTAGGGCACACTGGCAGTTCTCAGATCGTGTATAATTCTATATATATCTTTTTTTTTTTTTTTTAAATCTAGTGGTTGCAGGACATAGATTCTCTACTGGGAATGAGGATTTTCTGTTCTACTAATATATATACATAATATCAAAAATACAAACAAAGGAATTGTCTCCCACTTTCATCTCACAAGTCATGTCCCTTTTTTATTATTACTTTTACAGCAGAACCATGGTTTTGACACAGTGAACCTCTCAGTGGAATATTTAAGTAATCGCACCTTCTGCTGTAAGCTTCTGATAAAGGCAAGAAATGCAGTACAGTCCGTTAAAACAGATTTTAAAAAACAAACCAAACCAAAAAACCCAACCCCAATGTCTTTCACTCTGCCTTTTCTCTGAACTTGCTCCAGGCCAGCACTACAGGAAAGCTGGACTGCAGCATTCTCATTCCAGTTCATTTTGTCAATGCATTTTACTTTCACACTTCTTTTTGACCCTCAGGATCATCTCTTAACTCTGTTCGCTGTTCATTTGCTTCATAATATTAGGAATGGTCTGTTGCAACGCAGCTGGCAAATAAGGTTAAGAGCTGGGATTTTCTAACAGAATACTCTGAAAGCAGCCAGACTATCTGCAGCTTTGTGAGCATCTTTAAGTATGCAGAAAACAAACAAGCGCTGATTAAAATTCTGGGAAAACACCCCAGTGTTTGAATCTCATGTAATACCCTGGTAAGGGATTCACTGGTGCTTATCTAGGATTCTCAGAAACAGCACCAGACTGTCGTTCCCCTGACTATATTCAACCGCAATGCTTAAAATGGCCTGGGAAAGAAGATACTAATGTCATTCAAAACACATTTACAGACACCATAAATGCTATAGCATTATGTCTGTCTGTGCTTTCTATCTTCAGGCAGGCAGGACCATGCCTCTTGGTAGCAGTGTTTATTCCGTTGCTATCTGCAAACCATTTTCTCCTGAGATAGGTGAGCAAATGTTATTTGTTTTTTTTTCTTCTTATAGTTAAAATCATCAGACATTTAATTTTCCATCCTTTTCTCCTGCCTTTATGATACACTTTGTTTATCGCACCTCAGCTGTCTGTCAGGAAAGTACATTAGGGATTTTTACTAGCAAATAATACAGTTTCTATAAGACAAACTCTTGTTTTTCAGAATGGTGTGGCCACTTTCTCAACACCGATGTAGAAAAAGTTTTTAGCAGCTGTGAAGACTAAAACAATCTGTAGGAGATGAATAATAGAGCAAATCTTATATCAGCGCCCCACGCTTCTCCCTTCTAAAGATTCTACATTTCTGAAGGAAGAAAAAGAAGAGAAGAGAACGATGTTAGAGCACATAACTAATTCTACCATCATTGACAGCCCAAGCTGCAGGCTGTCACATTGATGATGATGCACTAGCAGCTTCACAGCAACTGCAGAAACAATCCTGAAGATGTAGAGCAACACACTCTGTAACACAAGCATCATTCCTCTGTCTGTGTTTGCTGGGTGGTAACACAAGTGGTCTACTTTCAGTGTCAGGCTGCATATATTCCAACAACTTGTGCGATGCAAAGTCTCAGGCACAGATCAGCCCCTGTCCAGATACAAGCTGGAGCTTCCATCAAAAGGCTGTGTGCCTATCTGTTAAATCAGATCTTCTAAGGTATATCTGAGGTGTTAAAACCTGAAATACCTGAGTTCTTTATTCAGATCTCTAGTTAAGTTCCTTGGTGGGAGCTGTCAGTCATTGAGCGCAAAGTCCACCCCGGACTTCCCCAGGCATGGCAGCAGCGGTAGCTGCAGGCAGTCATCAATTTGAAAGCAGAAATCATCAGTGTGTGCCCAGCTATGGACTCAGATGCCTAACTTGGGGCAATAAGAACAATTTTGTCAAATACATTTTTGCTTGCTGTGTGCTAGCAAAGGAGAGAGTTCGTCTGAGTAGCTGGAAAAGTTTTCACATCCCCTGCGTTAACTGTAAAACTCTCTCCTTGTATTACTACTTAGATCTCAGGAGTCAGAGTTCTAGCACTCCATGAGGGCTTGTAAGCGTATGGTCACTGAAGTGAAAAAATCCTCAGAATGAATTAGTCCAGAAAGCTGACAACTTACAATGACCATGAAGACTCTGAGCCAAAATGGACTGGATATTTTTAGAAGAGTCAGATGCAAAAAAATTCTAGGGAGCTGCGAGCTATATGGATGGATTTACTGGGCCATCAATGCTCTGTGGAAGACACAAATTTTACAGGTTTGGAAAAAAAGAAGAATCTGAGAACACCATGGCATGCTCACGTAGACCTAACCAGAATGATTAAATTAATTAACTTTGCAGAGAAGGAAATTTCCTACATATATAGATGGAACTTCAATCTGAATCAAAACAACAAATTAAAAGTAATTAAGTGCAGTAACTGTAGACCTATTGTTTCACTCAGTTTACTTTTTTCCTTCGGTAGCCTTTTTTTTCTTTTGTTGTTTACATGATGATGCCAAGATGACATCTTTTACTCAGGTCAGACAAAATCCAACAACCTGCTATCAAAAATCCTAGTAATACACATATTGTATACATCAAATTACTTCACTTTAAAAAGCTAGATGAAATTATTATTAAGACATGATAAAAAGCATCTCAAGACTGTATATGAGTGGTTATACCTGTGAAAAATGCTAACAATGATTCACAGGTAAAAGTGATTCACCAAGGAAGTCAAAAGGCAAGAACATGTAGTTACTATGTACTTCATCCACACAAAGCAAAAAAGCCATCATGAATATATCTTGTTTTCCCTGTGCTATATTGCACAAAGTTCATGCCATGCTGGGGAAAAAAAAATCAAATCAGCCACAGGAAAGACATAAGGAGACAAAACCTGTTGGTTGGTGGGTGGTGGAAAAGATATGGAGCCTAGTAATTCATTTTAACATAGAAGGCAGATCATCTGCTTCGTGCAACAAAGCTATGCTGATTAACAGTTGTTGTACTACTCCAAGGCAAAAAATACTGCCTTTTCAAGCAGCAGAGTGAAAGAAAAATTGTTTTTTTCTCCTATTACTCCTTGGAGACAGGACTGCAATGTGGGAAGTTTAAAATCACATCTGTTCATGCAAGATGAAACAACGACACGTGAAAGTGATGTGACAGCCTTTGCCACTTTTCTTGCAGATATTGTCATGCAAGTTAGAATGAATCTCAGGTTGCTGAATTTCTGCCTATTCGATAGTGAGTCAAAGAAACTAACTGATCAACCTTTTGAGCTGTTAAATCCATCTGCAGTTCACAATAAATTATGCCACAGGTGTGTAGTGTAGACAATTGCTCTAGATATTTATGACATTTGCAAAAGATTTTACATTTTAAATAGTATTTTCCAAGAGATGCTCCTGAGCTGTGTTTACTTGTTGAGAGGATTCTTGAACCTTCAGGCTTTCAACCGAGTTTTCCTGAAATCAGAAGACTGACAAAAGTGCTCTCCTCTTCCTCAACTATTGCTTTAACTTC
Organism: Larus michahellis; assembly: GCF_964199755.1. Classification (NCBI taxonomy): domain Eukaryota; kingdom Metazoa; phylum Chordata; class Aves; order Charadriiformes; family Laridae; genus Larus; species Larus michahellis. The sequence goes on along the minus strand of NC_133897.1, from coordinate 61,852,579 downwards.
TCTTTTCAAATAGACTGCTGATATTTTGGTTTGGCTATAATTTTTTTTTTGGACAAAAATAAGTTCGAAATTCTAGCCTCCCATGTCAGAATATTCAGGGCATGATTCAAGACAGCAAACGAGGCAGGAGACAGACTGCCATACCCCTAACCAGCATCTGCTTCCTTCCAGCTGGATAACTAAACAAGGACTCAGAAAAAAAAAATTAGACCTTTCACCTGGAATTTTCAGGATGATCATAGCATTACTTGAGGACTTCAGTTAACAGAGCTGTGTCCAAGCTACAGAAAGGATTTTCTGTGACTGCCTTACATGGCTTTCTATGTGTGTGGTAAGGTAGGGAAGAGAAATGTCAGCCTTTTCAGAGAAACAGTTTTCAAAGGGCAAACAGATGTGAAACTCACTTTCACGGACTTTTCACGAATGGCCATCACTTTGTACTATTCAAATAGTTGATGCAGATACCATATGATTTACATTGCCAAAAATAAAAGATAACTAATATCTTTGAATACAGAGTTAGTTGGTGAATAACTCACTAGTACATTATTAGAAATTTTGCAGATGGTGATTAGCAACCTATTGGAAGCTAATCGTTGATTGTATTTGAGGCATGGTGTAAAATCCACAGTACACTTATGACTATATAGGAATCATTTATAGGTTGTATCTATATTGTTTCGTAATTTTATGACTTCCTTTCCTGGACACAGCTCTACTGCTTCCTATTAATGGCCTACAGCATATTTGTCTTTGCCTTAGCTCTGGAGCCAGCAAAGTTACTCAGTGAAGCAGGTTCCCTTAAGGTGGCAAAAAGTGATGGCAGGCCCACTTCTGTAAATGCAAAAACTAACACATTCTGAGAAATTCTTCCCCTCACAAAATTTGATTACTTCTGACCACTGCTTGGCTATCTCTAAAAATTCCTTAGGAATTTTGCTCAATAGTCCGTGCCAGAGTGCTTTCTCAGCTGGTGAAATTAAAGAGTCTTTTCAAAACTAGAGAGGTGCCATCAGAGAGTGAATTGCTGTAACAAATACAAACAAGTAAGTCCAAGTACAAAACCACCCGGTTATCACTGAGTTTGTGGCCAAACCTTAAGAGGCTGCAGGAGAATCATACTTTCTAGAGCAACCATAGAAGCGGACAGCCCAGCTAAGGTCACGACCTCTGGGAGCCAGCTATGCCAGCTGTAACACTGAGGCAAAGGTACTTTGACTAACATCAGTGCTGACAATGAAAGAATTGTGACGAAAGCCAGCTCCGCTCTATTAAAAAAATTTAGATTAAATTTTAAGCATAGTTTGAAAGTCAGAACAGGATTAGTCAGGTAGATTACTGAGGAATCATTAATGGAAAAAGTTATTTAGCTGGGTCTAAGCAGAGTTACAAAGTTCTTGTAAGGGGCTCTGAGATTAACAGATCTGGCCTAGATTTTTTTTTTTCCTGAAATAACATCCATATACAGTAATATTTACAATACTTCAGAAAGCTAGAACATTTTGAAACTAAGAGAATGTCTATGTGTCTAAAGCATAGAGTATGGATCTTGTGAATATTTGATATATTAGGAAGAGATCTGTTTGTCTAAGTGGATCAGACCTGTTTTAAAAGTCCAAGACATTCATGTATACTTGTGGCTAGTTATATTAATCAAACTTCTCAAATCCTGTCTCAGTGCAATATTTTGGTCACATCACTGTAAGTTTTAGTACCAATATAAAATATCATGAGGACATAATTAAACTTTTCTTAAAAAGAAATGTGCTGGCATTTTCAGAACTAGAAACTTTGTCTGAGTATTACAACATTTCGTACTATATTTAACTTATTTGCATAAGTTTTTAACTATGATGGCCTGCAAAAAAATTTAATTTAATTCAAAAAATTTTTGTATGCCTTTGCAAATCATATGAATTATTTAAATCTGTTTAGAAGCTGGATGTTATCCAGTCAAACATGCAAAACTGTTGCATCAACATCATCATCATCATCATAACAACGACAATAATAATTATAATAATAGACTAATATAATCTCTACCAAAATAAAAACTGTAGCAAAATAGAAAGAAAAGTATTCCCTCAGTGGCCACATAGAAGTACTCCCACACATATTAGATTATACACCAAATTAGCAATCAGATCACAAAATTGTGTTTGTTAGCTGATTCAATAGAAGATTTAAAAAAAGGGAATATTTTATAATTTGCTCACATTTAAAATGTAACTGGTATTTGAATGGGTTGTCTTATACTGTTATTCCCATTCTTGGTTTGGGTGATATTTGTGATGAAAGATCTTCCTGTCAGACCAAATATGGAAGTATGCAGGGTATGCGTCTTCTAAATAAATAAATAAGAAATTTAAAATATCTAAGTGGGCCTATTTACCTTTCAAATTCAACAGATTCTTGGCCATCTGTTGCTCATAACATTGATTTTCATTCCTCTTGGCACCATACCTGCTAAAGTCAGTTCATATTAATGTCAGAGATGATGCATAAAGAACAAAAAATGTGTCTGCATTTCAGCTACTGAGGCTCCAGAGGAAGAATACAGTATTAAACCAGCAGATACCTGAATTCACCTAAAGAAACTTCATCTTATCTATGCTTCTTGGATAGCCTTCTGTCTCCATGTCTCTGAAGAGTAAATGACTGAATGGTAAGAGGGGCAGCAGGTGTTTATTTTGAAGGTAAATAAAGCTATTATGTAGCTCCTGGTCCAATGATCAGTATGCAAGTATACGAAGACTGGAGACGGCTGTGATGTACTGTGACGAACAGCAAAGTGACATGCTGATTGATCTGTCAGCCCAGTGGAGAAGCCAGTCAATACCAGTAGAATTCATGAAGTGTTTATTTCTGCCAGTTTGGCTGACACGCCATTGATGCACGCTGGAGAGCTAATGTCATTAGCCAAGCCACACTGCAGCATCTGCCGCTTCCACAAACCCATCAGTGACACCCATGGGTAAGATGGCATTTGGTTTATATAGCTGATGACAAACCGATCGGTTGTTTCTCAGCAGTCACCAGTAATTTCCCAGCAACCTTGCAAAGATGAAGAAATGTGTGCTCACACAGTAGTACTCTCTCATCGTTGTACATTAAATATGCATTGACCTGGTTTACTTTAATATGTGAATGTCAAGCGTCTGTGCCTCAATCACTGGTTTATGCAGTGGAGTCGACACAACAGAGTTTCTTTATGTAACAGTTTATATGTTTATCCCCTTTTCTCTCTACTTGTCTCTGTGCACCAATCTGCCAAAAATTCCTGAAATTCAGCTATTTCTCTTCTCAACATGAAATGAAATCTGATACATAATAACATATGAAATGAAATTATACATAATGTTGTAGGAGCGAAAATAGCAGAAAACCAAGACAAACAAATCTTGTAGCAATAAGCAACACACCTACCTTAATTAAGCCCCCCTTATATTTTCTTCTTTATTGGGATTGATTAATCTAGGAACTAATACGGGTTTCAAGCAAGCCACCAGAAAAATCTCTCACTGATTGCCACTGGTCACTGGTCCACTGGTTTTCCACCTGTTTTCTTTCAGACTACCTAAAACTGAATCTAATCATATATACCAGCAGAAGAACAAAACGTGAGATTGTGTTATTTTCACAGCAGAGGAGAACACTCCACCTTTCCAATAACAAGATGCTTCAGAAGAAGTGCATAAAAAACACCTTTGCAGCAGCCTTTCTGGGGTAAAACAACAGGAGTTTTCACTTCCTGAATCAAATTCCCTTGGTGACTGGCCTCCCAACATTTCCATGAAAGCTCTCTGAGTCATCAAATTAGACCAAGAAACTGAGCGTGGGAATGGAATTCAAGATTACCTGGTTTTCCCTGGTTACATTTTTGTCAAACACCTGTTGGCTAACACCCTCAAGAATGGATCTTTGACATCACATTGAAACCTTGTCTGTATTGTTTTCATACTTAGTATCAGAATTGGATATTATAGTTTTCCCTTTAAAGGCCAAATCCACGAATGAAACTTGTTTAGTCAGAGTCTCAGAAGAGAAGGGTGCAAAAGTATGTATCCCAAGTTGTCTGGCTGAGATAAAGGGCAGAAAAGTTCCACTTGTCCTGTAAACACGTTATGGCAGATAACTTCTAAGATAAGAGTAATTTGATGTGGAAAAGGTTGGAACAGTGTGAATGTGTTTAAATGATGATTTTGGATTTTCAAGAATCCATTTTGTAGTTGAACAAAAGGCTATCCTAAACTCAGCATCTGGTTGAGGAAGAAAGACGTGGCTATGAATGAACCTGTTGGAAAGCCACTGTCACCATCTTCACTGCATGCTGAGACTCAAGATACTACCACCGCATCGCTGAGCCTCTGTTCTCCTTATCCTGAAAATCTGGTGAGAATGAGGAGTCACGTCCATTTCCATCAGGGGTGGCTAAATCCTGAGCAACACCTAAAAAATGAAGTTCCTGCTCAAATGAGCTAAAATCTTCTCTTACCTTATTCTTTCCACACTTTCCATTTTCTGTTCTCCACCAAAAAGAAGAAAAGAGCAGAAAACATTATTGTCCCTCAACAGCACTGCTGACTTACTCCTCTTTCCCCAGTACATCTCCAGGGGTCTGACAAAAGGAAGAAGCTGAAGGGAGAGAGGAGCTTAAGAAAATTTGGAGGGATGGGCAGCTAAGATAAGAAAGGGATGACCAAAATTACTGTGGGAGTCTGAGGTGGGAGAGCAAGCAAGGAAAACATTGAATTTGTCATGAGCAGCTCAACGTAGCAGGAGAAAAAAACATGCATGTTTTGGATAGAGAATATATTATTTGTTGCAATAACCTTAGAAAATTTCTTCAGCTTTGGCATAAATACCTGATCCGTGGTACAGTGGTATATACATTCGAAAGCAGGATGGTTGACTGCAGCCTCTTCCTCTGACCTGGACAAAAGGCCTTGTGTTGTACAGCTTGGCAACATGGCAGCTTTTCCAGACTTCCAGGGGATGTTAGTTCAATCACTGCTGAATTCATTTCACTAACTTTTCTGCTGTGGGCATGACATGTCTGTAAATACTACTTTTTCTGCATCTATTCATTGGAGAATCCTCCAGGCCCAGTAAAGGAGCCATGAGTATCACAAGTACTTGCAGCAAGGGTTAGGACGGCATGAGCAAAATGGCACGGGAATGAAAGAGTAAAGAAAACAAGAAGAAAAATAGCCAAGCTGTGAGCATTAATATTCTAAAACACCCTCTTGAAGGGAGAAGGAAGGGAAGAGTGAATCACATTTTCAGAGTAAAGTATCATATAATTTCTAACAGAATGATTACAGACTCTGAATAAAACAACAGTTTTCTTTTGGGGGGCATAAAGGAAAAAATTGGTTTATTTTTAAACTTCAAAAGTAAGTTGATCATCTTCTCTATGTAATGTTCAAGGTTAGCTTTTTTAGCATTCCTGCTTCAGTCAAAACCAAAAGATCTAATTTCAAGAGTGTCTGAAGAGCTTTTAGAAATAAGAAATACCAGTATTGCCTCTGCTTTCAGAGTATCACAGAATAGTCGTTAAACTATGAAAACATATCACAGAATAAGCTGGAATTTGTGGAGCTTACCTTCCTACGATGAGATGGCACAATAAAATATGTTTCAATATTATGCTTCTTCAAGAAACTATTCCTTTCATGACCGTATCCTGGTTCTACTTCATAGTCCCCATTTAGGCACTCTAAGGTGGTCTTTGTTATGTGAACTTTCCTGGGGAGAAAAATCAGACACTGTTGTTTAAAGCAAAGATACATTATGAGCTAGCTGCTACTGAAATACACTCTTGTGCAGTAGATGATAAAGAGGTCAAATTACGTGCAAACCCCCATTTTTGATTTAAAAAAAATGTTTTGTTTGGTCTTTTCAGCCAAACAGAACAGAGAAGCATTTCTATTGCATGCATTTTCTAAACTTGAGCAGAGGGAACAGAAACGATAACTGCTGACTCTCCAAACACTTGCAAAGATTCCGATCCAAATGTGAGTTGCACACAGAAGCATACCCATGAACCTTTGCAAAAGTGCACTGTGTGCATTTAAATTGGGTTCAAGGCTGTCCGAGGAGTACTTAAAATTCCAGGTACCATAAACCATGGCTTGGTTGCAGGTTTATGTGCTACCGTATCATTTGCACAATCACCTTCAATATTTGAGTTCATAAAGAGGAATTTTTTTCTATAGCACACTACTAGTGTTCAAAATCTTGGCATGTAAAAGCAGTAAGGCACACACCGCCCACACGTATAGAAGTGCAAGGATAAAAATTTCCTGGAATAACTAGAGGGTTTTACTTTTGTAACATGAAATGGTGAAAGTCTATCATTCCTACATTCCTAGCATTGCCTCATTCCTACTCTTTCTATTTGGCAGCTTCTAATAAAGATCTCATTTGGAAATGTTTTGCTTCTAACCTAACCTATTACCAATGTAAATATCAAGATCATTTGGACAATTCCACAGTATAAATCACACAATATATTGATTGCTCTTGCTGGACAGAACCCTTTTTATCAATAGCAATTCCATTGCAAATATCTCAAAGAAAGAAATAAATTCTTCACCCATACAGGTTTCGGTTTCTTATTCTATGGTTCTTTCTCAGACTTACCCAGGCAGTCCTCCAGCTTCCATTACATTCGCTAAAGTCACGTCATTTGACCAGACATCATATTGCCATTTTCGGAGACCTAGCACCCCACAAAGCACCCTGCCTGTATGCAATCCAACTCTCATGTTGAGATCAACCTCTGTGGCTTCTGCAACAGATCTGGAATAGACAGCATCAGAATATTAGTCTTTAGACAATGACATTGCTCTGGATTTTCTTTTTCTCTCCTTCCCCGGAAGTTAACATATATATGCATGACTAAATAGACAGGAACTTTTAAAAATCTGAAATAATATATTCAGCTACTGTTATTTTCCTTCACTAGTTTCAACACCTCAATTGTAATTCCAAAGAAATAATTTTCTTCATCATATTTTAATTACCGTTGAACCAAAATCTCAGTGTTTCTGAATTTCTTTACCTAATCCATTACAATTTAATTTTACAGGTTTCAAGGAAACCCAGAAAGGTTACGTTTCATTACATTTAATAAAATTAAAAAAAAGGAAGAAAAAAAAGGACAATAAAGCAAGTGTAGTAAATAGCTTTGTCATGAAACTTCCCTAAGACTATAACTTTTAGGTTTCAGTTGCCACTGTTGCAGTATTTGCTATCACGGTCCTACAGAAACTTAGATATTTTACTGGGAGATAAACAAAACACATTCTGGCTGTAACTCAAATAACTCAGAGACAGTCAGCTTAACTCCTGCAGTTTCCTATTTATCTTGCGTGTCACACATATTTACTTTTTTGCGTCATAAATGTGCCTTTTTCCAAATGCATATTTATTTCAGCAGGATGACAGGTGTGATTGACCACAATGATGGCCAGAATGTGATTTTTGGAATCAAGAGATTTTTGAAACTTATTAGTGAATCTTATTAGGCTTAATTTTAACCTGACATGAAAGTAAGCAAACGTGTTTCAACTCTACCATTACTCCAGACTGCTTTCAACTTAGTATTATAATGGTCTAACTGGTTTCTTCTTTTTACTAAAAATCTCTGTTAATATTTCTGCTTCTCCTAGCCTTGGGTTTACTGGTTGGTGGATTTTTCTCTCTCTGATTCTTTTTTTACACGCACCACTTCACTCATGCAAAGATCATGATTGATCCTGTATGGGCTAATTGAATTTCATCATGAAGGAGTTTAATATTAAACATTAAGGAAAAGATTGGTCTTGTGAGTAAAATATAAACTTGAGTCACTCAAGACTTGCATTTAATTTCTCCCCTCTTTTACCACAGTTTTTTTGTGACTCAAAGTAATTTTATCCTCTTTCAGTTCTCCATGTGTAATATCAAATAAGACTTCGTTTTCTTTACTCCTTTGTTTGCAGTGGCTTGATCTCAAGGCAATAGCATAAAACATTTAATTTTTAATTAAAATGATATAAAATAATCTGGAAAAAGATCATAGTATGGACCCCAACACTTCCGCTCTGTGCAGCACAGAGGGTTAAAAATAATTAAAAAGTTATTGTCTCATTTATGTTGTCACGCTTCAGATTTGTGGTGTTCTCTAAATTCACCATTTAATTACAATTCCACTTGAATGAAAACCTACTCAATTATGTATCAGATTGTCAGTCTTCTTATTTAATATTGCATTATATTTTTTCAACTGATATTTTCACCCTGTGCTACTGTTAAGAAACTGTTGCGACGACTAGTAATCACACAGAGTTGTAGCTGTGCCTTTACCTTTGTGGTATACTCAGCTAAGGGTCATTTCCTATGGTGAGACTGAAAGGGCACAGACTTATATTTAAATGCTCTTACGGTTTCTGTGAGAAAAGAGGTATGAAGAGGTACTAGCTGAGAAGGCAAATGGATAAGTAATGACTCCGCTCTACTGCGTTCTAATTGGTTCAATTACATAGTTACAGGAGTACAGGACAAATGAAAGGATGAAACCAATAAATCAGTGCAAGAACAGCAGAGGAAGAGTGATAATAAACACCCAATACCTTTCCGAAGTTCCTGCAAGAGTGGCACAGAAATCACCTATAACTACGGACGCGCACCTGTAAATTAAATCTAACCTTCAGAGGTTTTCATTGTGCAGCTGGGAAAGGAAGAATTAACTGGAAAGGTCATTATTAAAAGCATTTTTAATTTTGGTGCCACGCTAAGGAAGGATTCTTCATTCCTGCGAAATGCAGGGCATGCTATAACCGGTACCCTGTACTGACTTGTGAACACTGAAAAGGAACCTTGAACCTAATAGTCTTACACATTACATGCAGAGATAACACTCTGCATAAATCTTTGCAACTCCTTCTGTTACAGAGACACCTGGCATTCCATAGTTAAGCTGCAGACCAAAAAGAGATAATATCAGTGAATACATGAAACTGACTAATCAGTGTTAAGACTTGATTTTCATTCGGTTTTCCAATGCATTTAATAGAAGACGACCTTAAACTGACCTCTGGCTGTAATTTCCCCTTGATCTTCATTGACCATTGTATTTTTTAAAGTATCGTCCGGCCACACTGGATTTGGCAGAGCTATCTTTAGGAGTACTTTTCAACTATTTCAGGAGTAGTCACTGCATTTGTCTCTTGTATAGTTGTACTTGTTTAAATACAATTAATAGAAAGGGCAGCATGAGTCAAGATGTGGGGTGAGCAGCACAAGCTAGTTGGCCTCAATTTAAGTAATGAACGCTGCAGCCAAGAAGTGCTGAGGTATATACCATGTCAGCCATCACTAATGTGAGGAATGCGGAGATCTCTTTTGACCCCAGGGACCCAGGGAATCTGGGCATATTACATTTTTCAGTCATATTTTACGCAACAGCACAGAAAGCCTTATGTGCAGCTTTCTGACAGATTAAATATTTCCTTCTGTTATTTCTACTCACTGCAAGTCAGCTTTCCTTTATTCGGTATCTGTTGTAAGTCAAGCCTCAAAAATGACTCCAAGGAGTCCTAAAAGGACTTGAATGTTACAGCGCTTGTTGCACACACCGTCTGCTTGACAAGGCCTTGAAAGAAATGAAAGGAGCCAATAATATAAGCCTTCTAATGATAACTTAACCTTTGTATCTTCACCTGTGCATGTGTATTGTGCCATTAACAGACTGATCTTATACAAAGACCATATCCAGCATGCCAAAGCCCTTCAGGATTACACCTTGCTTGCCTGTCTATGTTCTACCGCATAACTAAGTACCTATGTAATTATCTTCATCGGTGAACCTGCAAGCATGTGAAATTCTCCGTTCACAAATGAATGTTGGGTTTGTTTTTTTTTTTTTTCCCTGCATTTAAACCAGTATATAAAAACTCAGGCTAAATGTAACTGGAAAGATACAATATACTCAAAAGGTTTCCAAATGTTAACACAGAAGTAGTCCCAGAAACAAATGGAAATTGAAAAACATTTTCTTTTTAAACTAGAAGTGTGCAGAGTCTATGTAAGTGACTAATAAAATAACCATCTACCCAGACAGCTCAAGTATCCTTACCAAGCCAAGAATTTTACTTCTCTCCTTAGCTACAAATATTTCATGTGCTGCTACAAACCATCAAAGCGATTTAGATCATCTGCAGAACAGCTCCAGACCTGTGCTGCATTCGAAGAAGAAGAAAAAAAAAAAAAGCTCTGCATCCCATTTCTTATAAGTTATTTAGGGCTTTTCTTTAGGTCCAAAAATATCTGCACAGAAAATAGATGTTTCCCAGTTAAAGTCATAGGCAAAGTTTTTGGTTCAGTTACATATACTTGCTTTTTATACGTGCACACTTCTAAGATAAGGGTCTCCTTTAATTTTGCACGCCTCCCTAAATATTTCTTTGTCGGTTCCATTTCAACATCAGGAATTGGCTACTTCTTGGATGTTAATGACAAAGACTATCTTTCTGTGAACTGCTCTGTCGGCCCAGCAGGTCATGGGAGGAGAGGCGGCAGGCCTTGTTACCAAGCAGCACACTTGTAGGCGTCCTTGCCCTCTCTCAGCTCGGTCTTCCCACAGGGTGGGGGCCATGTTAGTCCTCTCAGGCAATTAAGTTTTGTTGTTTGAAAGCTTTTGCTGTCCTGTTTCAGCAGCCGTTTCTTCAGGTTCGGGGTTTTTTTTTTTTGTTTTGTTTGTTTGTTTGTTTGTTTGGTGGTATTTTGTTTCGGTTTGGTTTTTTTTTAAAATGTTGACCAGAGCTGCATGCTTTTCCAGTATGTTGCTCACCTGGAGCACAGCAGCAGACAGCTAGGGCAGAGAACCTGGGCTGTGAAGGTCTGATGGCTTTAGCACTCAAGAGGCTCACTATGACAAAGGTGCAACCTGACTAGGCTTTCACCAATGGTGGTGAAGTCAGATCATGGTAGACAGCATTCTCCACTGCTGAAAATGCAGTTGCTGGCTCTCCCAGAATTCAAAGTCAATCCACTCCTGCCAATCCAAACTTTCCCAGGCCCTGGACCTCAGGAGGATCAGGGGAAAAGGATAAACAGTCTTGACATCGGTAAAATTAGTGCTCCTGCCTTCTTCCTCAGACAAAAGATCCCACAGAAAGACTTGACATTTCAGTTGGGCTTCCTCAAACTGTCTGCTGTAGTTCCTCTCCCTTCCCCAGTGCCTTTGGTCAGCTGGTGACCAAACCCATAGGAAGGAGGCAGTTCAAGCATCAACCTACACAATGTCCCATGCAACTAAGCAGCAACACAATGCGCAGGCGCAAAATAAGCCCAACTTCCATTTGTGAGGTCTTACATGGATGAATGGTGGAGTCATTGACATTAGGTGGAGTCATCCGTAGGGGACAAACTCACCTATGTGACACAAACAGATGCTGATCTATCTCCTGACAGACCCCACTGGGGCGCCCAGATTTCAAGAAGCAAAGTTTCATGGACACTTCCTTCAGGCCTCTTCAAACTCCACACGCAGTAGGAACATTCAATATAGGGGGCAGGCAAGACCCATTCTAAAGTAACCCTCTGCCTCCTCCCCCTGTAACATGTATTGGTTAAAATGAAGTAGTCAGCACCAGCTGCTGTGATCTACAGATGTGCTCCTACTGTGCCATGCTACCTGCTAACGTAGACATAGCCAAGTGATGCAGCTAGTGGTGAAATTCTTTCTGAGTGCTAAAATAGCATCCTAGTAAGATGTCAAGGGAAGGAGTTATCGTGAAAATGTACCACTTATGTGAAGACATGAATGATTACAAGATCCCATTACACTTTGGACAAGTTTATGAATGTTAACCCCAGTATTCTGGCCCAGTCCCAAATCTAGTATTTATATCCTGCTCACCCAGATTCCCTCCTCATTTATAATTGGAAACATTACAGTTCACTTCTTGCCCTGTGGCATTATCAAGTGCATTTAACTCCCTCATTTAATCACATTTCATCTCCTAAGAGGTTAAATTTCTGGACTGAGCCAAAGAATTGTCTAATATAATTTATATAAGTTGATTAAGTGCTTTGTAAGCAACGACAAACTATTATTAAGAACGTATAAAATTGCCCCAGTAACACTAGCTTAAACCAGAACTCTAGCCAATTTGTTGGGGAGAGAGGGAAGATCTTGGGTAGCGGGGCAAAACTTTTCCACATGGCAATTCACTAATAAACATACCTATTTAGAAAGTAAAATACTGTAGTAAATACAGTGGAACCTCAAAAGTAAGCAATATACGTAAGATGAAGAGCATAGTTGGCCTAAAGCATTGTTCAAAACTGATGCGAGGACAACATCTGGCACATTAGAGCAACATCTGGCACATTAGAGGTGCTAATGAATATGACCACTTTAATTTTATTACCAAAAATCTGTGAGTTAAAACTCACCTGATGAAAGCAACATCGGTGGTATCCAACACTTAAATATTACCATGATGGTGGTATAAGTGACTCTAAACAAACACTTAGCCTGTACTGAGGCACTGACACAAGACCCATTGGCAGCAGAAATTATTTTGGAATAGAAACAGAATACAACACTATCTGTTTTGTTGGATTTTTTAAGGAAAAAAAAAACATCCTCCCATAATGATTCTGGTCTGACTTTAGCTGTGCCCTTGAAAAAAAATACTTTGTAGAAGGCAGATTAAATTGTGAAAAATTTAAGTATTTTATCATGTTCTTTGAAAATTACCTTCAAAACCTCAACTAAATGTAATGAGGCAACATTCTAAGATGATACTCACATGCACCACCATATTCTAGGATACTTAAATAACAGTTACACAGAACATGAAGAGAATAGAAAGTATCAGTTTCAATGAACTCGTTATAACATTCAACTCAGTCAAATCACAGATCCATCAACCAGCTACTAGAAGCTTCTATTCCTTGATTTCCTGGAAAATGGACATCTTGGTGGTACATATCTCTGGGACAGGCACTTTTCATAGACCCATCAGCTGAATCACAATTCAAGTGATTTCATTTATTTATTTATCCCAGGTAACATGACAAACCTGTCACTAGGGATCACAACTTCCAAGCAAAAATTTACAATGCGAAGACCTGATTTCTGCAGTAAAGTGAAGAGACTTTTAGAAGACTACCAGCTGGCATCCAACTCTGGATGAAAGGTGGAAGTTTAAAAGTAAAAGTGACTCTGCATCTCATGGGGCTGATAAACACCACTATCTAATAATCATACCAATAGAAAATGAAATTTTGCATTCCAACTTTATCATCATAAGCCCTTCACTTCTTTTCATTTTCTCAACATATTTTCAAACAAATTTGAATTTTTTGAACAATCTGGGGAATCACTCTTCTAATTTAGGTCTCTGTGCAGGACTGAAGATATTTTCCTCATCTTTAGCAGAACCTATTTTCCTCCTTTGGAGTTCTTTCTACAGTTGGCTCAGCTACATGCTTCTGTCATCAAAAGAACCTTACCCAGAAACCAACAATATCTGAACAGATGATACTCCACTTGCAGTAAAAGAAAAAAATGGTACTGCTATCAAGGGCAATAGTACTTGGAATGCACCATCTTTCTGTTTCCTAACATAAGCAGAACAGGAACATTCATTTAACTAAGAGAGGGAACATGCATTGAGCCTGGATCTTATAGTTCTTACACTAATAATTCCTCATTGAAAGAAAAAATAATTGTGATTAATTAATTGTTCTTATGTACAAAGGATCCAGAATAGGGCTCTAGCCATTCAAGAACCCCAAATAAATCTGGCACTCTCTTATAACCTTGCCTCTTCTCCATTTTGCCCTCTCACCGTGCTCTGACCACTGAATACACACTCTAAAGACTTACAATTTATGAATTCTTTAAAAAATATACTGCTGAAATTGTCAGTTAGTTATCTTCTGCCACAGCCTCTGACTAAACATGTCGAGATAACACACTAATGCCCACTTAGAATCACAGAGCTGCTGATGCTGGAAGGGGCCTCTGGAAATCATCTAGACCAACCCCCCAGCTCAGAGCAGGGTCAGCTACAGAAGGTTGCCCAGGACTGTGTCCAGCTGGGCTTTAAATCTCTCCAAGGATGCAAACTCCACAGCCTTCCATTGCAACATCTCCAGTATTTGACCCCCTCCACAGTAAAAAAAAAAAAAAAAAAAAAGTTTTATTCTTATATTTAAATGGAATTTCTGGTTTTTCAGTTTGTGCCCATTTCCTCTTTCCCTGACAATGGATAGCACTGAGAAAAGTCTGGTTTTGTCCTCCTTACACCCTCCCATCAGGTGTTTGTATGCATTGGTAAGATTGTCCCTGAGCCTTCTCTTCTCCAGGATGAACAGTCCCAGTTAATTTCTTCCTTTTTAATGCAACTCCTTTTTCAAGTTTACATTACCAGGACAGAAGCCAATAAATGACAACATAAAAAGGGAACACGCTTCATTTCTAATATTAGTAAAACTGAAACATTCAAAAAAGGAAAGTTCAGACAGCTATATCACTACCTTATTTGTATACATGAAACACAGCACAACTAATGAATTAAAGATTAATGCTAGGTTTGAAAGAGGATGAGAGCATCAGCTACTGCTTTCCAGGGATTTAAAAAAAAATACTTTGGAAAATGTGTACAAGGCCTGTACATCTAATTATGCTTCTAAAGGCCAAGGCTTCCTTATAAATGCAGTATCCATATACTGCTGGAAGAATGCACATATACATAATTTTCAGATTTAGGATATCGGTTTAGGATTTTATAGTATCATAGACTATCATATATTATCATAGATTAAAAAGTGTTTTATTAATTTTACAATTTTTACAAAGATGACGAACTTGCATTGAATGAGAGGGAGAATAGGGATTAATTTACCCAACTCTTCACATTCTGAGAGATTTTATAAAGGAACATTATAATAAAAAAACATGGATTGAGCTAGAAATGATAATGACTTTTCAATTGCTTTAAGTACTTCTCTCATTTTTTCTATGCTTTAAAGTTGTCTGCAAAGAAAGCTGGATGAATCCAGGTTCACAGGAATGTTTAAGTTTGATATGAAACAATAAAAATATGTGGTAATCTCCATGTTCCCCTAAGGCATTAACAGGGTTCGAATGACTAGATATTACTTCCCTAGAAATAAACCCTGCTCTCTTGAACAAAACTTACAGTGAACTCTGTGACAAGATCATAATACATTCTTCTACAACACCAATACTCTCCACAAATGAACACAACTTTTTTGGGGGGGAGAACAGCTTCTTTGTGTGCATAAACATGCTCACATACAAATGGAGGATATGAAATATATGACGTGAAAAAAGCTTTATTAGAAACAAGAAAGGAGAAATGTTCCTCCCAAAAAATGCATAATTTGAATTCATAAGCCTTATGTTTGCTTATCCTATAATTTTTTTTTTATTTATTTAACAGCTTACTATTAATTTTTAAATTGAGATTACCCTGTGGTCTATTCACCTTCCCAGAGAAGGCAGGTCTTCTCTGTGTACAATGCAAAAGCTTGGGGGAAAGCAGAACCTTGAGTCAATTCCATATTCCCGACAGCCCAGCTGACAACAGAGAGAAAGAATAACTGGCTACTGGAAACGGTGGCCAAACATTTTCCAATACAGAACAGGCTAAGGCCCCTGATGTGACGCTCTTGTGCAAGCTCATTCCAAATGTAACAGCACTGTCCTGACCAGTATTTATTTATAGACAGAATTAATACAGATGTGCACTCCTTCCTACAGCCTCCCTATAAATCACATGCACAGGCACACACACACATACATATACATATGCACATATATACATATACACAATACAGTAGTGAAGAAATTTCCCATCTTTCTCCCTTCCCTCCTATATAATGAAATGTATCTTCAGGCCTCGCTAAAAGCTCATTCACGGTTGTCTCACATTGACATTTTTTGCCTTGGTGAAATAACGATCAATGCAGAGCTCTCAAGCATAGAAAAGTTCTTCTGATCAGCAAAGTGAATTTCACATTGCATTTCTGAAAAGCAGAGTAAATTAAAGGTTTAACCATGACATACAGAAAGGAGAAATCAGCAAGCTATCATTTTGAGAACACAAACACATAGACAACTTGCACAAACTGGCTTTGAGTTTACATACTGGTGTGCAAAATGAGCAGTGTTTATCCCTGTAGAACAATAAATTAGACTCCTTCATTTGTGGCAAATGGCCATACGAATATTTTACTATTTCTTTCTGTCCCTCAATCGGTACATGTGTGTGCCTCTACACACTCGTGTACTTTTTCCTCACAGCAATTAAATGGAGTGGAAAATGGACGTCTAGAATGACCCTTCCTAAAATCAGTATCCTCTGACCTGAATGCAACAGTGTGAGCTGCTGGGTGGGCAGTGCTAGCGGACACTGCTGTTCTTCTGAGAACACGCCTCCTGAATGCCACATAGAAGTTGTTGAAGCACTCCTGTCTGGGTTCACACTGCGCGGTACTTACGTGATGGTGTCAATCATATCCAGTCCCATTTCAACACAGCAATGGGCATGATCTGTTTTGGGCTGGGTCAATCCTGAAACACAGTAGTAACAGTCCCCTAGGATTTTTATTCTTCTGCAGTGGTTTTCCTTTAATAAAAACAGAATGGGAAAAATTTTACTATTCATATAAATGTTCCAATATTTACTGGATAAAATCTTCTCCAATACTATGGAATCATTCAGGGAATCCTTTTGTGCTCAAATGAAGTAATCTACAGTTCATGAAATCTGGGTTCCCTGTATAGAACAGCTGATATATACATACTCGTTTGTTTGTTTATAAACAAACATATATATATACTGGAGATCAGCCCTGCATTGTTCAACACACAGGGGGTAACACTGCTTAAAACTATAGTTCTGAAGAAATATTATTCCCTTGCCCTCACATTACGTCAGTATGAATTCAAGATTCGTAATAAGACTTCACTTCTACATGACTCCAAACCAAAGGACTGAAGCCAAACAACTACTGAACATCAGGAAATGTTTGTATTCTGAGAAGCTTTTGTTTCAAATCCAGTTCCAGCTTACCAGGAAAGACGATGTATTATCTGTAAAGGTACACACGTTTGTGCATTCCCAATTCATAAATCACAATTTACAGTGCGCCATGATCAGTGTAAATATGACACGCTCACAGATCAGATGATATAGGCAGTTTGTATTGCCGTTGAATTTATCTCCCGTTTGCAACGGTTTAATTTCTACAGCCAAAGAGATCTGGCTAAATCTCTCCTGTTTTGAAAAACCACGTGACGATTGCTACATTGATCTGAGTAGAAAGTTTACTTACAAACAGGGAGCACTTAACAAAATACCTTTAACAAAGCTTTAACTAATAGAGTTTAACAAGACTTTAACTAATAAACTATGAGGAGACATGAAGAGATGCAGCTTTATTATGGTAACTTCTAACCATTTAGAGCATGGCACAGAAAAGTAAATAACCTGATTAAATGAATCCAACTTACGCAGCTGGGACTATGCCAGTAAGTGCCATGCAAAATTAACTCTTCTGAATATGATGAGAGAGGATTAACAAAAATATGATTCCTCCCCCAGCAGTGTGCTATATAGACTTGACTTCAGTGGCACAGAAAGGGAAAAAAAAAAAGTGGTAGTGGAATTTAAAATGTCTGAAAAAAAATTACCTAATCATACTGGTTCAGCTTCTCATACAGGCACACACTCTCACTCAGTCTCCTACCTACAAGAATCAAAACCTTCCTCAGTTGACCACGCTCTCTACGTCATTACCCATATTCCAGCTCAGAAGTGACGGTTATGCCTAGAGCGATCCCTTTCTCTCTGATAACGTCATACACCAGCATTCGGGGCTTGTTATTACACACTCTTCCAGCTGCAGGCATTCCCATGTCTGTCTTCTTTGTAAATGATTCCAAGTATTGAACAAATGTTATAAAACGAGAGTTACTTCCGTTCAGGCACGGAAGAAGGCATGCTAACGCTGTTTGGGAAAATTGATTTGTCTACTTGTTTTTATGAGTTAAGCAGTAAATTCAGATCTCGAAACAGAGAAGAGAGCCATCTTTTTGGATATGCTTAACTAGCAGAAAAGGCTTTTCTAAGAGTGACTGCTTAACATTTCTTCTGCTGTACAGCAGGATTTTAAATATACCACTATTTATCATTGCTAATATACATTTTAATGAATGCAAGCATAAATATTCTAGAAGCGTTATCACCAAGGCCTTAGAGTATTCCCACAGCCTATAGCCACAAAATGCCTCACCAATTTTACTTAAGAGTTTTAATTGGTTATTTTGAGATCCTTGGCTAAATGGTATTATATGAGTAAAATAAATATCGATGTACACAAAATAATATGCAGACATCTAAATCTGTTCTGACACAAAACAGGCCTTCTGACTCAAGGTTTTTGGAAGAAATCACTAAGGTTTTAAAAGAAACCACTAAGTTTTTTAGTAGAAACCACTTAATTATACTGTCAAAATAAGCCACTTTTTAAAAATTGTGGGCAAATCTTGAAGCGGTAGAGGGCACTCAGTAGTTAAAGCTGGAACCTACTTTCCAAAATAAATCCAGTTTTGCCACACCTTACAATCCTCTATAAAGCCCTTTTCATCTTCAAATTTGGTATGCATAATTTGTGGCCAGGTAATGACTATTTAACCCAGCTGAAAGTTATTCAGAAAAGCCATTTCAGTAATCTGGGGCCGACAATATGTATCTGTTAATCAATCAGTGTTCTCTCCTATTCAGTGTTTACCTCCAAAATGGCTCATTTCTAATGACTTGGTTTATAGAGCAGTACTGTACGTTTATAATGGGGTACACAAAATTATTGTCAGGCTGGCACAGCACAGTCTATCAACCTGGAAGACAGGAAAGGGAAAAAAAACAGAATAGAGCTTGATCCATCACCACTTTCCCAAGTCACTTTATTACTTGAGCAGGAGAAAAATAAAAGAAAAAAAGTGCTACAGCATTTTCTAGAGAGACATTAATTTTGATGGAAGACATATGGCTATATCACCTGCTGTTTTTCAAACCACCACTCTGTTTCTTATCAGATGTTATCCCCACTGTCCTTATTTATAATAAATTAATATACAGTAATCTCTAGCAAAATATTGTTTTATTTTTCTCGACGTGTGAAGCAGACTTCTACAAACTTCCAGCTTTGTAAGAGCAATCGTTTAAAGGACTGATATGCGAATTAACAAAACAAACCCGTTCCCTCTCTTTGTTTTGTTTCCTCAGCAACTTTCAAAGAAGCCCTTGACTCGGCAATATTTTCCACATTTGTGACAGTGATGAATTCAAGTATGGTAGTTACAAATTCTAGTCACAGTTGACACAAGCAATGCCTGCTTAGAAACAGCTAATAATTTGGTTTTATGCACAGGATAAAAAGCCCCAGAGATTGCTAGCACTGCATTAGCCAGGCAGCTTGCCCACCTGCAGTGCTTCACTGAGATGTTTCCAAGCAGATCTGCAGAATTCCCTCTGGCACAACTGTCAGTCACAGGGTTTGTCAGTGTGAAGTGGAAGCCCAGCTCAGAATGCAGAGGATACTTCAAAGTTGCTAAGATCTTTCTTTACGCTTTCAGATAAGCACTTCATAAGGTAGTTCATTCCACCTATCTCTTAGGTAGAATGGGGCAGGGGGGTGGTGCCTTCTGTTTCAAACAACTCCGGGGTTTTTGTTGTCGTTGCGGTTCTTTATTTAAAGGCATTTTGCAGAAAGACCGAAGTCTGCCAACTTAGAATGCAAAACTGGAAATTCAGACCATTAACTCCCATTGGAAAAGTCTTGTAGAAAGAAAAATCTACTATATGAGTCAAAAATTGTTTTGCACACTTAGGGTAAGGCTTTTTTTAATAAAAAGTAAAGTGAAAATAATTTACAGTTTGTAAAAAAAATAATTATATATATATATCTATATATATCTAAAAAGGTTGTCTCAAAGAAATAACAAATTTTAAGGTGCTTTCAGACCTCTCCCAACAGAATACATAAGCAGACAACTAGGTGTTGTCTTGAACAGAGAGATTGTACTGGATAAGTGCAAAGTCTTTTTTTTTTTAATCGTCTATTCAAGTAAGTACTTTTTTGTTACACCCAAAGTCAGGGATGCTCAGTACATTATTTTTGTTTCTTGTAACACTGTCAGGTATGAGAAGATCCTCTTTAAAGCTTTTATTTATTTTAGAGATGGCATATGCTAATGCAGGAAAGAGTCCCTGCTCTGTCTTCTGTCACTGCAACAATCTATGTATTTCTCATACACTCATGTGTCATCCTGGTATGTGAGTACCTATCAAAGGGAGGCAAAAAAGAAGGTCAGATAGATTACAATTTTAAAAAGCAAGACTTTAAAAACTAAACATTGAACTTCTCTCTCTCATAACTCAAAAAACTGCAGTGGAACTACACCAAGGATGAATCTGACCCTCTGTCACTTAATTCCAAGATGTTTTATGCTTATACACATTCATTTCTTTTTCTGCGAACCTGCTAACAACCTGATTTGCAGGTGTGCTCTTCGGATTTTTACTGTTTTACCCTCCCTGGAATCCCAATCTGTGAGTAGGAGTGATTTTATTTATCCATAAATTAGAAAGACACTTTTTTGCTGTTCCTACTAAAAAAATCTGCGTCAGCTAAGGTATACAAAAAGATTCTTTACCATATTGAGCCAATTTGGTTTTAGTTATGCTGTGTAGAGTAAGAGAAAATATTAATAAGGCCTAAAAAAAGATGCATAAGCAGTGATTTCCATTTCCCCTAACTCAGACCCTATCAGAGTTACACTCTCCTAGAATGCTCTTGGGCATGAGCAGTAATAACAGTTTTGTTTAGGCTAGAAAAATGTGAACAAGAGCTTGGTCACTACCTATGATGCTTAGTGATTGCAACATTAGAGTCTTAAAAAAAAAAAAGAAAAAAAAAAAAAAGGAAAAAGAGAAAACCAAAAGCAACACAGCAACATGTGTCCAGGTTCAGCTATTTAAGTGTTGGGGTAAAAGGGAGGAGATCTATTAGGCCTGGACTTACACTGAAGGCTTTACTCTCTCAGGGAAAGGCTTTGGCATTCTCACCAAACCTCGGACTTCAGCATGAGTGAGACCTCTGGGCATCGCCCCTTCATAGCTGGAAATCAGTTCAAGAGCAGCACTGCAGCAGGGGAGCGGAAGGAGATGCGCAGGCACTACAGGGAGCAGCTCTTGAGTTCAAAAACCCTTCACGCCTCCTCCATCCGTTCACTGCCTGACACTGAATCGGTGGGGAGAAAACCCACTGCCCTACTCCCTGAAAAAAATACTGTTAGCTAAATGTTTTCTTCACACATTGAAGAGAAGTCTTGGGTAGAGGGAAACCACCAAAATGCAAATCTCTGATGGCCCAGTTTTCACTAAGAGTAGAATTAATTCTCTGGGGGTAGTGGTGAACTACTAGGGCTGAAGAAGGAATATACACTACTCTCCTGGCTCTGTCACTGCTGTCTGGAGCTTTGTCACTGGGGCCTAGCAGTGCCACAGAGACACCCTTCCTTACAGACGTTCAATAAGCCAAAAGGAAGATCAACGACCTTAGGGAAGGACCCATCACAGAATTACTTCTGTGCTTTATTCCCCTTCATATTTTTCCTCTTGTTTTCCTTCCTTCTTGGTTTATCAGTCATTTTCTTTTGGAAAGACACACTCCAACAGCTTCCTCTGAGAAACCTGCTGTGCTCATAGCTGAACTGTTTGTATCAGGTAGGCAAAGGGGATCAAATTTTCAGCTCATATTAATCAGCATGGCATGGATTTCAGGGGAACTACACTAATTTATACCAGCTGTCCCTCTAATCCTCAGGGACCCAAGCCATAATTCAATAATCCAGGCTAACCACATCACAGTTACAGTCCTTTCTTAGTTATTACAGTATAAAATTACTACAGGGGAAAAAAATGCAAAGCACCTTCAAAATTCCCCAAAGATGTAAAATAGCAATAAAATGCATTCCCTGTTTATCTCTCTTCACAAGCCTAGAACTTCATCCTGCTTCCAAAGAGGTCTTGAGAGAGGACAAGATAGGATTCACCACTGTTACCACTGCATCTTATTTTCGATGTATTTAGCATGTGCAGCATACTTACCACTTTACAGCACTTTAATGCCAAAGTGCCATTAATATCAATAGAAAATTGCATTAGAAAGCTTTGAATCACTCTAGAAGTTAACATAAATTTGTCTATATTACAGGTGTGTACAGAGACACAAAAGAGACTTCCAGCAAGAATAGTATTTTCTACTGCATCCTCTAAAGGCAGAATGACATCTCTATTCAATTTCATTAAATTTATCCAATATATTGGAACAGAAGTGGAAAACAACTATATTTTGGCTATCATGCTGTATAAATATATGCATCCATACATATATATGCGCACATATAACATGCACAGATACACATTTCTGCAAATTTACCTACATTCTCTTGCTTATATACACAACATTTGCGACAAACACAAATTTTAATATTCATCCTCTGGACTACCGATACACTAAGCAAGGTGGCTCAGCCTGACAGTTATGGGCCAGACACCAGTTCTGAGCCCTGCCTTTCAACAGGTTTGAACACAGACTGGTAGAAGATATCTGGGCGTTGATAACTGTTCCTGGCATTACTAGTCAACTCCTTTCTTTATGCAGAGGTATAGGGAATGCCTTACTGCTCCAAGAACCTTTGGAAGGGCATAGTACAGTGCTCTGCTCTTAAGGAAATGGTGAAGGACAAGCCACCTTCCTGCAGGGTCATAGAGGAAAAGGCAGTGAATTCCATGGAGTTCATTGGAAGGCTGTACAGTGCAACTAAGCAATACCATATCAAGTTATCAATTTAAGTTCAGTGCATGGTGAGAGGGAGAGATACTTTATAAGAGATCAGTTCACATTTTTGATATTTACACTTCCGTTTCTTTCCTTCAGCTCTATAATTCCGTTTTGTGCACAAAAGAGCTTTAGAGAAAAACAAAACCAAAAGCATTCCACGAGAAGTATAACCCAGTGAAAATCTCTTAGACTGCAGAAGTATTCACAAAAGATGCTGCTAGATGCAGAAAAAAAATGAAGAAATGGTTTTAGATTCACATGCAAAACACTTCTTAGAACCCTACTATGAATATCCTGAATAGGCCCTCTTTCTGTGCTGATGAAAAGTGAGCCTACTTAGGCTAACTTCTAACAGCTAAATCTGTGAAAATCATAGAATGGTTTGTGTTAGAAGGGACCTTTAAAGATCATCCAGTTCCAATCCCCTGCCATGGGCAACCTTCCACTACACCAGGTTGCTGAAAGCTCCATCCAACCTGGCCTTGAACACTTCCAGGGATGGGGTAAACACAACTTCTCTGGGCAACCCGGTCCAGTGTCTCACTACCCTAATCATAAAAAATTTCTTCCTTATATCTCATCTAAATCTACTCTCTTTCAGCTTAAAACCTTTGCCCCTTGCCCTATCACTAGTAAAAAGTCTGTTGCTGACTTTTTTATAAGCCCCCTTTATATATTGAAAGGCCGCAATAAGGTGTCCCTTGAGCCTTCTCTTCTTCAGGCTGAACAACCCCAACTCTCTCTCAGACCTTCCTTCATAGGAAAGGTGTTCCAGCCCCCTTGTCATTTTTGTTACTCTCTTCTGGACCCACTCTAACAAGTCCATGTCTGTCTTGTGCTGGGGGTCCCAGAGCTACATGCAGAGTTTACTCACACCATCTGCAACTTTCATTAACGACAAACAGTAATTCATATTACTTTTTTTTTCAGTAAAGCTAAAAGATTTACCAACATGGTTTCCCTGTGTAACATCCAAATCTATTTTAATAACTATGCTGAATGTGGGCCACAACATGCGAGAGATTATTGAAGCCAGTTTATCAGATAAACTTCATAGTCAAATCCTGAGTGTAATGAAGTGACATGGAAATTACAACCAGCTCCATTACATTGCAGTGTGCCAGTAGTGATAATACACTTTTGAAAACTCTCCAGCCCATTACAAAATTTCATTGAATCCTGTCAATAATTGCATACACATTTTAACTTTTATTTTCACCCAGGTTTTGAACTGTGGGTTTAAAAATGGAAACAATTATTTTGATAACCTTTTAATGGAATAATACCTGTAAATAGTAACTTTACCAATTTGCACTATTTCTTGCACATCTGCTAGTCCCAACATAAAAAGCCTTGAGCTAACTGCCATACTCCATAGAGTTCAATTTAGCAGGGTAATGGAGACATACTCATAGCAATAAACAGTTTGTACAGACTTAACAAGAAGAGGTTCTATAGAGAGTGGCAGAAGTAATAAGACAGGAAAACAAAGCTGGTTACAGTATAGGAAGTACCATAGAAAATGGCTCGATAGACTCTGATTGAGGAAAGCTGGCAATCTCCAGATGAGCAAATGTAAGTCATTACAAATTATCTACCATCATGGGAGCCATATCATACATAAACAAATGTAGAATTATTCAGGATAGTTGTAAAAAGGAAGACATTTTGCTTCAAATGTTTCCCCTCAATTTTATCAGCGATTATATATACTGACCTGCAATAACCTACTGGTTCTTGGCCTAACTTTTCTGTGCATTCTCATTCTCACAATACATTCCTTCCCTACTCCACATGGAGAGTAATTTTACAAAACCAGGAGGTTAAATGGTTTTAGTCCTGGAGAGTGAGAACCTATTTAACAGTCATATATGTTTATTTACTTGGAAATGAAAATGGATTTTAGGGAGAATATTTTACACAATCACAGGAATGTTGCTTCTGGAGGCATGGTGCCCCCCAAGATGAGGAGAGGTCCTGACAGCTGCTCTCCCAGTGCACTGCTATGCCCCACGTAACAGATTCTGCACATGGCCAATGGACTCCAGGTCGGACTGTGTATGCGGAGTACATATAGATAGCTAAAATATGCACCTAGCTTGTCAGTGAGACTGCCTCTACAACAATGAAGGGAAATAGGCTCTTCTGGAGTGCAATTAGATGTCCCCCTTGGATGAACCGTACTCCAGAAATACCTTTCTCTATGCTAACTGCATGAGGAGTCAAAACAATTAGTTTTAGTACAAATGCCCACATTTCAAGAATCTGAAGCTGATCAGAATAATCTAACACAGTCCTATACAAACTCAGGAAGAATTTAGTAATTTACCACAAGCATGCAAAGCGTGACAAGAGTTACGACAGCGAATTGGCATAACAAGCACAGTACCCTCTTACCTAAAAAATACCATGAAGGAGGTTAGACAAGACCTCAACTCTATGGTACCTGTCCATTTATATGTTCCGACAATACTTAAAGTGTGTGACATTATCTTTCTCCCCGGAAAACTGTCCCACAGACATTTACTTTAACTTCACACGATACACACATCATTAGTCCCTGATTCTACAGAGTTGCAGGCATATTCATTAAGACCACTTTAACTTAAGAAAGCTTACTTCCTAGGTCACTCTAGAAGACCTCTCCAGATGGCTGTTTAGAACCAGCCTCATGCATTATCAGCCTCGGTGGGATCCTATGTCTGCACTGACTATCAAGGGAACTTGGGGAGACAAGTCTCCTTAAAACTAGCCTTCGTAAATATTCCCCTCGAGTGCACACTTACCAATTTCAACAAAGAAGGGTTACGTGCTGTAAGTTTATATCCATGTTTTCCAGCACTAACTTTCCTGTCTTACCCAGCCCAAAAAACTTTGTTCATTTTATATTTAAAAAATACATCATAATTATCTTCATACAAACTAAAAGCATTCTATAGATTCAATAGAATCAATTTCTTGAAGTGATTTATTTTAGGAATAGCTAGTTCAAAGCACAGCAAAGGAATGACTGTTCTTGACACAGTTAAAAAAATCCAACACAGAAAAGCTGATTAAAAATATTACTTACTGACCTTTGCCTAAGGCTCAGCAGCAATGTTGTTAAGTTCAATACCTTTGAGGCTGAACAGGTACAAAAAGCCACTTCAGTAACATTGCAATTTGGAAAGTAAAAATATTGAAAGCTGAGAAGGTAATCAGGGAAGGATGCTAAATCAAAAATGAAAGAAATAAAAATAGACTAAGCCTACAAATACTGTTAAAGCTCGAAGGTACACATAACTGCAAAAGGAAATAACAAGGAAGTGGTGTGTGTGAGCCTGGCTAATAGAAGAGATGCCAAAAGTGGTACAAGCAAGTAAAACCTTTCATTCAGAATATCAAAATCCTCTTCTAGTGATGTCCTTTAAAAAGAACCTAAACTTCATTTATCCTTATCCACTTGTAAATGGAAAATCTTAGAAGTACAAGATGCAATAACAGGGAAGCTGAAAGGGAAATAACTGAATCTGTAGACACAAATAATTGATTCTCCACATAAATTAGATGCAGGAAGTATGGGAAAAAAATCTACCACAGAAAAGACTAATTAAAGAAGATCAAAACTTCTCTAAAAAGCAAAGCTGTTTCATTACAGTGCAGGATGCTGGAGAAATACCTCCTCTTTTCTGTTAAGATGACTTATTTTAGGTATAGCTGAACTGTATCACAAGCTAGTGGAGCTGTGACCATGAGAATACCCAAGCAGGGGCATGTGCAACTCTGTGTGACGCTCCACGGGTAACTTCAGTCTTCAGAGCATCTCTCATTCACAGTGAATCCATGCCACAGATAAAGCATGACGAGAAAACGCACAGTGTATTAAAGAAGACAAAGAGAAAATATACAGTGTATTAAAGCAATAAGGCACCCAGCCTGTGCCATGTGCCCAAGTATTCCTTGGGAACATAAAACCAACATGATGCAAATGATTATATCTCATTAAAATTTGTCACTCTTACAAGTAAGCTTAAGAATTACAAACTGGAAGCTAGCTATAGTGTTAAGGTTTAATCGCAAGGCATCTGAAGAGCTCATGCAAAGATCAGTTGTTTAAAACGTTCATTGATAATACGTAATGTGGAATTACTATCATTAGGGCAAAATCTGAGACTGCACAAAGCTACTCTGCTTAACTAAAACTGGAAGAAACTGAGGAACTTCCAAAGTAACAGCCTGAACTAAGTAGATTAAGCCTGAACAGCAGATAAAATCCAATAGAAATTAATGCGAAACTATTCTATTTGAACTATTCCTAAGCCTTATGACAAACTTAACTAACTGCGTAACTTCAGGGAAGCGGCTTGCTATTGTTGTGTACAATCCCAAGGGAACCTCTGCAGGATGGGCAAACTTACCCAAAATGGTTATAGAAAACCAGGGTGCCTGAAGGCTGTGACATTGCAAGTACTCCAGTAACCAGACATACAAACGAACCCTGAGGCATTCTCTGATGTCTGTCAAAGGCGAAGTTGCGCTCCCACAAGGACAGCAATATTGTCACTCATATTTGTTTAGCTTTATATTTTCAAGACTCACTTTCCTTTCTTCAAAGTGACTGAAGGTGGCCCCAAGACTCAAAAGTTATTGAGGAGACCACAAAGTCCCATGTAAAATATGACTACCTAAGATTGTTTCTTTAAGAAACCAAACAGGGCTATTGTGAAAACAGAAAACATGCCACCATTTTAAGTACAGTATTCTGGTCACTACTTTTCCTAAAAAAAGACTCAGTGACTTGTAAGGTAAAACAGCCCGTACAAGATAAGCACTTGAAAAATATATTTTCTCTAAAGGTGAATAAAAAAGAAAGGACATGGTAAAAGTACAAATAATTTCTAGTAGGGAGTAAGACGATCAGGAATTTTCTTCCATCTCTATGAACAGAATGCACAAGCAAACTTTCAAAGGAGTTGAATGACCATAAACTGAAACCTAAGTTTTGCCTTCAGAATGCCCTGTTACAAACTGTAACTATATTGGAAGCTATCGTGATTAAAAAAAAAGGTGTAGCATTTCAAAAAGAGCAAAACCGTTTGCCTTACCAAAAAAATCAAACAAACAGCATATAGAAAGAAAGAAAAGTCTAATGCTAAAGTGCATCTAAAAGAACGACAAAATTTAGGATCAAATTGTCCCAGATCCCTCAACAGGAATTTTTTTATCTTCTTCTGAAGCACCCGGTTCTGGTCAGCTTCAGAGCTATACTGTCAAAAAGAAAAGACTCGCTATTCCTACAACGTGTCAATGTGCCAAAATGCCAAGACAGGGATTTTTTCTAAGCACTACAGTTTCAGGATAGGACAGTCGTTTTAACAAGGGTTGTCATAAACTGCCCTTCCAGTTCACATTGCTTCCTAAGAAGCAGCAACACACCGCATGCACGCTCACAGATCCCGCTTTAGTAGTCACAGGGAACATACCTATCACCATTCGATTCTTCTTTCTAATTTTTCTTTTACTACATCATTCTGAATACTAAAGCACAGCATTGTTTTAAAATCAGCCCAGTCCTCTGTTTTGATCTAATAATGAATATCTAGAAGTTGTTTTAACCAAAAGATAGGAATCCTTCTGAAAAATTACACTTCTCAGCACATTTCTTCTGACTGTAGGAGACACAATAACTAGTCTCCCTTTAACTCAGCAGAAGGCGCCAAGGAAAGCTCATATGTTCTGTCCTTAATCATACCCTGGTGCAGCACAGTAGGAACTAGAAGGACAAGCAAATAACAAATTTTCACATAGCTGAAAGAAACCATGAGATCTAATTTCAAATTTGGAAAAAGAATGCATGCAAGCTGAACAGAAAATCTAAGGCTTTTTAGCTCCTCTGCCATCTCCAATCTGCTTCTTCCCTGACAAACAACTGACCTTGTACCAAAAGCTGGCATCTGCCTGGTACCCTGGCTTCAGGTGTCACTGACACCTCCAGTTGGCTGCACCTGGCCACCGCTAAGAGAGCAACCATGGTGCAGTAGCCATCTCCCCGGCTTCAGTGCCACGTCACACGTCATAGGCACGTGCACTTCTGTGTGCACATATGTGATCTCATGTTATGTCACAATTATCCCGTGTTATTACACTGCCTTGTGTTTCATGGTTATGATGACTCTACAAATGATAGCATTATAAGACTAATGATCATCTGCATGGCAATCCCATTTCTAACGTATACATCTTATACATGGTATACATGGGACCTGTTCTCTCTATGAGGCCCTGACAGTACTTCCAGTAATGAATTGGTTACACAAAGGTTTTTGAGTATTTAACAAGTTCATACCAAAAAAATGCACCGCCATTGGATCTCTATTCAATGCATCTAAGTTAATCTTCTGTATTTCTTGGAAAAAAGGAACACACAACAGTTGCTCTCTGTTATGACTTGAACAGTAGTGCAAATCAGGACATAGCACGTGACCAAATGATAAACCATTTAACTAAGAATAGGTCTTCCTCAATTCGGGCATATTGTGGAGCAAAAGATTTCTTTCTCCTTGGGGTCCTTGAGACCTGTTTATCAACGGGGAGCCATAGATGCAAACTGTCCACAGGCTTCAGATCTCTGAAGACTACATCAAGGAGAAGTGAGTTTGGAATGAAAAAATGTGGATGCTGTTGATGTTGGGGAACTAAAGACATATGTTCTCTAGGCTGCTGCTCAGAGTCTGAAGACAAGATAGCTAGATAGTGAAGGAGCATAATTTATGTGGAGGTGATACTTCTCAGCAATGAAGGCTCTGAGGACATGGCTGGCAAACAAGATAGATACGATTAAGTTTTGCTTTTTACAAGGGGAAAACACATTTTCAGCATATTGTTGAATGTAATTTGAAACAAGATGTGTGACTTTTTCAGGCACAGCCATTCCTCTCATTTCTTGTCAAATACTTGTGGTACCATTAGACTGCTAGGAGTTACAGCCAAGGAACATTTCCCTCATTTTCTTTTCCTTGGGGACTTGCACAATGTAAGTGCAATGACCAAAACATAAACATCAGTTATGATACGGACTCCATTTTGCCTACAATAGCCTCTCTGAAAAGCTACCATCATTTCTGTGACAAGAAGTGCTCGTGTGAAGAACTAAGTCTACTCTCTAGCTTCTTATTATCACAGAAAGTAGTTTTATGCTATACTGCCAATATTTTCATATTTTCCATTATCCTGGTTTTTTCCATGCAGCATAGAAATGTAAATATTGAAATATTTTCTCTGTTTTGTGCAAACAAAACCAATGATGAGCACTGAAGGCCTTCAAGGAGGGGGAAGAAAAGTATATTTAAAAATAGCGACTTAAGCTTTTTTCCTAAACAATTAAAATAGAGTGTTTTCTCTCCAGAGTATTAATAAAAAAAGGAAGCTTTAGAAATTCATGACACATGGGGCTAAATCAGTCTATTACAGATTTATAACCTGTGTAACTCATGCATCATTTTTCAGAAGGGAATTTAAATTAAATTGAAATAAGAATGTTGTACTTACTGTAGCTAATTCATCAAATTTGCCAAAGAGCTCATTCAGCAGCTTCACCAGCTCTTGGGCAGTACATTGTGATGCCAAACTAGTGAACCCCACAATGTCTGCAAACAAAATGCTGTGAAGAAGGAAAAAGACATGGAGACATCAGTAGAGAAGACATTTTCAAATTCTCATCCTCTTTTATACCACAAATGTAACCCAAAGCACAAACTCAAACAAGCCCTGAAACGCTACCAATAAAGTGCTATTTGGAACCAAAATGAAAAAGATTCAGTTAAATAGGCATCAGTCTCATGCTGTCAACTGTTGTAGAGAACCCTGGGACACTTTTAATGCCTATATACGTATGTGGTGTAGATTCATGAGGTTCCCCTGTAAGTACTCCAGGAGCACACAGAACAATTGCTTCTCCTCTTTACAGCTGGGATCTTCTCAGCTTGATTGGTTTCAAAGACAGTTCTTGCACCAGTAGGGTTCCACAGCCAAATTGATAAAGCTTGCATGAGGTTTAGTAAATACTGAAAGAGAAGAGGTAACTTGCACACAGTAGCTCTGTGGTGTGGTCTTACTGCTCCCTGTGAGGGGCTAGCATCCACAGCATCAGGCCAGGCTTCTCTGTACTGTGCTGTGCGGCTGAGGTAAGTGTCCAGCATCCATCAGCGTTAGCAAGGTTTTAATGTCCAACAGTTTAATCTGCCTTAACAATCCCTACCCATCTGTGATGATAAAGGGAGCACGATAAATGATAAAGGATGAAAGAAGCACAGATACTAGTGTGATAGAAAGAATAAAAATTCTTGGGCAGATCCTGAAATTTGAGAGAGTATGAAGCTATGATCCATTTAATTATTTAGATTCCTTAATCTGTTGGCAGAGGCCCGTAGCCCACTGCAGGAACCTAATGCATTTATCTCCAATACTCAGACTATAAATGTCAAACAAGCCTTTCTTTATGCAAATGCTAACAAACACTCCCAGGCTACATGGCCTAGGTATACTTAACATAGTGTAAAACTTAGATCGCAAATTGAAAGTTAAGCATTATGTACTCCCTTTTCTCTCAACATACCTTCACTCTGTATATGAAATAGGAGATGCTAGAAAAGCAGGACTAATAAGTCTACTGTTTCCCATTGACCCAAACCAACTCTGAACTCTCCCAATAAGCTCCAAAAAATTGAAAATAGAACTCCTAAATCAGCCCCTGTTCTGGAATTTCATTTAACCCGGTTGCTAAAATCCCTTGTCCACCAGAGCAGGTTAGGTAATGCATCCCAGCACAAAACCCACTCATCCAAAGTTCAACGACTTTGACCTACAAAAGAAGCCTCTATGTTGTCATGTTAACCCTTGGGGCGGTCTCCCCACACTCTTCTCCTTTGAGCATGCTTTATGAGAACATTGCTCAAGATGGCTCTGGTTCACAGAAAAAATAGCTATTCCATTCCTATCCTGTTTAAACACAACTAAAAGCTTTCTCAAAATAAAAACATATATTTCTTAAAATAAAACATAAAAACATTGCATTTAGTTAATTTTACTGATTTGTGTCTCTCCTATCATGAATGTGAACCACCCAAGTGATGGGTAAGGTAAAAGGCATGAACAGAGTGCAACAATGCCAGCAAAGTACTCTGCATATTTGGCTGTGGAGATCTACTTATTCTCTTAATTCTCGATTGGCATCCTTGTTGTTTGACAGACCAGGGTTGGTCTTTCTGGAAATTCATCAGTTAACATCAAATCGTCCTCCTAAATTCCTGGAAGATTTTCAGATGTACTTAAATGTGCATCAGGGTCTTTCATACAGTTTGCTTATGACCCATTTGCTCTATGACCTAAATTCACATCAGGATTCATACAGTCGAAAAAGACACATGGAAGAAACCAACAACGACAATTTTTGCAATCCAACATGCCACATAGTTTCCAGGTTTGAGTTAGATACTGTTAGTATGGAAGGGGGGGTGTAGATGCTTCTGCTAGCCTTTCTGCCATTTTATACCTCATCCTTTGCACATTCTACTTTTTGATTGTTTTTATTTTTCCATTTTCATTTTAAATGTGCCACTGATTTTTTTCCTGTCTAACCACTTCTACAGTAACATTAATATCTTCCGCAGCACCAATTTGAAAAAATTTAGCATTTGGGGTGGGGGATAAGGCCTTTAAGATAAGAATAATGTTACCTGTTTATAAAGGTCTCAAAAATGAAGAACATACACGTAAATACAAACCAGAAATGTCCAGTGTTTGTGGAGACCATATAACAATGTCTTAACAACTAACAGAGCAGCCATTACACTGCTGATCTGTACACGTAGTTAAGTGTAGAGCACAGGAATCACATTCATGCATAATTACTCAGTTAAAAGCAAAGTTATTTTACATACAACTGTCTTAGTAACTCAGTATGGGATCCCTGCTAGCCCTTTAAACATTTTAAAAATGCTTAGCCCTCAGCATTTGATTCGAAACAGTGGTAATTATACAAAAAAATGAAGTCCATAAAAGTACCCACTATATATAACAGAACATGTAATTGCAAATTTAGGTAAAATATGTAATTATTGTGTGCTGAGACACAGTTGTAATTCAGTTATGCTTATGAACTACTTCATACTGCATTTAACTGCATCTATTTTAAAGCTAATGGAGTAGCTTAGGTACTATGATTACTGTTACACTTTTTTGGCATGGACAGTTTTGAAAAAAATTCTAACTGCTCTAAAAAGAAATTTGTAACTGCTTTAATACAATATTCTTAAAATGTGCAAACGATAACTCCCGTGTCTGGACATGGCACAACAAATGGGGCAACGCTGTGAGCACTTGCCTTTTTTTTAGAGAAATTCTGCTCATTTTTACCACCTTGAAATTCTGCAACCATAGCAGCTGCTGCACTTCTTTTGAAAGTTGGCTGAAATACAAATGACCAAACCTGATTTTTCAGCAGGGATGGCAGGAAACAGCCAGTGGATGAGCAGGGGCTTTGGAGACCCAAAGTGCAACTGGGACTGTGAGCTTGCTGCTTCCACAGTCAGTTGCTACTCAGGGGTGCCAGTGTTGAGGAGGGTGACCCCCTCTCACACCCAGGGAGCTCTGATATTCTAAAAATGGCATTGAAACTCATTACCTAGTTCATTTTATTTTAGCTAGTGTGCTGACCAATATTCTCTCCTGCACTTCTTCACCCGTCTGTGTCCATCTGTTGCCTCTTCCCTTACTACTTGGACTACAAGTATTGTGGGGCAGTGCCAACACTTACTCTTTCTTATACAATATCTAAAACAAATTAGGTTAGCATCTTGGTCTGTGACACGGGGTTTTGATTGCGGAGTCAAATCACCTATCTGATGCAATAAACTTCTTTTCCCCTGTTACGTCCTGCTCAGGTTTTTGGAATGTAAAGGACACAGAAGGCCTTTATCGGGAGGTGGCAAAATCTGCCCCAGGGAGTGAGAACACAGAAGAGCTTATAATTCTTGCTATGGCCATGAAAATCATGAGGGTACTAAAGAGAGAAATGATAAGATATACAGTGCCAGAATTCCAGTGATATGCCTGAAGTGTTTCCAGGCCCAAACCGTATTTTCATAGAATCATAGAATGGTTTGTGTTGGAAGGGACCTTAAAGATCATGTAGTTCCAACCCCCCTGCCATGGGCAGGGACACCTCCCACTAGACCAGGTTGCTCAAAGCCCCATCCAACCTGGGTATTTTCAAATATATTCAAATATTTTCAAAGTCCAAGTCCCTATCTGTTTCTCAACAGAACACAAATTAACACTGAAATTCCATTTCCTTCAATTCTGATATATTATTCACACACAAATACCGACAGTCTTGAGCGTAGCCATGTCTAACACTGATATTCTCGGGAAGGTTCAGCCAAAGCAACTACAGGAGTGACATCAGTGTTAAGTGTCAACAGCAAAGTAGCCTTGGTTCACTGTAACTTAACCACTAATTGCCATGGAGGTTCACATCCTCAAGGAGGATTAATCTAGAGTAAATTAGGGCTTATTTATGCATGAAAGAGACCTCATAATAGTATGGTATACTAAGGGGCACTTCACAGCTATTGCCAATTAATTTTATGTAAAAAAAAAAAAAAGTATTAACATATATAGAAACAAGACGTGAGAAGCTACCCATTAACAGTTGTTTCTCTTAACGACCATTCAGGGATATGACTCTCCCTGCTTTAATTCCACAGAAATCTTAACAATGCCATGGGGGCACTCTGGTGAAAAACCAAAAAAAAACCCAATCTCAATTAAACTGCAACTATTAGAGAAAGAAGAGACATTGAAGTGGAAAGAAAGTGAAAACAAAGGACAAAGGTTACTTCTGTTTGTTCAACAGCATAGCTATCACACGATTCAAGCACCGCTCTCCGCGACAAGTGATGTAAATGTGATGGTTAGCAAGGCTAAGTCGTTATTACAGTGCTAAGCCTGGTGTTGCCTCATTCCCTAGGGGCTCAGCAATGCTCTTCTTCCTCCATCCCACAACTGAGCAAAGGGACCCCAAAGAGCTATTATTCTCTTTGTTTCTGTGCTATACCAAAAACCCTGCCAACCTGTTCTCTTTGAGATATTCAGCACGCGTCCTGTAGTTTTCAGTCATACCGGGATTTTACCAGGAAATTCACAGGACCAGGAAGTTTTGGCTAATACGGCAAAAACTTAAGTCACTTCGGCTTTTAGACAGACAAGTTATTAGCCTCACAACAGCATGTCAATATTCTAATTAAATCCTACGGGAAAAAAATAATCAATTATTGAGCAGAGCTTTGTCAAACTTCTGCTCTGCTCTTGATTTTAAAGTCTGTGTGATGCCATTGTGTTTCAGGAGCAGTGCTATCCTGGGTTAGAGGTTTGCTTGCTCCTAACGCTGCCTGCTTGCTTACAGAAGATATACTGAGTATTACTAAAGCGCAAGACAGCAGCAGTAGGAGACTCGTTCGAAATCTTTCCTTCTGATTGCTTCATTTGAGATGCAAGAAACACTTCTGTTACTGTTTTTCTCTCTCCAGGTAACAGCTTATGGTTACCCTTTCCATGAGTTAAAACCCCCATCACTCCAGTAACACCTTCTGCTCACGGCTAATAACTGCATGTTGGTGCAGCTGCACATGGGCTGGCGTTGCCTTTTTTCTTGCAGCGCTCCCAGAGCAAGGCTAAAACCCAGTTTCGACTCCAGCTTTCTGGTGGCTATTTTCTGGAACTTTAGACTGGCCTTACTCTCATTCAGTAAAATAAGCTTAAAACTAGTTGTTTTTTTGAACAATAATATTTAAGTTTTAACATTTTTTTAAGGTATTGACTGCTAGATTGCAGCTTA
The DNA here is from genome assembly GCF_964199755.1 of Larus michahellis. Classification (NCBI taxonomy): domain Eukaryota; kingdom Metazoa; phylum Chordata; class Aves; order Charadriiformes; family Laridae; genus Larus; species Larus michahellis. The sequence continues at coordinate 61,816,764 of NC_133897.1, read as the reverse complement.
AACACCCCCCACTGAAAACATGGCCTGTCCTTCTTACATATTCGTAGTTGCCTTTCTATATATGATAGGAAAATGAGCTTATTTCTGACAGAAAGCTATCCGATTTTTTCATTAATAATATGACAGATGAAATTCTTTACTCTGTGGGTGGTGAGACACAGGTTGGAACAGGTTGGCCAGATAAGTTGTGGATGCCTCATCGCTGGAAGTGTTCAAGGCCAGGTTTGAGTGAGGTCATCCAGCCAATTCTTTATCCACTGATTGGTCCATCCATCAAATCCATGTCTCCAATTTAGAGACAAGGATGTTGTGTGGGACAGTGTCAAATTCTTTGCACAAGTCCTTGTAGATGATGTCAGTGGCTCTTCCCAGATCCACCAACACTGTAAAGCTGTCATAGTACACTTCCATCCCTGGAAGTGTTCAAGGTCAGGTTGGTCAGAGTTTTGAGCAACCTCATCTAGTGAAAGATGTCCCTGACCATGACAGGGGGAATTGGACTACGTGATCTTTAAAGGTTCCTTCCAATCCAAACCATTCTATGATTTGAACTGATAGTGAAGGTTTCCTCAGGATTTTTTTTAAAGTTACCTGGAGTATTTGCTTTGATATGCAAAAATGCACACCCTCCTCACCCCGCCCATTTCTAACTGGTACTGGTATAAACATTCTGAATAAAAGCAAAGCAACACTGCGGTGAGCAACTTCAGGAAAAAAAAAGCGTTACGAATAGCCATTACTCCCATCTGTGTCATAAACAAGGAGCCGAGCCGGTTCAGCACAGCCATACAAGTTACGTACATCATTATCTCATACTCCTTGACTCTCTGGAGCATTTCTGTGTCAACAAGCCCCGCGTCATCCCTCCAGGACCTCTTGTATTCCTGTTTCCTCCACTGTCTCTCCCCTGCAATCCCTGCAGGCGGGCATAGCCAGCACCTGCCTGGCGGTGACTGCGGCCCTTCCACAGCACCGCAGGAAGCTGCTGCCCCTGCTGAGACCTGGCGTGGAAAGCCTGTGGCTCTGTTGAAGAGATTTAAGCCGCTTCCCAACGGCGAGTATTGATGGAGCAACCCTTTTCTATGTCACTCTGTGGGACATTCAGAAAGAGAAATCCTGCCAAGTTACACAAGAGATTTAAGAGCGTGTAGGTGGTAAATGTTCACTTTTAACAGCACTCGCTCATGTGCTTTGTGCACTTGCATAATCCTGCTGGTTTCAACGGAGCCACTTGTATAAACAAATACTCAGCAAAATAAGGAAGGTTTGCACGCTCTGTTTTTTCTTTCCACTGGGGTTATTTCTTTAATTAGAGTACAGCTTATAATAAGAATTATATTTTAATGGCACATGGTGCCTTAGAAAGGAACCTGTAGGGTGGTGTTTTTTTTTTTTTTCCTTAAAGATCAACCATAAGGGAAAATTATTAATAATTTTATCTATAATTTACTGCGATGATGAAGAAACAAGTGCTCTCAAGAAATTAAAGGGGGCTGTTAAAATTAAAAACAAAGACAGGATTGTTTTTGCAAAACGGTCATTCATGAAATGAATGTTCACTGCGAAGCCTTATGAGCTCATAAAACCTATATACAAAAGCCGTGATAGGCATCATGATCACGGCTTTTTAAAGCATCGAAACAGGAAAGTTAAATTCAAATTTTTTTTTGAGTTCTGCGGCTTTCTAGAAGACAGGACAGATCAGAAATATTTGCATATAAATAGCTGCAGGCGGTGCTCTGGCCTCAGAGTGGGTCACAACAACCTCTAAATGGCCATGAGGAATCTTTTTAGTGGTAGCTTTGAATGGAGCAGTGTGTTGTCTGAAATTAATATCTCTTCTTAGCAGCCAGTTCTATTTCACCCTAGTAAAAATTAGGCTAAATGAAACTGCTGTACCAGAGGCTCAAAAAATTGGTAGCAGTTCAATGTGCAATTTCTATTTATCTATTGAATGTTCTTTGAGTTATAGACCAGTGAGAAGTTGTCTTTTAAGATACAAAGTAAAGCGTATCCTCATCCATGCATCTGTTGAAACAGTTCCACTCATATCTAATGGAGTGGGAAAAGTTCATTTTGAAACAGACAAAAACCAAAATGTGTTGAGGGGCATATATTTGAGCTGAAACATGACTTGAAATTACTTAATTTAATTATAGCTGCATGGAGAAATTGAGTCAGGGGTAGTGTATTTTTACAGTAGCCACTACACGTATATATGCAATCTGTAAATTCCTCAACCCTGTAGGGTGAGACAAGGGATAAGAAAAGGAAATATTAATCCTACATTACTTAACCTCATCTTAGGGAAGAGCTGTGTCTTGCATTTTATAAACCATACTCCTGAGCATCAGAGAAGAGCTGTTCTGTTGCGAAGTCTTCACATGTAAGCTGACATATGGTTCTCACATTCTTCATTGTGACCTTGGCTGGGGTCACCCCAGTAAGATAATACCTATACTGTGTTGAAAGGCTCCTGAACTGTGTATGGACTATTTCCTTCTGATGAAGTACAGATATGATACTGGTTGCGATTATTTTACCTTCCTGTTGCTTGAATTTTGTGTCCTCACTGGTTTCACGCTACAATAATTTTGGGGGTGTATTTTCATGTCTTGTTTGCATATTTCATTTGCATTAAGTTGTTTGTTTCCATTTAAAACACATGCACTCGTTTCCTACTGTACAGCAATTATGTTCAAAAATTTTACAATGTAGCAAAAAGTCTTATTTTTTCCTCTTTGACAAAACAAAACATAGGGGGAAAAAAGCGGCATGTCTGTACATTAAAGAATTTGTTGGCAAAGGAATGATTTTCATCACCTTGTGACAATTCAATACCAGGCTGGATGGGGCTTTGATCACTTGGTCTAGTGGGAAGCGTCCCTGCCCATGACAGGGGGGTTGGGACTAGATGATCTTTAAGGACCCTTCCCACCATTCTGTGATTCCTTTTGACCTCTTCTTTGGGAAGGTTCCATAGATAAATACATTCTGTTTTAACCACTACCCTTTACAGAGTGTACACAGGAGATAATAAAACTTGGCTGGGAAAGATTTCTTCTTCCTTTTAGCTCAGGCACAAATACATACAGAGGGTTGGAATGGGTAACAACCTTTTCTTGTACCATTATTTCACTTCCAAAAGTAAGGTGAATTTGGGCCTAGTGATCTTTTTCTTTTGACATGAAACTGCTGAACAGAGAGCTTTGATGCTCTTCAAAAGTTAACAGTTAATGGATTTTGAGAGAGAAGAAAAAAGCAGTTCTTTCTGTGTGTTTCACTTAATCTTCAAATAATGCAAAAAAAAAATATTACAGAACCACCACAAAACTGGATTAGGAGAAACCAAATAAAAGGAAGGGGGAACAATGCAAATAAAGTTGATAAAAAGCTGACATAAACAAAATATTCAGAGCAATTAATTTAAAAAAATAAAAGCTAAATAAAAAATAGAGTTACAGAATGAGAAAAGAAATATATCAAGTAGCTAACCAATATTTCAAATTGTGGACCATCAGTATTTGTTTCTGCAAAGCTCAAGCAGTAAGCATGTGAATTCTGGAAAGGATCTGCTTCTATTGGCACTAAATTATTAAAGTTCAAGCTCTGGCATTGGAGGAACACGGAGGGTTCAAGCTTTCAGCCTTCCTCTGCACTTCTGGCACTTCCAGTAAAGTTTTGTAACAGACCTTCACCAAGTTAGGAGCTTGTACATGTCTTTCTTAGCAGGAATTTTTCGTTTGCTAAATGTGAGCATTTTGGAAGAGAAAAGGGTTTTTCCCCACAAACCACTACAGTTTCCAGGGCCCTTCCAAGTTCCTTTGATGGCATTGTCGTTCTGCATAGGAAGCCATCTAATCAGTGCTCTTTTATGGGCCATATTCACTGATGCCATTAGAACAAACAGTCCCAAATGGAAATATAAAGCAAGTTTTAAACTGGTCCCCACTCCACACAGAAATCTTCAGTTGATCTTGAAGGAGTTTAATGCTTTGTACTGCAGAAAGAAAAATAAAATACTGGGTACTAAGATGGAGGTCTGAAGTGATTTCTAACTGAAGAGAGTTATCTGTAAGCAAAATAAACTCATCGCTTTACTACAGATCTGGGAAGAGCTCAGTGAAGTGCGACACAACACTAGGACTCTGCCCTCAACATGGAGAGGCGTGTTTCCATTCCCTTTCAGAGGTGCAGTCAGTTGCAGTCAATCATTCAACAACTATTTGATAGTTGCTGAAATATTTACCAACTAATTGATAAACCAGGGCTGTTGCCATGGTGTACCTGAAATATGCCAGTAACTTGTCCCAGTCCATCATTCACTTTTTGCGGTTGTGTGTGTATATATATGTATCTCCCCACTGTAAAGTATCCCCCTGTGTTTTTCTAGGAGAAGATAGGGAAGGTAGTTGTATCAATCTCTTATTTTTCACATGTAAGATCTAGTGCTTAAAGCCTGTTGTTTTTTTTTCAGGCAGCTACTTAGAAGACTGAAACAGATGCATTTTGTTACTGCTGAGATTTTTTTTGTTGTTGGGTTTTTTGCTTTTTGTTTTTTTAATAGGTGAGGAGTGGAAAAATCATGCAGTTTACTAACTGCATGTCTCCCTCCTCCAGCCTATCCTTTCTGGAGGATAATGCTCTGACACTTCCAGATATTTGCTGGGAGAAAAAAGAAAGCATTGCAATAGGAAGGATAAAAGTGCAGCTCATTTTCTATTTTGCACTGTGTAGATTTGGGGTTAAAAACTCCAGGAATTTGGAACAGCAGAGGGGCTTTTTGTTTGTCTGTTTGTTTTTTTGTTTTGTTTTCATAGTGCTGTTTTACAGAACTGCTTGGTGTGAAGAAGGCAAGTCATGAGAATATGGGAATGGTTTCTTAGGTCTGCCTGGTATAGCACTGAGCTGCCACTACTCATAAGTAAAAAAAGTTGGTTTTATTTTCTTAAAAAGGTAAGGCACACATCTTATTATTGGCACTGACCACCTGGAGCACTTCCTGGAGGGATGCCGTAAGTGCTGTCCTCCACACTGGCATCAGGGTGGCACCTGCAGGGAGTTCCCCTGCATCGTTCAGATCTGCAGAGTTACACAGCTCCTGGGGTGAAACTCCGGTCTACTGGGACCTGCTAGCAACAGCTTGCTGGGTATTTACCGGGACGCTGTGCGCCCCCCCACCCCCCACTTTATCTTCTTTTTTAATACAATAGTTGCATTACTGAAATAAAAAGGTAATACAGTTTCTTAAAGTACAGATGGCGAGGAGAGGTCTCCTGTTTTCAGTTGTCTTCCCTGAGGATCTTTCCTTTGACATTAAGACGAGACCATCTCTCTTTGCCTCCATTTGCCCCAGAAGTACCCTCTCAATGTCAGAGAATAAATTCACCTTCCAGAAAGGGTATTCAGATTCAAAATCTTTTATGAACTCCACATCAAAGCAGTGAGAAAGACACAGCGGCCTTAGTGGTTATGTGAAACACCATTTCACGTAAAGAAAAAAAAAAGGTTACTCCTGAGGTTACAATTCAAAAAGATCTCAGTGCAAGACGGGACTCAGAAGCACTATAATCAAGCAGTCCAGCTGCAAAGCAACGCCATTCAAGAAGACGACCCACACTGTAACCAGTGCAGAGACTTGCGACACATACAAGGTATAAATGTACTGCTCAGGATATAATTATCGTTAGCTTGCCTTGAACCTGAATATAAGTGCAACCAATAGTAGTAAATATGTATTTCATAGCACCGTGATGGCATAACTAGACACAATTTTTGTAAGTATATAAGCAATGTGATCACCAAAGGCACAAACAAAGGTAGTAGAAGGCACCCAAGGAACAAAAATCTGGCAGGCAGCACACAAGATAAGGACAAGTGACTGCAAATAGACAGGACATCATCCAAAGATGGAAGACTGACAAGAAAAAGGAAAAAAAACAAATGGTGGTGAGGGAGGCTGAGGGGTGGGGGAAGAAAAAGCATAAAAGCATGAGGCATAGACAAGGAAAATTGGAGAAGGAGGAAGACAGCCCACTCCGATCTTGGATTCTCTTTTTCAGGAGCTCTCACGCCTGACTTTGGCAATTAAGAATCATCGAAAACTGAAGCCAACAATGATAACTTTGAAGCATCAGCTCTGGGGTACTGTAAGCATACACAGTGATGATGATCAACATTATGTAAGATTTAACCATTAGCAACAAGTCAGCTGCTAATGAATAAATTTAGCAGTGTTTAATTTTACATTGTAAAAATGACCTAATTTGTCAGTCTTCTAAACACTCCCATCACAGCCATCTCCGATACCCTCATTGACATAAATGCTTTCGGTTGCAACAGCTTAGTCACTAGGAAGTGGTCCTTCCAAATAACAGAGTCACGTCAATGGGAGATAGACTGAACCCCAAAAGAAGGAACTTATCAGTGAATGAGGGATAGGAGGAGGTGCTAAGGGAGCCTTTGCCACATGAGTACACGGTGCAAATCAAGGCAGCTCTGCAGCATCACTTACTAGGCCTGCACCTTGCTTAGTGCAAGGGCTGCACCAAGTAAACCTCTTTGACGCTGTTTTTGGTGTGGAAGCATGGCACTTGAAGAAGAAGTAGGCAGAGGCAGTATGATAAAAGAAGACCATTCAGACAAGGCCTTTAATGAATTTGTTTGGGGGGGGCAGAGAAGAATAGCAAATGAGAATGCACAACACCACTTGCACAACAGTCTGTTACTAAGCAAAAGCAAGAGGTAGAACTGAGCCTCAGTCAATAACCTCTGTGGAGGAATGCTCATATGATGGGGACAGATACACATTTTTTTAAGTTTACATCACACTTTCTTTCTGTTTTTCCATGCAATTACCCAGAAAATCTATTGCATTCATCTTACTGTCAGGAAAATATAAATGTGTAAAAGTTATCATGCAAAATAAGTACTCCTATTCATCCAAACCGTAATACACTACAAAAAGAACGATCACTCACTTGAAAAAAGTTGCCTGCCTCCCGAGCACTACTATTCTAAGCCATTTATTGATTCACTGTTTTCTTCTGAGAAGACTATGAAGTCCAGTCTACTGGGTTCATTCACCCCCTCTGCATAAATGACAAATCTTCACAAATCAAAACTAGTTGGATTTTTTTTATCTAAGACCTGACGGCAATTGCATGTCACTATATTTGTACTAAATATTCTCTCTTTTAAATTATTTCATGGGCTACATCAATCCTACCTAACGTTGTCATGCCTTTGAATGTAAATCTTGTGGAAAATCCTTTCAGGGGGCTTCAGAAAATCTTCCTTCATTTCCATTGCAACATTCCTGGGCAAAAGACTCATCAGGAGACGTTCCTAAAAGAAAACGTAAACAACATCAGGTTTGTTGTACAGCGTATGACCATTATTCAGAAGTTTTAAACTAGAAAACTAGACAATGTTTCCCTAATCTAGTCTGCTTCCTGAGAATTTCTGCTGCATAAATACTATGAACCATTTCTCTCAAACTTCTGCAGCTTGTGTGGGTGTCTTTTTAAAGTCTTCAGCACTAAAATAAATAAATAAATAAATAAATATCAAAACACTATACAGAAAGGGAAGAGCCAGCTTCAAGAGCAAATGATTGTCCATAATTTTCATTAACATCACAATGCTAATAATAACTTACTTTATTGTTACTAGCATTTATCTGTCTGGGAAAGACTTCCCAGGATCATTTGCTCTCCTTTTGTGTGTCCTATTTCTGAACCTAATGAAAGTGTTAGATTACAAGGACTATGACAGCTGGTTATTAAGCAGTGAGAGTGGATGATAGATTTATCCACAGTCTGAAATCAGCAGAACAGTAATAACGGTACAGTTTTAATGGCATCTTCTCCAGCGTGGCAATGTCTGTTCCAGCCAGCTCATTAATGAAATGCATCAGTAAAAACCCTGGGTTAAACACATCTCTTGACTTGCTATAACCACAGAGAGATTTTTTGCGTGGGTCACTGACCTGCACAAAAAGGACCTCTAACATTTTGGATCTTGTCAATATTGACTATAAAGGCCTATGCAGTTTTTCAATGTATTCTGGACCATCCACAGGTACCACCTGGCAAACTTGCAACAGTTTTTCTTAGGTGTTGTAAAGTGTCCTTAGACACCTACTCAAGTTTTATTTTTCACACAGAAAACACTTGCCATTTAAAATGCAATTCCAAGCTTATCCATCAGACCTGATAGCTTCAGCCATGGCAACAGTCTGAATGAATTCACATAACCACATCTGATCTGATTCAGGAATCTAAGCTTCCAGAGAACACCAGGAAAGGCTGGAACAAGGAAGATGCACCCTTGGGGGAAGAGGATCAGGTCAGGGAATACTTAAGCAAACTGGACATACATAAATCTGTGGTCCCTGATGAAAATCATCCACAAGCACTGAGGGAGCTGGCAAATGCCATTGCAAGGCCACTATCAATAATCTTTGATCAAATATGGTGACTGGGAGAGGTGCCTGAAGACTGGAAGAAAGAAAATGTCACTCCTATCTTCATGAAGGGTAAGAGGAGGACCCAGGGAACTACAGGCCAGTCAGTTTCACGTTGAGTCCCAGAAAAGTGATGGAGCAGCCCATCCTGGAAATTAGGGTGGTTGGACCAGATGACCTCCAGAGTTCCCTTCCTACCTCAACTATTCTGTGACTCTGTTATCTGATAAGAGAGCCACTATAATGGCAGCTGCAAGACATGACAGAAGTGGCGATCTTGGCCAAACCACATCCTCCTTTTATTTAAATCACAGAATCACAGAATGATAGGGGTTGGAAGGGACCTCTGGAGATCATCTAGTCCAACCCCCCTGCCAGAGCAGGGTCACCCAGAGCAGGTTACACAGGAACACGTCCAGGCGGGTTTTGAATGTCTCCAGAGACGGAGACTCCACCACCTCTCTGGGCAGCCTGTTCCAGTGCTCTGCCACCCTCAAAGTAAAGACCTTCCTCCTCATGTTTAGGTGGAGCTTCCTTTGTTGAAGTTTGTGCCCATTACCTCTTCTCCTGTCCCCGGGCACCACTGAAAAGAGCCAGGCCCCATCCTCCTGACACCCACCCTTTAAGTATTTATAAGTGTTGATAAGATCCCCCCTCAGTCTTCTTTTTCTAGACTGAAGAGACCCAAGTCCCTCAGCCTTTCTTCATAAGAGAGATGTTCTAGTCCCCTAATCATCTTGGTAGCCCTTTGCTGCACTCTTTCCAGCAGTTCCCTGTCCCTCTTGAACCGGGGAGCCCAGAACTGGACACAGTACTCCAGGTGCGGCCTCACCAGGGCAGAGTAGAGGGGGAGGATGACCTCCCTCGACCTGCTGGCCACACTCTTCTTGATGCACCCCAGGATGCCATTGGCCTTCTTTGCCAACGACATTAAATAAATAAGGAGACATTAATAAATGACATTAAATAAATAAGGAGCAACAAGTAACACTGAGACAAGTGCTTTGTGTTGCTCACAAGAACACATTCACCAGCCAGAGATACCAAATAACACTCAAAGGATTTCTAATTTTACAGTTTCTTCTGGAGGAAGACACATTGGATATTTATGTCACCACGGAATAAGTTAAACTTTGCAGAACTACCCTGGTACTTACTGTAGACTAAAGTTCCTTCATATGTTTGTGGCAGTTCATGTGGTCTTGAGGCTAAGGATCATTAACAAAGGCTATTTCCTATTGTTCTCATATGTATACTAAGAATATTGCAAAGAATATGATGGAATTGAATATTTTTTAACAGTTTATGCATTTTCAGATTAACCAAACAGTCTCACATCTTGGTAGAAAATGGTTAAATACTATAATTTTTATGTTAGTTTAATTAAGTATGCTTATATCTCTGCAGCAGAATTATATTTAGATAACCCAAAATCTGGGTTAAAAACAAATATTTTTGTCAATAGTGGATCTTACAAAGCTCTGTTGCCCATTACCTGTGTCTTGCAGTTTTACAGTCTTACTGTTTTAACTGAAATATACTGAGGTTGTAAAATGAGCTGACCGCCTATCCACACAAGCGAGAAGTTTGGACTGATCGTTAAATTCTCTCATGCTTAAGATGGTACAAACTCCAAAGGATGCTGGAATTTCATAAGTATTATCCTGGATGCCAATTTGATGATGTCTGACAAGGACAAAATGTTCACTGTAACTTCTCTTTAAGTAAGCATATGAAACAAGATCTTTGCCATTTTGCTGAAATGGATAAGTAAATTCCAAAGCAGTTACGGAGAAAGAGTGGGGTTTCAGCTTCCGTTTCCTAGAAAGTTAGACTAAAATACAAAGAGACAACTAACCAGATGAAAATTATACCGACAGACTCTTACAGAGACCAGTGCTGACTGACTAGTTCTGTGGCCTGTAAACTCAATTACAATACAGGGTGTGAATAAAAAACTCACAGATAACTTCTGCGGTGCATGGCAAATAGCACAGAAAACAGGGAAGGAATAACTGTGAACACTGAAGAGCTACAGGATGCAGCACTTGACAGCATTGAAACCTGTAGATGTCAGAGGTATTAAGGGAAGCTACAAATATGGTGATTCCTACATGTGTTAGCTTGACTATTGCAAGACCTGAAGGGAGGTTATGAAAATCCTATATCAAATTGTAGTGGCTTGCCTTTTTTCATTAGAGATGGAAAAAAAAAAAAAAAGAAAAAAAAAGAAAAAAAAAAAAGAAAAGATGGATTACTGAGGAAGAACTGTAGAGTCTTTACAAAGAGGGTTAGCAGCCGCAGACTGACCAAGCAAGGAAAGACTCAATTACAGCTTTCTCAAAGGGTAGCTGCTGCTGACCTTCCAGGCCAAGAAAGGAAGCAGCATCACAGCTGTAAAGAATTGTCACTGGAAGAGAGTCTGGAAAATGTAAGAAACAACCCCGCAATGGAAAGTATTGAAGCACTGAAAATAAATGAAAGACAGCCTCTAGCTCGCTATAAAAAAATCTAAGAAAAATCGTTTTTATTTTGGGCAAAATCTCATCTTGTCAAGCAAAGTGGTATTGCCCTTCAGGTTGGCCTAAGGAATGATCAAGGACTCACAGGTTTGGCGCTGTGAGCGTGTATACCAAATACAGACAGTGGAAGGTTTGGGAAAGGGCTCCGTCTGGATCTATATTCAGCAAGTCCTACCATAGTTGCCTGATTTTTTTTTCATTTGCTCCTGTATGGCTGATCTGGTTATAAAAATAATCTGAAAACCAGACTAAAAAGAAAACTAGATGTACACGGCTGCAGAGTGCATTGAATGGAACAAGTGACAGCACTGAAGCAAGGCCGGCCACGTTTGTGGTGACATTCATGCTTGAGTGGTTGCTGCCTCTGACAGGGATGGGTGGCGACAGAAAAAAATTGAAAGAGTGAGACAGGGAGGACTAATCAATTAGCAACAACTTTGACTAGAATAAAACGACATTCATGCTGCAGACCTTCTTATTGGTGACAAAAGATATTGTACTGATGTAGCCTCAACATGTGGCATATTCCAAAACACAAGCCCTAATAGAGAGAAAAATCTTTCCACGTTTTCACCTTTCTCACCGATCCACAATGCTGTTTCGCCTTATTACAGCTGGTTTCTACCCAGAAAATTAAATCTCAGCCCTTTGACCAACTTATGCTGTTTTAGGAACTTGCACTCCCTTATTCTCCTGCTGGAAATCTTCACTCAGCATTAACACCGTCTAAAGAGAAATCCCATGTTGAAACAAAAGATTCTTTTCAGAAATTGTAATTGTCTGTCAATGATTTTGCATTCCCTGCACAAATCTCACCAAAAAAATAAAATAACAGATGAGGATCTATAGCTCTTTCATTCACATCATTTTTCATTAAATTTGTATTTTAAAATGCCAGTCCTAGCCTGGGATTTGGAACGCCAAACTGGGCTGCTTTTGCCAACTGTCGTATCCTTATTAATGAGGATTTCTGCACCATTAATGAAGACTTAGTTGATTTTGAAAAGGATACTCGATTTAGTAAAACCTTCAGATTTCTTTTTCCCACAGCAATGAAGATTTGCTAGAAATAAGAGAAGGAACAAACATTCATTTGACTTCAAGGCAAGTCAAAATGTGCATACCAAGCCAGTTAGGAATTGCTCAGTGTTACCTTGGCGCTATCAACAACTAGCACCATTATGCACATGACAAAGAAGTGAAATATGCAAAGGCAGAGAAATTAAGAAAAAAAATAAATGTTTCCCATTGTTAATAGCCAAAAAGACCCTATATAACTACTTGTTGTTTGGAACATTTTCTATTCTAATTGCAAGTACAAGCTCCTGTACTGCAATTCTGACTCCAGGTTGGACCTGAGGAAACACTTTAACAGTCTTGCAGTTATTCATGACTTGGCTAGACAAAGCCACAGTTGACCAGACCTAGTGCTGCTGGCAGTCTTGCTTTGAGGGGGTGGTTGGACTGGATGATTTCCAGAGGTCCCTCCTGACCGTTGTGTACCAAGGGGGACAATAGCACAAGGATCAGGAGCGGAGGGTGCCCGTTGCTTCCTGGGGAGGCCTGAAACCATCCTGCCACCTTACTATATGCAAATGTGGCTTCTAAAATAGCAGGGGAGCTCAAGGCTCAGCACCCTTTAGCAGCAGTGTGGTTTCTCTTTCCTGAGTGGGAAGTGGAAAGAAGCAAGCAGACAACAGACACTACTGCAGCAACAGTTGCCATCATCTGCATGCTCTATTCTGTTCCAATGATCAATTCAGCTTTCTCCAATTTGGAGGCCTCTCACCACAACTTCCTCTCCCATCCCCATCCCTGACCTGGACAGATTCTCCCACCTGCGCCCCAGCTCTGCTTTTAGGGGAGTTCCCAGTGCATGTTCCTAATACATTTCTTAAGCCTGTCTCCAAATGAAGATGCCTTTCCACTCCTATTTTGAAAATTATTGTCTGTCTTGTTTTATTGCTTCTTCCAGACACTTATGGCTTTCTCAAAATCCCTTTGAAATTTTCACCTTGATTTTTAATCATTTCATGCAGCTCTCCAAACAATACTATCCAGTCCAATACCACATTCTATTCCTATAGTACAAAATGATTTATTTTGACATCTGTATGGGAAATGGCTGTGATACATTTTCCAATTCCTTCAGCAAGTTGTAGATCATTTATGAACCCACTCTCCCTTCATCAGAAAAGGAGACTGAAATGCAGAAAAATGTCTTAGCATTCCCAGCCAGCATCCTCTTCTTTCTTTCCCATTGCCTGCTGTGCAGTTGGATGACACCTCGCAACTTTCTACCCGTAAACGGGATGTATTTGCTGTGCTTCTCCATGCTAAACTGTATTCCTGTAGATTTTCATATGAGGTAAATAGAAAACAAAATGGAAATCTTATTTATAGTCAGTGCAGACTATTCTATCAAAAGAAAGCCTTGTTGCCATTTTTTCTGAGATATGGAAGAGAAGCAACCAGAGAAGCTGTAGCACTGCCTCAAAGATGCAGGCTCTCATGTTTCTCTGTTTTTTTGAATCTCATTGCTCCTTGTCCTCTAATGCTACTGTATAGGCACATCTAGTGGAATTCATTTTGAGAATGAAGTTACAGTCTGGACCTGAGGAAGGGTCATGCAGAAAAATTTACTGCTTTGCATGTCTTTCAATCCCATGAGAACAGGACTGTAATGGATGCAACTCAGTCTCTTTTAGTCAGCTTTGCTGGGTTACTCCCGAACTGCTGCTTACAGCCAGCCTGCAGGCACTGCTCCCCTCACCCACCAGGGAGCCTGGGCCCTACGCCTGGCTTGGCAGAGAGCTCTGTCTTGTGGAGCTTGCTCAGAATGGGATTCAGAGTTCCCAAGCTCATGCTGGGGAAAGCGGTAACCGTGGATGGCACTCCAGATCCTTGTCCCTTCTCACACTCCCTGGCACTGAACCACGTTATTCCGGTGTGGGACTCTAAACTGGAACTTTGCCTCAAACCCTGCTTGTGCGCTGTTTGTGCAGGGGAACTGTGATGACCACGGGAACGCGTCTGCTGGAGGTGTGCAGAGCGGAGGATCAGTTTTCTGGGCCATGCCGACCTCCTGGCTGCCGTTGCTGGGGCGTCTGCTACAGAAGGTGCCAACGTGAGCTGAAAGGGTGAGGGACACAGCAAGGTTGGCGTCGAAGACTCTTGCGTGACCCTCAGCCCGCACCGCGCACATGCCAACCTCGCCGCATCCTGGAACTGCCCCACTGCGCCTCACATGCAAATCACCACCTCCTGGAACCGCCCTCCTACGCCCGTATGCAAATGAGGGGAGCCAAAAGTATAAAAGGTAGCCAAACAGAGCAAAAGCGAGGCTCTTTCCTGCTACCCATGATGCCCTGGGTGAAAGGGACCAACGAGACGCCGTTGGATCCACGTGTGGTGACAATCTGCTTGCATTTTCTCTTCCTCTCCTCCTACTTCAGCCACTTAAATTGTTGTTAAATAAATCGTTTTGGTGAGTTTTCAACATCCGTCCTCGTCAGTGCCTTACTTCCAACTAAGTGATTAAAACCTAACTTTAAACTAATGTTTACAGCCTGTTCGCGACATCAGGACAGACTGCCTGCCCATGGTCCACTGCTTTTCACATTTTCATAGGGACTTTAAAAAGAAAGAAAAAAAGAAGCATGTAACGAAAAAAAGAAGCATGTAACAAAAAAAAGCTTGGCACCTTTGTTTTCTGGCTGATAAAATATGAATATTTTTGTTTGTTATACTAACACTCCAACAATGGTGACAAATAGAAAAAGGACCTCACAAAATAAAGAAGCATTTTGATCATCTACTCTACAAGATTTTTTACAAAACAAAACATGAAATCTAACCCACCGATTTTTTGTGTACCACAGAGCTTCTTTTGTTATTGCTATACTTAAATGGAAAGTGACTCCATATTTAAAAAACATTTTTATAAAATATTGATAAGACTGCTTCAAAGTCAACTCATCTATATAATTTTGAGATTCAGCTTCTACTTAGTCAGCTGGGACTCCAAAGTACATCCTAAATATTACGACCTGCTACCTAATTATACCTTGATAAGTTCACTCTTGCATAATTTTAAAAGCTATTTCTTAGTGGGTTTATGGTGTCTCTCATCCCTATGTTACACAGCACAGCCACTTTCATTTGCTATAAGGAAAACAAAAAAAAGAGAGAAAAGAGCCTCGTGCAATGAATGGAAGAACAACTACTACCATTCATTTATACTTCTTGTAAGCTGGAAAACCAAGACAGGATTTCATTAGTGAATTATTTTAAATTAAACTATGCTATGTCCTTTCTTCCAACTAAGTACAAGAAAAAGCACTGTTAAAGATGGCGAGTTTTTAAAAGCCACAAGGTGGCAATGTTTCAGAATATTACTGAGAATTCCTGAAAAATTATATTTATCAGTAAATCATTATTACAATCATAATTATAAAAGACTATCCATAAAGCCGTCATCTCAGGAGAGTGGAGTAGAGGAGCAGAATCACCGCCCTTGACCTGCTGTCCACACTTCTTTTGATGCAGCCCAGGATGCAGTTGGCTTTCTGGGCTGTTGAGCACACGTTGCCAGGTCATGTTGAGCTTCTCATCCACCAACACCCCAAAGTCCTTCTCAGGGCTGCTCTCAATACATTCTCCACCTAGCCTGTATTTGTGCGTGGGATTGCCCCAACCCACATGCAGGACCCTGCACTTGGCCTTGTTGAACGTCATGAGGTTTACATGGGCCCACCTCTCAAGTCTATTCAGGTCCCTCTCGATGGCGTCCCTTCCCTCCAGCACGTTGACTGCACCACACAGCTTGGTGTTGTTGGCAAATCTGCTGAGGGTACACTCAATCCCACTGTCCATGTCACCAACAAAGATGTTAGACAGCATCAGTCCCAGTACTGACCCCTGACGAATGCCACTCATCACTAGTTGTCACTTGGACATTGAGCTGTTGACCACAACTCTTTGAGTGCAACCATCCAGCCAATTCCTTATCCACCACATGGACCATCCATCAAATCCATGTCTCTCCAATTTTGAGACAAGGATGTTGTGCGGGACAGCGTCAAATTCTTTGTACAAATCCAGGTAGATGGTGTCAGTTGCTCTGTCCTTATCCACCAGTGTTGTAACCCCATTCTAGAAGGCTACCAAATTTGTCAGGCACGATTTGCCCTTAATGAAGCCATGTCACTGCTCACCTTCTTATTTTCCATGTGCCTTAGCAGAGTTTCCAGGAGGATCTGCTCCAGGATCTTTCCGGGCACAGAGGTGAGACTGATTGGCCTGTAGTTCCCCAGGTCTTCCTTTTTTCCCTTTTTGAAAATGGGGGTATGTTTCCCCTTTTCCAGTCAGTAGGAACTTCACTGGACTGCCACAACTTCTCAAACATGATGGATAGTGGCTTAGCAGCTTCATCTGCCAGTTCCCTCAGGACCCCTAGATGAATCTTATCAGGTCCCACAGACTTGTGCACCTTCAGGTTCCTCAGATGGTCTCGTACTTGATCTTCTCCTATAATGGGTGGTTCTTCATTCTCCCAGTCCCTGCCTTTGCCTTCTGCAACTCACGTGGTGTGGCTAGAGCAATTTTCAGTGAAGACTGAGGCAAAAAAGTCTTTGAGTAGCCCAGCCTTGCCCATATCCTGGGTGACCAGGTCTCCCATTTCCTTCCAGAGAGGGCTCACATTTTTCCTAGTCTTCCTGAGACCCCAGCTGGAGTATTTCATCTAACTCTGGGGCCCCCAGCATAAGGAAGACATGGACCTATTGGAGTGAGTCCAGAGGATGGCCATAAAGATAATCAGAGGGCTGGAGCACCTCTCCTATGAAGACACACTGAGACAGTTGGGGTTGTTCAGCCTGGAGAGGAGAAGGCTCATGGGAGACCGTACAGTACCTAGACGTTCATCGGAGAAGTACCTATAGGTACAGGAAAGATGGGGAGGGACTCTTTATCAGGGAGTGGAGCAATGGGACAAAGGGTAATGGTTTTAAAACTGAAAGTGGGGACATTTAGATTAGATATTAGGAAGAAAAGATACCTTTACTGTGAGGATGGTGAGACACTGGACCAGGTTGTCCAGAGAAGTTGTGAATGCCCCATCCCTGGAAGTGTTCAAGGCCAGGTTGGATGGAGCTCTGAGTAAGCTGGTCTAGTGGAGGGTGTCCCTAGTCATGACAGGGGGTTGGAACTAGATGATCTTTAAGGTCCCTTCCAACTCTAACCACCCTATGAGTCTGTGATTCTATGATCAAGATACTATGTATGAACTGCAAGATGGATTCAGGGTGAATAGACCTGTACCAGACCAATCTGACATCTTTCTAGGGTTAACATTAGGCAGAATATATCACCAGCATAGTGTTTAATGAGGCATTGATAGGTTCCACATGGAATATTATTAGTTACAATGGAGAAGGTAAGACTTTGTGAAAGAATTAAGGGATGGTGAAGTCTTGACTAAAACAGAGGGAGCAATGGGCAGCATGGAGAGCAGAAGCATCGGGCTGGAGAGTGGGCATAAAGAGACTATAAAACTACTCGAAGGTACAGAGTTCACAGGGCAGCATACAAGAAATGATGAGAATGAGAAAAACTCAGCAGTGTGTTGCACCTTTTAGGTACCATCAACAAAAACACATGAGCTAAAACAAGTTGGAAATCTCTGCACGTAAAAGAGCCCCAGATACCCACTGACCACTGAATAACTATGGAGTATTTTTGTGACGCTACCCTAAAAAGGCAAGTGTGATTCCAGAATGGACCGGAAGGTTGCTAGGAGGATAACCTGAGACAGCTCCACAAATCTCGTTTGAACAGGACCAAGAGCAGAAAAAGCAGAAAAAGAGGATAAACAGGGAAACCAGAAGTATAAAAAGCATAGCCTGTTTTCCTGGTTGCCCTCATATCTATTAAATCAGAATGCTATAGAAATATATCAGTAAGGATTAATCTTCAGAAAGGCAAGCTAACGGCACTGACACCAGATATAAACTGGCAATGAATAAATGACTGCAGCATCAGCCTACCATTCATCTTTTTACTTTCACCCAATATCCTTAGTATTCACTCTGCCTGAAATCTAACTGACAAAATTCAATGCATTCACAAAACCGTTACAGAAAACCTGACAGGAAAAGGATTATATTAATTTCAGTTAATGGAAGTCTTCCTACTGGAAACAAACCTGAGTGAGATGAAGCTAAATCCATGCAACCAAACAGTGCCTTTATATTTAAGGCATCTTTATTTGCCTCACTATAGTGCAGACAAGTAGCCATACAGACATAATCAGACCATTCTCTAGAGCAAATAACTTCAAACTCTCCTTATGCTTGACTGGGAAGAAGGAATAGCACTTCTGCAGTACGTTGCTACGGGCAGGTATTTCTCTTCTCCAGCAGTGATTATCTCTTCAAAGCAACCGCTTCAAACTAGGTATGGAACACCGCATTGTGTCTCTCTTCTGCTTGGTGAAGGCAGAAACAGATGGAGGAAAACAAGACAAGGCAGGGAAAAAACCAAAGCAGTGGCAACAAGGCAGGGACAAAACCAAAGCGGTGGCAAACCTCTTTGCCTTTCTGCAGTGAACACAGGGAAGGAAAAGAGAGGTCTGAAAGCTTCCCTGGGTGCAGCCACCAGTGACAGAATGATCAGCAATTACGGAATCATATCCTTAAAACACACATTTAAAATATACTCCATCTCAGTGTTCTTCTTTTGAGGAAGTGGAGTTAGGAGGTAAAGCATATATTCTTACCACAAATTTCTTATTTTAGTCTTGGTCATCGTTCTGTTTAAAAGATATATGGGTCAGCAAGGACATTCTACCAACCATGTAAACATTTAGAGAAGGTCAGTGGGTATGGGAAAATAGTAATATGATATACTTGAAAATATATGCTAGGAAACCCCCAAAAAAGTCAAATGGCAGTTTTCAGTTTTTCTTATTTATTAAATGTTAGTTTAATAACTGTCCTTGTTTCTATCTGTAAAGCTCCAGTAGGATTTTAATAAGTGGGTTCTTGATGGAATATCAATGAAGATGAAACTTTTTTTGTCGCAGAGCAGACACTGAACATACTGTTCTAAATCTTCCTATGTGGAAAGAAAAAATTTTGCACTTTCTCTTACAGACTCGGGAAGGTCAGGTTTCATCTTTCAGTGAAATTTTCCCCTCATAGTAGCTCTGGCAGTATGCCTATGAGTGGAGTATATATGTTAAAAACAAGAAGGCACACTTCAAGCACAACTTCCAAAAATTTAATTTCTTTATAAAAAGGCTTTTCTGACTCAGATGAAGAGGGGAATTAAAAATGATCAGAAAAATTACCAATCATCTGCCAAAGTTGTGATCAGAGGGAACACAGACGTATTCACACAATTCCTAGGCAGGCCTGCGGCCGAGACACGTGTGAGCTCAGGTTTGCTAGGAGCTGAAGCACCACACAGAGTGATGGTGCTTCACCATGAACAGGTGTTCCACCGTGAACAGGACTGGGACAACAGTTCTGTCATTGTATCTCTTCTACAGATGATAGGAAGATGGCATCACAAGCCACATGAGTTTCACTGATGCTAACCCCTTCCAGGGTAAATGGAAGAGCAGACAGAGCTTCACTGGCTTACCCACGCTGTACTAAGTTTCCTCTACAGTTACAGGTTCACCTCTGTCTGGTCCACAGCCATGTATGGTTTGTTCCACTAATTTAACACTGAATACTTGGGCTAGGAAGTGAAAGTCACGGAGTTCAACCTTCAAGGTAGACACATTCCCCTCTTCTGCTCTCACTAATCCTCCAGTTCCCAGCTAGTGGGATTCTTCTCAAAGAACATGCTACATGTTACAGCTCAAGATGGTACTGGGGTTGTGGCACACTCTGCTTTTCCTTTGCCCATAAGATAAGACGTCCTCCCTCACCACGCTCCTTCTCCAAAACACAGATATCTCCACCAGCTCCACAAAGGTAGGTGGCAAACCTGCTGCGGTCTGCTCTGGCACCTTACTGAGAAATGGGGCCAGCATAGGGGTATGGGGAGAGAAAGGCTGCAGAGATTTCCAGTCCTCTTTCCTCACTGCTGGAGCAGACATGTTCTGCAGCTGAGGGTCCAGAAAGGGGGAAGAATCAGAGGAACGTAAGGACACGCTGCTGCACAACAGCTGTACTGGTGCTTCACAACATTGCTGTTGTCTGACACAGCACACATTTAGAGCGGCAGTACCCCCTGTGGCTACATGTTCCACCACTGGCAAAAATCTGCAATAAGAACAAGCAAGAACTGTTCAGCAAAGATAAACTTTTGATCACTAGTGATAAAAACCGAGCTCCGTAGCGGGTGTAAGCAGACTAAGGATTTAAAAAAACCCAGGAACCACAAGTCAAAAGCAATAATTTTAGAAGCTAAGTAAGACCTATTAAGTGGTAAGCAGTTAGCATTTCCTTTTTCAAAAACCACAGATGCCTTTTCTATAGCAATATGAAAGCAAATCACAGCGTAAACCGGTAAAATGGCATAGATGCCAAGATCTCCGGAGACTAGAAATGAAAACTCTAGAATTTTCCTAATCTAGATTAGAAAAATCTAAAAGCCTTTGTTCTTTGCTACTTGTTCGCGCTTTGTCTTTGCACAGCAGGGAAGTGAGCCTAACCCATCAGCAGGAAGTTTCATTGCCTTCCCAAGAGGAAAAGCAAGGACCAACCACGAACATGCTGAGAAAGCAGAGAGTGTACTCCCTCACTTAAAATAACATATGTGAGTCAGATTTAGTTCATTATTACCATGTCAAACTGGGAAATTCCTAATCAAATGTGCCTGAAGGGAAGCTAAACTCCAAAGGAAATCGGTTTATATTGAAGAAGTAATGCAGAACAGAAACCTTGGAAAGAATTTAAATTATGTGACAGATGGATGTTCACTCTAGAATGGCAAACCTGAAAAAAAAATTTACTGTAGAATGTATATTTTTTGCCAGTTAATGGGATGCGGTCTAGCTCTTTTCCTTCACAGAAGGTCGACCAAAATGAACAGGCAAATGTCTATGAGAGTATGTGTGTGCAAACAGCATATACTGTCGCACACGGGAATGAAACCAAAGTGCCCGGCTCAGTATCCTGTTCACAGAGATAATCTGTCTTAAGCATTAACATAGCAACGCAGGAACCATTTGGCAAACTGTACATGTGGCTAGGCCAGCCGCTGTAATGTGAACCACCTGCGTGGCAGAGCTGCTGATCTACGGTGGAACTGCCTTGCGTTTGAAGAGTAGCACAGGAAAAGGTGTGTCAAAGTTGTGTTAAAGCACCAGCTAGCTTTTTTTTACAGTTAAGACGTTTCTAGAAGTGAAGACAATTCTGCGGATAGCAATAAAAATACACGTAAGAGAACTTTGCTAATGACATTTTAAAGCTCCCCATGAATTCCTACTGCCGAGAAAAGAACATCAGGAATCAATCCTGAGATTGCATTACTTTATACTGTTGCATCCTACTGAAATACATAAAAATATTGCACGAGTGTCCAGACAGCACTGCTGTCATGGATATTGCTCTAAATTTAGACATCAGCCATAAGAAAGTACTTTTGAAGTATTTGTCTCACTATTTAACTTAAGGATCTGATGCACTGTAGCCAGTGTCCTTACCTATGATAATTTGCTTTAGCAACGGTTATCCACTATGTTATCTGCTGAAAACTGCTTGGCCATGTATTTTTAATCATGTAATGACAGGTTTGCGTGCTCTTATTTGTCCCTCCTCCTCCATTATCTCTAATGGAAAATACAGGGAGCAAGTAGCAAAAATAAACCGAAAAATTCACAGAGTCAAAAAACACCAGCAAATTTGACAGTTGTTGGAAGCAGAACACATTTGAAATTTCCCAATATTTATTTCAAAACTCCTACCAGACAAAGTATCAACAGGTTTTAGAATGACACAACTATTTTTTAACTTATCTGTTAATGTTTGTCTAATCTCCTCAATGCAAGCCAGCATCCATTACAACATGAAGAGCTTAACATAGGTGGCATGGCCATACGTCATACGTACATCTATGAGAAAAAACAAACGGCAACAAACAGCAGTCCAAGACAAGCCGCTGTTAGATTGAGTATGAGTGACTACATAGACTTATACTAAAAAGCAAAGGTCATATCCCCTGTTTTATTCTTTAGAAATCTGTGCAGTTGCCACGTCCACACCTTGTGTCAAAAAATTAAATGGCTGATAACCGATTTAATTAACACGCTTACTAACATCAGGAAGCTTTCAGGAGGTGAAATAAAGTTAAATCAAATTGTCGTAGTACTGGTCTTGCCTGTTGTTATAAGCGTGGCTTTTTAAAGGCTTTTATAGATTTTTATATAATACCATATGTTACATTTTGTAAATTAAAGGCATGTGGGTAGAGTAACACAATTACAATGCAATTAAAATGTATGTACTTTTTATGATTTACAACTGTATGGTTTTTCTTGTGCGTTACTTAGTTTCTACACTTTGACATCTTGAGTCCAGTTGCAAGGCACCTCTCTCTCTTATCGTACAGCTGTGTAGCCCTCAGCTTAGACGCCCCCCTGTAACCACTCCCAGAGAAAAAACCTCATCTCATCTTCAGCAAGGTGTTCAGCATAGAAGGGATGAACTACCCTTGTATGTGTCTAGTGCTGCTAAGGATTACTGCCTATAGGTCAAAAGGTTAGATTACAAATTTCACTCTTACTTGGCCACGGTTAAGTAAGAAGAATCCCAATGGTGTGCAAAACATTGCAGCTTCTGGCACTAACCACACTCAGATGAGATGTTTATTCTGCATAAAAAAAAAGAGGTGCAGTACAGCTGTAAAATTAAAACACATTCATTTATTTGCTGCACCCTGCCTTGCAAGGGGTAACGAGCAGTTCCTGATGGCTTCAGGTCGAAGCTGAAGCCCTCCACCTGAAGGTTTGCATTTTGAGTAGCCCTCAGATTTATTATTTGCTGTATTTAGGATAGAGACGTGCATGACTATTGCAGGACTGGGGATGAACAGATGCTAGTCAGTGGAAAGCTTCTGGGCAATTATTGCTGTGTGGGAGAGAGAAATGTGCTTCTTCGCAACATCTTTTTCTTGAGAAAGGTGGAAGACAGACCAGGGGTGCCACGCAGCGGGATGAAGGTAGCCAACGGTTTATCTCAGCTCTGTGTAAGTATCTAAGCAGCCAAAGGCAGCAAACGGAGCAGAGAGCAGGACAAGTTCCCATCTTTTCTCCTGCTGCTATTTGGCTCAGAGGCATTGCTGGCCAGCCGGCACGAGTGGGAGTGATGCCCAGCAGTTCAAACGGAGCGCCTGAAATTAAAACGCTCCTTAGTTTCTCTTTTCCCTGATCCTAGAAAAGAACAAATAGATTTTTGAAGGTGGACTTTCCTGTGTAAGGTTGTGGCTCGATGACACAATAAATTCAATTTTAAGCCTCCTTGTAGCACAGAACACAGCGCTAAAGTGGTACAGGCTCACCCTGTCAGCTAAAATTAGTTAGTCCACCTACATTTTTCAAAGATTGCACTGTCTAGCTTCTGCAGAGGATCAGATATCATCTCTCGCCCTGCAATTTGTGTAAAATCACGATCACCTCCCTGTTGCACACTAGATAATTTGAAAAGAACATGTTTTTGTGCCCACACATGATCCAGATGAAATTTTTGCTGCAGGGCTATTTGCTGATGCACAGAGCCGGTATGAATGATTATGGAAACAGGGCCTGTGTTTTAATGATAAATTTCATATTTTCTTCTGCACTGCAATGAAAAAAGATGCACCCAGCAACCTGGTATCCATTTCCAAAATGAAAGCCCAACATGGTTTGCTTTATTCAAACATAATGTTGTATTTTGGGTTTTTTTTCCTTTTTTCATAAATGCTTGAAACTAAACATAATGGACAAAACCACCGGAGAGTTGCTACGGGTGTCACCATTTTACACAAAGGTACAGGAAGCACTACACGTATCCAAAATGTGTAGTATTTACATTACATTGTTTTGAAGGGGAATCTGAACCCAGCAGGGAATTTGAACCAAAAATCTGAACTGCCCTAAGTAGCAGTTCAAAGTATTCTGCATGGAGACTCATGGTATCTTTTGCTGACACTGTTTCATCCTCCGTGAATAGTTAGCAATCCAATCTCTGACTCAGTGATGTCTCAGTTACTATAGTCAATGTTAAAGAGATTGCCCTAAAATGCAGCAGACGCTTGGAATGCATAGACGTATACATGCAGACATTTGTGTGCACAATTCCGCATTGCATAAAGAGAATTAAGCTAGCTTCAAATGAGCCGGTGAACGTGTATGGAAGCACTGCCGAGCAACGCAGAGGTGCTAGTCTTTCTTCCAGAACCAGCCTTCCTGCAGTAGCATGGTTTTGTACTAGCAAAGGGAACCACCCTACGTCTCAGCCAAACTAATTGGACTGTCTGGAGTGCCACGCTTCTGGCTCTGAAGCTAGCCACAGAGCTGGGGGTGTCTCAGCCTGGTGCTTCC
This sequence comes from Larus michahellis, assembly GCF_964199755.1. Classification (NCBI taxonomy): domain Eukaryota; kingdom Metazoa; phylum Chordata; class Aves; order Charadriiformes; family Laridae; genus Larus; species Larus michahellis. Next base: position 61,792,238 of record NC_133897.1, on the reverse strand, counting down.
TAATTCCCTGTAGTTCTTAGTGCTTCCTTCAGGTTCTTATGTTAAAGCCTGTAATAAACTTAAATTTCATGCATTGTAGTGGAATACACAGCTATTTCATGAAAGATGGATGCCACCACTAAATACATTTCTCCAGTGGTTTGACAGACTAAACGTGAGTTCACTAATGGCTTTTAAGATAGCCAATCCCCCACTCTTGGAGAATTTTCTATGCTCCAGTTGTTTTCCCGCTATCCTGTTCTAATTACGAGCAAGTACAAAAGTAACATTTAGGAAGGAAGGAAAGATCTAAACAAGTTGCTTGAAATATGCCAACATAGTTGCATGTACTTACACAATTAAAAACCAGTGAAGATACCTAAGCTGGTTTTGTGGGCTTTGGAAGTTTGCATGAAGATAAAACATTTTTCCAGCCTTCCTTATATGAAAACAACAGGCACTTTTCACATCAGCCTGTGCTGCAGCAAGTGCATTTCTCTGATGGAAATTATATGCTTTGTCTCCAAATCCAATGCATGAATATGCATAAAAATATTCTTATTGTCAGGGGGAGGAAGGAAAAACATGAGTAAGATTCATTGCAAAGTTGGCAAGATTGGGACGGGAAATAGTTTCCACACATCAGGAGACCAAACAGACAATTATTCAGCTTGGAAAGAGAGATGAGCAGGGTTATGAGCGAAGTCTACAGTGTTACGAGTGGCGTGGAAAAGGTTTACTGTAGAATGATTACTCATAATTTATCACAAAACAAGAGCTGGAGAGCACCCAATTAAGTCATCAGACAACAAATCTATGACAAATAAAAGGAAGTTCTGTTTCACATGGTGCATAATTAGAATGAAATTCACCCCCACAAAACTGGGGAGGACAAAGCTAGACACATGTTGAAAGAGAGAGTAGAAAAATGGAAAATGGGAGGCTACAGGCCATTAAACACAGTGGTCCAGTTGCACTTCAAATTGAGATGGCCTCAGAATTACAATGCTACCATTTCCTTGGAGCATGGCACCAATTCAGTAGTTGCCATGCTGGGAATGAATACATGGTGAGCCACAACTTCCTTACTGGTTTCCCCTTTAAATTAGATGTAAAGCAGCCTCAAGCAGCAGCAGATTACTTCTTTCTCTACTCTGAACGCATCCCCTATTCCCCGTCCCTGCTTGCTCCTTTCTCGCTCGCTTGGGAAGGGGTGAAGCGCTGCCTGGAGGCTGCTCTCAGGATCAGTAGGGACATCTACCACTGGGAGTCCTCCAGGGAGCAGGGTGACAATGTCTTGCTTGCTGTATGGGCAAAGGATAATCTGGAATTAATGAAGTGGACACAGAGAGATCGTGCAGTGGGAGTAAAGGGGAAGTGCTCAGATCCTCTGGTTGAACAGCACGAGAACAAGCACAGTTACAGGGAACAGGACCCACCTCACAACATTTATTCTTAACTGGTTGCTCTGCAGAGGATGGTCTTGCTGCTGACATTTACAGACAATGAGAGAAGCAGCTTATCCCAAGTGAATGATTATGATTATTCGCTCATGCTCTAAAACTTATTTGTTTCTTGGCCTTTGCATCTGGTGTTACTCTAGAATTGTAGTCTAACATTCAGCAACATAACAAATGGATGATGCCACCATTGAGGCCAGGTATTTGTTGTGACCACAGAGAACAGATAACAGGGTAAACATTAAACTGTATTTTGGAATAAATAGAGTCTCTCTGCTCCCATTCTCCCCAGTAACACTTTCAAAGCCTACTTGCAAACTCCTGCAGGAGTTGCAAACTCCTCCTCTCATACACAGGAGATCTTTGCTCTTGCTCATAAAAATGGATTTATCAAAATTATCACATTGGACTATTACTACAAATGCATCCCATATGAGGAGAATCACTATAAGTAGGACACAGAGGAAGAAATCTCACTTACAGTTTCCCATGTGGTATCTGTCTCACACCGTCAAGACTGTGTATGTTCAGAAGGCTGTGTACATTCAAAAGCCAAGAGCATGTTCTTTCCTTTCCCATTAGAGACTTGCACAGAAATACCAGGGAAAGGTTTTAGCATTTTGGATTACAATTCTCAATGCAAAAGGGATACAGTATTTAGGTCAGAGCATTTGAATGAGAAAAGAAAGATGATGAAAAAAACCAGTCCTTTTTAACATGTAATGTTCGTACTTCAGAGAACAAAAATACAGGAACGATCACAAAAAATTGAACTAGGTCAGCAATGTCTCTTTTCCTCTCAAACATGTTTGAGTGTTGCCAGCTGGAAACTTGGGCTACGTTATGCCACAGCAACTGCAGAATAATTTTGTAGCCTGTAATTATATCTTACTTCTTGCCCTGGTTTTAGAGGTATTCTCAAGTAGTGTGACAGCAGCCACACAAAGTATTTTGGTGGTACTTTTGACAGCTAATTAGTATATTTCACCCCTGTACTGATTTTCACGCTGTGATGCATAAAGTTAATTTCACAACTGTGGGAGAAAAGTATATTCTCTTCATTGACCTGTACACTGCATTGGAAAAAACATTTGCAGGATTCTCTAGGTATACTATCAACAATAACGGTACTTACGTGTAATGGTTTTGGTTTCTTGTGTTTCTATATGCATGGATAAAATATAAAATAAGACAGATTGCCAATGAGCTCACTACAGAAAACCAAAAATCAGTATTATTTTCATGTTGGATCCCAAAAGCAGGTTTTCAAAGGCACAAATGGCAGGGTTGCCTAAATCCCATGGAAATTCACTTATGGCACATTTATGACTTTGAAAATCTGCATCTTTGGATTACAAAAGACCAGAATCAAATCTAAAGACTTTGATACTAATACCGTTTTTCACACAGCCAGCAAAGTATGCAGTTGTTCAAAGAAGACGACTACTTATTGCAGAGTACGTTCAGGTCATAAAAACACATTCACTCAATTCATAACAGAAAGTGCTTAAGGACCTGTGTTATTTCACACACAGGAATAGACTTGGTAGAGAAACTGCAAATGAAGAGAAGTAAAAGTGTACAAGGTACACAAGATTTGAGAACCCTGACATCTTGTAGAGCAAGGTTTGAATATGACTGAAGTCCTTTATTGGCATAAGTTATCATCATTCCACAGAAGTCAACAGAGTTATATCTATGTATTCCAGCATGGCCCTCTGTTATCCCCTAGACAGAAAGAAAAATCTCGTCCAAACCTTACAGATGAATAGATTTAACATTCAGGTTCAACATTCAGACCTGTGAGTAACAACAGCAAGCTCCACAATATAGTGGTTTTTCTCATTGTTTCCAAATATGCTTGGAAGATTGATTGAAAAACTTGTGTGAAATATACCATCAAACTACTAAGGTGGCTTTTGAGAAACGGAATAGATTTTAATCACGGTTATTTATGTATATCAGTGCAGCCCCTTCTCCCCAAAATGTAGAATTTTGTTTATAGGTGTCATGAATGCAAACAAGTTACAGCGCACACAGCCAGAAGTATTTACAGCAAATCTAACACCCACCCAAAAACACCCATGCAGGAAAAAACCCAGGATCTTAAGAGTGCAATAGCATATCATCTTTGTCTCAGGCCTAAATACATCCCCTCTGGTGCTGGAGCTGACCGTAGCCGTGGGGTCAGGTCAGCCTGCACCTTCTGCGCGCACCGCAGATGAAGAGCGAAGCGTGCACGCACTGGCAAGGAAGAGCTGAAGCAGGTAGGGGGAGGCAGCACCCTTCCTTCTCAACAGAAACACCCCCCCCCCCCCCCCCCCCCCCCCCCCCGCCTCATGCACTCAGCAGCAATGCCCTGACCTGTGGTTCACATAACTACAGTCATCTCAGAAGAAACAGAGAAAAAGAAAAAGAAATCAGGCTTAGAAACTGACCTGTTTTTCATTTTCATCCTCCAGCCTCAGCCTGTCCTCAATGCAGTTCCTGGCCTGAAGGAACGCCTTCCTCTGAGCCCTTTCTGTCAAAATCCTCACAAAGACCCCATACAAATTTACACTGACAAAAAGGATTGCATTGGCCACAAGCTGTAAGGAAGAAAGAAAAATAAGTGAGTACTTTAAAATACAGATTTTTATTTTACATTTCAGTTCAGCAAAATTAAAAACAAAGCACAAAATCCCGCAACGAAACAGCACTGTCTTTAAAAATTCCGCCTCGCTAGCCATGTCACAGATACCCCTTCCCACAACCCAACTGCAGTGAAACAAATATAGCAGCTACCACAAGTCCAGGCAAGGAATAATGCACAATACAGAACTTCTCATCTGCTGAAGTTAATTTCTCTTACAATGATCTGTAGCTTATCACTTTCATTCAGCATCAGTTCTTTCATCAGCCCATTGGCAGATCTGTCCATTTAATAAGGAGAGCATCTTCAACACTTGTTCGATTGTGAGATGCCTGAAAGACAAATTATTTTCCTCTGCCTTTGTAAAGTAGGGATATTATTGTCCCTTTTTTTATTGTTGAGAAGCAAAATCTGTTTGCTTCTCAAAGTTGAGACAAAATCTGTGACTAAATTAAAACGTGTGCCTGGGTACCCTAAGTTTTCATATTGTGCAGTTTGCGCTTGGAAAATCTACTCATCTTCCCATATCTACACTACTAGTGACTATACCATATTTTTATGAAATCATCCAAAATATTCTTGATGCTATCCTGCAGCAGACCTCTCAGAAGGTGCTGAGTTCGCTTCTATGAACAGTGCTTTGATGGAGGACACATAAATGACCCAATTGCCCTTCTGGGTTTTTTTAACGATTTTACAATATGTGATAAAGTTAGTTAACTGATCTAAATAATTCAACAGTGGCTTGCACGCAACCTCCCTATCTAAGACAATCCTGTCCAAGTTTCTCACCGCATCTCTGATGTCTGAAACTTGTCTTCAGATGGCAAATTCTGCAATGGAATGCCATTTTTGTTTAGAAAGGAGGCAATAAGGCCTGTTTACCTAGTATCTTAGCAGTCTCATTCTCCATATTTACTCTACTTACTACCAGCCTCACATTAAGGATTCCCAGGACTCATAAATTCCAAAATTTCAGAAATCAGCTGGCACATAAATTGGCCAAGATTGGGTATAATAAGAGGAAAGAAAGACATTACAACAAGTAACACAATTTCATTAAATTCCTATGCACCTGAAATAGTTTACATAGACAATATAACTGACATTTTCTCTTAATAGAAGGTATACATTTCAAGCCAGTACACCTCTAGTGTTGCATGATCTGCTAGTGTAAGTTGAAGAGGAGAGCACTGCCCTTGTTTACACTGCATAGTGAGTCCATATGTGCCAACAACACAGTCAAATTTTTAAAAAAATAAAACCACTGGCATTGTTGTAGAGAACGCTTACTGAGAAACAGGACTAGGGCTGAAGGCTTGAATTCAGCCAATACGGTAAGTAAAGATCCAAAATGACATCCAGAAACTCCCTGCTGATTTTGGAGAGCCTTTGGGAAATGTTTCACCCTACAAAAGTAAGAAGGAAGTTTCTGATGTGTGTAACTGATGGCAGTATACATTTCCATCTTCTGTGATCTCAGTATAGTGGGGGGAACGGAAAGATTCACTCTGGGTGCGTTCTGCAGACCTTCACAGATTCACAAGTCCTCTTTTACCTTCATACCTGATCATTGCTAGTTAACAGGACATCAACAACACCTTCCTTGCAAACATTCTCACCAGTGTAAAATCAAAAAGATACTCTGTGCCTAGCATTAGTGTTTTCTTTCTCCTCAGATATACAAAAAGAAACAGTCGTCTCACAAGAGCTAACACCAGTGAGGAATGATGTTATGGCTTCCTCCTGAGAACTGCAAAATGCAGGTTGAGGTGTCATCAGTCAGAAGAATTTCAAACTAAGAATGTGATGTACCAGTTACTTACATGTCACTTCTCAGAGATGGTAATACAGATAGTAAAACTTTGAAGATAAAAAGCAGCACGCAAGCGTATCATTTCATGATACAGGCTGAGCATAAACAGCGTGCAATTCCTATCTTGCTTTATTTCACTTTATCATACAGAACTGCTTGAGGTATATCAATTTTCAGCACAAGCTAAAGCCTACTAAAATGAAATTACTGTAAAAATTCCAGTAGAGTCCTATTTTTAGAGACATGAGTGCAGCCATGCTCACCTTCTCCCTGCATTTTATCATGCTGAAGTGTAATGACAACAGTGTATTTTAAAGCTAATTCTCTAGAAGTGCAATGGAATAAAAATAGAAAGGATTTGTACAGGCCGTATTCAAAGGCAGTACAGAGAGCCCACAGAATAAACAGTCAAGACAGTTACAAACAGTGCGACCGCTTGACCCTGTCAAAAACAGCTGTTATTAACACAGGGTTAAAAACTATCTTTATGTGCTGGTATCTGAGTGGCCCAAGACATAAATAATTACTTCTAAAGAAGATTAAAAAAAAAAAAAGAGTCCGCTCAGTTTCTGGTCTTCAAATAGAGGCAGCAAAAGACCATATATCATAACAATCTGCCAGCTGTTCTGGGACTATCGTTGTGATTTCACTCAAGCAACGGTGATCACCTGGACTGGGGGTAACCCGTAGGTGGGTTCCTGCAATCACGCAGCCACTTTCAGGCTCAGCAGGGTAAGTCATTTTCTGACATGCTTTGAACAGTTTAAGATAAAGCAGAGGCTTAGCTGTCAGCTCTGGCCTGCAGGGAATTGGGAAAAGTGATAAAGCAAGTAAAAGATTCATGGATTTCAAAATGCGAGAAAATAAAGTAGGGCAGATTGTCTCCTGAGGTAAGAGTTTGTTCCCTCCACAGCCCATTTTCTGCTTAATTACTATTTCTTCCCCAATTGCAAACTGCATACTTCTCTCTCTCTAGGTTTCTCAAATGCATGCCATTTCCTGGTCCCTTTCACTTTAATATGTAAATATGTACCTCTCTATATATACACATGCATACATATATAATTTGCACACATTATGTGCCGTAACTGCAGGAAAGATTGAGAGGCGTGCTGTTAAAAGTAAGCATCTTTGAAGGAGTACTGAGGCATCCAGAACTGCTTAAATATCAAGGCGTTTAATTTTTAATTATTCCTACATTATTCACTATAGTACTGCTTAGTAGCAAATAGAGTGCTCTTCAGGTTTCACTATCACCTTCTATTTACTAAACTACCAAAGAGACAATTTACTTAACGCAATGCAAAGTGACTCAAAGACATTTTTATGCTTCAACTTCTTTCAAACAATGTTACTCTCTCATTCCGTAATGAGATTACAGGTCAGCCAGAATAAAAAAAAAAAAAAAAAAAAAAAAAAGGCAACAGGGTAGTGAAAGCCTTTTTTGGATTTTTTTTTTTTTTTAAATTATTGTTGTCACTGAATCTTGTATTGCGCATTCTGCACATCTGCTACACTTCAGTACCAACATCCTGAGCTATAAGCTTGTCTAGGCCTTAGTAGGGTACGCTTTCTATAACTGGATGAACTCTGGTGTGGGTCCTTGTGCTGGCTCTAGAAGGTATTACCAAAGGCAGACTTGTAACACACAGCGCTAGTTCTTGTAGGCTGCCTAGTCAGTGAAGAGAGGCTGGCAGCTCCAGTGGGTATTTCAACCAAATTTCTGGCTTTTTCCTCCACTGACTTTCTTGGGTCTCAAGCTAATTTTGGTAGGGAACTCAAAATTGTGCAATACAGCAATGCCCATCAAGGAGGGAGCAAACAATTCTGGAGGTAAGAAGCATGTGACGTGTACACACAGGGCTTGAATAGTTTAATTAAAGATTTTTTTTTTTTTTTTTATTTCCCCCCCCAGAACGATCTCCTACTTCTTTAGTGTCCCTTGGGATTAGTTAAGAGACTCTTTGAAGAGTCTCTCAAAACTTTTCTCTGGATTCTTAGATACGTTTTATTCTCCACTTCTTTTTCCTTCAAAGTGAGCATCCTCATGTGTGCAGTCATGCATACATTTGCTCTCTCTCAAACAGACGCTGAAATATTCAAAATTCTTCTATGTGTTGATATTTGCCTTTTAAGCAGACTAATTCTGCTCTCAGGTAAACAGTTGCATGGGAGATGGTTCAAACCCGAGGCTGGTTTTCATTGTGGAGTAGCTTTCTGTTTGTCTCACAAAATTGCCTCATAGGAAAATGTGGCTAATTCACAAAGGTGTGAATGACTTCTGGATCACTCAAATACTTTTTTGCAAAGAGGTGTTTTTGTGGATCGATACCAAAATACCCAACTGAAGTAGACTAAATGAGAAATATAAATTACCAGAGAAGAAAAATCAGGAGGCTCCTTCAGAACTTCGTTGTGCTTTGTACAAGCTGGGCTTGTGGTGTTAATGGGACTGAGGAGGGATTACAGTAGTTACCACTCCCAGGATCATAATTTAGTAGCTAATATCAATACTTGATTTATTCTCAGCAATATGAGTTCTCACGATTTCCCAGGAAGTAGAGAGGAGTGGAATACGTAGGAAATGTGCCCAGCATTTCCAGGGGAAGGTGGAAATCTGCAGAAAAGACAAGACCAGTGTGGTTCATGTATGTTTTAACCCTCATATACCTGATAAGATGAGAGGTATGTAGGGCCCGAATTCCACTTCCAGTTTCCTCTGTTAATTGAATTTTACTGCAAGCAATTTCTGTGCCACTATTGTTGTTTCTGTTATGCAGACAATGTAACATTTACTTATTCTGTCAAAATACTCTGAAATGCATTATTGTAAAATATAAATGTCTGTTGTGAGGCATATGTCTAAGGACAGAGTCATGAACAGCTTACCAAAATGAGTCAGTGCTTCCACCATTAAAACTCTTGAAGAGCAAAGCAAGACTGTGCTGTTTATGAAAATCGTTGATATCATGAACAAGACCTTTTACAAGTTTAAACAAAAATTGTGTCTCTTTCCTGTTATGGAAAATGTTAACATTAGAGCAGTGCTTTATTTACAGCACAAAACTGCATAAAAGAGAATGCACAATTGCCTCTTGATTCTGACATGGTTTTGTTAAGTCTAGTAATTCACTTAATCAACTCACTTTGCAACCTTTTGAGAACACTTAATTACTATGTCTGCTCCCTCCATTTGCTGAAGTGCCATAACACAGGAACACAGAACTTCTCCTTAGTTCCTCACTGCATCCCAAAAAGCACAGCCCCCTACCAGAGAAGGCACCCAAAGAAATTTTCTCCAGATTAAATAAACATAAACCATTTTGAATAACTTTCACTCTCTTATTTTTGTGAGTTTTTGTTCTAATTGTATGCTATGTACTAAGAAAATATTTTTCTGCTGTGCTGTTCCCCATGGTTTCTGTCTTCATTCACATCCCTCCTGAATCTGCAGCATACTCTAAAAGGGATTAGTGACTAATTATTTCAGTGATAACAGAATCACAGAATGGTAGGGGTTGGAAGGGACCTCTGGAGATCATCTAGTCCAACCCCCTTGCCAGAGCAGGGTCGCCCAGAGCGGGTTGCACAGGAACGCGTCCAGGCGGGTTTTGAATGTCTCCAGAGTTGGAGACTCCATCACCTCTCTGGGCAGCCTGTGCCAGTGCTCTGCCACCCTCAAAGTAAAGAAGCTCCTCCTCATGTTTAGATGGAACTTCCTATGCTCAAGTTTGCGCCCGTTACCTCTTGTCCTGTCCCCGGGCACCACTGAAAAGAGCCTGGCCCCATCCTCCTCCTGACACCCACCCTTTCAGTATTTATAAGTGTTGATAAGATCCCCCCTTAGTCATCTTTTTTCCAGATTGAAGAGACCCAAATCCCTCAGTCTTTCTTCATAAGAGAGGTGTTCGAGTCCCCTAATCATCTTGGTAGCCCTTTGTTGTACCGTGTAACGTGTTCAATGAGAGCAGATGTCACTGTCAAGGAAAAGACAGTAGCACTGTGGTGTCTATAAGCATACAAGTGAAGACAGACTTTTACGATATCTAGGATGTTATGTCTATTAACCACAGCCAGTTTTTTTGAAGTGTACATGGACAATGCGTAATTGCAGAAAACCACTCTGTGTCTCTCCCCCCGTTTGCATACCTGTTTGACCAAAGTACCTGACACAATTTATAAGCACCGTTTAAAATACGTGCCACAAACCTTTCTAAAAACGCCCCCTACAACAGTAGAGTCGTTGAAAGCCATGGAGCTCCCCAGTGTTAAAAAGTTCACGTGTTGAAGGTCATGTCCTTTTAACTTGGAAACGTGCACTGGGAGAACAGTTAGCGCACCTCCCTCTCACATTTATATGCCACTGGCTGCTCATCTCGTGTCAGAGGCACTTACCTCTGAGATTCAGTAGCAGAGAATTATGACAGAAAATCAGAACTAGCCTTGACTGAATCATAAATTTTGAATCCTAAACCTTATGTAGTACTGCATCTTAAAAACATTCTGATAAAGATACCTGTGATTACACAAGATACCAAATATTTGTTTTGCTGAAGACCCAGAGTGTCAACTGCCTGCCCACCAGTGCTCTCACTCAGGTCTGTGACATGCATCTATGACATGAATTTCAGGCTCCTGTTTTTGAGATACTGAGCTCTTGTGCCTTTTATCGTGAATTTCTGAAAGCAACTCACAATTCCATCATTTTTGCCTTTCACACTAGCAACAAATTAAATTTTTATTTTGATGTACCAAGACTTCTGGATTTTTTTATTTTATTTTTTATTTGTTAGGAAGACAGAAAGGAGCACTTATATACAAGAACTTTAGCTCTTATCAGCTTTTTTTTTTTTTAATTAAAAAAAAGGCAGCTGATTTTTAGGGAATAAGAAAAATATCAGACAGACAACTTACAAGTAATATATGATGGAGCACTGATACATGAAATCTTCTAAATAAGAAATAAAGGACTGGATGTAAAATACTGCAAGCAGCGTACAGGCTGAAATACCTTCAAGCATAACTTCTCAGTCACTCCAAACCATTCCAAATAATAAATTACTTCATAAAAGATGTAATTTTGGGAAAAAAAAAAAAAGAAGATGTAAAAATAGCGGTATTCTATTACAAATGGTTGGCACAACTGCAACAGGAGTATCTGAAACTTGCCAAGTATAGCACTGGGCTGTTGCACTTCAGAAATTCAAAAAAGCAATAAGAAAATGCCCTGATTTGCCTCCGTCCAAAGCCTGTTTTTATACATAATGCATGCGTACTAATACACATTTGTAACAATATTAATTACTTCTCTTGGTTTCATATTTGTATCCGTTAAGCCCAGCTGATGTTAGCATCAGCAACTTTTCCATATATCAAACCAAACCTTACAGACAGATAATTGGAGGTTACTTTTACACAAGGCAACAAATTCTCTCCAAAGCCCACAGAAGTGCCGGAGCTATTGCAGACAGAAGAGAATATCTGAAGAATATTACATGTGAAGCAAAAATAATTTCCCAGTCATTCATACTAATCAGCCAAGTCGAGGTACACAAAAGATCTGGCTGATCTCCATGGTTTTTCACTATACAAGACGCTATGATTGCCTCTCAGGTGAGATACGAGAGAGATGATATCTCAACTGTAGCCTTCTCTTGCTGTAATATTATGGTACTGCACTCCAGAGTGTGGAAGTGGTTCACAGAAGAACATATACCTTAATTATAATCATATGGTCTCAGTCACTTTCATCTATGGAAGGCTGAAATAATAAGCTACCCAGAAAAAGGTCAAAATATTCTTGCGAACTGGCTTACATGTCATATCCCGCAAATTTCTTTGGGCTGAGAAGGGAAGCAAACATTGCTTATATATTTCTTTCCTGATTTAGCTGTTGCATTGTTTTACAGCATATTGTAAGTCACCGTAGAACAAGTAAGCCCTCAGATCTTGCTTTTGGGGTGGGTTGTTATGGTTTGGGGTTTTTTGGACAACGCAATAGTTCCCAAGCATTATGAATAGCTGCTATATATCACAAAAGACTTGGAATATGTTGCCAAAGCCACTTGACATAATTTCTATAGAAATTATGGACAATATTTTTATTTATTTGTGCACCTTATTTACTTGCTTGACAGAGTCCGGGTGATCAGCCCCTGAAACTATTCTACATCAACCAAAAAATCTGCAGCTTTCTCCCCTTTTTCTGTTAGTATTATGCCATGTTGTGCAATTAGAGCACAACAGTAATCTGTTGCTGAAAATTTGTTTGCATTTGCTGTATGCAACATGTGCTTCCTTTCCAGTACTTGTTCTCCCCAAAGAATCCATCTGAACATCTTAATACCTTTTTTTTAAAAAAAAAAAAAAAAAAAAAGCAGCAGTAATTAAATACATAAAAATAAAGACTTGTGGGGATACACAACCCAAGCTAATTTGAAACCTTGGTGGGACTATAGTTGCTAGGTGACTGGACCTTCAGATCTTAAATCCAATTTTTCTTCATTTAAGTCCTGCGTATGGCTGAGAAACAGCCTGCAGCAGCCTCAGCCTGGCGCCTGGCTGCCACAGACAGGAAGCATTTCTTATCTAGCGCACGGCTCTTAGACTACAAAGACATAAAATGAGGCCATGGTTTCAGTTCAGCAAGTGGTGACACGTTTTCAGATTGCTCCAGAGGAAGATTGCCCAGCCTGAGTGGGATGGCCTCCTTCCCAGGCTCCCAGCCATGCTCCTTCTGCAGCCGACCGTGTGCCACCGGCCGAGTGAACTCACTGTTGTCTTACATTCCTGTGGCATGGTTTGGTTCTATCCATAAAACACACTCCACAACGTGTCTCTTATGGGACCCGGCTTACTGAAAACTGATAGATATGTGCTGAGCTTCTGCACATTGCGGCAGCTGGAACGCGCTTCCAGCTTTTCACTGAGGACCTCTCGCTTGTCAGCTTTAGTTTAGTTGTCAAAGTCCTTTCTGTAAAAACTCAAAAGCGCTCTACAAAGCTTTGCCAATAAACAGTGCCGGGGCAGAGGTCAGTGACAGAGCTGGTGAAAAAATATGGGTCTCCCAAGTCCCGGCTCTGTTCTTCAGCAGTTCAAACTCGGTCTTGTCAAGCCTAGGAACTGTGCTGCTGCTGTATTATCCCCAGAGTTTACTATACATGCTGCATAGACACTGCACCATCTATTTGGTACTGGAATGGCGCGCTCCTGTGCTCTACTCGGGCTACTCCCAAAGAGGGCTTGAATTTTGCTCCTAGAAGGTTGGGTGCATAAAACCTAGGAAATGCAACACCCCTGCTTAAAACCTCAAAGTGACTTTTTTTTAAAATTTAACTTCTGGGAGACAGCCATGGGTTCACAAGTCAGCGTATGTCAGTTAGGTATGATCACAGGCATATTGCAGATGAGAAAATAAACACAGGTTAACTTTAAGCAGCTGTCCAAATATTACAATGTAATGAACTTACCCTTAGGAAATCATGCTAAAATGCATTACTTAAGGTCCTATATCACAAAATTGAAGTCATTTTCTGGTGACCCAAGCAGCGTCAGGTACACATTTTTCACATCAAGCATGGGACCCCATATTTATTTTACGCCACTAAAAAAAGTTTGCCCCCACAATGTCAAGAAGTATACAGAAGTCTTCTAATAAGTCACCTGTAAATTAAATTGAATGACTAAACTGTGAGGCCTTGGTTCCCACTCACTGCCAAAACACCTGGTTCTTTTCCAGATGAATGAAGGCAGCCAGAGATAAAGAGAGGGAAAAGTGCACATGCTGTAGCTCTGGCTGCCCGTGTACTGCTAAGTGAAAACACGACTGCATTAGGACTAAACTGATCTCAGTCGGTTTCCCTTTCCACCAGAAAGATTGCCTGCTAGACTTGACAAATGTCCTCTTGTATGTCTTTTTTTTTTTTTTCCTCTCCATGCAGATACTTGAAGTAGTTGGTGAATGATGCCACTTCTGGTCAAATGTCCTGAAAAGATGAAAGTGTTTGCCTTGAGGAAACTATGTTCTATTATACAGAGCCCGTTTACTTTTCTCCTATTGTGCTTTACAACTTGCAAGAGCTGTCTCTGCAGATAATAAGATTTTTGCTCTGCAGGGTCATTTAAGCTACGGTATCGTCTGTCAATGTTGGCACTTGAGAGCTTTAATACTGTCAAAGTTGCAAAGGAGCAATTTAAGTAGAAGAGATAGAGAAAACTAGCCATTTTCTTGTTCAACTTCAAAAAATATTTTTCCAAAGAGAAACCAGCTATACAGTTTGTCACTAAGCAACCGATCAAACAAGAATTTGATGGGAGATTTAAAAAAAATGTTTCCAGTCACATTTGCACTCAAGAGACTTATTAGGTAAACAAGAGGATATACCCCTGTTTCATGATTCTATTAAACAATTGAATTCTTTGGTCAATGATTTCAAGAGAAGACAGAGAAATTCTAAAGATTTAGGACCAAAAGACCAAACTCTGCTCATAGTCCGTTAGTGATCCTAAAAATTAAATTTGTTGTTAGAATCTCTACACTCTGTGATAAAAATAGTCTGAGCGTGCTAAAAAAAATGGAGGCATGATTCCGTGGTTGGGAATTTGAGTAGCGTTCCAAACTGATTCTATACAAACTTCATTGCTGGAGCAGGACCTTTGAAAGAAAAATATGCCACTTTTGTGAGCAACAGGATGTGTTTAAAGACTTATCGTGACAGAACACGACTAATAACTTTTGGATTGTATGATCTTCTTGTCATGTGTAGGTTTTCTGGTTCTGTTTTAATGTAACATCATTTGAATGCAAAAAAATTATTTTGGAAAAAAGTCACAATATTGTGAATGCCAAGCATTTAAAAACACTGAGCTGAACTGCAGAAATAAATCACAAACCTGGAGGAGGGCAAGAAATAATAGGACATAAATCAAGTCTGGTTTTGGAACAGGAGGAATAAATGGGGGTAAAGCAAAAATAAAAACAGAAAGAAGGAAAATAATGATAAAAAGTGGAACTGAAACATGCCTACTCTGAGCAGAAAACAAGAGCAAAAGAATAATAAGGGGGCTACAATTACAGATATGATGCCAAATGTAGAGAAAATTTAGCACAATCTTGAACACTGTGCTATTTTTTTTTCTTTTGCCAATGTCATATTTTGTTCTGCCTCATTAGAGAGGGGTTTGGTGGTTTTGCTTTTTTTTTTTTTTTTATTTGAATGAAAGAGATCATAGGCGAAGATCATGGACTGCTATTCTTTGAATTTTGAATGAGGTGCCCTCCTGGGATATTTTTTTGCTCCTATAGCTACTGAAATACTCAGAAACTCATCCCAACTTTCATTTAAACAATGGAAGTCCTCCTTCCTAAAAACTGTCTGGTGGGTTTAGTTTCTGCTTTGAATGTCTTGTCAGTTCTGGTTAGCTTAAGGCTGTCCATCAAATTAAGAATGTGCAATCTTAAAAGAAATGGTGCTATTTCCATGTACATATTATAAGAGATTGCAAAAAGCAGAATTTTATGCCCTGGAAAAGACAAGAGTGGGATTTAACCGAGTTATTGAGAATTCTGAAAATTACGGAGGAAAACAAAATACCTCAGCAATTTTTTATTCTTCTTCAAAACAAATGAGACAGGAGAGACAACATGTTAAGCCCCAAAGCAAGCTGTTCACTGGTAAAAAAATAAGAGTCAATTGCAACTACTGTAATATGTCATATTATGTCACATTACATCTTTCTTAACTGTACACAAATCCCCTCTTAAGGGTTTGCTGACTGCACTCTTTTTTGCACAAAGAAGTGAGGAAATAACAAGTATGGAATAGGACACGTACTCTTCAGTGATGCTGTATTTTTGCTGTCTTCTGGCGTGGACTCTGTACATTCATTGTCTAACTCCAAAGAGGCAAGATAGATCAAGGACTGTATTTGACTACATTTACAATAGCAAGAAAAAATGCCCAACAGGTGTGGACTTGCAGCTGGAAAGAGGTGGTGCTCAGGATGCCCACACTACGTGCATTTTGGGAGAAGTTACATTGAATCAGCTCTAGCTTTGTCCTGTGGACTGAACACCAGTTAGCCCACTTTCCACTGAAGTCTCTGGTCTTAAAGGCACAAGATTCATTACCAGAATACAGACAAGAGATTCAGGCTTTTTCTTTTTTTTTCCCCCCAATACAGCAAAAAACAGAGATTACTTTTTTGACATGATCCACTACCCTGCAAGTCTCAAAGGACTTGTATCATAAAGACTGCACAGGTACAGGAAAAGATGGCACTTACATCACAGAGATACGTGCTGATTCATGCTAAGCGTAAATGTGTGTAAAAGGAGCTCATAACAAAAGCAAATATAGCACCATTGATTATACTATAAGTATACGAGCATACACAAAAGTCTGTCAAAGCTTTGCTACCTACAGAAAGATTAATCATCTATTCATTCAATAACTTGCCAATCATTTTAATATTTTCTGATGTCTCCTGATAATAGTAGTCTCCTGAACTAAGTAGTTCCTAAATCATTAGAGGATGATGTCAGAAACAATCCTGGAAGTTACAAGTCTATAAGAAGGGATTTAAAAATGAGATATGTGGTATTGAATTAAAGCTTCATAATAACTGTGCAGATATTTAGATTTTTTAGACCAGAAATATAAGTAAGAAAATATAATTTCACAGTACACTACAACTTCTCCATTCTTCTTCTTCTTGTTTTCCCCTTTCTGTATTTAAGAATAAAAATAGATGTGAAACATACGTTCTTGCAACAACAGCATACTAGCTATATTCATTTTTGACTCTGCAAAGAATGGTACATATTAGATTATGCTAATTAAGGGCTTGCTTTACTGTTGTCATTACTATACTTTTTTATGTATGTTTCTGATGTGGAGATAACAATAAAATCAAGAAAAACCTTTTCTATCAAATCCTTCAAAAATTTTCTTGGCCAGGTTCTGATGCACTGAGGACCTCTTGGGTGACTGGCCCAAATGCTCTGACAAAGTATCCGTGTTAGCTGTTCTCAAGCCGTTTTGTCAGAAATCCTAACTTACACAAACAGATTTATTAGGGATAGTTCTCCTGCCTTCTGAACTAAACACCAGTGATCTGATCCTAATTCCCTCAAGGAAGTAATCTGAAATACTTCTTAGAAGAACATGGCATCAAACACTTCATCATGGGGTACTTGAAAGCTGAGGTAATAGCAGAAGTTCAGTGAGGACCCTTCAAAAAATGCAGGTGTTGAATTAGTACCTTTGGAACAGGATAAGTTTTTGCAAGCAGGATGAACTTCATAGAAATAAAAAAGGGTCAAAACAGAAGTAGGAATTGAGGAATTCTGACAAGGTGGAAGATCACACAGTTCAAGAGTACACATCCTCTGCAGGCGAGGTAAGAAAAGATTACTTAGACTAAGGACAGATGCAGGAAGAAACAATGAAGAACCTCTTGAACCAGTCAAGTCCCATGTAAACAGAGTGTAGAAAGTAGATAGTCAGACCAAATGAGTATGTGTGCTCCTACGCCAATACAGAAGGGTGAACTGGGATGAATTAAAACTGATTACTGAATGAGAAATATCATATTAGAAGGATACTAGAAAGAAAACACAGTGGGACACGGTATTTCCAAGGTGCAAAATACACGGGGGAAAAAAACAAGAGGCGAGATCTCAGGAGTGGTGCTATGCATTAAAGGAAGTATGCAGCCCAAGCAGGTTATTAAATTAACTGTACTGAGAAGTACCAGAATCTACATAGATTAAAATTTGATACTTATGTAGGAAAAACATAGTAATAGAGCAATGCTATCACAGCCTGAGGAAGATGGAAAGAGGGAGTATGGTTCACTTGGGAGCTCTCAGAGAGGCTGTCGCTGCAGAATATAGACTAAAGGGAGGTCCTCATCATTCCCACGGAGGCTCCGTAGCTATTACACTGGACCATGACAATAAGGCAAATTTTAGATCCCATAAATGACAGCTTCTTGAAGCAGGTAAATGGGGAACTAACAGGAGGAGAAGTACTTCTCGATGTTTTTCCGACCTCTTTCCTAATACTTAGTTCAAAATGTAACTGTCAAAGTACAAGTAAGCACAAAGTACTTAGAGGTACCCCTGCAGGGGAAAAAAAGAAAAAAGAAAAACACAAAACAAAACAAACAGAAAATCTACAATAGTGTTTGATTTCAGAAGGAGGATGTATTGTTACTTACAAGAAACATATCAGGGAATGTCTCTTAGATTGAATTATCCATATAACAGGTTCTACAACAAATCCCCAAATGAAGAGCATCAGATTTCCAGGACCTGGCCATATTCTGCTAGCCATTCCTACAAAACTCCAGTGTGACATTACTGAACTATTGCTTCTATATTGGGCAAAGTGGTAAAAACTATGAAAAACAACAGAATCTGTAGAAAAACCATAGTCAGGGAAAAGCAAATACAGTGCTTTTAGAGGAAAGGTATGTCTGTAAATACGAAGTCTGTTGCAGTAGGTATTTTTATTCCAAAATTAATCAGAACTAACACAAGCACCGATTACAAGAACGATACTTCTGTTCTCTGTTAGGGGTCTCCAGCAACCTCCAGCAGTATTTTTCAGTAGGTCTAAATACCAGCTAAAACACTAGTAAGAGACAAAATCCATGATTTTGAACTCATTCAAAGTTCTGACAACTTTAGAGATACAACACCACTCTTTACGTTGACACATAATGATCGCCTCAGTGCAATTATTTGGATGACCTCTAAAAGCCCAAATGCATAGTCTGTAATCAGTGGACCAAATTCTGCCTGTAGTCACTTCACACAATCTGGTTCACTTGCGAAAGTCAGAATGATAGCATCCTTTCTGCCCTAACAGCTTAGGCTTCCACACTGTAATCTAAAGACTTAGTTAATGCAGCTATGTCACTGTTGCCAGCCTATCTACACAGCTCTAATATTTTGAAATTTATTTTAAATTCTGTGTGGTGTACTGTTGCATTTGCTATATTGCTTTCCTTTGGCATATTGAAAAAAACCCATTTATTTAAAATAGGCAGATTTTCATATTGATTAACTAAAGGGTCTACTTTTATCATCAGAATTAACTAAGCGCAAGAACTGAGGCAAGGGCTAAGATTAGTTTTAGAAAGAACTCTAATAACTTTATACATGTTAATATATGCGAGACCTGGACAGGTTGGAGATCTGGGCAAAGAGGAACATTATGAAATTCAAGAAGGGCAAGTGTAGGGTGCTGCACCTGGGGAGGAATAACCCCATGCACCAGCACAGGTTGGGGGCTGACCTGCTGGAGAGCAGCTCGGTGGAAAGAGACCTGGGAGCCCTGGTGGACAACAGGATGACCGTGAGCCAGCAACGTGCCCTCGTGGCCAAGAAGGCCAATGGCATCCTGGGGTGCATCCAGAAGAGTGTGGCCAGCAGGTCGAGGGAGGTCATCCTCCCCCTCTACTCTGCCCTGGTGAGGCCACATCTGGAGTACTGTGTCCAGTTCTGGGCTCCCCGGTTCAAGAGGGACAGGGAACTGCTGGAGAGGGTGCAGCAGAGAGCTACCAAGATGATTAGGGAACTCAAACACCTCTCTTATGAAGAAAGACTGAGGGACTTAGGTCTCTTCAGTATGGAAAAAAGACGGCTGAGGGGGGACCTTATCAACACTTATAAATACTTAAAGGGTGGGTGTCAGGAGGATGGGGCCAGGCTCTTTTCAGTGGTGCCCGGGGACAGGACAAGAGGTGATGGGCACAAACTTGAACATAGGAAGTTCCATCTAAACATGAGGAGGAGCTTCTTTACTTTGAGGGTGGCAGAGCATTGGAACAGGCTGCCCAGAGAGGTGGTGGCGTCTCCAACTCTGGAGACATTCAAAACCCGTCTGGACGCATTCCTGTGCAACCTGCTGTAGGTGACCCTGCTCTGGCAGGGGGGTTGGACTAGATGATCTCCAGAGGTCCCTTCCAACCCTATGATTCTATGATTCTATGAAATATGTTTGTAATTGTGTTCAGATTATATAAATTACATACAATTCTACCCTTAGAGACCTGTGGTGATAGGGGCATTGAGTGAGTGTAAGGCACTGCATAATTAGTTCAGTGTAGGAAATATACCAAGTAATTACATTTTTGCCTGCCTAAATTACCCCGTAGGTTCAGTTGATTATAGGAATCTGCCAGCTTTTAAGCAGCTACTGTGTTTCACCTCGATTAGCGTCTTTTCGGCCATGAAGCAGGCAAAATAATTCTAGTAAAGTCTCATCATGCTTTCAAACAGACCAATATATGTACAAATCTAGTACAATTGCAGAACTAATGAAACCTATCTGTTGCTGTCTCCAGTAATGCACCATTATGCAGCAACAACTCAGTGTGTTAGAGCTCACCACTGTGGTCCTTTGAGTTACTAGTAGGGAACAGCATCGGTTCTCTGGGGTTTTTTTGGTAGGTAATGCATGCACAACATGGCATAGCATTTTGAGTAATCAAGACAAGCCTAGTCATAGGAGTAGGATACAAGTATAAGTGGATCAACAATTTGACCTAGCAATGAAACTTTGGCAAAAGACACTGCATCATTTAATGAGTCAGTTTATTTAGGGAGTTAGACTCCTCGGCACAGTCCAAACAGAAAGCCAGCCACCTAACACCCTTCAAAGGCGCGTGTCCTAAGGTTGACCAGTGCTTGTATGTCTCCTGAACACAGCAGAGTGCTGCAAAGACGCCACCAGCTGAGCTCTGAAAACTGTCTATCCACAACAACGCAGTCTCTCCGCCTGAGAAACTTGAAGGTCTCACTTAAGAGGATTTATCCTTCCGGGGGCAATGCTGTGCTACTGTGGCCGTATTGGTTCTGGTTTCAGTGCCTGAATACAGATTCTGTGAGCTCTGCACTATGTCCTTATTAGTGCTGCTACATATGCATGTTGTAAATGGGGAGTGGGAGGCAGGGGGCACCAAGGCAGCCTGAGCCAGCAGAAGCAGAGTCTGCCCTGATGCTACTTTCCCTTCTGCTGACTCTTGTTCCTATCCTGTGCCAGCAGTCACATGTTTAACTGGCTCTGGGAACTCACCTGGCCAAAAATAACCCACTCTTTACAAATAATCTTATTTTTCAAAATTGTGCCCCTTGAGAGATTGCCTGTTTTTCAACAGTCAGCAACATGAGAGGCACCACTGCATGGAAACTTGTTCCAGCTAAACAAAATTAATAAAGCAAGATCCCACAGATATTTGTATTAAGCTGTAAAACGCTGGCCCTGGTTATTTCCACAGGGAGGCCAGTGACAATTATGAAGGTGCTGACTTTGAAGATGCATGCTGCATTTAAGTTAGTTACAGTGGCAAAAGAACCTAGAAAAGGACTTCAAACATCAAGGTTATTTAACAGTACAGGTACAAAGCAGTAAGATGGAACCAATACTCTTTGCTAAGCCTCTGCTCTGTCAAGAACATCCACTTCAGGAGAATAGTCCAGATCAATAATAAACCTACATTCTGAACCTGACAGTGATTTCTTAGAGATCTGGTCCCCTCCAACCACACAGCTGTCATCCATGCTGCCCACATAGAAAGAGGTCTGGCAGGTAGATACCTCCAGCCTTCAAATGGAGACCAGCTATGGACTAAGTACAGTAATTACCTACTACCCCTGTGTTGTCTATGAACTGGGAAAGTTTGGGATCCACTGCCCTGGAACCATGCTCTGAAAGGTGCTAAAGGCTATTCTGAAAGATCCTAAATATGCAGCAAAATAGTTCACTACAAGGAGAAAGAACAGTTTGTATCAGAGGTCTGATGGTGCCAAGGGCTACAGCAGAAAGCTTTGGGAAATTGCACAGACTTAGAGTACAAGGGAGAAAAAATGAATAGCATTTCCTTGAAAAAAGGTAGATGCTTCAGGGAAGAAAGCTCAGAGAAAAGATGTTAGGTTTTCAGTCTGTTGGTTTTTGGTTTTTTTTTTTTTTATCCCCAGCTGAAAGCAGAGGAAATTTCATTACTGAATTACAAGGGAGAATATGGCTGGGTCCAAAGTAGAAATAAAGCTACCAGGTAATATTTTATTTTTTCACAAAGACCATACCATTATTGTAAAGTATATACACACAAAGTGCCATTCTAATAAAGGTGGGCCACACTATAATATTCATGATGATATTTATAGGTTCAGTGAAAAGATATTAAAGGTACAAAAATTACAGACACAAGTATTTGAAAGCTACAGAGACCAGCATCAAGTCTGCGGTCATGAAGCCGCAAGTAAAGAAATAAAAGAGGCAGCTGCAAACAAAGAAATGTTCATGTCCGTGCTCTAAGCATAGATCGGCATACAAGCAGTAGACAGCCTGCCTACTTTTAAGGCCTAAAGACAGACGGACAAGAGCAATACTGCCAATTAGTTAGTGTTCATTTGAAAAATCCCATCTGGTAACCGAAATCCAAGAACCATAAATCAACCATCCAATACAGATGACGGAAACAGTGTAGGTAGCAGCCAGCTAGGAAGCCAGGCAAGTCAGCCATCCCTTTTTAGGACTACTGGAGCTGAACAGAAGACCGAGGGATGAACAAGCTAACTGAAGCACCTAGTGAACAGATGCCCACCCACTACAGAGATCACATGAAGAGTTAAGAAGTGGAACAGCCAAACCCACAGTTCCCAGACGGAATAATTCTTCAGAAAAGATCAAAGCTCAAAATCAATGTTTTCAGCAGTTGATGAAGGTTATGAGTATCATGCAGTATTTTGTTAACATTTTTTTATTTAAATAAGCACCCCGGGAGAGGAGTACAAATATCAAATGTCTCTTGCAAAGATATGTCATACAGTTCCGGTTCAGCAATATTTAATTCAGCTGCTGCACAACTCCTTTTATTAAAAAAAAAACCAAACCACCTTTTCCCACACCTCTGGCTTTCTTTGTCAAACAGCAGTTTGCTCTGGAAATTTTTACTCCACAATGGCACTCTGGCAAACCTGGCAATGAATTCAGATGTGCTGTGAGACAGAGCCTGGCTTGGGACCATTAAAGAAATCTAATATCAAGCCCACCAGCTGTGGCATCAAAATTACTGCACAAATTATTATTTTGTCATGCGCAGTTCAAAGTAGTTGTAAAAAGTAGTTGATGGAGCCTATGATGAAATATGACCAGGAATACATGCAAGAACTTTGTATTTTTGCCTTTATGCAAAACACGATTATGCATTTGACTCCTGAGATGGGATGAGACAGTTTCTGCACCCTGGCCTTCAAGAAGGATGCAGGCACCACAGCACCGATGATAAAACTGACTGAACGGACCTAGCGGCTCAAGTGATAGGTGGTCCCATTTGTCTTTTCCTGTTGCACAGCCCCTGCTCAACAGTTCTGAGTGAGCAGAAATGAACCAAACCAAACCAAACCACCAGTGGGACAGACTGAACCAAACAGAGCCAGGCAGAGCACCCTCCAGACTCTCACAAGCAATCCCTGGCAACTGTGGCATGCCATGCTCTGCGCAATAATTAAGTTGGAAGAATAATCTGTGGGAAAATACAAGGTCTCTTCTGTTCTCATCACCTGAAAGAGAAGCCATGGGATGTGGGAAAGGCACCTTGGCTAATCTGGTGGTGTGAAAAGTGGCTGATGCACACCAGGCAGGTACGCCTATCCCTGCCTGTGTGTCACTGCATAAAGCGCTGCAACAAAGAAGTGTGAGACACTGGCTCTCAAAAAAACAGGTGTGGTTTCACAGAGGTTTATACAGCCAACCCGATGTCTTCACCGTGGAGATATTTTATGTATATATACAAATATATGAAAGAATCCCAAAACTCCACTGCGAGACACTACATGGCATAGGACCGAGACAAAACCCAAAAATAGATCAGGGAGAAAGAAATGAGGCTAGCCCTGTAACCCTGTCAAGAGATTCAAAATAGCACAGTAGGAAATCCATAGGAGAGCAAATCCCTTTCATCCCGTACAATTATCCCTTGTTACATAGTTGGTTTTGGCTATCTCCTTTCAAGCTGTAAAGGCCTAGATACTTCTCGGCAGAAATTAGAAGGTTGCCTCGGTATAACATGATAATTAATAATTCTGAGTTATCTAAAATGCAAATTAGGCTGCCAGATATGTTCCATTAATAATCCTTTTAAAGTTATAACAGCATTTTCAGAAAAAATTATTTCCTCACAAATGTAGGTCAGTTACTGTATTCCACTGATCAGCTAAATGGAATATCTTAACCTACTTAAAGGAATTTAAATTTAAACTTATTTCCAAAATCATCCATTGCAAAATGATATATGTGTGTGTGTATATATATGTGTGTGTGTGCCATCTGTATGTTTTATATATGTGTGTGTATATATATACACACGCATATATGTTCCTATTTCCAATTCAGAATGACTGAAAAAGTAATCCCAAATATTATCATAAAATCAAAAAATATAAAATATAAAACATCGATGCAATAGCCCTTGATTACTTCTAATTACAATTAAACCCAAATTTTCATGCTGCCCTGTCATATTGCCCATTCTCACTTCATATAGCCAATGTTTCACAGCTTTGCAAGCAAGAGATGCTAACGCTTTGATGTAGTTCCATACAAAATACCTCCTTGACATGCTTTATTTGTTTTTCTAATTAAGTGCTTAGCTAACCCACACAGCAATATGGACACATGTAACTCCGTGAGTGTACATCATGCTTCTCCACTCCTGCAACTGACTCCCACCTTCCTGGAAACACGCATGCAAACCTCCTACCTCCCAAATGCCGATGGTATTAATTATAAGAAAGGACCTAAATGTTTACAACAGGGATTTAACATTTTCGTCAACATGCTTCTTTATTAAGTATTAATAAAAAAAAAAAACGTGGAGTAACAGCAGTGTTTGCCAAACTAGAACCAGAAGTAATGCGCATTTACAATTTCCATGCAATTCTGCTTTAAACAGTTACTCAAAGATATACCCATTGCCACGTGATTTACGATGTACTTACCATTAAATAAGGTCCAATTTTTATACAGCAACTATCCACTCAAATTAACTGTGCCTAGTTTGTTCTACCCTTGCTTCTAACGTTGGAAACTGGAGGACTTCTAGTCAGGGTGAAGAGAGCAGCATTGCAGCATCATCTGCAGTGGGCTCTCCAGTTGGAGTTTGTTGCGCTCAGGAGTTGGCCCTTCCAAGGACTTGTTGTGAGTTTTGAACAGAAGACTATCCACAGTGCAAAAAAAAGTTCACAGCACATTGAAAGTATGAGCTGGTTTGGTAGTCCTTGAAGCTGAGCCACCACAGGGCACAGCCAGTATCTGCCCCACTGCTGACCTCCATCTGAGGGGCAGCAACAACCGTGGTGAGCAACCTGGCACCACCGGTCTGCTGGTCACATTCTGCCCCGCTCACCCTCCTGATACAAGCACCGGTGTGGCCAGTCTGCATGGGGAATGCCAGTTCATTTTAATCACTGGACTGAACAGCCAGCGAGTGGTAACTGTGTGATGATTATGGGCAAGATTATCACAAAATCAGTCATTTCTTACTATTAGATATGCAGAACTGCATGTAATTTTTGTTACCCTTCTATATCACAGTGCATGGTTTCCCACAGCCTGACATAGTTTAAGGGCCTGAATTAACTTTACTGAGAGATCATCCCACTCTGATGTAGAGAAAAGAGGAACAGCGAGAAAAAAAAAAGGGGGGGAGTGGGAAGCAACATCCAAAACCTGCTACCAACAGTATGGGCATCAGTAAAATCTCTAGGAAAAAGCTCTACTGAGAACATCACTGAATATGCCCCAGGCACTAGGCACACTGAAGCAAGCATGAAATTGTAAGTGGGTGACAGGCCATAAGAGTTTCTTTGATAATTAAATGTACCATATTCTTGACCACAATCTCCATGAAAGTAACTGTGACATGGAAGTCCAGATATCCAGAGAGCAGATGCATCGACACACACAGGAAGCACAGATAGATTCCCTTTCTGTAAGAGATTAAGATCTCCCTCACCTGTTGTACACAGAGCAAATACCTGAGGAGAGGCTCACGTCATCCCAAGTGGAAAAACAGCGAGAGCTGCAGCCCTCCTCTAATTCAGCACGGTTCTTTGACGCTTCCTTTACACCACTCAGTCTGAGCTCAGCTTTCCCTTTCTCTGCTGCAGTACTTTTACGTTCTAGTTGGCCTCACATTCTGCTGTATAAATTTCTGTATTTATGACAGGCAGCTGTGACCATTCCTCGAGCCACGAGGAGAAACGCTTTTCCTGGAACAGATCACTGCCGAAGACAAACGCAGGCAGCAAGCCCTTCAACAGGACTAGACGTGCTCTGCTGGAGCGCTCACTACCAAAAGCATACATTCAGCGGAAGTTAAGGGACACGGTGTTGCCGTGGCTGGCTACAAACGCAGAAAGAATTATTTCCAGAAGACACAGGAAGCTTTTTAACAGATGGAACAGTTCCTTACCTCCCCTGAAATCCACTTCTTTCTAAATGTGTGTACATGTATCTTAAGGTAACACGGATGCATTAATGGTAATCTGTTATCCTACTTCAGTGCCTTAATAATATTTACTGTTTACTAACAAGCGCAATAATAATACATTTATTTGGGAGGAGGCAGGGGCCCTCTTTCTGTTTTGCACTAGCACACCACTCAGTTCAACAAAATCCTGACGCGCATCTTTGCTGGAGGATTTTTTTTAAATTTATTTCATGAAATTTAGTTTTCTGGGCAAACGTGCTAAAGAGGTATTGGAGAAAGGAGAGTGGAAGGGTTTGGGGGTTTGATTTGCCCGTCTGATTAAGCTCTGCCTGACCTTCCCTTCCCCTTTTATTTCTCTGCATGACATTCGTTCGTAGGGGTTATGAGGGGTGGTGCTATATACTCTGACAGTTGAGTGGGAGGCGACTCCCCAGAGGAACAACCTCTATTTTAAGATAACCTACATGCCATGTTGTCTTTTCTGTATCATAGCTTGAGAAACCTTCCCCTTTCAGGAGCGCACAGGCCATAATGCTGCTTTTAAGTGGAGGGGAAGACAATTCTAAGAATATTTTTTATTCTTTTTCTAAAGGGAAAACATTTTCATACCAACTTAACTCATCCAGACCTCCAGTTCCCACAGATTTGTCGGACTTCTTAGCATGAAGACTTAGCATGTGCTTCTCCTATGCTCTGTCTTCAGTGATTGCTAATGCTCTGGAAATCCCCAGCCCTGGTGCTCTATTGCTTGTGCTTATCAGTGTGATTAAGAACAAAAACCTAAGCTGTGCAGTTACAACCACATGATAGCCCAGCCATGATCCCTCCTGGTAACACAGATAGCACTTATCTGTGTGATTCTGTCCAATCATATCTTTCTTTCTCCTCTGTGTATGATCTCATCATAGCAAAGTATATTATTCCTGTTACTGAGCATACGGCCAGAAGAAAAGTCTTAAAATGCCTCTTTTAAAATATTTTCAGATTGCTAATTCAATGATGGTAAATATATTCTGGGGTTATTTGATAAATAGTTATAGTCAAACACAGAATTAACAAAGCAAAAAACATCAGAGGACAGATTTTCAGTTAATATAACCTAAAGTCACTGGTAAGAATTCTCTGGATCAGAGAATAAATTTTGATCCTTAATTCTGGAACGTATAAATAAACCTCTCTCTCCAGTTTGGATAGGGTCTCATAATTAACAAAGCAGCTATCACTATGCTTTTAATGCCAGTGCCTGAGCAAACAGTTGCACAATTACACTGGTACCTATTTAGTATGCGCTTTTGAATGTCTGTTTGGTACCAGTGGTTCCTGTGTCGACCTTTGAAACACAACATCTTAATACGGTCTAATAATTAACAAAGGCCAATCACAAACTGACTAGTTGTACAGCACACAGCCAGTGTTCGCATGCACGTTTAGGGAATGACCAGCCTGTGGCGCTCAGGGAAACACCTGTGGGGACCCCAGTGTGACTCGAAATGGCCACGCAGCAGGAACTCAATGCTGTGAAGCAGCCACAACCTTTCTACACAAAGCAAGAGCTCGGGCTTATAAAGTTCTTTATGCACCACTCTACCCAGTTGCAAGAACTAATGCCTAGAGTTAGAGGCTTAATTCTACCAAGGTCGTGGGGAGTTGCATGACTAGGTACCTTGCAGATGTTTCAGCCCAAATTGGATTCAACGGCTAAGACGTTTTCGGTATGCAATCCTGAAAGGCGATCAAGCAAGTGCTCCCGGCACAGACAGTGCATTCTTGTAATACAGCTTTTGTAGCACAAGTCATCCAGGGGTATCCACCTCAGCTGGACGCCCAAGGTCTTCTCTTAGGGAACAGGGAGAGTTGGACCTCCTTCTGCAGGGGAAAGGCATTTAAAGCCATTTCGCAGAGTTAAACCACCTTTGCTTTGCTGTGCCGAGTAAATGCCCAGGGTAATAGGGACATGCTGAACCATTTCTATCTGCATTAATTTGTACTTCACAGTTTGCATGTGTTCCTCCTGATGTGGAGTCTGACAAACGGCAAGCGATTCCTGAGTCGACAGTCATCAAAATAAGCCCTACTGGTTAAAAAAGTGCTTTCCTGCTTATCTACTTCTGTGTGAACTGGAGCCTCCATCAGCATCCAAGGTTTTCAAGGTGCCTGCTAGTAGAGGTCTGGTTGTGGAGAAATTACTATAAGGCAGCTGAGAGCAGTCAACCATGGGTTGACTTGGGTGCAAACCCACACACGTATTTAGGTGCCTAATTGTCTCTAAAATCAGCTTAGGGGCTCTGAGACATAAATACTTGTGAGGACCTGTGCCTCCCAGTTCACATCTCATTGAATATATGGATAATGTAGTATTCAATATACTCCACACCACATCCTAAATTATTTCTAAAAGAATATTTAACCTTCGTAACAGTGAGTAGAAAATATCTCTGGAAATTTATGCTTAAAAGTCTTTACATTTACTGACCAGTTTGGTGATGAAACCTGAGTAGGTCACTGCTGCTCTGTGCAAAAAACCCTAAGAATTTGTTTCAAGCCTCAGAAGTTAAAATGCTTTAATCCATGAAAGACTACAAGCAGCCAGAAAAGCAAATCTTGAAATCTGTACTTTACTTTTCCTTAGACTTTTCTAGTCAAAATCCCCAGTGAAGTCAGACACAGAACACGTTCCTACAGAAGGACACGGGCTCTAGCCCTGTACAGTTCTTTACAGATTTTCCAGTGTGCTGGTTTTGTGTTAATCATCATCTCAGCAGTCTGCATGAACAGACTGAAGTCAACATTTATACCTGAGGGAATAAATAAATAAATAAATAGTGTTAATTTCCTTTTCTCCTATCACCTGAGAAAGACAGAAGGAGACCGAGAGATAAATATGGGAAGAGAGAAAGAGGGAATGAAAGACGGAGATAAAAAGGGAATGAGAGAAAGAGGGATAACGAGAAAGAGAGAAAGAAAAAGAATGAAAGAAAAAGTATGAAGGAAAAAAGAAAGAAAAAGAAAGAAAAAAGAACAAAAGAAAGAAAGAAATGGATGGACAAACAGATAAAAAAGTAGGAAATAATGGAGTCTTTAAAGCTGTGTGCACTAACTTCACTGGAGACAGATGTCTTAACAAATAAGCGCAAGTTCTCATCTCACTTAAAATTAGTAAAAAAATGGAGTAACTCTTTAAAATGTACTAAATTGAGTATACATAATTAAAACAAGCTTCTAATCTAGGTCATTGTTTTGTATAGTACTCAGATATGCATGAACGCATTTGGTGCAGAAATCAGGAAGAGTTATGCAAATACAGCTGAGGACAAGATCTGATTCATTTTCCAAAACTACTGTGCCTAGAACACCTCTTTAGTTGCACAAGATAGATAATTAAATAATGTTACCACAGTGTTTACCATGTTCTCTGAATCTCACCAAGACTAATCACACGGCAAATACTGAAAATACATCACCCAAAGCACAATTAGAAAGGCACTCAAGTCATTTTTTGCAGCTTTGTTGTGGGCTTGACTTTTAATGTATCGGCAAGTTATTTAAGTCCAGCCAAGTTAATTAATCGGCTGTTCATATACTACATTGATTACACCATATAAGAAGGGTAAGGTTTATATACTGTCTGTTGGTCCTGCATTAATACTTAAACAGGACATGCAAAAGCCAAGCTTGTAATGCTGTGATCACATGGAGTAGCGTGTCACAAAAAAGCAGAACAAAACCAAAGAATTTGAATCGGAGCCTAAAGGATGAAAATGGTGCTGGCCGTTGCAAAAGATTAAATTGTTCAAGGAGGATGTTAGTCAAGCAGTATACGAGTGCATACAGAGTTTCTGAAACAAGCTCATTAACACAATCACTTTTTTTTACACGTAAAGTACGCGTCTTGAAGTCAATAGCAAAGGATACATTTTTTCATAGCTCCAATCCAAATATATTCTGTCAAACAAAAAACCCCACCTTTTCCACACCTGAACGGCAATAAAAGCCTCTCCTGGGATATAACAGTGATCTTCCCAAAGACAGGAGAGGCAAAGCACACTGCACCCCGGCTCAGGGAGCTGCGTGTCACTCCCTGGCTGGGTGGTAGAGGAAAGATACTGATGCAGCACATGAGGAAATCTGCCAGCTTTCTTGTATCACACTAGCCATATTTACAGCCCAAACCTCACTTAGAAGTGCAGCGTACAATATATTTCCATGCCTTACTTTCAAAAAGTCCAGACCTGAATGAGGACAATAGAGGTATTTTTACACAAGGGGTATAAGATTTTAAATGTAAAATAATCTTCCAGCAGACAGACAAATGCTTCTGCTTGACAGCACAGTGTTTATGAAACAGCCAGCCCTTTAGTTGCCCTGGAAACTATATTTGTAAAGGGCCACAATTTATATTGTCCCGGAGGCTTTTAACATTTACATCAAAGCTTCAGAAGATGAGAACTGTCAGTGAGTATTTATTCACAAAAAAAAGCAAAATTCACTTTAAGAAGGTTGAGTGGTGTATTTTTTTTCCCCTGGCTGATGATAAATGATCTTTCAAGAAGCAAACTAAAAAACCCCATGAAGTTGTACTTGTGTGATGTGTTTACAGAAAGCCAGGAGCAACCCACTTAGGATGTTGCACTTGCTGGTCAGGGTTACCCAGAGAACTCCCAACCAAATCGAAGGCAAAAAAAATAAAAGGAACACCAACAGTTTAAGTACTGTCAGCATTTTCTGTTTTACCGCTGTTCAGTAATGACCCTGACCCTTCAGAAACCTCCATCAGATTAGGACCTACTCTGTAATCACCGAGTAACGGAGATCTCCTTAGAAAAAGTGTAAAATGCAGAACGCTAAAATTAAACAGGCAGGAAAACTTGAGTTTAGTTAAAATACTTAACTGACAAAATGCTCTAAATTTCAGGAGCAGGGAGAGCTTTATTTTTTCCAAGAACTCTGAAAAAAATCCCAACCCTTCAGCTACTTCAGACATTCACAAATTTACGTTGCACAAAACACCGTGCAGAAAGAGTCAATACACTTCTTACTATTTTCTGAACTTAGGTACCAAAAAACAGTCTACAGAGGGGTCTTGATGCTGATACTCGAGCAAACCCACCAATGAAGTTACTAGGTGAATTGCTTATTCCAGGATGAATCAGAATAGTCAAAGAGATACCCTTCGATTTTTCCCATTTCTGCATCAGTTTCTACTCTAAAAAAGTGTAAGGAATGGAAGCTGCAACAAGATTAATTCCTCTTTTGAGGGTCTTGAACAAGCAGGAGGGCGAGATGCAGAAATTTATATTTATGGCCTGTGTAATAAAAGAATTCAGAAAAGATATTAAAAAAAAAAAAAGACCTTCCCCTAGTCATAGAGATACTTTGAGATGAGTTGAGGGAAAATCTTTGAGAGGTCTGTGCAAGAACACTAACGAGGAAAAGAGACGGACAGAATGAGAAATTAAGAGTTCTCTGACTCATTTCCTTTGGGAGGGAAAAACTGAATGAGGAAACAAAAAATAGCAAACAGGCAGGATACTCCTTTCAATAACTTTCAGAATAAATCTGCTCTATCTTTGTGTAGGCGATTGTATACTTTAGACTAGCATTTGCAATATTCAAATGTCGCATTCAAATAGCAAAACCCAAGCACAGTGACAGTTTCAAAAATGAAAGCAGACAAGAGGAGGGAAATGGTACTTTTTCACAATATTTTATAAAACAAAGCTACTTATATTTCTCACATAATAAACTTTTTATCTATTCTTTGATCATTTTTATTTGTTCTGCTAAAGAATGCATCAACCATGCGCTGTCAAACATACAGCAGCAGGTAAAAGTCTGTAACGTGCATGGCAAGATTCTTCTAACTCACAATACTTGTGAAGCTGCTCCTGGCAATTACCATCAGTTAGCAACGGGTTACAGGACAGCTTCCTTCTTCTTTTTGGTTTGACTAACCACTGACTCCCTCAATTTTTCTCTCAACCTGGCCAGGTACACATGTCTTAACATTGATCTCTTTCATGTCACGGAGCAAAAAGAAGCCAAAATCCTCTGCAGGTAAACCAGAGTACTACCTCCAAATACCCTGTAAATATTTTTTTTAGAAATGCCAAACATCAATTAAAATAATGTAATAGAAAACGGCATTTAAGAACCATGTTTGATTTTCAGATCTCACATTGCTTGCATTTAGTTCCTTACCATTACCAGAATTCAAATGCAATAACTCCATTCATCTTCATCTCAACATTATATCTGGGATGCAGAATAATAATTAATTGCCATTAAAATCTACAAATTATGGCTGGCTTCTTCTAAAACATGTTGGAAAAATATTCAATAATGTATTTGTAGCTTCACTTTGCCCCAGAGAGAAAAAACAAAGTGAAACAATTCTAATTCTGGAAAACATATAGATAAGTAGCTATTCTTGGTTGTGTACAATCACGTCACTGCTTTGGGTAAACAAAATTAACCTTTCATCTGTATCTCATGCAGTTAATAACAAAGTTACTGAGGCAAATACATTGAAAAAAAGTTTAAGTGGTTCATAAACATGCTCCATTTAACTGTAACATGAAACTCCTCACTCTTTTATGAACATCCAGCCCCAAGTCATGCAGACCAAAGGAAAAGGTTCATCTCAAAGTAACTGAAAAGAAGAAAACATGACAGTATGGTTTAGGCCAGAGTAAATGGAAATATTTTAAACTGTTCATTGGGGCTTTAAGATGCTTAAGATGAAGTCTTTTCTTTATGAAATTCTTGTCCCAGACAACTGCAGCTGGAGTCAGGAGACTCACAATCTATTCTGACTTGCCCCTGAGTTCTGGAAAATCATCTTGCTTCTCTATCTCTAGTCTTTTTTCTGTTCTTTGCCATATCTAGCAAAGGACAATGGATTGCCTGTTATTTCTGCACTTGTACAGCAAGCAGTGAGTTGAGAAGCTAATCCAAGTTGACACTTTGTAGGCATTACCGTAACATCAATGGTAAATAATAATAAAAGAAGGTGAATTTCAGCCTAGAATTTGATATGTAAGGTTCATGAGCAATCCCTTCTTTGCCTTGTATTACTGTGTCCTCAGCTGCAACGAGAAAATAGTCATTGAAAAAGAAGCTTAGCAATGCTTCCCTGAGACACTACTGCAAAGTGAGACTGGTTTCAGGATAAACAGCTAGTGCATGTTACAGCACTGCATCATTAATTTTCAGCAAGCGCTCTTTTGTGTTTTCCATGGATTTGCTTCAAGACACCTTTATTTGAACGCGTGCAACGACAGTACTATGCAAAGCCACTTCCTGAAAGACAAATTTAAATATATTGTGAATCTCCTCCTGCTCTTGACTATGACTGGATGCAGCGGTGCTGAAAAGAACAGATTATTACAGGGTATCATCTTTGCTATCAAAATTACGGTGGTTTTTTGAGTACCTGCTTTGTAACTCAGGTATTCAGAACCAAATATAGCCAAAGTAATACCAGAAGACAGAACCCCTATTTTGTGTGCGGATAAGATGGTTTCTGTCCATTCTGAAAGAAATTACATGTTCACGTAACATTTTCAAGCTAACATGCAAAGCCCATTGATTTCCCGTATCAAAATTCCATATAGTACCTTCTGTACTTGGCACCAGACTCATCACTACTTACTCCAGAACTAATAGGTTCCACGATTCACTCACTGAGTCCACCACATTAGTTATAAATATAAAACTTCTTCATGGACAATGAGGCAATTTTTAAAGTTTTGGGCATTTAAAGATGCCTAAAATGGCACCTTGTAGGAATTCAAAGTCTTTAAACACATTGTATTTGTTTAAACAATTTTTGTTTAAATATGTTTTTTTAACTTTTTTAAAAGTCACTTCCTTCTTTTGGCACCATTTACCAAACTAATCTTTCTGTATAAATGGCTTAAGTTGGGATCCTTGAATTACTTTTAAAGGGTTTTTGAAACACAAGAAAATATACTTGTTGGTGCTTAACAGTAATATATGTTTGCAGATTGCTTATAAAGGTTTCGGACCTGTGTTGAAAGCTGTTCAACGACCCATCAATGAAAAACATTGTTTTAGCAGCTATACTAAATCAACCAAAACTAGTTATATCACCTGATTTACATATTTTCCAAACATCTGTATGTAAATTAATACATATATGCTTAGCTATAAAGTGAAAAGTTAGGCTGCATTTGCAAAAGATGTCACTGGGAATAGCAAAAGATGCTATTCCCACTGAAGTTCACGTAGCAATGAAGACAACACGGCTGCTGTTACAACAGGAGGATGTGAACTGACAGGACAGAAAAAAAAAATCATTTCTGCCCTCTTTTTTACACTGCCAGCACAGAAGCCCATGCAGGTGTTGAACAGGACTTGCGAACTCATCCATCCCGGATGGTTCCGACCTGCGTTAGCTCCCTGGTCCATTCAGTGAAGGGCTTCAACTGTGTTCAGGTGGTGAAAACGGGTGAAAAGGAGTGCATATCCACATCCACAGGACTAATTTTCTCAGTGGTAATGGTGACTTAAAATATGGCCTGCGAGTAAAACTAGGCCACTGATAGTTGCTTGAGGACAGAAAGAAATAGCTGGGCTTTTCATTATTTGTGTAACCCTAATCACTTACCTACTAGACTTGGGATATCTGATCAAAGTCTAAGCACTGCCCTTCAACACTAGAGATTTCTGATTCCTGTTCATAGGACATTACTTGACCATCACACGTCATCACACCTGCTAACGGTTACTATTCAGGACATAAACAGCAGATGCGATGATATCACCAGTTATCACCAGGCTTTGTTACCTCTGCTGTTAGGTGACCTGTTTGTTAGCACTTTTGTGCTTCTTTAAGATGCGCACAGAGATGAGATTACAACAGAGCAGGCCGTAATGCCAAAATGAACCTGGCTGAGTGACAGCTTGTAAACTCATGTGACTAAGCCTGACTGGCAGATTCCCAAAAGCATGCCTCAGGCGGGACAGTACGGAGTGTTACCCACCCTTACCAAAGGCACAGGCACAACCGACCTACAACGGAAGGAGTGACTCCGCAGCACAGAAAGTGAATGCACCAGAACATAGTGCACCAAGATGGCAAGGTGTCTCACCAAGCCTCTCCTCTTCTGAATACAGACTTGTGTTCCAGTTCCATTGAGTCAGAGGAGAAAATGTATTAGCTGCAGCTCCTGTTCTGTTTGCACACGTTATACAGCTGGCACAAACATGAGTTAGGGTTCGTACATGGAGCACCCCACGCTGGAACAGAGTGCTTCAGAGCAGTTTGCTTCTTGTCTTTGACATTCTGTTTGACTGACACTGACAGTCTTCTGCGTCCATCATTTTAAAAAGGACTAAATTAATCCATAAAATGGAAGGTGGAACCAAGTCTCTGGTGTTTATTGATTGTCAAGAGGAAGTCTAGTATCTGTTTACATCTCAGTAATTTCGTCTTGAAAAAAAACTTCCTCTGTTCTTCACAATGCTCAGGGAATCATGTGCTGGGCTAGAATTCATGCCTGAAGAGAGGCCAGGAGAGGTGTAAGACATGCAGCTTTGTTCTTACTGGGCAAAGACTGAGAAAGCTAACTAGATCCTATTTTTCCTATAGTACTCCTTTGTCACTTGAAACCCCAAAACCCACAAACTGCTCAGTCTACAGACTGATAATACCAATCAGCATCTACAGTTGTTGATTATTTTACATCTAGGTATATAACTGTATTATGAATAGGCCACCAGTAGACCTTTGACATCTACGCTGATCCCAAGAAGCTTTCCAACAGGAGGTAGTTTAACCAACTCTGAAAACAACTGTGAGATTTCCAGATGCTAGAGAGAAATATTTCTCCTGAGGATGAGTAACCTGACCCCTAATGGTTTTTCCTTCTTCAGCTACTGCAAGACAGGCTGCTGTGTGCCAGCTTTTGAACTACTGTACCTGTGAGCTTCCTGATGACTTAAGGGTTCCTTAAAGGAAAAAACCCACACTCTCAGAATAGTTTGCATTCATTGCAGAATGCTACAGAATGAGCTCATGCTGTACCCAATGTCTACTTACATGTTGCACCGCTGTCACTTGCGGACAAGTCAAAGCCCTGGGTTCTCCCTTAGGACAGCTTAAGGGTCAATGTGACGTTTACCACCATAGGAATCATGGTATTTACCCAACATGTTAAAAGTCAAACACAGCAGCAGACTCTGTAATACCCTGGAAGGATGTCTGCCCCACATTCTGTTGTTATACATATTAACGCCACCAATGCAGAGGCCCTGTGAATTTCATTACAATTCCATGTAAGACATACATATCACTCCACAGGATCACAGCAATCTTCGCAAAACAACAGTTGTGTTTTCCCACACACGAAGAAAACAACCTGAAGTTTGCTGGGCTTGCTGAGTTACCAACAGTGATGCTATATAAAAAATTTACATTTGCATCTCGGAAACTGGACTATCAGCATCAGTCTTTCTTACACATTTCGGTAGGTCATCAAAATCACTACTTTAGATAGTAAAGAAACCTGAACTTTGGCAACCTAAATTTGAACTGTGACTCTAAAGAAGAAAAGATTTTTACGTCATACAGCTCCATTCTTGAACCCCTTAGTTGCAGTAAGGAAATTATTTATACATATATTTATATTTATTTTCTTTTGTGCAATTGAATAAACCATCTACATTTAGGACTGTGCCCAGTAAGATTCGTGTAACTCAGCAGTGCATTATATATCAGCTTTAGGATTACTCTATTTTTTTTTAATTACAACTTTAGAAAAAGGTTTTCAACTGTCTTGTAAAAAGTCGTTGCAAGTCTTTGATTTTTCAGGCTTTTCTTCTTTTTTTAGTGGAATGGCAGCAACTATCATACATAAGGCAAAAGAAGCCAAGATGGCACCTGGTATCTCCCTGTGAAGAGAATTTCTTTGAAAACGTTAGATAATGGATTATATATGTGCCAAATCCTTACCTTTACAGAGGACCGGCAACTCTAAGTATTCAAAAGACAACTTCAGGGGCATGTAAGACATTTTGTAAGAAATAAAATTTCTCCCTAGTTTAGGTATTATATCTTTTGTTAGACAGAAGGAAAAATCATTATGATCAGTAGCCAAGCTCACTTCTTCAGTATACGATCGCACTGGAGAAATGGGGCTTTTGCAAACGATACCATAGAGATTTGGGATGAAGGTTCATGACTGTTGACTCACTAACTGACAAGACAGACGAAGTCCTGGGATTCAATGTTGTGCACCCTTAGGGAAATTAGAAAAGACCAACTTCCTTTCTGAAGTCACCCCCACCCCAGGAGAATGTTCCCTCTTTTGTATCTGGTTGATGTTCTCTTTTGGGGGAAGTTCGATAGAGGTCACTGAACGAAGAACTGCAGTAGTCAGCAAAAAATTGACAGGGACTGATTCCACAAACGCAGCAGCAGAAAAAGGAAAACAAGCAAGCATGCAAAACATATTTTTTTTTTTAATTATTAAGTCCTCTGATGATAAACTAGCAATGCTACAAAAATATCAGTTAAGGACAGAGAATAATTCATAGCTTTTCAAGTGGTCATTGCCCATTTCAGTACTTCTGTTCATCCTAACTGTAAAATGCCAACTGTAGAATTTTTCAGCATATTGTCCTAAGGCCTGAGAGTAGGAAAGGTGCATTTTTCATGTCCCTTGCCCATAAGCAAGCTAAGAAAATCCTACAGCTTAGCATTGCCCACCAAATATTAACTAAACATAATATTTGCACTAAGTAGTCAGCGGATATTCATGAACTCATTCATGATTCCCTTAATATTTCTGTCAGACATCAAATAAGGCTTAGAAATAATGCTGTTGAGATAAAAAAGCCATGCCAAACAATTTTCTCAGTCGTCCTCTTATAGATTTTGAATTTAGCAATAGCAATGGAACTAATTAACAGTCTCGCAAATGAAGCTCACTCTCACTTCTTAAACATCATCATCCTTTTCAGTAGAAGGATATTCCAGAAGCTGTTATGAGAAGAGTATGCACTTTCGGCTAGAAAAGCATATTACCCTCCTACCAAGGCTGTTTCAGGCACTGTGTTAATATTAATTGATATTGTGAAGTGCAGTTTAGAATAGGGATCCCCACTTCAGGCTGTGCTCCCTTCAAAGAGAAAAATCAGACTAATCTTTTTAACAGTGTAAGCAAGAAGAAATGGACTACTGATAAAGCAGTTTACTTTGACTAACAGGTCAGGCAAATTAACTTGGCTGCAATCTCCTCAATCTACTGCTGCCTAAAATAGAGAGCGAGCTGCACGGAGCAGGCCCGATAAGCTAATGTAAACGTTCCATCTGGGGGAACTCAAGCAGCTAGCTATCCTTCACCACTGTCATTTACATAACGGGGCATGGGAAGAGGAAGCTCACATTGTGAGCATGGAGATAACGCTCAGTTTGTTTCTCTGTTTCGAAAAGCATCGTTATTCCTTGTATTTCAAAGCATAGATGAATGACAGATAGAGCGCTCATCATAGCTAATCCTACCATGGACTTAAAAACTAGGCTTCCTCAACTCCCACAGCCCTGCTGCACTTGATTTGCATTAAACTAGCATGGATTAGCAGAGACATCAGCACAACGGTTGCAGAGTCCGGTACCAGGAATCACCCTGGACATCCGTGAGGGGTCATACACAATTTCCAGAGCATAGCATCTAAACTCTGTGACCCGTAATCCCAGGTGAGGAATAGCATCCAAATCTTTGACAGCCGTGACAGCAGTGACCGGGAGCCTGCAGGGCGAACTCCAGAGACAACCTGAAACAGTGGGAATTTGATCCTGATATGGCTTCTCTCTCACTGTTCCTTTCCACTGCCATTACTACAAACAGATCTTGGCTTCCTACACAGTTCACATTAAATGGTGCGCCCTTTTGGTTAAATCATTCTGGGATGAAATTATTACAGGCAAGAAGAATTTTTGGCACACCACATAAATCTTCCCAAAGCCCTGTGAGATGGTTTTTTGTGTGTTTAAAAGTGAAATCAGGCTCGGGCCTATATCCTTTACCTTTGGGTGAACATTGATCAATTTACATCAAAGCTTCATTTTGCCAGATATTGTATTCTATACAGATTAACTCAAACTCTGTACAGGAAGAAAGATATTCTTTACTTAGAAAGCATGTGCCTATTCTCCACTTCATGTGATCAAATTTCATAAGTTCTGCTCAAGCCCGATATTCTTTTTCAGGCTATTGATACTTCAAATTAAGGATATATTTTATGCAAATCTCTTCTACAATTGTGTTTATTAGTGTTATTTCATTTTCTAATTTTGTGTGGGTGAATAATCACTTTCATCTTCTAAGAGAGAATCATAGGCAGATTTATGGAAATCAAAAAATATTTCTCTACTGTTGTAGTGTATGAATGAGCAACCTATGCAAAAAGAAAAACTGTTGGGTTGGCTATAAGCACCCCTTAATTTTCTGTGCTAACCACTGTAAAGAACAGTTAATTCTGTTTACTTCTATAAAGTTGTATAGGAGGATGCACAACCGCTTGTTACTGAATCCAATAATGAACACCTCGCTCCAGAACAAACGTCTGAAAGGTGGTGTTGTAGCGGAATATTGTTCAATAATATTTTTCATATTAGCCACGCTTAGATGATTTCTTGCAACATGCATCTCTGGATTACAAAGGACTTCTGTTATTCTTGAACCACAACTAAAGAAATAACTATATTTCTGACAGATTTGTTGCACTTTATTGCCTGCCTTAGAGCCACACTAGATCCACATTTCTGGGATTTTTCAATATTTCAAATCCTGCTGGAG
This sequence comes from Larus michahellis, assembly GCF_964199755.1. NCBI lineage: Eukaryota > Metazoa > Chordata > Aves > Charadriiformes > Laridae > Larus > Larus michahellis. Next base: position 61,752,023 of record NC_133897.1, on the reverse strand, counting down.
AAAGCAGCTTTCCTGTATATATAATGTGCTTGGTGAATTTATTTCTTTCAGGAATCAGATCACGTGGAAAGTTCATACAGAATAAATATTCCCGTATTATATTTATTGTACATTTATGTGAATTAAAATTCATATTATATTAACATCCATTGAAGGGAAGTGCTTTGCCCAGATTACATTCAAGTAAATGAAAGGTAATGCTATTGTCTTTGGTTATTCCAAATACAGAACAAACAGGTGGATAGAGTAGTTAACTATGTTGTTTCCTCAAATTCCTCCAAGTACATATCTTAAAAATTTGAAGCAAAGACAATTTCTTCCATGAAAACTTCCGCAGAGGAAGAAAGTAAGAAAGGAAATCCCATGCTTCAGAAATTTTTAAACAAAACATATGGGTTACATTATACTCTTTGATGGTCTCTCAGACCCATCCATCATAGCAAGCCAAAGACAGAGCTCAGCCTCAAAGCTTGAACCAGCCTCTTCTGCTTGCGCTTCTTGCTCCCCTTCCCAACAGCAAGGGTCTTGCAGGAGTTAATACTGCCTGACTTCTTCCTGTCAGCCACGTTCGAGAGTTGTAAACCATGAACATTTTAAGTCCGAGGTGAAATTTTCTTAGAACACATTATGAATTAATCAGAACATGAAACCTGCATGAAACCATGCCATCCCTTTGCCACACTCATAAAAGACTTTCTAACAATTATTCCATATTGGCACAACCAGGAGCTTACAAGCAACAAGGAACGGTGGTGTTCTGGCTCATCTCCCTCTTTCCATACATGCCATCCGCATTTAGTTATGTTTTATACTACTTTATTCCTGTACGGAAGACAGGAGTATATGGCCTTTTGAATCTAAGAAAGCACCGGACAATAACTAACTGTGATAGACAGAAAACATTTTTTTTTTTTTTATGCTAGCTGATGTTTTCTGAAATGGCAACAGCAGAATTTAGCATGTAAGAATGCAATGCATCTAAAGTGACAGAATGAGAAAAACCTAGAAAGAAAACTTCTGCTCTCTTTAGTAAGCATCATGCTATATAGACATGCAGACATTCAGGGCTGTGTTTAAAGTAGACGAAACTGAAACTGCACGAACTAGATGTTGTATTACAGTGGTTCTGCCTAGCATGCACTGCACTATAAGAATAACTGGGTAAAACAAGATGGGAAAAAACAATTTATAATTTGAATCCAGAAGAAGAAATGTCAGACCATATCAGGGACAACTATTCCCTATTCTCAAAATTTTTTCCTATGAGTTTAGCACTGAATATATCCAAAATTACATGTTCAGAAAGGAGAGAAGGGAAGGGAAGGGAAGGGAAGGGAAGGGAAGGGAAGGGAAGGGAAGGGAAGGGAAGGGAAGGGAAGGGAAGGGAAGGGAAGGGAAGGGAAGGGAAGGGAAGGGAAGGGAAGGGAAGGGAAGGGAAGGGAAGGGAAGGGAAGGGAAGGGAAGGGAAGGGAAGGGAAGGGAAGGGAAGGGAAGGGAAGGGAAGGGAAGGGAAGGGAAGGGAAGGGAAGGGAAGGGAAGGGAAGGGAAGGGAAGGGAAGGGAAGAAAAGAGAAGAAAAGAAAAGAAAAGAGAAGAAAAGAAAAGAAAAGAAAAGAGAAGAAAAGAGAAGAAAAGAGAAGAAAAGAGAAGAAAAGAGAAGAAAAGAAAAGAGAAGAAAAGAAAAGAAAAGAGAAAAGAAAAGAAAAGAAAAGAAAAGAAAAGAAAAGAAAAGAAAAGAAAAGAAAAGAAAAGAAAAGAAAAGAAAAGAAAAGAAAAGAAAAGAAAAGAAAAGAAAAGAAAAGAAAAGAAAAGAAAAGAAAAGAAAAAAAGAAAAGAAAAGAAAAGAAAAGAAAAGAAAAGAAAAGAAAAGAAAAGAAAAGAAAAGAAAAGAAAAGAAAAGAAAAGAAAAGAAAAGAAAAGAAAAGAAAAGAAAAGAAAAGAAAAGAAAAGAAAAGAAAAGAAAAGAAAAGAGAAATAATAGAAACCCTCAATAATTTATCCCATAGAAGCCTCAGAGATCTTTAAACACAAATTGGGAGCCCCTCAGCTCAGAGCTGCACAAACACATATGAAAACTGCTTTTTCACACAGTAAGTATGTAAATTAAACACAGTTCCTAATTACTAACATTATGTGCAGTATGTTGCTATTAGCCAGGGTCTAGACACTAAAATTTTACATTTTGAAATGCAGCCACCATTTGGCCCACTTTGTTAGCATTAAAATGAAAGCAATAATAGGGCACATGGAGATAGTCTAAAGCACGCACACATTAATGAGGACTGCAACCATGTAGCTCTCTGTAATACTGTATTCCCAATGCTATTACTTTATTGCCATTGCTATATAGAAAGCCATAGGCTTTGTTCTGATTTTGCAAGACCTCTGGACTGAAGCATGTCAGACTTGCTCTGGACTGAAAGTTTATTCTCTCAGGTTACACGTTTTTTGACATCCTTGTACTTTCTTTTACCTGGTTTAGACGTAACAGCATTTTTTTCTAATTGACCAGATGTCCGTAGCTAATTTGTGTTACTTTTGCTTATCTTTGCATGCTAGAACAACAGTTTTAGGACTAGCCTGTGGAAACATAGCATAGGCCTTGCGAAATGGAGACGCAGGAGATGCTGTAGAGGAGTACAGGCATGGGATTACAAGAGATGGGACATAGTCTTGGTACTGAAGACAACACCCATAACTATAAAAAAGATTCAGCAATGGTCAGGCAAAGAAATGCAGACATAAAGATGGACAAAACTGGGTTTAACTGTAACAAAGAGAACAAAGAACAGGTATCTAACATACATAAAAGGAAACATATGCAGTAAACTTGGATGCAATACGGAGCTGTAGAGCACTAAAGAAAGAGAAATGCATGTTAGTAAGCTTATAAAAATGTCCTCAAGTGGCCTCTAGAGCAAAGAACAAGAAATCATTAACATGAATATCCCCTTCTTTCCAGTGATGGACTCCAGATACTGCCAACACAGGTAACACCATCAGCAGAACGAAGCCACCAGCCTTAAGACTTGGAGAAGCAGGGAAAGGTGGGTATAATACCAAGGAAAGAGAGTAGAAACTAAGTGAGTGTACAACAGTGTTAGCTGCTTTATTATTATTAAAATATCTTCTGCATAGAAGCGCTCTTTTTCTTTGGTAATAATGGGATCTAGCCTATTAATCATTCTTTGATGAGCCAGTTAAGATTTCAATTACATTTAAAAAAATAAATTCCTAGCTTTATATAAGATGTATTTCCTCTTTGTCCGTAAACAAGACTTTGAGCGTAACAAGACTAAGATATGTTAAGAAATGTTTGACCAGTCAGTCAGAGCTTACCACTAGCAAATTCAACGTACATTTCCATAGGAAGTTTTTTTCCAACCAGAAAGTACAGAATGGGAGCGGAAAAGGTGGAGCCAAGGAGAAAGTCTGTCCTTTAGGCATGTATTTATTCATTGGATTAGATAATAGGCATCTGGTCCATCATCAGGACCCATAGGTGTTATTGCAATACAAACAGTAATACATGAGCCACAGGTGTCCATACAAAGGTCATATCATTGCAAATTGACTGCAAAAAAACAAATCATTGCAAAGAACTGCTACGAAAAGAATCAAATTCTTATAAAATTGTGAATACAGTGACATTCGTTGGAGGGAAGCTGCATTCTCACCAGGCTGTTAAGAAGGAGAAAAACAACCAAGCTTATCCGATAAATTATTTGTTATTTACTATTTCTCCAAGTCTGTATGATTTCCCAGTTTCCCAAAGGCTTTGTGTTTCTCAAGCATGCAGAAACATCAGTATGCTGTTATTGTTTGGAAACCCATGAAGAGTAGCAGTGTCAGCAGTTTGCAGACTCAGGAAGCCAAGAGCATATGAATCTCTATATGGAAAAAGACACTGAGCTCTACATTCCATAGAAAATCCTATACTTCAGCCTCTAGGTTAAAAGGACTGTGGTCAATACCTGGCAATCCCCACGCCACAAATGAAGATTAAAATCCCACTTTAACCGGGGGGGGGGAAAAAAAAAAAGCTTTACTAATATTTTAATATGAAGTAAATGTCAAACTAAAGTTAAGACTTACACACAGGTACTGACAATCTCTAAGAACAGCGGTCCCAATCTTTGGAAATAGCGGAAAACAGTGAATTCAAACAGATTATTAGTGCATAGATATGCTTGCAATACCAGAGATATTCTTGATAGTAATATTTGAAAAGCACCACAGAGAATGAACTAGCACGGTCCCTCAGCAGTAGTTTATAAGCATGAAGGAGAAAACTTGAGCTTTGCACTGAATAATAATGACAACGGTGCTGAGCGGTCTTTGATTTGCAACCCCTTTTTATTAGGCTGCTAGACTCTACCTTCTGTGCGAGAGACAAAGGTGTGCAGATTAACAGTTCTGTCAGTGATGTGTTCATTAATTACATTTTAAACACTAGCAGAAATAAGACTAAGCTTAGCACTATAATGATAATTCCTTGTAATATTCCAGACTACTATCACACTAACCTGCAAAGAGTTAAGATAAAATAAAATTGTAATAATGAAATAAATTATTTTAAATAACCGTTACCAGTTTCTAAACGTTATAGTTCTCATAGTCTACCCACTCCCCACTACAATTTTGATAGTTGCTGAATCAATACAATGCAAATCATACAAATAAATAAATACATGCACAAAACCAGTTTTAAATACATCTAGAAAAATACTACAACATCTATTTCACCACACTGCTGAAAAAAAATGATTTTTTTTCCACTAATTTATGATAGCACCTTTCTGTCTTCTGCTTTTTGTTATTGATGTTGGAACTCTGGTTTTCACAACAGATTTGCTCTTTCACAAAGATTTCTGTGATATGTGAGGGCACTTCATTGGTGTATGATTTGCTTTTGAATTCTCTGGAAATAAGCACACATTTAAAAAAAAAACAAACCAAGGGGACAAAAATATTTAGAGGGACAAAAATGTTATTTAACAGTAAGTCATGAAACTGTGCACATGCCACCACTGAGTAATTTCTTGAGCAGCCTTTGCTTTTCTCACCCCATCTGGCCTTAATGTCTCTAACACCCAGTCACAGCATCACAACAGAAATTAGACTAAGCTCCTTGGGGCAGGGTTCTGTATTTCTGTAACTGCTCTGAAGCACTTAACATACATCTGGAAGCTGTAGGGGAAAACAAAACAAAACAAAACAAAACAAAAACTAGAGTCCAGGCTGTTAGAAATTCATTTGTAGGTTCAGCCACCTGTGGATACCTTGTCACATTATGTGGCACGAGCATTTTCTTCCATGGCTCCAAAGGAAGTGAAAGAGTCCAACTAATGTGACCACTATGCTATTGATAATCTGCACTATTTACATCCCTATCACAGTGTCAAATAAGACATGCAAAACCAGCTGTGAAGTCAGCATGGCTTTTGCCATGAACTTATTCCAAATGGGGTCAAGGTTGACCACAAGTACTTTGCGTGTTTTTAATATTCCACTTATTTATAGATATATTTTATCTATTACTACATTTCTCTTAAGAAATGAGCAGGGCATATTAGCAGATCGGAATGTTCAATTTGATGGAAAACCAGACATTGAGTGGAAAGATGAAGCTCAAGTTCTGCCCCATTACTCCCCTGGCTCTCTTTGCCTCCCTGCACTTTTGTTCCTCCTCTCCTCTTGCTTTTACACATACCTGTGTCTCAACTCATGACATGACATGACATGACATGATGTCTAATGGTGGAGAGAGCTAGAAGAAATGAGCCTGTGATCTCCATAGACCACCCACGGACAACACTGTGCTGTCAGAAAACTACCACTTGAAAATTAAATGTGCTTTACTGTCTAGACCTCATACCACAATGAGCTGATCTATTGATTTTAATATGCTGAAGTGTTTGTACATTTATATGAATGCAAATTTTAAGCACGCCATGGGACCCACTCAGGGTCTGATTCAGCACTATTGTAGTCAGTGAAGCTTTTTGCATTCAAAGATTTGCATGCAGTGATTCCTCAGATACCATGGAACAGAAGATGTGCATCCAAAAGCCCACCTCCGAACAAGCCCCTTAACTTGGCTGTGCGCTTTTTTTAATGGATTGAACTTGAAACAACATGAGTGCTTGGTCTTGATGACAACTTAACTTGCCAATTTAACTTCAGTGGAAGTTACTAGGTCTGCGTTCTCTTAAAGCTCAGGCTAAACAAAAATAAAATTGGTTCCCTGCCTGAATTGCACAAAAATCAAAGGCTTCTTTAACAGAACACTGGCCTCAGTGTTTGGTGCAAGTGCTTCTGCATTTCTGGACACGGCAGATTTCTATTTAAAGATTTAAATTCACACGTTTTCTTGGGGCTAGGGAGCAATGGGTTGGGAGAAAGAACACAGCCATTCACGCTATTGCAGCTCTGCATACAGCAGTCCGGCCTCCTTGGCACACTGACTGCATGCTGTACCTACAAGCACTAGCACTGGGACGGTCATGATAAAATCCAGTGGCTGGGAAGTAGATGCAGACAGTGAGCCAGCATCCATTCTAGCTTTTGCAAAAAAGGCTGCGCTACTCTCGGCCTACTCTCAGGCCAGGCAAATAAAATTCAGATGATGCGGCCTTTACATAGCTTTAAATATACAACCATTGTGAAACTGTTCTTCGGAAAAGAAAAAAACACAACTTTTTTGGAAAGGAAGAGTCCCTTCATACACAGAGATAGTCTTCAAATCGGAAGACGTTTTGTTTGCAAATAAGCAACAAATCAATGTGCACTTCTGTGCAACACAAGTTCACAGACCAGTTATTTTGCTTGACTCAGAGCTGGTTTCTGACACTTGTTATCAGCAAAGCATACTGCTCTGGGGATTGCATGCGAATTACTGAAATTACTTGGATGGGGGGGAAAGGGTGATGAAGAGGGTGGTGGTGCTACCCCAGCTGCCAGTCAACTATTTCTATGTATTTTTAAGCCAGCTTCTCTCCTGTACAATAACTGAGTTAAACTAGTGTGAAGAAAGTAAGTTAGCAGATTTCCTCTCTTCAAAATGTTCCACATTCAAGCCCTTGGTTAGATAATTTAGTGAGCAGACTTTATTGTCAGCTTCTTTATGTTGTTTGTCTAGAACAGCAGGTGCCACACTGAGCTGCAACTTGGCATCAAGGAAAATCTGCCTCTGTGTCAGAGCAGCCAGGATAGCCTGGACTCCCATAAGGACTAATTGGTACTCCAGTAAAAACAGCTATCTTCAGCCCTACTCAAGAGAGATATATTCTCGTGTTTTTCGCATCCTTTTGGATGCTTTTAAGGAGGAGTCCTCTCAGTGCTCCTGCATTTCATCAGCTCTCCCTCTCATGGAAACTCTAAATCACGCATTTAAAAATAGACCACCAGATTATCTGGGTAAATCATAAAGCTCAGCTTATCTCTCTCTTCCCCTTCAAAATATACAATTTATTTTGTCCACCAGCTCAGCAGCGTGAAGCCATGAATAATCCTGTTTGTCTCAGTAACCCCACTCTTCTGATGATTCCTGTGTATCTCCATTATGTGCATGTATGTCACGCTGGGGGGTGTGTTTCTGTGCAAGCAAGTAAGGAGGAATAAGGAATTCACAGTTCTGGGCATAAAGGTGTACAATTCTGTTTATGGCAGTGTTTATGCCCACGCCAACTGCGTGCGTCCTAGTGTCACAACACAGCCTTACACAGCCATGGAGAATAATACCAGGAATCAGCAGAAGTAACGTACAAAGTACTTCGATTATGCATTAAATTGTTGTTTAACACCAATGTAGACCCCAGAATCTGTGTGCTTCCCCTGAGGGCAGACATAATCAATGCAATACGAGGGAGGACACAAAAATTTTTCGATTTCTCTTTCCCAGTAGTTCAGAGGCACCACATAACGGAGCCTTAAGCAGCACACCCCGACTCCCGGCTCCAGCGTTTTACACACGCGCATCTCCTCATCCTCCTCCCTCTGCCAGTGCGGCCCATCAGGCCACGGGAGCTGGAGAAAGCCCTGCAGGGCTATAAATAGCTACTCGGGGGAGGGGGGGAGAGTGCAGCAGCACGCTTCCAAAGATGCTTGCTGCAAGAGGGAGGTTTTTCTGGCTTAATTCAGAGGGGAAAGGGAACCGCTAGGAAGTTCACTGACATAGCAGGTAGTGTCTGCGGAGAGGGGGCAGCAGCTGCCCTGGGGAAACTGAAGGGCGAACGCCTCGCTCGCTGCGAGAACAGCGAGAGGGTTTCCCCCTTGGAGTGTCCCTCCCCTATTTCAGATCGTTTTCTGCAGAGACCCCCTGAGATGGGCTGTTGGCACGAAGGGTCCACGACTGAGCAAGACAACGACGATACAAATCAACTCCGTCGAAGTGTTATTAGCACACGCACCCTATTGTCTATTCTAAGTTTGTACTGAGTCAAGCGCTATTATTCATACGCCCTGGATTTGCACGGACTGTGCACGCCGTGCCCATGAACCGGCCCCAGCGTGGAAACGGTAGTGCTGGCTCCCCTACACTCTCCCTGGTTTTCCTTTGAGAGACAAAGCCGAGACGTCCCGTCTCCCAAGAGCCGTCCTATCCCCCCCCTCCGCCCCCCCGCCTCCCGCAAACTTTCGGCAACTACAGACACCGCCTGAAGCACAGGTGCGTGCTCGCCCCTTCCCCGTCGGGGACACACCGGGCACTCCCCATCCACCGCCCAGCGCCGCCGACACCCCGGCCGGCTGCGCTAGGGGCGGCATGCAGCCCCCGCCGCTCACCGGGACGCGCTCCGCGCCTCTCCGCGCCTCTCCGCGCTTCCCCGCCCGCCGGGCACGCACCGCGCGGCTGTGCTGCAGTGCCCGGCCCGGCCCGGCCCTCTCTCACCGTCCTCCAGAGCCGCTGCCGCTTGGCACTGACGGAGGTGGCGGTGACGATGAGGTGGGAGACGGACACCACCAGCCCGAAGACGATGGCCAGCAGGGTCCGGACGGGCAGCAGCGAGTAGGAGACGAAGGTGACCAGCATGAGCTGCCACATGCCCTGCTCGGGGGCGCTGGGCGGCTCCATGCCGTAGGCGCCGAGCGAGAAGGGGCAGCAAAGGAAGGAGAAGGTGAAGCTGAAGAGCAAGGTGAGCTTGACGATCTGCTGCAGCTGGGTGACCTGCAGGTACTTGACATTGGTGACGATGAAGAGGGAGAGGAAGATGATGCAGTGGACCGGGTGCGAGCCTTTGGAGATGGTCAGGCTGGGGCTGGAGAGCAGCTCCACCAGGGCCAGGCTGGCGGTGAGCACAATGAGGACGGCCAGCGCCTTGAGGGTGGACGTCTGCTCCAGCTTCAGGTTGTAGCTCTGGAAGAGAGCCTCCAGCTCCTTGCAGTCAAACTCGTCCTCGCAGGCGATGGCATCCAGCAGCAGCAAGGGAGGGGGGTCCCCCAGCCCGGCTCCTGCTCCCGCCGCCGCGGCAGCCGGTGGGGAGCAGCAGCAGTGGCAGCACTTCTTCCTCTTGGTCTTGACTTTCTGAAACGGTATTTCCTCCATGTCAGTGCCATTCATAAACCTCGGGGAAGAAATGCTCCTCCTGGTGTCCCCCGCTGCCGCTCCTCCGCCTCGTCGCTCATAAAAGAGAGCAGGAGCCGCGGCCGCACGCCCGCCGGCAGCCCGCGCCGCCGCAGCTCCGCGGACGCGGGCACCGGGCGCAGCTCGCCGGCCGCAAACCGCGGCGCCGGCAAACGCCCCCCTCCGCTGCCACCAGGGAGCCGGGGATGGCTGGGACGGCGGGAGGAGAGCCTCACTCGTGTTAATACGCCAGCCTTCCTGCCTGCTCTCTCCCTCTCCCCTCTCCCCTCCACCCACCTCCTCCTCCTCCTCCTCCTCCCACCCTGGTGCTCCAGGGATGTTAATCTCCTAATGACACCAAAACACCATCCAAAGGTTTGAAATCAAGCGGAGGGAAGGGTGGGGGCAGGGGGTGGGTGGAAGCGGAGAGAAGGGGAGTGGGGGGTAATCAACAGGCAGGTCTCCCTTCAGATACCGCTATTGGGGAGAGCAGAAGCTACGAAGAGCGGGTGGCAAACGGGCTCCCGGGGAGTGGGCAACATTTAAAAAAAACCAAAAAACAACCGACACAAAACCAACCATAAACAACGACAAGGGAAAAAATAATGAAACCCAGCCAGGGGACTGGGCTAATAGGAGGAAAGGTGGGGGCAGAAGGGCCGGAGAGAAAGCAGGAGGCAGGGAAAGGCAGGGCGATCCCCTTCCCACGTCGAGAGCATCACACCGGGGCTGGGGAGCGAGAGGCGCCTGCGCGCCGCCAGCTTGGGAAGCCGGACACGTCCCTCGGCGGGGCAGCGCCTCCGGGAGCGGCGGGGGGACCGCCCGCCCCCCGCGCCCCTCGCCCTCCCCGACGGACCCCCCGGGCCCTCCGGCTTTCCAGCTCTACTCGCCTTCGGGCTGCGGATGCCGTCTGGCAGCTTTGTGTTGCCCGCCCACCTTTACATCTATTTAAATGTATATAAATATACCAAAATCTACATGTAGAGACACGTAAATATACGTGCATATGTAAATATATATAAGTATATATAAATTTATACATATAGGTGAATCCTCCTTCCTTTGAGACATGAAGTCTTATCTGCCTGAATAAGCATGCTGATTTTACCGGTTTTGCTTCCTGGACTCTGAAGCTGTTGGGAAAAGTGCAGTGAATGAGAAAATTTTCAAGAAAACACATTTCTGTGCGCACTTCTGCTTGTCTTGGAGGACAAATCAGTCAGTGGCTGTGGAGGGCTACTCTTGTGACATCCCCCACAAAGTTGCACTCAGTGCTTCATCAAAAACTTGAGTTGGAAGTCTGTGTATTGTTTTTGAAAAAAAACATCCAATTCCGCCTATAATGCTGCTACCACATACCACTATTACTAAGTTGCCACCAAAGAATACAATACGATATTCTTTTCTGTAACCATTTCATCTAATTTTGGGATTATGAGACTGATTCCAAACTTACCAAAGACTAGAGAAAGGACTCCAATGTTCCTTTTGGCTTTGGATCGAGCATTTGTAAGAATCCGAGTTAGAAAATGTCAAAATAGAAGACTTTAATAGATTATGAACATTTGGCTTTACAAGGAAATACTTTACAGGAATACTTTCCAGAATCAAAGCAGAATCCTACTATCAATGGCATGTTGAAGATCTAGTTGCTGATTTTTGTGTCAGTGATGTCAGATTCTGGTTCTGGATTTGGGCTGAAGAGCCTTAAGATCAACAGCAGGCAGGGATTCTTTAAGATTTGTTACAGCTGTGAATGATGTTGGTACTTCAGTTCAGGGTACTAAAGTAGCTTTAAAAAAATATCTCTGGTATATGATCTAAAGCAACATAGTTTTTTACATTAATATTTCAGTATTTTATGCTAGTCTTAGCCCTCCAGACTCAGTATACAGTCATTCTTTTGAACTTGTGCAGACCTCATTAGGAGAAGGGAATGAATCAACATTGCTGGAGTTTGTGTGTTACAGATTCAAAATATTTCACACTTGAGATGATGACTGTTACTTACTCTGTGTTCATATGATGCCATTTATGGTGGTTTCCTAGACAATGACTTAGACCCTCAAACACTGTAGAACTGTAAAATAAATGGTATTTAGATTTCTGTAACTTCCTTCAGGAAGAAAGTAAAAGGGTTGGATTTTCTGGCCCGAGTGCTGGAAACAGGAAGAGATGTTTAGCTGAAATGTAACTGAATCTAACACAAAAAGGCTTCCTTTGTTTTGCAGTATCTCTAGTGTGTTTGGAAAGCTAATAAAATTCATCTCCTTGTTCACTTTGATGCATAAATTCACTTCAGTCACACATATATTAGACAAATACACACTGTTACATTTTCACCTGTCCTCAGTTTTCTTCTGAGCTCATATATCTTGAGGGATAAATTAATATTTCACATCTCACACTGCATAAGAGGTGGCACCTAGCTTCCCAGCCCTAGGAGCAATCCACTGAAAGACTTGTCATGCTAGCAGTTATCATTTCTTTCTTCTGGCTCTCAGCTCGCTATTGGGAAAGTGGGAGGTGAGTAATTCCCTACAAGGCATCCTGTGGTTTAGATTGTTTTCATGATTCTTACAACCTCAGGATGGGTTAGTTAGTACATACATACAGCAGAGAAGGCCCGTATATATGAGACATAAACATCTCCATTCTTACTAGGTCAAGGGGAAGCAGTGAACCATTGAAGCTTCATCTTCCTTAGACGCTGTAAGAATATGGAAATGCCGCACAGTGATCAATGAAACTCCTCCATCCTTTATACACTGTTTCACATCACAGGGCAAACACCTCACCATACCCTGCACAGTGACGAGGCCAATTTTTACCACCTGATGTCACAAATATAAAGAAGGAACCTCAGAACTTTTGTCTGAAACAGGCTTCTTATTAAAGCAAATAGCCAGCTATAAAACTGCGGGAGTGCACTTGACACAGTGCTGTATTTTCTGACCAAATTTACCTGCTGCAGGTGACAGCAGCCTGGTTGGGGTTTTGTGAACTACGAACAACGCTTTGTAGTCTATAGTACACTTCTGTCTCATTTCTAAGGAAGATACGTGGTTGGTTTTGATATACAATGCCCTCAAAGTTCTGGGTGTTGGCAAGATCCAAGCCAGCTCTTCCTGTTGAATGTCCTTGCCTTTGTAACCAGAGACTACTCTAGCAATACATGTAGTATTGACAGGAAAGGGCCATTAGAACCCAGCTTTATCACCTTTTGCATTACAAAACCTATCTGTTTTTTCAGCCTTTTCCTAAGAGGCAAGCTGACTTGGTTGTTTGAGTCACTGGAAGTGGAAAACTTTTCTTCACGGAGAGCTGGGCAGTATACGGATCTAGGTTAAACTAAGCAGAGGCCTCGCTACCTTTTACTGGACCTTAGGAGTTGTCTTGAATTAAAGGGCTATTCAGAGTTTCAGAATATTTATTTTTATTTATTTTGTGCATATAGATTATCCATTTAATAATTACTTATTTTTCACTGTCCATCTTGGTTTACTTTACTGAAGCCTCGGTACTTGCTTTTTGGATCTCCTCACCTCCAACAGTTTCAAGCACTCACTGCCTGATCCACTGGCTGGAGATCATCTTTGGAAGCGATACTTTTCACAGAACTAGAGCTTTTGAGATTCATGACAATTTAGAATTTAGCATAATCAAAAGTTTGGCATCGATAGAATTTTGTCTTGGGTTAATTTTTATCTAAGTAAGGACTGCAAGGATCTTAATCTTTTATCCATATTTAGTATTGCCTACTGGTAACATAAGGCTCTATTGTCTGAGACAAGGATAGAAATCTTTTTTCTTCTCACCCCCTCTGACAGTAAGAGTAAGGACTCTGCCTAAAGCTATTGAGAAATTTTTGCAGATTCATTCTAGCAGGCACAGCTTGTTAATGCCACCACAGAAATATGTCTAGTGAGAGAAAAGGAGTGATGTGGGCAGGACAGAAGAGGTCCTGCAGAAACTGTAGGAATGACCGGGCTTGAACATAAAAATTCAAGAGAGTGTTTTCCTCCTCTCATAGATGTCTGAAATATATTCACCATTTTTTCTAGATTTTAAGGAAAGCCAAGATTTGGAAAAAGTGAAAGTATGCTTTTCCAAATCATGCACAGATTTCATTTGGAATCTGTATGGGGTCTCCATTCACATTCCTATTTCAAGAAATATAGGCTAGATTTCTGTAAGGCTACTGAAATACTGTTTGAATAGATCTCATGAGCATTGTAATAACTGTTTGTTAAAATTAATTGTGATTTTAAAGTTCGATTTATGTTGCATGCATTTTGATGAAGTACAGAAGAAACAGATAGTTCTGATATATACCACTGCCACAGTTAAACAACTTTAGCAGCAAGTTTGAATTCACCTAACTAGAGAGTCTACTACAGAGCTGAAATAAACTTTGCCCAGCGACAGTAAGTGAAAGCCTTACAACATTAGGAAACATTAGCGTTTAACCTCAACACTGCTCTGCAAAACAACTTCTTGATTTGAACTTTTCCTTTGTGCTTTTTCATACAAGAGCCCAGAACAGAGTTGAGTCCTTCAAGGGTATATTTAGGTTATAACGCCTAAATATACCAAGTTTGTCAACAACTCAGTGACGAACCTGTGCGTCAGCTTCTGTTCAGGTCTAACAACAGCACTTTTGCTCACTCAGTTTCCTTTGGACCACACGGTGTTTTTACACCCAGACTATTTTAATCACAATTCTATCTGCATAGAAGTCTATTTAGTTGCGTAATGTATTGGAGAAAAAAAAATCAGATGAGAAGAAAATCACATTAAGGCCATGACCCCAAGTCAATTGTCAGACAAGACTTCTGCTGAAGCAATTAGGAGATTTGACTGAAAAATAATATGGTTAAAGTGGCTAATTTACCAGCAGAGAACGGGGATGGGTTTTCTCCACTTCTCTGCTGAGCGGAGAGTACAGACATTAAGAGCATTTGAATTCTCTACCTCTCTCTTCTATTCTAAGCCTTCCAAGAGAGCATGAGACTTCTGTGACCTACTGAACTTCTATATTAATACTAATGAATCTCTCCAGTGAGCAAGCAATGTGCTTTTCAGCCAGCATGGATTTATAGCAGGTCAGCTGGATCCTTCCAGCTTTTGACAAGCCATTCATTTCCTCCATCAGTACTGCATCAACTTTGATTTATCTATTCTTCTTCTAAAATTAGAGGCAACTAAAGTCTATTATATAGGCAAAATTTCAGGAAACGGGGTTGGTGCATTTTTATGAGGAATTCACTGACTGTTTCTTTCATGATCTCTAGTAAGCCATACTTCTCAGGAGCTTCCCCAAATACCACATCCCATCTGTCCATGCTTCTGTCTCACCACTCCCGACTGCATCCTCCATGTTACTTCAGAAAAATGTCAGGATTTTTCCTTGATGAGCCTGCGGATGGTAACAGCATGGAAATGACACAGGAAAGGCTTCAAAGCTTCTTCAAAACCGTTTGCTGCATACTTTGCCAAGGGGTATACAACAGTGATATATACTGAATAAAAAACAACCACAAGAAATGACAAACCACCTGCAAAACCTACACAGCGCTCGCACCATCTATTTTTGTTATTTTGTTTTAGATGTGTAAGATAGAGCCTACTCTTTTTCAGTGGAGAATAGTGCTCAGAAGGCTATGATGCAGCTACTCTCAGTTGGATGTGAACGTGCTGGTACACCCTCACGGTGCAATGCAGCTCCACGCAGAGGTACCTGCATGGAGAAACCCACATAGCTGCACATTACATGGCCTTGCACTCGTGTCAGAGCTTGCCAGCTCAGGCTTCATACTATGTTTACGTGGTTGTGCAGTAACCGGCTCTGGACACAGCTTGTTCAGGGCTGTCTTGGGATCTTTGCGCTATAGCCTGGAGACTAGAAATATCACGTTAGTTCCTGGTCAGCTTGGTTAAGAAACTCTTTCTGAGCCAACTCCACAGTTGATATCTCACAAAACCCACAATTATATAAAGGTGGATCAGTTCTCAGGCAAAATATAAATATTTTCAAGTTTCCGCCAAGTTTCCTTTTGCAAATCCTTTCAGAAAAACAAAGGAAAGAAAACAAGCCCAACCCTTCTCCCTCAACATCTCAGTACTTGTCCATGCAACAGAACAATGAAAATTTCCATGATCAGTGAGTAGATTTGGTAGCAATTTCTGTTATGCAGGTGATCTGATTGACCAAGGCATTCTTAAAAATCCTTAGCTGTAAAACTGTACTCAGGAAAATTGAGACCACTTGGAAGAAAATATTTTTAATTCTCCTTGCTTCCATGTCAAACATTTAATTCTCATTTTAGGAGTTCTGCAAATGCCTAGCATCAGGGTGCTGGCAGTGTTTGACAACATTAAACAGCTCTGATCTTGTTCCATGAAATCAAGTTTTGATATTCACTGCAGCTATGTTAGCCCTGGTATTGTAACTATGCTTATTTCCCAAGGAAGGATTCTATTCCTCTTTATATTCATATTGCCATTTTCTAAGGTACGGGCATGGCTCTGTTCAGAGCCTATAACATTCTTGTTTGCCTAATGAAATGTAGTTCAGGTGTAGTTTAGATGTATTTCAGAGTATGCGTAAGGACAAGCATTTTGCTTAGTATAATCCCTTGAATACCTCAAAAAGAAAAAGCCAAGATGTAAGCAAAAATAAAAACAGAAATTATAGCTGAATTCCACAGTTCATTCCTAGCCTTATTTCTGATACATCCATTTAAACAAAAAATACATTAAAATAGTAATTCATATTCACCAGGTCTGGTCTCCTGTTTTGCTCATCTCAAAGTTATACTGCACACATATGCTTGGATCAGTGAATGGAAAGTTTAGTAAACAGCTTTTTTTTTCTTTCGTTTTTTTTTGTTTGTTTTGTTTTAAATGAAGACTGTCGGTTGCTTAAGATTTCTTTTCTGCCATATATGTTTTCATTATGTCAAGTTTTCATTCTTGGTAGTATTCAGGATGTACTTTGCTACGACTTTCCATCACAGTGCACTCATTAACAGTTCTGTAAATAGCTTCTTCAAGTGCCAGACCTGGGGCTCCCTTCTGGACTTCTGATTTGTGCAGAAATCCACTTTGATTTCATTTGGGAGTTTTTCTTGAGTAAGTGTTCTAAAAGCCTGCATATTTTAACTTGCAGAGCCTCCTGTCAAAAAGTGAAAAGTACACTGACAATATGAATTTGACATCAACAACAAGAAGTAATATATTTGTAGTCATTTCCCACTGGAGGAAAAAATTGCTCTTTTATACTAATTTTAGTGTTTGCTGATAACTGTGAACCTAACAATAGTTTCAAGACATAGCATACTACAGACAGCCAGCGTGTTCCCTGACAATTAGTTCTTGCACTTCATCACTGAAGTGAACGCAAATACAGTCCTTTGCTTTTTTTTTATATACCCAAGGAAAAATTCCCCGCAAACAGTGGAATTTTAACTAAAAATTTAAATGATGCTTTTCATATAGAAAGATAAGCTTGTCACAGAAGGCTCAGTCGCAGAAGGCACTTACTAGAGATTCACTTCCTCTAACACCCACTTGCAAAGTCCAGAGTGCCCAGAAACAGCATGTATAAGACATTGAACTGCTGTTCCACTTGATCTCCACTGAGGGCCAAGATTCCCTCTGTTTTATATCTAATCTATGTAATGAGATCATGTAAGTCCTGCAACTAGCAACAACTAATTAGGTCAAATTAACAGTACGTATGTTACTGGATCTATTTTGAGGTTAAACCCTCAAGATGGAGCTACCCTCCTTTTTAAGGTAAGAGCTGCTGTCTGTTCAAAATCAAAAGACAACTTTACGTTGTGCTGTGTTTACTATTCCTTTAGTCAGACCTGTGCTCAACATTAAGACAGACTTCTGGTGGCTTTGTTTTCTTGTCACCTGTGCTCCCCTTTCCTCCTAAACAATTTGCATAAACCTGCATAATGCTATTTAGCTTATGCCCCGCTGTTACTATAAATAGGTGAACTGGAAATTCAGCTTAGTAAAGCAACTTAATTCTTTTCTTGTCTCGTACTTTCTTCCTGCTTCCACGCTGTGCATGTGTTTGTGTGTGTGAAGGTGTGAAAGAGAGATCGTGTAGTCAAAAGGAATTTTAAGAGATAAGTGTAATTGTTCTTATTAATGATTAGGGGAAACACAAAATTTTCTGAGCTGATGCAAAAGTGGGAGCCTAAAGAACAACCCCAAATATTACAGGGGTTCCCCTATATGTGTGTGTAACTGCGTGTGAGTGCATGTGAGTGTGTATGTTTGTAAATGTAAAGAAGCAGGATTTTTTTCTTTTTTTCTTTTTTCTTAGAAAAGACAAAAAAAGGGAACATTTTACATTTTTCCTTATGTGAGACAAGTTGAGAGTTATGTAGTCCGGTGGTGATGTTTTTAACACTGCATCTCATACCTTTCACACACAGTCTTCCTTTGGGTTTTGTGTTTTCATTTATTTGCTCAACAACCTGTTTGCTTATCAGCCAAGACTGCAGTTGAAAATTAGGTTGTTTCTTTAAAAACCTACAGGTGAAATTAAATATCTCATAGAATATAGAATATCTCTAGTTGGAAGAGACCCATAAGGATCATCTCCTTCTTTTGCAGCAAAATAAAAACTTGGATTTTATTTAAAAGTAGGCATTTTTTTTCTCACAAATTTTGTTTGCAAAAACCATAAAAGGTACAGGAGATTAAATATAGGTCTGCATGCCTAAAAAATTAATTGTATATTTGGTACAGCTATTTTTGTAGCACCTTAGCAGTTAATCCCTGAGAATGCTTCCCCTTCTCAGAGAGAGACGCATTACTCTAAGGAGAGCTTACTGTTGTTTTTAACTCTAGCCTGAGTACGTACAAGCCTGACTACATCTATTATAGATTGGGTTTTATCCTCCAGTCTGAAATGTATGTCACTCTTCTAAACAAGGTTAAGTGCTATTTTTTCTTCCCCTAATCCTGTTTAGCAAAACAACGCGGTAGTCTGGGCAGTTTAAATATTCCAGTTAAGTGGGAGAAAGGTCACTGCGAGATTACTGCAAAGGTATCAGGTGTTGCTAAAGGGCGAATGCATTTTCCGGAAGGATTTCCTAAAGGATTTCCAAAGGATTTGGGGGAAGGCAAGGCAATACGAACATTAAAATAAAACATCTCTAGGAATATTCAGCTACCATCACAGTGATGAAACCTATGTTTATTTTTGCGAGTAGATTTTACAGTTTTGTCCAGCACCGACTGAATTCACCAAAAACTGGGGAACACCTTCCACTTCTTTTAATCCCAAGTGCCACTCTGCGGTGCCCAGTGATGAATTCTGCCTCCTGGTGGCCAGATCTGCTCATCATGCTGCCTAAGAAAAATTGCCCTGATTTCAGTGAAAATGTATCCCACAGCCCTACAGGGCTGAATCCAGAGGTTAAGGAAGTTGATTGGCTATTTTCTGTCAGCTCGACGTGGTTTTATGCCTGGCTCGTGACTTCTGAGGCTTTACATTCAAGATATATGTGTGACTGGTGGACCTCTTCAGGGAGATTTGCAACAGCCCCTGTGGTCAGCAAGGTGCTTCCGGAGATCAGTGTGTCCACAAGACAGATTTACCCACCAAACAAATACTGAAGAGAAATGCCCTATTGACTAAGCATTCAAAATTCTCACCCATAGGTAATTTTTTTTTCCCCCAAGAACCCCAGGTGACTTTCTCCAAGGACATGGTGGGAAGAGGTAGCAGCGATAATCCAAAAAGCGATGAGAGCACTTTCTGAGGATGTAGGAAACTCAGGTGCCATCATGCATCATCTCACACACCAGTATATGCTGGGGGCCACGCAGCTAGAAAAAAGCTTGGCAGGAATGGATCTGGGGGTTGGTGTCTGGTGGACACCAAGTTAAGCATAAACCAATGATGTGGCCTTGTGGCAATGAAGGCTAATGGTATCCTGGGGTGCACTGGGAGAAGTTCTGTCATCAGGTCGAGGGAGGTGATCCTTTCCCTCTGCTCAGCACTGGTGAGGCCACACCTGGAGTACCGTGTCCAGCTCTGGGCTCCCCAGTGCAAGAGAGACATGGACGTACTGGAGAGAGTCCAGTGAAAGGTCACAAAGATGATCGAGGGTCTGGAGATCTCACCTGTGAGGAAAGGCTGAGAGAGCTGGGACTGTTCAGCCTGGAGAAGAGAAGGCTCAGGGGGATCCCATCAACATCTATAAATACCTGAAGGGAGGATACGAAGAAGAGGGAGGCAGTCTCTTTTCCATCATGCCCAGTGACAGGACCAGAGGCAGTGGACAAAAACTGAAACACAGGAGGTTCCCTCTGAACATCAGGAAACACTTTTTTACTGTGAGGGTGACTGAGCCCTGGCACAAGTTGCCCAGAGAGGACATGGAGTTGCCATCCTTAGAGATATTCAAAAGCCATGAGGACATGCTCCTGGGCCACCAGTTCAAGGTGGCCCTGCTTGAGCAGGGGAGTTGGACTAGATGAATTCCAGAGTCCCTTCCAATCTCAGCCCTTCTGTGATGCTGCAATTCTGTGCTATATGTGGGGAAGGGGGCGCAAACCACGGTGGTGCAACCCCACTCCAAGTGGCAGGTTATTTTATGTGCAGGAACGGTCTCCTTTATTTTCTACATCATGTGAAAAAATAAAAATAAAAATTATTCAGTCCATTGAAGAAAAAGCAGATCGGACAATGCAAGATCTGCCCTAAAAACCTACCTAATAATTGCAAAATGCAAAAGTATAACTTCATTTTCTAATACACCTGATCCTGTGGGGGTTAGATGTATTACAAGCTTCTCGTGGGATTACAGAACAATTAAAGTAACAATTAATTTAGACATGCTAACTGGGCATACCCATGACTTGGGTGACAGAAAAAAAACCCTCAACTCTTTCAAAACTGGGGTAGTTCTGAGAAAACAGTTGAAAACTCCAGGTGCCTAGAAAATATGGCAAAAGAAAAGAGATATGGAAACATTATTTTAGCGCTCCTGTTTTATGCAGCAGTTGAATGGGAGATTTGAGGACTGTAATTTGTGTTAAGGTTCTTAATTTGGTTGCCTAGATCACTCAGGGGATCTGACCTAGAGTGTGAAAATTAGTGTGCATGAGCAGAGAAATAAGAAAACTGCACTATCAAGCTGACCTTCTTCACAAACTTTGAAATATTCTGCCTGGAAATGATTCCATAGCATAGCTTTCAAAAGTTAACATGTGTAATGGTCTGATTTTATAGCATTTGTATTTTGCACAAAAGTGAGTATTATGTTCTCTTTTAAATGTATTGTGACTTAAGGAACTTACAGATCCACAATATTATTTTTGCCCCATCTTTAATCATTCACATGATTAAACTAACAAAACAATTAAAAGAAAGGGAATATGAACAGCATGAGATACTATTCACCCAACATATCTGAACAGCATTTGTTTTGGTTCAGACCATTACACATGTTAACTCCAGGTGCCTAGAAAATATGGCAAAAGAAAAGAGATATGGAAACATTATTTTAGCGCTCCTGTTTTATGCAGCAGTTGAATGGGAGATTTGAGGACTGTAATTTGTGTTAAGGTTCTTAATTTGGTTGCCTAGATCACTCAGGGGATCTGACCTAGAGTGTGAAAATTAGTGTGCATGAGCAGAGAAATAAGAAAACTGTCTATGTGTCCCTCATTATTGTGTCCTTATGATTTCAGTGACACTCTTCACAGACCGCTTTACATTTAATGTTTCTCTTCACGTTATATAGTATTTCAATTACACACAGTAGATGAAATGGCCTTCTAAAATTTCAGTATTTGAAATGGATCAACCTGGCTTTTGAATAGATTTTCACAACCTATTTATCTTCAAAGGGAACTTTTTTTAACCTAAGGAGTTTTATGCATGCATTTATGGTAATGAGTACAAGCTATTATGGCTGTCATAATACAAAGCAATTCAGCTGGTATTATTGTCATAAATATTTTAAAGCTGGCACACCTACAGTGTAGGCTAGGAGTATTCTAGTAGAGTTAAAAAAAAGGGAAAAGCTATGTGATCTTCACCTAGATAAACTCGGTTAAAATAGCAGTGAAGATGAGACACTTGGGCTTTATTTTGAGTTAGCAGGTTAAACTCAGGTTTAGAGATAATTAGAATAAAAAACTAAGATGTATTTTCTTCACTGCAGTTTTAATATAAGTTGACTAGACCAGCTTAGTCAGTAACAAAGTTTTCTCCTACAGTGTAAATACAGTTTATGTGAAAAATACATACATACCACATCTCCCAGGAGACTGCAACCGAGATGCAGTCTTGGACAAGGCTTTGATCAATCTGATTTAGCGATATATGTTCCTGCCCATGGCAGAGGGGTAGATGATCTTTGAAGGTTCCTTCCAAACCAAAACTATTCTATGGTTTTGTGATTCCATGTTCCAGCTGATGATTCTAATCAGGAAAGACAGTATCAAGTTCAGTACCCTGTATCCAAGGCTGAGAACAACAACAGGCATACCTGGGATACTGAACCATGGCAGAATCGTGCAGCGGGAAATGTGAAATGTACACAGAAACATTGAGTCAAGTAGATTGCTCCAAAAGGACTTCCTTTTCTATTTGTCCAAAAGTAGTGTTCAGTATTAGAGCTTGCTTTTCCTTTTTTCTTGTGTTTGTAAACTTCATCTGGCTAGATTCATTGTAAAATATATTTTTTCCTGAGACAAGAATAGAGAATATGAGTTGAGGAGCGTCTCAGTTACTTTTTCAGGTGTCTCCATTTATTGGACACCCAACTCCATATAGCCTTGAACAGGAACTGAAAAACTCTTTTAAATCACAAAGATATGACATGCCAAGAAATGGAGCAAAGCCCTTTTTCTGTCTTTCCAATTGCTTTGGTATCATTGCTGTCTCCTGTAGGGAACTAGAACAGTCTGTTGGGAGCTTTTGCAAGAGGAACAACCTTATGTATATTTGATGTGGTTGCTAAATGCTGTTGTGCTTATAATTTGTGAATCACTGAAGCTTGCATCTATTTCTTGTAGCTGAGTTTTGGGCCTAAAGGTTTATTTTAATGGCCCATTAAACTCCCACCTGGCTATTTTGTTGCTTACACTAATCTGTTTGCATGTTCATTTGTAGATTTTCTAAGGCAGATGTAAGCATGTAGTCCTTTCCATGATGCACTTTAAGACACTGTGACTGCTACCCATTTAAAATATACAAAGGACTCATAGCAATAAGCAACTAGTTCAAGGTAGAGAAAGTTCCTCTGCTTCCTTTGCTTCTACATCTAGAACTAATGAAATGTAAGGATACCAAAAAGTCGTAGCTCCTTAGGAATAATGTGAAATACAAAATGCAGCAATAATGAAATTTATTTTTTTAGTCTTAGAAAAAAAGGACTTAGAATCCTGTTTACTCATACAAAAATGTTGGCATTGAACTATGGCATATTGCAATTATTATTCAACGTGCCAAACGGTCATTGCCGGTCATTGCCACGGAGCCCAGCTTCAGGGCAGGTAAGACTGCGCTGGGGAAGGGATCTGTAGCGAAAAAGGCCGACGAGAAGCTCTTTTTGGGGCTTTTTTTGAAGCCGGGACAAGGCCTCTGCTTGTCCTGGGGCCTGTCAGCTGGGGGGCGGTGCTGCTGAGCAAGCCTGGGCGGAGCCACCCCCACCCCCGGTTTATCCCGCCTCCAGGGGATAAAAGGCATCAGGGAGGGCAGGGACTAGTCCTTGCCCACAGAGCACAGCGGGAGCAACCAGAGCTGGTGTGTGTACCGGCCGGGCCCAGTGCTTCTACTGGCGTACGTTGATGAGGTATTCTACAAGCAGCTGGCTGCAGTCTCGCAAACGCCAGCCCTTGTTCTAGTTGGGGACTTCAACTTACCAGACATCTGCTGGAAATATAACACAGCAGAGAGCAGGCAGGCTAGGAGGTTCCTCGAGTGTATGGAGGATAACTTCCTGACACAAATGGTAGGTGAGCCTACCAGGGGAGGTGCCTTGCTAGACCTACTGTTCACAAACAAAGAAGGGCTAGTGGGGGATGTGGAGGTCGGAGGCCGTCTTGGGCTTAGTGACCATGAAACGGTTAAGTTTTCCATCCATAGTGAGATAAGGAAGGGGGTTAACAAAACCTCCATCTTGGACTTCCGGTGCGCAGACTTTAGCCTGTTCAGAACCCTGGTTGGGAGAGTCCCGTGGGAGGTAGTCCTGAGAGACAAAGGAGCCCAGGAAGGCTGGACGCTCTTCAAGAGGGAAATCCTAAAGGCCCAGGAGCAGGCTGTCCCCATGAGGCACAAAATTAAAGGGCGGGGAAAATGGCCGGCCTGGATGAACAAAGAGCTCTTGATGGGACTTAAGGAAAAAAGGAAGGTTTACCACCTTTGGAAGAGGGGACAGGCAACTCAGGAGGAGTACAGAGATCGTGTTAGGTCATACAGAGAAAAAATCAGGAAGGCAAAAGCCCAGCTGGAACTCAACCTGGCAATTAATATAAGGGACAACAAAAAAAGTTTCTATAAATACATCAACAAAAAGAGAGTGACAGAGAATCTCCATCCCTTACTGGATGCTGGGGGAAACCTTGCAACCAAGGACGAGGAGAAGGCTGAGATACTTAATGCCTTCTTTGCCTCTGTCTTTAATAGTCAGACCAGCTACCCCCAGGGTGTTCAGCTTCTTGGGCTGGAAGATAAGAATGGAGAACAGAACAACGCCCCTGTAATCCAGGAGGAAGTAGTTAATGATTTGCTTATGCACCTGGACACGCATAAGTCTATGGGGCCGGACGGGATTCACCCAAGAGTACTCAGGGAGCTGGCAGGAGAGTTCACCAAGCCTCTCTCCGTTATCTATCAACAATCCTGGTCAACAGGAGAGGTGCCGGATGACTGGAGGGTGGCCAATGTGACGCCCATCTACAAGAAGTGTCGGAAGGAGGATCCCGGAAACTACAGGCCTGTCAGCCTGACCTCGATACCAGGAAAGATCATGGAGAGGATCATCCTGAGTGAGCTCTCAAGGCAAGTGCAGGGCAGCCAAGGGATCAGGGCCAGCCAGCATGGGTTTAGGAAAGGGAGGTCCTGCCTGACCAACTTGATCTCTTTCTATGACCATGTGACCTGCTTTCTCGATGAGGGGAAGGCTGTGGATGTTGTCTACCTGGACTTTGGTAAGGCCTTCGACACCGTCCCCCACGGCGTTCTCCTGGAGAAACTGGAGAATCATGGCATAGACAAGTGTACCCTCCGCTGGATAAAAAACTGGCTGGATGGCCGTGCCCAGCGAGTTGTGCCCAGCGAGTTTGCCCAGCAAAATCTGGTTGGCAGCCGGTCACCAGTGGTGTCCCCCAGGGCTCAGTTTTGGGGCCAGTCTTGTTCAATATCTTTATTGATGATCTAGACAAGGGGATTGAATGCACCCTCAGTAAGTTTGCAGATGACACCAAACTAGGTGGGAGTGTTGATCTGCTTGAGGGTAGGAAGGCTCTACAGAGGGACCTGGACAGGTTGGATCAATGGGCCAAGGCCAATGGTATGAGGTTTAATAAGGCCAAGTGCCGGGTCCTGCATTTTGGTCACAACAACCCCGAGCAGTGCTACAGGCTTGGGGAAGAGTGGCTGGAAAGCTGCCCGGCAGAAAAGGACCTGGGAGTGTTAGTGGACAGCCGGCTTAACACGAGCCAGCAGTGTGCCCAGGTGGCCAAGAGGGCCAATGGCATCCTGGCTTGTATCAGGAATAGCGTGGCCAGCAGGAGTAGGGAAGTCATCGTGCCTCTGTACTCGGCACTGGTGAGGCCTCACCTCGAGTACTGTGTTCAGTTTTGGGCCCCTCACTACAGGAAAGACACTGAAGTGCTGGAGCGTGTCCAGAGGAGAGCCACCAAGCTGGTGAGGGGTCTGGAGAACAAATCCTATGAGGAGAGGCTGAGGGAGCTGGGCATGTTTAGTTTGGAGAAGAGGAGGCTGAGGGGAGACCTCATTGCCCGCTACAACTACCTGAAAGGAAACTGTAGAGAGGCAGGGGTTGGCCTCTTCTCCCAAGGGAATAACGACAGGACCAGAGGAAATGGTATGAAGCTGCGGCAAGGGAGATTTAGATTAGATATTAGGAAGAATTACTTTACTGAAAGAGTGGTCAGGCACTGGAACAGCCTGCCCAGGGAGGTGGTGGAGTCACCATCCCTGGAGGTATTTAAGAAACGTGTAGACATGGCTCTTCAGGGCATACTCTAGTGCCAAAGATCATTGTTTGTGGTGGGGTGTTATATGTGGAGTTGTGGGTGTGGAGTTGAGTAGGTGGGTGTTGGTTTTTTGTTTTTTTTTTTTTTTTGTGGTTGGACTTGATGATCTCAGAGGTCCCTTCCAACCACTAAGATTCTGTGATTCTGTGATTCTATAGGATTAATTATTTGGACTTTAATAGTACTAAAACTCATACCATAGAATCATAGAATGGTTTGCGTTGGAAGGGACCTTTAAAGGTCATCTAGTCCAACCTCCCCTGCAATGAGCAGGGACATCTTCAACTAGATCAGGTTGCTCAGAGCCCTGTTCAACCAGACCTTGAATGTTTCCAGGGAT
Organism: Larus michahellis; assembly: GCF_964199755.1. Taxonomy (NCBI): domain Eukaryota; kingdom Metazoa; phylum Chordata; class Aves; order Charadriiformes; family Laridae; genus Larus; species Larus michahellis. Next base: position 61,725,856 of record NC_133897.1, on the reverse strand, counting down.
GGGGCATCTACCGCCTCCCTGGGCAACCTGTTCCAGTGTTTCACCACCCTCATTGTAAAAAATTTCTGCCATAAGCAGGTTTGGAATTTAGTTGTGCAAAAGTCTGTAAAAGTATATTGCATAATTCCATTTCTGAAGAGTTTATAACCTAAATAAACAATACCAAAGGAAACTATAGAAGATAAAGAGGATACTAAATGGAAAAAACTTTAAGGAAAAATAATCGACTACAGGAAAATTTTTAGGATATGTTTCATTTGCAAGCAAAGTCAGTTTTCTGATTCTTTTTCTGACAAAAAGATCATTTCTTCAGCTCAGAGCAATTGCTTACAGGGTACTTACCAAGTGAACCAAAGCTGATTTTCAGTCTGTGACTTTACATTGACTTTCCTTCATGAACGAATTCTCATTCTGTTTCATTGCTTGATAGAAAATGCTTACCCTGTCTCAGTGAGCACGATATGCAAAATACTCATCACATGTCAAGCTGGACACATATGTATTTTTTTAAAACTCAAAATGTAATCTTATTTACAATCTCTTTAACCACATACTTTCACCTTTTATACTTCTGCTTGGTCACATGAGTAATGTCCTGGAAGACTGCGCAGATGACTACTCTGCTTCCACTGGTGAGCCATCCAGTCTTGACTTACCAGAAGTACAAATTGGTGAAATAACCACATCACAGTGGAAAAAAATATTGGTGGAGTTAGGAGTTACAGCTAGCTTTTCTGCTCGTTGCACTGTGTTAGGTTACATGTCATCTAAAAATACTAGTTTTCAACTAACTGTGAATGGCCAGTATGTAGCACAAGCAGTACACTCGGTACTTAAGCAGTATGATGGATCCTCAAAGTGAATATTTTAAAGCAAAATTTGAGCACAGGATTTTCAAAAGTGGTCTAATTTAACCTCTGTCTGTTCCTACCCAGCCCTCTCCCAAGACTAACCTTTCCAATCAATAAAACAGTTATTTGGAATATAAACTAATATTGCTTATCTCCTCCACCTTTAATCCTAATCCGTTTACCTTTTTCTATATCCATTTAATCAGTACTGTTTTGCAAAAGAAAGATCCTTCTCTGTTGACTTAACTGATAAGCAGATAAAAGCCTTTTTTTATCTTAGATGGTGGCTGTTCCACTTGAGATTCTACATTTCAGTAGCTTATGAACTGAGAGACTATCAGTACCAGTTCGATAACAATGTGGACAGCAATAGTTGTGCTGACACCCTTGTCAGAAAAGAATGCAATGAATTTGTCATTTTCAACTGCACATAAATCCCCACCTCCAAGGTTATATCTGTTGGTCTGCCATTTTAGTACGGAAGAATATACCTGCAAAAATCAGTTATCTTTAGAAAGAAGAGCAAGGTCCTCATCCTTTGAACAGCTAGTGACTTGCTCAAGAAATTATGAAAAAGCTTCACAGTATCAAAGTCTTTAATACTAACCAAATCAGAAACCCAACACAGCGTAAAATACAGGTGGGCAACATTCATGAACATTCAGGCACAAGACATGCAGAATTTATGTAAAATTTGAATTTTCATGAAGCTGTAAATAAATCAGGAAGAACACAACCTTTAGAAATCTTTTCAGTGGTTTAGAAAGGTTTTGGATCACATCTAATGAAACTGTCAGGCTGATACCTTCTCAAGTGCATCTGGAATATCAGAAGGAAGTTTGTTAGGAAGTTAGCCAAAAGGTTTCAGCATTAAGGGAGAATATGTATACCGTCTGGGAAGTTTTGAAAGATACGAAAAGTGGAATCATTGGAAAAAGTACCTCTCAGCTGGCAGAACTATTCGTTTGAAAGTGAAAGCAGGAAAAAAGTACTGCTGAAAGCAAAGTAATTTTAAAGAAAAATCAGTGTTGGCTTTGTAAAAAATGTATGAAACCATTGAGTAAGTATCAAAGATAGTACACTGGTGACTTTTGGGCTATACATTTAATAATTAGCTGGATGTCTCATAGGATTTTAATTTGGAAACAGAAAGATTTCACCACCACCTACACATAGGAGCTGGTTAGCATGCATCAAAAAACCTACTCACAATAAACAAAATCATGGGATATAATTGTGAGACAGATGATTCTGGAGACAAAAAAAAGAGCCCTATTATAGTCCAAAAATATTACATACATTTACTGGAGGACAGTATTTGTGCAGTGTGTTAATGCTCTGTACACAGCAGAGTAGTTGCACTTTGTCACAGACACAACAACTCATTATGCTCTTTTTTCCCACCTTGGTAGATGAAATTTCAAGAGCAAATACTCTGGCTTTGGGAAGCATTTGTATACATACTTCGAATCACACTTGTTCTAACAGCCGTATCACTGAAAGTATTTTAATGACATCTTTTATTTCTAACTAAAGTAGACTTCAGCTAGATGAAGGGTAGCATTCAGGAGTGACTGCTGGACCCTAGATGATGGAATTTGAAGAAACAGGGAGAAAAAGGTCTATTTCGTGCCAAATTCCCAAACACACTGTTTGCATTTCTTGTAAGTGGAAAGGTTTCTTTAGATGTAAGTAAATATTTCTTTAGATGTAAGTAAAGATTTCTTTAGAAAAAAACACAAATCTCCACAAGATCATGGCACACCAAACCCAGAAATCTGTTTGTTGTCTGTTCAGTAATTTTATTTCTTAGCTAGGCCTCTTCTAACTCTCTGAAATTAACAGCATGTTGTGTTGAAAATGGTTTGTTCTCAGTGATAAGACCAATGTTTACAATTGGTGCCAAGGAATGGTATGCAGAAAGGCTCTTGCTTTATACATATTGCTATAACAACCAAGGTCAGCTAATTTTGTTATTTGCCTGGTTGGAGGGTCAGAAGCGGAAAAGCGTAGCGGGGTCCCACCTGCAGGGAGGAGCGGATAGGACCCAAAATTGACCAACAGGGGTATTCCATCCCATCTGCCCCATGCTCAGTATAAAAGCTGAGGGATCAAAGGGTCGACGCTCTTTCTTCAATGGCCAATGTCCGAGGAGGACCCTGTCTGTTCATCTGCCTTTGATCTCAATCCGTGTGTTCCTGACTCCATCTGTGGAATCCAGTTCCCACCCATCGCTGAGTCCAGTCTGGGACTTACCCAGTGCCTGCTGGTGACGTCATCCTGGGAGCTTAATATGGTTTTGTATATATTGTATCTATTTCATTATTTCCTTTTTATTTTATTATTAATATTTCATCAGAGTAGTTTAGTCCCTTCTAAACTCATAAATCTCTTTATCTCTCCTCCTCCTCTCCATGTGTGAGAGGTGGGGGGAGAGCATCTGTCGCTGGCCATTGGCCAATTTGGCCAAAACCACAACACACCTACAGATTGAAGCAGAGACATTTTCACTTTCAAAGTCTCCTTGATAAGCCTAATCATCATTTGGTAGCAATGGCTAAATAACTGATGCATCCTGGTGCTTTTTCTTCCTTACCCTGCCTAGATACCATCCATACAGTGGGTATGATGGCAGCACAGTCATAGAAACAGGTATTACCAATTGATGTTTCATAGGTGTGAATATGTGCATTATTCCTTTAAAATTATTGTGTTTGGACTTTGAAGGAGTAGGAAATGCTGTCACTGCAAAGGCAGCAAATACAGAAAACAACCATGAAAGGTGTCATGAATATTCAAAAAGGTTTGGCCATATTTGCTAAAAGCTAAATATTTGATAAAGTAATTTAAGTCTCCCAATTAATAAAGCAAAACCGACTACTTTACTGCATATTATCTAAGGCAACTGTTTTAAAAAGGCACTTCTCTTAAGGAAAAAATATAATAGATGGAAGTTAGCAGATATAATTCACAAGTAAATGCATTGAGTTTTCATTGAATTTGAGGTGGTGGAGGCTGGGTGGGGCCCCGGTGAGATCAGTTTACTTTTCTTTGCAGGATGTTGTCCTACAAAATAATAGACTGTAATGGGAAAAAAGAAAAGATAAAAATCAGCAACGTGCTGTTTGTGTTACAGCTGGTAAAACAATGCTCCTGAGCCTAATGGCAGCAGACAGGGTCTGTAGACCTTGTCGCATATAATAAAAAGCAAGAATATAAAGAGAGATATGAGCAATTGGTTAGAGTAGGTTTAGGTCATACATACTTTAATGTACTTTAAATAATGCTATCTGGATGTTCCAACAATATTTCCAGCTTATGTTGTCTGTTATCAGTTTGCAACAGCTAATATGTGTCTAAAGGGATATTCAGTTAAAACGCTGGTTTTGTAAAAAAAAAAAAAAAAAAAAAAAAAGGAAGAAAAAGGGATTTCGGATAACCTAATTTCCTATTTTCCATGTCTGTGCTGTTCAGAGTGAAGCACTGATGGTGACACGGATGAAAAACATGGGCTAAAATGACTGAGTAAGCAAGAGTGAAATTTGACATACAAACTCACACTGACTAATATCTTCCAGTAGAGTCTAGTTTCATTACAGTCAATTGCTATGTGACTGAGGAAAGAAAAATTTAGAGAATATGGTCTTTTTCATGCACTAAAGAAACAGAACTACAGGAAACTAAAAAAAGTGCAGCACTGTCAACACCAGTACTTTGCTCTTTATTCTTATAATTGAAGAATTTCTTGTTCTTATATTGTATTTTTCTGGTTGCCATGATTTTACACGTGGACTTTCTTCCTTAGAAACTTCCCTTAGGAAGACAGGACCAAACAGGAAAATATCTTATAATTCTTATAAGAATATGCAGTTTTGAAAAGTAAATCAATCTTCTCCTAATATGGATAGACTAAGACAGTGGGAGGGGCAATGACTTTCTCAATAGCACCTCCTAAATGCTGGAAAACCCCTTTTCCTGGTTTGAGGTAAAACAGACACCTGTGAATAAAAGAAATCTTGCAATCCTGTCCCCCAAGTCACCTGACAAAGGGAAAGCCTTTATTTCATTTAAACTGAAGTAATTTATTTCAATTTCAGTTCGGGGTACAGGACAGGTTTTTTTAAATTAATCTGTGATTTCACTGATCGTGGATGGTCACTGCCTGATCTTCCTGTTCATTCCTACAATACAAAAAACCATTACAATTTCAGACTGCTTCAATAGCCCCTCACCCCCATATCTCAGCTTGCATACGTAGTTCAATGTCACTTTCCCAGTTTCCAAAAATGCTTCCTATTTCTATTGATTGATATACACCCATATCTTTGCCAGAAGCAGCGATCTAGAAGCGTTGTTTACAGGTAGCACAACACAGGGATAGGGGTGTAGAACCCTGTGTATCAGGATGTGTCACAGAGAAGTGGAATAATGCGTAACATGATTTTATCCTACTTTTACTGTGTGCTTTCATGAATGTACTATGAGATATTCAGTGAAAGGCAAGAAAAATTAGAGTCCATTAATCTTTGGACATTTGTTTGACTCTGATATAATGACAATTCTTAAAATGCACTCATTGATATTTATTACCAGTGATAAAGAGATGGTTTAGCTTCCCTCTTTGTACGTGCGTACAATTACATGAAAACTATCACAGGGTTGTGTCCATGCCTGTTACTCTAGTTCACCTCCAAAACTTCAGGCAACAAAGCAGTCTCTCTTCAAAACAGTATTTTTTTTTCCTTTGGCACAAATCTCGTTGTGCTATTATTTTATCTATAATTGGATGATTCATATAATTAAGAGTTGACATATTGGTTGGATTACTCTTTAGGAATTTCTCAGAATATAAAAGACTGACAGCTTTCATATACATATTTACTGGCAAAAACAACAAAAAGATCAGCATATATTCGCCTCTAAAAGTATTTTGTTCCTCTATTTATGGTGCGTTTAAGACCAATGTTGTTCAGCATTCATAGAATCATAGAATAGTTTGGGTTGGAAGGGACCTCTAAAGGTCATTTAGTCCAACCCCCCAGCAATGAGCAGGGACATCTTCAACTGCATCGAGTTGCTCAGACTCCTGTCCAAGCCGACCCTGAACACTTCCAGGGATGGGGCACATACCACTTCCCTGGGCCACCTGTTCCAGTGTTTCGCTACCCTTATTGAAAAAAAATTCATCCCTATATCTAATCTAAATCTTCCTTCTTTTAGTTTAAAGCCATTACCCCTTATCCTGTTGCAACAGACCCTGCTAAAAAGTTTGTCCCCTTCTTTTCTGTAGGCCCCTTTAAGGTACTGGAAGGCCACTATAAGATCTCCCCAGAGCCTTCTCTTCTCCAGGCTGAACAACCTCAACTCTCTCAGCCTGTTCTCATAGGAGAAGTGTTCCAGCACCTTGATAATTTTTGTGGCCCTCCTCTGGACCCAATCCACCAGGTCCACGTCCTTCTTATGTTGGGGCCTCCAGAGCTGGATGCAGTACTCCAGGAGGGGTTTCATGAGAGCGGAGTAGAAGGGCAGAATCACCTCTCTCGAACTATAGGCCACCCTTCTTTTGGTGCAGGCCAGGATGTGGTTGGCTTTCTGGACTGCAAGCGCACATTGTCAGCTCATGTCCAGGTTTTCATCCACCTGTACCCCCAAGTCCATCTCCTCAGGGCTACTGTCAATCCCTTCATCACCCAGTCCGTATTGATACCAGGGGTTGCCCCAACCCAGGTGCAGGAATTTGCACTTGGCCTGGTTGAACCTCATGAGGTTCACACAGGCCCCTTCTCAAACCTGTCCAAGCCCCTCTGGATGGCATCCTGTCCCTCAGGTGTATCAACGGCACCACACAGCTTGGTGTCATCTGCAAACTTGCTGAGGGTACACTCGATCCCACTGTCTATGTCTACGATGAAGATATTGAACAGTACTGGTCCCAGTACAGAACCCTGAGAGGCACCACTTGTCACTGATCTTCATCTGGATATTGAGCCATTGACCACTACCCTCTACATGTGACCATCCAACCAATTCCTCATCCACTGAACATTCCACTATCAAATCCATATGTCTCCAATTTAGAGGGAAGAATCTTGTGGGAGACTATGTCAAAGGCATTCAGAAGTCCAGATATATGACATCTGTAACTCTTCCCTTGTCTACTGATGTAGTCACTCCATCATAGAAGGCCACAAGGTTATTCAGGCAGGACTTGCCCTTGGTGAAGCCATGCTGGCTGTCTCGAATCACCTCCCTGTCCTCCATATACTTTAGCATAGCTTCTAGGAGGATCTGTTCCATGATCTTCCCAGGGACAGAGGTGAGGCTGACAGGTCAGTGTTCCCAGGGTCCTCTTTTCTACCCTTTATAAAAATGGGTGCAGTGATTCCCTTTTCCAGTCACTGAGGACTTCATCTGACTGCCATGACTTTTCAAATATCATGGACAGTGGCGTGGCAACTACACCAGTGAATTCCCTCAGGAATCTGGGATGCATCTCGTCAGGTCCTATAGACTTCTGTATTTTCAGGTTCCTCAGGTGGTCATGAACCTGATCTTCTCTTACATTGGGAGGCACTTTGGTCCCCCAGTCCCTGCCTTGCAGTCCATCCACTCAAGAGGTGTGGGGAGAAAGGTTGCCAGTGAAGACTGAAGCAAAAAAGTTGTCAGCCTTACCTTTGTCCGTTGTCACCAGTTTGCTGGTCTTGCTCATCGGGGGGATACACTTTCTTTGACCTTCCTTTTCTGGCTGACATACCTGTAGAAACCCTTTGTGTTCCTTGCCAAGTTCAGTTCCAGCTGTGCCTTGGCCTTCCTAACCCCATCCGCTACACAACTGGGCATCATCCCTATACTCTTCCTAGGACATCTGTCCCTGCTTCCACTGCCTGTCTATCTCTTTCTTGCTGTTTAGTTTGACATGCAGGTTTCAACTCAGCCATGCCGGTCTCTAATCCTCCTTCCTGATTTATTACTCCTAGGGACTGAGAGCTCTTGCGTTCTACGGAAAGCATCCTTAAAGATCTGCCAACTCTGTTCTGCTCCCTTGTCCCTGAGAGCAGTTTCCCAGGCAGTCCTATTGACTAACTACTTGAAGGGCTGGAAGTTTGATTTCCTAAAATTCAGGATCCTAACTTTACTCTTCGCCTGACCCATATCCCTCATGACTGAGAACTCCACCAGTGCATGATCACTGCAGTCCAGGCTGCCTCAAATCTTGATGTCACCAATTAGCTCACTTGCATTGATGACCATCAGGTCCAATATCACATCTCCTCTGGTGGGGCTGTCTATTACCTGGCTTAAGAAGTTATCTTTAATGCACTCCAGGAGTCTCCTTGATTGCCTACAGCTTGCAGTGCTACTTCTCCAGCAGATGTTGGGGCTGTTGAAGTCCCCCCGCAGGACGAGAGCCTGTGAGCACAATGCCTCCTGTAGCTGGAGTAAGAAGGCTTTGTCAATAGGCTCCCATTGATTGAGCGGTCTGTAATACCCAAACACTTTTTTTCTTCTGTCTTCCTTTCCTTCCCCCTCCTACACACATTAGTTGGTGAAATGGAGAATGAAATATTCTTTCTTCTGCTCACAACTATTTACCTTTGGTGGTGCTTTGAAGGTTTGCCCGCTTAGGGTACATCAGCTGGAGTGTTGTGCTGGTCCTACTGAAGACTGGGAGTTTTGCCATTTGCCAGGATGCCACGATTTTGCACTCGGACTCTCTTCCTTAGAAACTTCCCTTACGATGCTAAGGCCAAACTACAAACAAGGTCTTAATTGGCTATATGTTAACATGTAGTAAACTGGCCAAATGAGACTTCATAAAACAGGAATCTCAAATATGTTAAAGCTGAATCTGTTTGACAAAGAAGTAAAATTGCAATCAGAAACAAGCTTTGCTGTCAGAAGAAAATCAATAGACTAACTTGCCCACACTACTGAAAGTAACTTGCCAAGCTGTAGTTCCTGGCGTTACAATATAGACAGTAAAAATTATATGATAATAGCCATTTTGACTCACGAACATGACTTCATCATTCATGCATTTGCACTGGCTGGCACATATCCATGTTAAAAATCTGGCAGAGCCTTTCCTTTATAGTTTCTAGTGTGAGTCAATAAAAGTGAAATACATTCAGAATGTTATGCTCTCTATAATTTTAATAGTTTATCTTGTAGGAAAGCAAGGAAATGGACCTTTAAAATGAGTCAGTGACATCAGGGATGAAATTATTGCAGTCCAAATTTTGATGTCAAAACTGCTGTCCTTGTTTCCCTCTTTGCTTTTATTAATAAAAACTGCAACTTCTGGATCTTAAAAGGTTCCCATTTTCCTGACCTAATCTCATCAGAGATACACATCTTGTCCCACATCTGGGATATTTAAACACAGTCTGAAGTTACAACAGAAGACTGCACAAGAGATCAATTAACTGCCTACTGACAACTAACTGCCTACTAACTGAATGCTTACTACTGGCATTCCTCAGGGTTTGACATTGGGACTGACACTGCTTAACATCTTTGTCAGTGACATGGACAGTGGGATTGAGTGCACCCTCAGCAAGTTTGCCGACAACACCACGCTGTGTGGCGTGGTCGACACACTGGAGGGAAGGGATGCCATCCAGAGGGACCTGGACAGGCTTGAGAGGTGTGCCCATGCAAACCTCATGAAGTTAAACAAGGCCAAGTGCAAGGTCCTGCACACGAGTCGTGGTAATCCCAAGCACAAATACAGGTTGGACGTAGAATGGATTGAGAGCAGCACTGAGGAGAAGGACTTGGAGGTGTTGGTTGATGAGAAGCTCAACATGAGCTGGCAATGTGAGCTCACAGCCCAGAAAGCCAACTGTGTCCTGGGCTGTGTCAAAAGAAGCATGGCCAGCAGGTTGAGGGAGGTAATTCTGCCCCTCTACTCCGCTCTCCTGAGACCCCAGCTGGAGTGCTGCATCCAGATCTGGGGCACCCAACATAAGGAGGACATGGACCTGTTGTACTGAGTCTAGAGGAGGGCCATGCAGATGACCAGAGGGCTGGAGCACCTCTCCTGTGAAGACAGGCTGAGAGAGTTGGGGCTGTTCAGCCTGGAGAAGAGGAGGCTCCAGGGAGACCTTATAGCAGCCTTCCAGTACCTAAAGGGGGCCTACAGGAAAGATTGGGGAGGGACTCTATCTGGTAGTGTAGTGATAGGACGAGGGGTAATGTTTTTAAACTGAAAGAGGGAAGATTTAGATTAGATATTAGGAAGAAATTCTTTACTCTGTGGATCATGAGGCACTGGAACAGGTTGCCCAGAGACGTCATAGATGCCCCATCCCTGGAAGTGTTCAAGGACAGGTTGGATGGGGCTTTGAGTACCCTGAGCTAGTGGAAGGTGACCCTGGCCACAGCAGGAGGGTTGGAACTAGATGATTTTTAAGGTCCCTTCTAACTCCAAACTATTCTATGATTCTATGACATAGCAACAGGTGTTGATAGCATTCCTAATGAGATGGAGCTACATCAACTTCATCTGATGATGCAGAATTGACCACCAGGTTGGGAGAGACAAATAAAATATCCTACAGCTCATGTCTTAAAAGGCTGATCAGAAAATCACAAGGCAACAAGGCTTAAATGTTATGAGTTCTTTTCTGATGGCAACTGATGGCCTCCTACAACAGATTCACAGTGACTTTTCTTTTGGTCTCCTATGAGCTGAAGAGCATTTAATTTCCCATCACTCAAGGTGGTGAGACATATGAAGTTCCTTTGGGAAATTACATGACTTTGGGAGACAGTCCAGTTGGCATTAAAAAAAAAATAATAAAAAAAACTGGGATTTGCAGTTGCACTGCTGCTTTTCTCTATATCCCTGTGGGCTTTTTTTTTTAGTTAAAATCGTTTCTGTGTTCAGACTATGGATAATTTCTCAGGCAAGCTGTATCTAAAGCCTTACATACATAGGCTGTGCCTATGCTGTTCCCTTCTTGCATACTGTACACACAGCTGTAAATGCAGGAAGTCGGTGGATGGGCTCTCTGGGAGTGCCTGCAGACATCCAAGGACAAAGTTTGCTCAGGCTGCAGGGTTGCTGCTGTAGATCTTGGAAAAGAGTTACTGCAAAGCAATTTGAGCTCGGGCATCCACAGGCAGTTTGAGCACAGGCATCCGAATCCAGCACAAGTTGGAAGCGGCCCGAGTAACCAAAGGCTTCTCTGGTCATGGAGGTGAAAGCTTCTAATCAGTCTTTTACTTGTCTTACTTACGTCTAGCTTTCCAGACCTTTCCTACTTGCTCCGTTATCCTGTCTAAAAGTATTTCATTGATTTTTCTCAATCGGGTCCTTCAATTTTTCTTTTTTTTTTTTTTTGTCCCTAATACCTCCATCTGTATTGCTGTTTGTTGTCCATTGTGATCCAGGGACAAAGTTTTGTTAGAATACTTATCATTGTTATTATTAGTGGGTATTTTGTAAATGTCCCTGTTTGTTTGAAGTTTTATTTTGTTCTGGACATAAGGCTACATGCTTGCTTTATTTCGAAGGACATAAACAACTTGCCTCTTGTTGGCTAATAGAACAGATGTCATTTGCCCACACACTGATTAGCAGCAGTCTTCACATTCTGCAGAATCAAAGGCACCATAAGATCTCCTCGCCCTTGAGCTTTATTCTTCACACCACAGGTACAGGTTAGGGGGCTGAGTGTTGAGGGTTGTTTCCTTGGGTGTGGGGAGGGGCGTTTATACGTCTGTTTGATTTGGATTTGTCCTGGAGCATTACAACTTTTCGTTTCCTGCTGAGTACCACATGATGACTTGCAGTATCAAGGCTACTGAGCTTATATTCACTGGCATAGTGGAGAGATGAACCTAGACTAAAATGGTATCTGTAACAAATGGCATACTGCTATCTACAGTGTATTTTTCAACGTGATTGTAGACAACAGAAATCAATGTGGCTACAGAGGGAGGAATTTGGTCCAGTGTCTACTATGGTCAGAGGTACCAGAGTGGAAGCTATACCAACTCAATTTAACTCAAACACAAACACAGTCAGGAGTCAAAAGTAGGCATTTGAGAATATTGGAAGCACCGAGGAGCCAGATTTGTCAGCGGTCAGCGGTTTTTTTTCCTCAGGCGCTCAGCTTGGTCACAGCCTCTTTAAGCTTCAGAAACATTCCGTTCACACTGGACATGCTTGGGGTGAGTTTAGTGGGCCAATCCTTATGGCAAGGGTGGCCTTTTTCACTTTGGGGAAAAAAAATATAATAAGGTATTGGCTTTGACAATAAAGAAAAGTACTAGGAAAGGTTTTAATCTAATTTCCTAGTCAAGATACCGTATCATCCTTATTTCTTCAGATACATTCTACTTAAGGTAGCCGTCTATCATGTAGAAAATGTGGAGCAGTGTACCCCAACTGTACATTTCACAGTATGAAGAATGCTTTCTTTTCTAACAAGAGCCAGGGAGACAGTAATGCTCCTGGATCAACCCCAGTGAAAAGTGATATATGAGACAGGATAGGGAATCCCAATGTTTCTCATACTATCTTTGGAGAGTTAGAAAATAATAATAATAATTAAAAAAAAAGTAAATGGAGCATTTCACTTACAGATAAACAATGATGGAAGAAATAGTTGCCCAAAATCAAAGGAATAAAAAGCAAGGATGAGGATGATTCCAAATGAAAGTGTAGTTGGGGAAGAGCATCAAAACACCAAAGCCTGGCTCTCAGTTTGGGAAAAGGAGGAAAAAAAGTTGAAGGGAAAGTCTGAGGAAGTTTAGCGCTGAGGCTTCCTTTTAGGGATAGGCTATTAAAAAGTATGTTTTGCTAGTAAACACACAATGTCACGCATAAATCACACAGAAGCTGTAGATGTTGGCCAGAACAGAAACTCAGACGCCTTCCATGTTACTGAAAATTTCCCCAGAAGCGTCACTTACTGGCAAAGTTCCCTCTGCACAAATTCCCCTACTCGTAAAAGCAGACTCTCCACTGTACGTCAGCCGACTCCCCGCTATTCAGATTCCTTCTATAACAGTCAAAATTTGGAGGCACTATGTGTTATTTTTCGCTCAGTTTGGAGTTGCACCTGGTGCAGGCCAACACACAGAATTGCCAAGCAAAATTTAGTTCTTCCACATCCCACTCATTCCCCTGGGAGACAGGTCTTGCATCCTTGTATTCAGCATACACTTCGGTAGAAGGGAAAAAACAACCAGTCTAGTTCATTGACATTACTAATCTACTATGACAGTGCAAGCCAAGCAGACATTGGCAATACCTATTCACTCAAAAAACACTTAGAAAAGAGGTTGTGGAAAGGAGAGGAAGGGAACTTAATAAGGGAAATTCTATGTAGCGTAGTATTAAGCACTTCTCTTCCTTTTTGCACAGTGTAGTCAGTAGAGTTCACATATCACTAAAATGTTTTCTTTTGAAAACTAAATACCTTTTGCTCAAGTTCTGGTCTGGAAAACAGGGTTCATTGTATGCAAAGCATCTTTCCAGTGACTGGCACCTGCATCATGCATTCCAGCATGTCTGTCTGGTGCAGGGAGGACTGTCATTAATGACTCACATGAAGGAGTTCACTGGGACCCTGCCAGCACTACTACATTAACCCCTGATTAGCAGCTGCATTTTACAGGCTGGCTACACGTGGATTCTGTGTAGCTGTCTGATAATAAAATATATCTAGGAGCCATCTACTTAAAAAACAGAGACTATAGAGAGTTTTAGGAAAGAGTGGACCAAATGCTGTCCCTGGTTCATCTGCTTTAAAGCTGAAATAAAAAACAGGCAGGAAGATGGTTTTGCTGACTCCATTGGATTAACAGAAGAAAGTTCCCTAAACAGCAGGAACAAAGTTGTTCTGTGCTGTAGTCTGTACCATGCAGCATGGACAGGGGAAGACAACATAAACTTTGAATCCCAGATATTTCTGGCTGCCAGAATAAGTTTGAAATGATAATCCTATGTAAATTAGAGCCCTATATCTCTTTCAATTTATACAGAAGAGTAAGATAATTCAAACCAGAAAACAGGAGCCTCCAGAGAGTCAGAGATGTGATCCTTCTTTACTGTACACACAAACATACACTGAGCTTTTGCCACATACACAAAGCATGCCACAGATGCTCTTGTTTGACAGCACGATGAGGAATGATGGCATAGACTTGAACAAAAGATTGATAAATGATAAAGATATGCACATATTGTATAAGCATATGCATAAAAAACTTTTGTTTGTTTCACAGGGCCTTAAAGTAGAGTTGCATCGACTGGATTATTTTTTAAAAGCTTTCTTTTTGCATTATTTTACTCTTTTTCAGTACCAGACCATGTTAATAGGCCAGGACCTTTTCATTTTTCTGGTTGAATGTGACGGTGCAAACCTCTGGAAGATCTATAATGCTGTAAAGGTGAAGATCCCAGGACCTTCTGTGATACAGTAATTGATAAAATAGGCTTAAAGCCCCAGGTGAAAGAACTAAAAATCTCTCCTATTCTTGAAGTCAATGTGCATGGAAATCACATCATCAACACTTTCACATATCAAACCATGACAAACCTCAGGTGGATTCGTTACCTTCACCTTGTTCAGTAACTAAAGCCTAATCAATCAAGTATTTACCCCTGAGCACAACTTTAATGTCAGTATCGCACGCATGAATGCTTGCATGTGCATGTAATATCAGAATGTTGGATCTTCAGTAGCACCTAATTATTCCTACTAGTTATACCAGAGATAGTCGACCAGGTGAGGCATAGAAATAGATTTGAAAATGGTAGCTGAAGGGCTGTAAGGGGACGAGTATTATCACTGGTTTATAAAGGTTATAGTTGGCTATCACTACAACTATTCCATTTGCCATCCTGCATCCCATTCAGATATGGGTACCCGTTTGGCACTTTGATTTGGCCTGTTTTTAAATTCATCAAAATGTGCTTACTTAATATTAATTTTATTTTTTTTAGCATGGCTTTGTAAACAAGGCTCCTGTATTCACCGTGTTATTCATCTGCCTGCGTGGCCGCAATCTGTTGTAATTTTGGATCAATTAACCATTTTTATCTTTGTTTGGGTTAAAAGGCTCAAAGACTATTAACTTTCTATAGCTTTGCAGAAACAGGCTCTCCGATGGCAAGAGAGACAGCTTGTTTAAAAGGTTTGGCTGAGGGAAAAAAGTCTCAGTGTGAACTTGCGTTTTAGCACGCATCAAAGAATATAAATAAGAGAGAAGAAACTCAGGTAGCATGCGTACCTTCTTAGGTATACAAGCTTCATTAGTGTGTACAGAAGTCCTCAAAGGCAACACTTTGTTCAGAATCTAACATTCAAATGCTTTATTAAAGTCTGCCGGTAGGAACCTTTACTAACCAAACAGTTGTAAGAGTAAAGTCAGGTTTCTTTGAGGAGACCTGATTTCCATAAAATTGTGTTGCTCGTTGCAACTACAGTCTGATCCTGTAATCCTTTATCAACTGATTCGTGTATCTGCTTTTCCACTCCTTTGCCTGAACTGGTGACAAACTTCAATTCATTATATCATTCGCCTGCCCTTTTGTAGCATAATCACAGCAGTAGCTCCTTCCCAGTCTTTCAGAATTTACCAATTATTTTCAGATTTATGAAAGCATTAAAGTATTCCCTCAAGAGGCTACAAAGCTGCTCAGACAACTTTCATGAAAGTCTGAGGTACAAGTTACCCATCATTCCCAAATGCCCATCTTGGACAGGCATTCTGTCTCTTCTTGAATTACATGTGCGTCAGAACTATCTATGTCATCCTTACAGGACAAAATACCTGCTCATTTTAAAGAGAAAATGGTGTTTTCTTCATCACTGGACCCAGGCTGCTAAAGAAATTTCTATTGTTGACAATACATCAAATAAATATTCCCCCCAAATAATTTTGAGTTGCTTGTGGCAGCGCAACTAGTGCTGCCAATCATTAATTTTTCCCCTCCGCCTCCAATCTTCGCATTGCCTTGTCAAATCTTCTTCCAGGACACTCTCATTCCCGGAAAAGGTTCCTATCTTGATCCTTTCAAGGCACTTTGAGGAAGCTGCTCCCCACTTGCTTTGTATTCTTGGCAGGTTATTCATAGTCTGCCTCTGATCCAAACGAAAATGCTGTGTTTCCTGGCAGGATATTCTGAAAGGGTCTGGTCTTCCAGGCAAGCACTGCCAAACCTACCGCAAACTGTCCAGCCCTCTCAGTCAACCTTTTGCAGGAGGGGGCTGAGCTCAAGAAAAACCCATTGTTAACACTGACTAAAGTGCGATGGGTTGCAGCTCAGCACGAAACTTTTGCTTGCTGTACCAGTCTGAAAACATGCTCCTTGTGTTTTCTTGAACTTTAAGCGCATGCTGCTACCATATGTGTAAGAGCACAGTCTGTTCCTGAAGGCAGCTGTTCCTTATTTTTGAATTTTTGTCCAAATTTATTCAACTACTGCTAGTACAGAATTAAAAGAAAATATCCATACATAGAAAAGCGCACAGTAACTGTTTTCCGCTTGCCTTCTCCAAAGCCCAGCTCTTGCTTTTTTGGTACAGAAAGAAAAATCTGTGGTATTTTCTGTAACAGAAGAGAAAACATCAGGAGACTGGTCACAACTGTCTGTTGTTCGCAGTGACCTTTCTGTTTAAGGATTCTCTTCTAATGTAAGTTTCTGTGACACTGGTTAGCTACTGAAGTTGAACAAAAGAAAAAATTATGGAGATCAGCTATTTTTTCGCAAAGACCAGCACAATTACTGCATATATTTGACTAAGACCGCAGAGGAAAAGCAATGAGAACTTTTGGGTTTTTTTCCTGTAGGTTCTTCCTTTAGTTCCTAGATGTGGTAAAATTGAGATATGGACCAAATACAGCAATCTCCTTATTTTCTAGCTCAACTCATAATCAGTCACAGAAATTAAAGATGGAAGAAAAAGATTTTCTTAAAAAGCAGATCATTGTTATGGTGTTGCTTACACTGTGCTATGTAGATACTGAATAACACAGATTTATGAAAAGCAAAGTTCCTCTGCTTATTTGTCTGCATCACTTTTCATTTTCTAGCTGATGGTAAAAGATGTTGAGGAGAAAATTTGAAAGAGTAGTTGCTGGCTGATCCAGAAGTTGAGCAAACGACAAAACTGTTGATAGAAGTGCAGTGCTATCTGTGTATTACTAATTTCAGAGTTGAGAGGATTTGCCTTTCAGTTTGGACTACCTGCCATGAAAAGAGAGAAAACACAAAGGTGAAAATTTGCTCATTTCCTTTTTTGAGATTTTACAGCCATTGTGTGTTATTTGACATTTTTCTTAAAGCTGCAGTTCCTGAAGTCTAGTGACTGTATAAACATCTTAGGTTTTATTCAAAGCAAAACCCATCTAACCTTTGTAGTGTCAAAGGAAGTTTGCAAACCTTCCCTAAAAGCTCTGCAAATGAAGGTATGGGAAATGGCAAGCAGATAAACAACAACATCAAAAAAAGAATCATTGATTTGAGGTGCAATTTATATTATTTAAGTTCTCCAAGTTGGCAATACCTGTAAATATCTCCTACAGCTTCCTTTTATGCAAACAGGTGACCAGTAGTCTTCTGCCTCGTCCCCTCAATTCTATGACTATCAAGCCACAGCCCAATTCTGCTTCCTGTCCTGATGGCTAGTGTAGCCATAGGCTGCTGTCGGGGCTGTGCAGCTCCTCATCCATCTCACCTAACATGGAACAGATGCCACGATGGCTGGTGCTAGCAAGAGTCTGCAGTGTGCTGGCTCACATGCTACCCCAAGTATCCCAGCCTATCCTTCTGTTTAAGTTTTCTTTCTCTTGTTCAACATTGGGATCAAGTACTGCATTCTTCATACAGACATACATAGACAAAATGGGTGCATCAAATTAGACACTAATTCAGCTCCCAGGGTTGTCAGGCAATCAGGCACCAGCAATACCGGCTCATCTGCGGCTGCTTGAAAGCCTGCAGAACAAGTTCAAACCAAATGACACAGAGACAGTGAATGCATTTAGTGTTGTTATTGCTCGCAACACTCTAATAAAAGGGCACGGAAAAATAACCATTTCCAAGCGGTCTCCTAGACGAGGGGAAAGAAGGAGCTAGCTAACGCTCTTTGGATGATGATAGACCTTTCTTGAAAGTACATTTATATGCTGTCACGACAGAAGTGCAGCTTAGGTGTCTTGTAGGCATCCAAGAGTCATTGCTAGTTTGCATATAATGAATCAGTGTTTTACTAGCAGTTCTATACTGGCTTTTATCCTTTTCTAGGCCAGGGGAGGGGAGAAGATAAGGAGATGACAGAAGCCAGGAAAGGAACGGAAATGTCCAGATTCTGATCCTTAGGTTTATATGTATTTGAATAATTAATATATTGTGTATGAATATAATTACACGTATTAATATAATTATGCAATTATAGTCATAGGAACAAAAGTCTTGTATTACATTCACATTAAGTGAATGTAATATCATAAATTGTTCTTTTAAGTTAGCATTACAGTTTGGAGATTGGTCTTCTGAGTCATTGGTCTTATTAGAAAGAAATAATAGTAAGGTTATGGGGACACAGGACTTCGTTAAGAATTAGTCTATTTCAGTCCGTGTCTGCTGCGTATTTTAATCCCTTACTGTCTAAACAAGTTTTGTGGGATATAAAGGTTCTGATATCAGTGACATAGTATCAAAATAAATAAAAATGTTCTCAAACAGGAGCTTGATTTTAAAAAAAAGCAGTTGTGTCTGTTGCAGGTATCTTTATTAATATTAATCTGAATTGGGTTCCTAATTATTTCCAGTATTCTTAACCTTTTCTAATTCTCATTCAGGCCTCAGAATCCACATGCATTGTTTCTAGCAAAAAGCCCGTATAAATTATGTTTATGAGCAGTCTCACAAGCCATTTCTGAAAGAAGGGCACTAGCAACATAGTTGTAAAGACCTGATCTGAACGTTATTGTGCCCTAAGTCAGGAACGGCTGCAATGGAAAACTTTCAGGTATAGGCAATGATCGGGGCCTGCTCTGTTTTTCATGCACTTTCTTTCCTTGTGGCTGCTTGGCCAGCTGGAGGGCTCAGTAGCAATTTATAAGACTAAATGGGTTTTTTGCAAGGTTTCTGGAGAGGGACATTAGGCGTGACAAATGGCCGGCGCTCTCATCACTGTCACCAAGGGTCAAAGCAAACCATCCACAGGACAAGTTTGCCGCTCAGTTTGCATCTCTTCTGTGGAAGCCTTTTATCAGCTTTGGTCCCAGAGACGATTTACCAGCAAGCCACAAAAATATACAGGCAGGCTGCAGTTGACATCTTGAAGGAAAAATCTCCCTATGTTTCCTACAGCAGAAGTAGCTCCATTATACCATAATAAGACATCAGTAACTACCTCAGAAAATAACAGTATATCCCAGATGGCTCTTTCACTAGAATAGGAGGAATAAAGAGAGAAAAAAACAATCAAAACAAACAGAAAATACAAAGTGAATGAGCTGCACTGCAATGGATCTCACAACTGAGAGGAAGTATGTCCTCTTATTTCTTCTTCAATGCAGTAGATTACACTTAATGCTGAAACACCAGAGAACTGACAAATTCAATCTCAAAACACCTCTGGGGTTTTTCTTTTCCCTACAAACGGAGAAGACCACAAAGGCAGAAAGGTCATACTGAGATTCCCTCTCTTAACTCTGTTGGTAACACTGTTTGGGGAAGGAGATTTTAGTTGGTTTCTATTTCATGCTGAGTTGCAGTGGGGGCAACGTCTGTGCCTTTGTTTCAGCCGCTGCCACGCACACACAGCCACTACAGCCCCAGTCCAGTGTGTTTCCAGAACCATGCATCTTGTTTCCCTCCTCTAGACATGCTGCCAAACAGCAAACACCGTATTGGGTAGGCACAGAGGAAAAGATCCGAGTTGAACGTTATTATGCTGAGCACGCTTTTTCATTGTTGGCAGACAAACCATGACATTTGGGAGCTCAGCAGTAAGTACTATTTCGTCTTGAGACATCCAGCGAGTGTGCAGTCTAAGACACTTTCTGGAGGTATTCAAGTTCTTTCTATTTCTTTTGTGCCAGATGCCTTCATATCTATTACTTATATAATGGATGGGCTTTAGTTTCTGGGTCCTCTTAACCAATGCATGACCTGCATACCACTAGTTATGTGCAGCTAGGCAGGGTTATTAACCATTCTGCATGTATCCGTACACCAGTACCTTTCCTCAGCACAGCCAATGCGCCATTTTCTATATTCTCCTGCTGTGCTTGACCTGACACAACCAGAAAACTTTCTGGTTAAAAAAAAAAAAAAGTTTATACATGGCTTATAAACACAATGAGTATCTTGATCTTCCCCCTTCCCCCTTTCCGCTTGACGAGTATAATTTTAAATAATTATTTTCATTTTTCCTCTATTCTCATAAAAACATAGAACCATAGAACAGCACAGGTTGGAAAAGCCCAGGTTGGTTTCTAGCCCAGGGCCTTGAAAGATCATCTGGTCCAACCTTTAATTTTAATTTGAGGTATCTCACCAGCATTATAGCTTAATCATTAGTACATCAGAATGGGGATATCAGTTTTAGGTCACGCTGAAAGCTTAGCAAAAGACACTTTAAATTTCTGCTTATAATGAGCTGAGAGTTATGCTGAAATATCTACTGAACCTGTTTCCTCTCTCACCCTCCCTGCATGTACACTGTACTGCTTGCTGCTCACAGAGCGTTTCTGAAATTTTATTTCCTACTAAACTTTGCTCAGCCACTGAGAGATGACACATTTATAATGCAAGATAGATCTACACAGCAGATATTCTCATTTAGATACAAGTTTGTAACAGTTCACTATTCTCTTTAATTGAAATTATGTAATGTTTGAGCTCTTCACTCTCTCTGTATTATTGTAAATTGTGGTTACTGTGAATCTTCAGCTATATGAATACAAGATGAGGCTAGGGAGCAGTTCTGCAAAAAAGCAGCCAGGGTTTACAGCAGAACGGAAGCCCAACATGAATTAACACTAACATTTTCACCAAGTTTCCAGAGACTGGAATTATAAACAAAAGTTTTACACCTGAGACGTCTCTGGCCCATTTCAGCTAGAATGAGATCTAGTTTGGAAAATGCAATTTTAAGGAAGATGTGGAAGAAATTAAGAAATCGAGAGGAGAAAACCCAAAGGCCTAAGGAAGTAGCACAAAAAATAAAGACCAAAAAAAAGTCTGAAGATGAATGGAGAAAAATCACAGTCTCTCTGTGAGGGCTTCAGAGAGGGAAGGGAATAAGCCTCATTCCAAATCCATGACAATGGGCCAAGAAATAACAGACTTAAATAATTTTTTTTAATACTACTCAGGGACTAATATCATTAAACTGAGAATAGGCACCTAACCATATTTAGGAACTATAAAAAATGACAATCCCTCTTCTAAATAACTTATTCCTATTTAGAACCCAACAAGAGAGGTACTGGTCAGGGGAGAAAGTTATGCACATATAACTCAAATTAAATGCTCAGCCTCTTTTCAACAAACCTAATCAATATGTTTTCATTCTGGAAAAGTATACATAACACCAACTCTGCCACTGATGAAGCAACACATAAAGTGTTCTTATCTTCAGAGTGCATTTATCAGAGATCCAGATTCCCTAATTGCAAAGGCTGGTGGTGATGGAGAAAGGTCCTTCTTCAGCAACAGTTGTAAGATGGCTTTTTGCAAGCTGTTTTTCCTAGATTTATGCACATCAACTTCACATGCAAGTTTTTAAAGAGAAAATGAGAACTGGTCGATTTATTAACTGGTGGTAATGTTTTCTGTTTGACAGTTAGATTGGGAGTCACTATTTTGTCAGTATTTGTGCCTAGATTTGAGGAGCAGAAGGCCAAAAATCTTCTGTGAGTGGAGAATCAACTCCCACGGATTTCTAGTGGAAGCACAGCTTTCTGAAGAAAATAAACCCTTAGACTTGAAAATAGACTGGTTTGCTCATCTGAGCCTTAACAAAATCTTTCTGGTGTTCCACCAGCCTCTTATGAAGTAAGTAAGCTCAGCAACCTGAAAAGTTCACCAACTTAAGGGAATATCCAGCCAACAAAAGCAAAGCAAGATATTAAAGAGAGAAGGCTGTATTTGAATTATTTTTGAGTATATTTTGCCTTTAAGCAGGTAAAAATATAATTATTTTTTTAGTACTAAGCTGCCCTTGTACAGCTTAGAGCAAAGAATACTAAGCAAGATGAACTAACCTGGAAAAAGGCCCAAGAAATACTGGCTCTCAGAAACTTCCCTCTGAATCATCGCTGTTTCTGGAAGGGAAATTTAATCCACCTCCATCTTTAACTGTCATACCTGCCGATTAAAATGTAAGGGATTCAGTGCTGCGCATGTCGCCTAATGCACACCTCTCTGATGACAGTATCAAAGCCTCCACTCTTCTTCATCTCCCTGGAATTAGGGTTGTAACTTCCAGCAGAGCAACAAAGATTGTCGCGCTCAACAAGAAAACTATCAGGCCTCTGCAGGTGGTTGCTTTTTTTTTTTTTTTTTTAACCCTTACCAGGCTATATCACTATTCATAGCAAGGTTTTGCTAGATTTACATCTGCTACCAGTGCCTTGCTTTAAGAGTTTTCAAGGTGAAAAAAAGAATTACTGAATGTAAGCAAGGTCCCTCCTCAGTTATATCAATGTTAAATGTAAACATAATGCAAGACAGGTGGGGTGATCATGAAATTAGATTGAGGGATGCTTGCTGGTCTTCAGGTCTTTGAAGAAAATAGATGTGGGTGCATTAATACAAAACGAATGTGAACACAGTGACAACACTATGAAAATAAGATCCCAGGATTTTTTAGCTGTCAGATACAATATTTACTGTGATGACTTGAGACTAAAAGTTAATTCTAGTTTACCATGATAAAAAGTCACTAACATCATTGTAAACTGGTGACAATGCCCTTTTCTTCCTTCCTCCTCTGTATCATTTGCTATAAAATATCAGCAAGTGTCTGGATGCCTTCCCCTGGATATCATACAAACCTTATTGACAGAAATCTTTGGCAGATGGTACACAAGTGGAATGGAAGATGTTATAGTTTTCTGGGATAACACTAGTTAAAAGGAAACATATAGCATGGGACTATTCAAGCAGCCATCTCCTTTCCCCTGCTCTACAGCATTGCTTAATGTTTAGAAGAGCACGAGGAAAGGAGGGCAATAAAAGAGCCTTGTGCAACAAAAGGGATGAAGGAGAGTAGGAAGCATGGTAAGAGGCATAGAGGCAAAAAGTGTCTGCCAACAAGAAAAAATTGCTAATGAAGTGCTTTCATGCTTTATATATTAGTCAAGCAGACCCTATCCGCCAGGTATCACTGCCTATAACCTACTTGATACAAGTGATATGAAAAAAACCTATCTATTTAACTTTTTATCTCCTCCTTCCATCCTTAAAGACAACTTCTGATGCTCTTTAAAGATGCCTCTGGTTCACTAATAGTTTAAGGGAAACCAAAGTGCTGCCCTGATTTCTCCCAGGCATCCACCTGGGGGAGTAACGTGAAACTCCCAGTCTGCAAGCTGCTTGCGGCTGTGGAATAGTGCCATTTAGCTCCCAGACTTCTTGCCACACCTTTGTTGCATCTTTGCCATACTACACAATGTCATGCTAAGACCCCCGTAAGGAAAAATACAAAGCTCCCTGTTTATATAGTGATAAACATTGCTCTGAAGCATGCTACCGGTATATCCAGAAACAGGACTGACACACTGACATATTTCTCTGCTAGAGATTTCTCCTTTAAAAAACTCTTAGCCAGGCAGAGAGGGAGAAAATAAGGGGATAGAAACCACCAAAGCAAAGCAGGTTTTATAACAAACTGTTTAAAACAAACTGTTTTGTGGAAGAGATCATTTCACCATCTGCAAAGATCACCCTACTAGGGGTCAGATTGTGAGAAGCATATCAAGACACCAAGGCAAGAACAATGCTTCTTGTTTAAACATGTACAGTTTATGTCTTGTCTCTCTCTTACCACCCTTTGGTGAGTCCAGTAATTGTACTTGCAGCTCAAGTTCATCCTGTAGGGCAGGACATGCATTGCAGAACCTTACCAGCTCTTCCAAAGCAAAAGTTCAGCAAAAAGGAAATCCTAGATTTAGTTACCAAAGCATCTTCAACACACATAAAAAAATATGCCCACATCATGGCTCAATATTCCTTTCAGAACAGAAAAGTGTGGAGTTACATTCTTCTCAGGCTGTGGATCACATATCTGCTTCTGTGCTAACTGATCATAATTCTCATTTCCTTCAATTAAGTGCTCATAATCAGCTGCTTTAATATTGTGCCAACAAGACAGCTGCATTAGAACTGTTTCATTTCTTTTCATATCTTTACTTACACTAATCACAAACTATTGCATGAATGTCATTGAATTAAGCTTCAAAAAATCCCCAGTGTTATGATTAATCATCTTCCCTAGGAGAGGAAATTGGGTCACAGAAAGGTCCTTTGCTTTGGCCAATGTAATCCATTTGAACTCTGGCAGAAGACCAAAAAAGACCTCCACACTGACAGCACATCAGACAGCATCCCCTTGATGTAGGCTCATGCTCTTCTACGTCTCGTAAATACAGGGACACTTTGTACAGGTGATTCACTTCTTCCAGCATCTGGGAGAGAATGTGGGTCAAGGCAAAGAAGGGAAGGGAGAAGAAAAGAGATGGAGGGAAGAGAGTGGTGTAGGAGGCCTTTGAAAAGAAATTTTTGTCTTTTTTTAAAACATAAACAAGAAGGTCTGGGGCAGCAGACATGGGAATATCTTGGAATCTATTCAGAGCTTCTGTCTCTGTCTGCAAGGCTTTGGACAAACTAGGTTATCTTTCTGTTTCTTTTGCGTCTTTTCCTGGGTTGTCCTCAGGTGATTTAACCTGGGGACTGAAAATTCTGAGAGCATACTTTGGGCAGGGAGGGAATTAAAATACTGCTGTTCAGCATCAAGCGTAGACAGGCAGGGCACCTCTGCTCAGGGCTCTGCTGGCCTTGGCACTGCCACGAGCAGGAGGAGGTGGAAGGGATCCCTCATCGCCCACTCACAGGATGCTGGGAGGAAACAGCAGCAACGTTAAAGGTTGCTTGATGAAGTGGCAGTCAGAAAGCACATTTCAGGTGGCTGTCTCACTGTATTAAAGCCCTATTTTTATCCAGCCATTTAAGTTCAAGGACATTTCTCTTGCAGTTTGGGAGCGCTCTGTTAACTCTTTGCCCTAAATTATTAAAAGAAAAGATTGAGCCTCCTTCTTACAGGCAAGCGCAGCAGGGATAAACAAAAAGTGGAGCTGGTATGGGTAGCGTATGTTTTTTTCAAGGACAGATGCCTAGGGGAATGGTCCCCTGTATCCAAACATCCCCCAGAAAAGGCCATACCAAAGTGGCCATTGGCAACACAACAAAAGGCTGCTTCCTGGCTGCCTCTTCTGTCATCCGTGCTGCCAGTGCCTTGGAGGGTGCATGAAGAGAACTAGGGACAAGTGTAAATATAGTAGAGGCAGCAAGTACTCCTCTATCCCTGCTGAAGGAGCTTCGACAGGCACCCTACATTAGAAGTCCAGTTCCTCCCCCTACGCCCAAGGCTGCTGCAGGCTGGATGGAGGGGCCTGAGTTTTCAGAGAAAGCATTATAGGGACTGAGACCGACACACGGTTTTCCTGGGCTCACACACTGTCTCCATCCTAGTGGTTGCGTGAGTTGTTTTAAGCATTTTTAAATACTCCTAAAGTAATCTGGGGAAAAATATACTCGCTTTGATGTCTGCAGAGTGCAGCTCCCTCACCCTACTTCTTTCTCTGCAGTTTTGATGTCTGCACTAACGGTGCAACGTATATCACTGTTTTCCTTTCGAAAGGCATCTAATGCAGAGGTAGGCTATACTAATGCCAAATAACTTCTCTTTTTTTTACTTTAGCTTGCATACTCTTCTTGCACTCAGATTTCTCTCTTGGAGCCTCCAGGAGAGAGAAGTTCATATTTCCTTTTTTGGCTTTGTAATTTATAGACCCCCAAAGAACAGAAGTTACCGTGAAAAGCAAGGCAATGGCCTTGCCTCATGCTATGAAATATTAGTAGCAGTCATGCCTCTAATATATTTTCTAGAAGGCATCTTTAAAAGCCGTCAGCGGAAGCCTTGCTAAAAATTAACTCTTTATTCCAAGCATGTGCTAGACCATCTCAAGCTACATCTAGCAAGGGTAACTTTGCAACACATAAGAAATGAGACACAATATTTTACTTAATTGAATATTGACAAATTGTTTGCTGTGGACACAGAACATGTCTTTCCCTTTCCCTGTCTTATTTCAAGGTGGTGAGTATGCCACCACATTAGTTTCAAAGCAAAGAGGTTTTTTTGTTACTGAAATAACATCAATGCCAACTTATGTCATTGTAGACATGCATGAGCACAACAAACATGGCCTGAATAATTTATCATCTAAGCAACATGTAGAAAGGAAGGAACAGAATAAAAAAAGACCAATGACTGAATGAGGATGGAAACTAACGTGTGCATGTATTTCTCTCTTCTTGGTCAGGTGGCAGGTGGATCTCCAGACATTCACATAATCAATTAATCTACTTTCCAGTACATTAGTAGGCATGAACATAGGGACAGATTTCATCCCAAACAAACTTGGGGGCAAAAGGCAGGATGATCTCAAGTCAGAGGGTCATACACTGCTGTGGCTAGTGATGACTTGAGAAGGTAAATATTCTGCGCTAAAAGAGAGAAAGACAGTAATCCTAAATGAAAGCCAAAATGTCCTTCATAATTTTATGCAAACATCCTTTGGAAATCATCCAATCCGTGCTGCATTTTCCCTAGGCAGCATACAAGGGGACAAATGCACAGATGATACCACAATAGGTGCTGTATCCCTCACACACTTTTCTCTTAAGCATGAGTTTGCAAATGTGCTTCCTTCCCCTCGCATAGACATAATAATTGGTTGAGAAGGTGAAATGAAAGTCACTGAGCAGCTTCTAATCTCAATAAAGGTCTGTGTCTTGTTGAAGACATGAGCAAGAATTCTTCCATAGGATTTGCTTATCATCCAAACTATGCTTATGCAGCATTTTCCTTATGAGGAAACACTGAGAGAGACATGTTCCTGAGCACACAATTAGTGCAATCATCTGCTGCTAATTATGTCGTCTGTTTCTGGGGTAGTTTCCACAGGAAGGAGTCAGTGTATCTTACAGACATAATTGAATGAAACTTCAAAATACTTCCATTAAATGATGAAGCACCAGCTCTTCCAGCTGGAACAGCCTGAGTTAGTTGTCTAAAGCTGATGGATTTTCACATCGTTCTTTCCGCCTGGTGAATTCATCTCAGGCCATTTTCATCCTGTTGCCACTACAATAAGCCCAGGAGCTTTGTGCTAATAAAGTGTGTCTTTCAGAAAGGTAGCCAGTCTCCACCTGAATATATCAAATGGTAGAGAATCCATCACTTCTCTCAATATTTCTTCTTGTGGCTAAGGACCACCACTGTTAAAGAAATATGGTATCTTTCATTTTGAACTAGTAAGGCTTTGGGTTCCTTTTCCTGACAGATACAACATGTGTCTGGAAATGACATCTTCTCATAGAAACAGGACTGGGATGGAGACAAGCTGGCCTAGCTCATGCAGTGGTCTGCCTAAAAGGGTTTCTCCAACAAACTCATCTCCCAGCATTCCTGCTTCCTTTCTGGGGACCATCACTTTACAGTAGGCCTGTATCACTTTACCTTCTTCCTCCTTCCACTTACTCAAACTTGATCTGGAAGCGTCCAGAATGATCTGGACATGATAATTCTGGAATGATCCCTTGTTTTAACTTCATGTTCCAGTTAGTATTACCTTGACGGTGCCCTTGACTGCAGCAATCTAATCCTGTCACTTCATCTTCTCCATATAGTACTCTTCAAGTTTTTCCTCTTAAGCTAGTATTTTCTTCAAACTTCATATCATATGAATATCTTTTCTTCATCTGCAAAAGCTCTGTTTGGAAACATGAAGAAAAAGCATCCCAATCTATTAGAGAAGGTGTTTCTTTTCTGCTCACACTGTAAGCCTGAATAGACTAATTCTGGGCTGTAAGCGAATGAGGAACGTCTGCTGTGCAATATTTGTGCTTAGAACAGCTGCAGATTCTGGTGATCTAGAATGTAAGAGTGGAAGCTGGAAAAGTTATGAAGAAACCATCAGAAATGATCAGTAGAATGGAAAAGCCATGGTAGGAGAAGGAAGCTTTTCTAGCTGTATTGGGTTTGCATAGCAAGGTTTTGGTTGCAGGGAGGGCTACAGGGGTGGCTTCTGTAAGAAGCTGCTAGAAGCTTCCACTATGTCTGATAGAGCTGCTGGCCAAAGCTGAGCCAATCAGTGATGGTGGTAGTGCCTCTGTGATAACATATTTAAGAAAGGGAAGAAAAAAATGCTGAGGGGAACAGCAGCAGGAGTGAGGAGTGAGAATATGCAAGAGAAACAACTCTGCAGAAGGACTGTGAAGAAGGAGGAGAAGGAGGTGCTCCAAGAGCTGGAGCAAAGATTCCCCTGCAGCCCATGGTGAAGACCATGGTGAGGCAGCTGTCCCCCTGCAGCCCATGGAGGTTACTGGTGGAGCAGATATCCACCTGCAGCCCATGGAGGACTCCATGCTGGAGCAGGTGGATGCCCGAAGGAGGCTGTGACCCCATGGGAAGCCCACTCTGGAGCAGGTTTGCTGTCAGGACTGGTGACCTGGTGGGGGACCCATGCTGGAGCATTCTGTTCCTGGAGGACTGCACCCATGGGAAGGACGCACGCTGGAGCAGTTTGTGGAGAACCGTCTCCTGCGGGAGGGACCCCACGCTGGATCAGGGGAAGAGTGTGTGGAGTCCTCCCCCTGAGGAGGAAGGAGTGGGAGAGACACATGTGATGAACTGACCACAGCGCCTTTTCCCCATCCCCCTGCACTGCTCAGGGGAGTAGGGAGAGAAAATTGGGAGGTAAGTTGAGCCTGGAAAGAAGGGAAGAGTGGGGAGAAGATATTTTAAGATTTAGTTTTTATTTCTCATTATCCACCACTGATTTGATTGGTAATAAATTAAATTACTTTTCCCCAAGTTGAGTCTGTTTTGCCGTGACAGTAATTGCTGAATGATCTCTACCTTTCCTTATGTTGACCCATGAGCCTTTCATTATATTTTCTCTCCTCTGTCCAGTTGAGGAGAGGGAGTGATAGAGTGGCTTTGGTGGGCACCTGGCATCCAGCTAGGATCAACCCACCACACCAGCTTACCAAAATGAACACTCTCTGTGAGTGGTTACTGGACGAATAAAAGGGAAGCAAATAAGCTTTTTAAACTAACCGGTGATGCCAACATGAAGATAACTGAAATGTACAAATGACAATGAACTGCTTTAGTTGAGAAATGAGAGAAACCAGACTCAGTGACCAAGATCTGTTTTACTACTATATTTGGATGTTTTTGGGTTATATTCGACTATGTTGTCGGATATGGACACATATAAGATGTTATTAGGTTGTTAGTTTTCGTTTCCTGAACATATCTGACTAGCAAAGGAAAATTCATTCTCTTTGTCATTACCAAGTCTTCATTAAGTTACCTCAATATTTTAAAAAAAACCTAGAAGTAAAATATTCTTCATTATGGTTGGCTCAGTCCATCACACCCCTGACATGAGGTGCGGTGGTAACAAAAAACTTTGGCATATAAAATGTACACTAATGCTTTTCTTCCTTAAAAAAAAGGCTTTTTTGAAATGCTGCTACTGCACCAAAACCTAAATATTATCCTTAACATAGTTTAATCGTATTTATTCTGGAAACACTCTTGAACTTACACAGCTGCCTCGTCATGTATTTTAAAATGTTTTATCTTTTCAGCTTAAATTTATGTTTCTGTCACCATGAGAAAGTGTGGAGGATGAACTCAAGTAACTGTGAATGCTTTCAAGGACTCTTACACAAAGAAATCTACTCTGAAAATAAAAACAGCATCATTTGATCCCAAAACTTTTGTGGTTAGCTATTTCCTTTTGAAATAAGAGTAACTAAATGTTTTCATCTCATAAAATTATCAGTCTAGTTCTCATGAATAAAAACAGTTGAGGGAGTTTTGTTCTTGAGCTTGCTCTTGGGAGTTTGTGTGGTAGAATTAACTATGATTTCAGTGATATAGTACAGGAACACTTAATATAATGGCACCTCGGTGCATTTTTTTGCATCATTGCAGAGCTCTGCTTTGCAATAGCAAAGATTGAAAACAGTTTCACTTGAAAAGTTAATTGCTGACTACTTTCGAATGACACTCTCTTTGGTTGATGGTGATATTTAGCATATCTTGGGAAGGTTTACAGTAGAGGGGTTTGAATACTGTGTCAGTTGAGCAATGGGTTTCTGAAATATCGTTCAAATAAAACATTTTTTTAAAAGCCTACATCTTTTCATTATTTTCTATTTCCCCTCAAGTCTTAGGAAGTAATTGCATCTCTTAGTGTGGCCAAGGTGGCCACAGCTGCTCAAATATTCATTTCCAGTAGATTTTGTAGGACAGGGAACTGTAGGAATGTCTCAGCATGCAGGATCTGCACTACAGATGTGGCTATATATATGTATATATTTAAAGAAGTAAAAATGAAGTATGAATGTAGCTGAATGGTCTAAAAAGTTTTCACTGAGTACACATGACGGTAGTTGAGTATTCTGGCAACACGCATGGCTGCCACTGAGCCCAGACCAGCCATCACTCGCCAAACCTAGGTACAGTCAGCTGGAACCTGACTTTGGAACGGACTTGAACAGTATCTGTGGTTTCCTGTTGAATCTTCCTGTTCAGTTTTTATTGGTTCTGGCGTCATTTTGTGAACTGATTTTCTGCTGCTAGAGTACATTCGGAAGGCCTTTAGTCTATTTTCAAACAGAATAAAATTGCACATGTAAATAACCACCAGAAAAAAATAAAAAAGGTGATCATGAAGTTCTGGGAGGTAAAACTTAATTAAAGAGGGTTCCTAAGCAGGGTAAGAAAGGAAGAAGAACATTCTGGGACTGTGAGAGGAATATGACAAAAGGAGCAGGGTGGGTCACTGGAAAGGGTGAGAAGGTGTGGGCATCAGTCTGAGAGAAATGACAAAATGGAACAGTGGTACCTCATAACCACACGCTGCTTTCTATCTATGCCGGGATATGAAGGTTTTGCCCATCCATGGGAAATTCTGATCCATATGATCTTCCTATTCTTCTGGTGGTGCTTGCGCAATGATTTTGTGATAGCCTGAGAATAGAAAAAGGAGAGACAGAAAAACAGACACTTTACTTTCTGTTCGTCTGCTTAAAATTACTGTAAACACCTCCTAGAAAGATACCGGTGTTTGGAGACACAGGAGCTCTCAGCTGGTTTCTTTGCTGTATCTATTAGCTATCACACAGTTCAAATATTTCAAAGTATGTCAATCATCCTCAGTAGAAAATATATATCTATATATATGTGTGATGAATAAATTTCATTGATCTTCTAAATTGTTGGTATGGGAAAAGAGGTACATGTGAGAAAAACTAGTAAGGAGTCCCATAGCACCCTTTGTCTTGGTCATATTAATGACACAGCTGCACATGCACGCAATTATTACAAGTATCTTTATCTAAAAAAAATCTTCACTCTTTGAAAAAAAACAACCTTCAAAAGTCAAATAAATGGCCTTATTGACTGCTTAATAAGCTTTTCCTGTTTATGTCTAGTGGGAGAAAGACGGAGAAAAAAATCACCAGTATTTTAACTACAAAGAGTCCACTGAGAAGCGATATAAGTATCTATATAAGGTGTTCTCAAGGCAATATTTCTTGTACATAATTTTTAATTCTCCTACAAACTGAAGAAAGAGACAAATCCTAAACCAAGCATTTTGTCCAATTAAATCAGTTACGAAGTTTGATAAATTAAGCAATGCATATTACATTTTTTTTCTGTCTTTATTTCTCACCGTTTCAACTACAAAGAATCAGCTTACTCAAACGGGCAGATGGCTCACATTATGAGAGGCAGAGCACATACAGCATGTTCTAGACCATGCACTGTGCTCAGATTTCCTTTTCGTTGTCATTTGGATAGTAAGACAATGTTACACTGATCCTGAGTGATGTGCTGTCTTTCTCTCTTGCCTAGCTTTCTCTCCGAGCTTTGCTAAGACATCCTGAAAAGTTTG
Source organism: Larus michahellis (assembly GCF_964199755.1). Taxonomy (NCBI): domain Eukaryota; kingdom Metazoa; phylum Chordata; class Aves; order Charadriiformes; family Laridae; genus Larus; species Larus michahellis. Next base: position 61,693,763 of record NC_133897.1, on the reverse strand, counting down.
TTCTGGTTTCATTAAGAACTTTCCATGTGAGAAGTCAGGCATTAGCTGCTCCTTCCCTCTCTAGCCCTAATCTTCAGCGAGACTTTCCTTTGTATGGAGAGACTTTAGATCCACACTACTCTGTTTAATAAATGAATGGATAAATAAATAAAAGAACATTATATGATCAGAAACATGACCTGAATAAAAGTGAACCATGCCTTCAATACTTGTATTCTTCAAATTATCACACACTTACCCGTTTCACATTTCATTGTTGTTACTGTATTTACTTTAGCATTTGACCTCCTCCATACTATAGAACAATAGCAGCAAGAAAATGATATAGAAAAGAACTGATATAACATCTATGTTAGGCTTGCATCAGAGCAAATGGCAGGTCCCACAGCCTTCTATTGCAGCATTACACTCCTTACATCCCCTATAAACCATAAAGCAAATTTTATAAAGCAGAGTTATCAAACGTCCGTTGTATGGAAACAATGAGCAAAAAGAAAAGTTAGTTCTTGTATAAGTCAGTTAGGTAGTATGATTCTATTTCTACTTTTCTGCTGTTGTAGAGAAATAAATACTCCTTACTGTGTACCAGCTCTGATATTCATTGGATCTGTCCATGAACCAAACCAGCTCACTAACTAAAAAATAATTACACAAAAACTAATACAGGAAAAAAGGCCCAAACCCTTTTTTTTCTGCTTAGTCAGTGAGTTGAACTGATTCATCATGAGAGCTGGCTTTACTATATATCCAGTTGCAGAAGAAATAAGTTTCAACAACAGAAGTTCTGACATAACGTACTATTCAAGTCCATAAACAAAACCAACAAAATTATATTTTCTTTCACTCTCTTTTATGTTATTTATTTATTTGTTTGTCACTTTCAAGTTAGCTGTCTATTGGGATAGTCAGTTGAACTGTTTGTTGAAGGGGAGCTGACACCAGTTGATTCAAGGCAAGTGAAACTCTGGTAGCTAGGGCCAGAGATTCCTTTATCCCCACCTCAGTACACAAGATCTTACAGTTCTTGCAGATATGTAGAAAAACAAAAAAAAATCGCCCCCCCCGCCCCACCAAAAAATTTATGCTAAGCTTATCTCATTATAGCTCAGGCCCAACAACATTCCTAGATGACAAGCACAAGTCACAAATTGTTGGCTCTATGGAGATGCATCACCTTGGCAACAGTAACATTTCACTTTTTTGTTTTATCTACTCGCCTGTTTCCTCACTCATCTCTAGAAACTTTATTTGATTTTTATTCCAGGCTGAGTGTGCTTGTCAGATGCATTTCAACCAAGTTTGAACAAACATTTTTAGTTCTTTATACTCGGCAATCTTTTATTCCACACGGTGTTGAAAGACTACATTGACATGCAATAAGGACTCTCAACATTTTGGGTTGTATTAAAGAGTAGAAATTCACAGAGTGGCTATTCTGCTTCTATCTCAAGCGTGTACTTTGTTCACAAGTAGAAATTGCTCATGTATTTGTTCCAAAGCACTAAACCAAACAGAAGCTTTGTTTGATGTGCTACAAAAATGTTACACCATGTCAGGTTTGCTGTCTAGGTGTAATATCAACACTTCTCAGGGGAGCTGTGAGTTTAATGGCCTAAATGTCTACCTGTGCTGCAGTTAGAGGAGGGTGGAGGAGTAGTTACTTTCTCCAGACAGAGCAGTGCACATCTCCTGCCTTGATCAGAGATCAAAGCCTTTTGGCAAACAAGTGGTTTACTCATGAAGGAGATAATTTGGCATTCATCACTAGCATGTGTCTATTAGTGAGCCGCTGTTGCAGCTCACAGCAAAAGTATTGATTTAGGGTAACTTTCCAAGTGTTTATTATCAAGTAATCATTCTCAAGGCAATTGGAGACAAAGAGTAATATAATTAAACTCTGAAGCTGTGTCACAACATCTCCAAGGAAAAAGCCTCTCAATGAGAACTTCTACTCAAGTATGAAGGAGATGCCACTTAATGAACTTTATTAGAGAACCAGTGTGGTCATAAACCACAGGAACAGATTACAGGTAACGGATTGTGAAGAAAGTCAAGTAAGGAAATGCTGCTTTAAGGACGTAGACACAAATCTGCCAAGATAAATACAGAGGAAGGAGGAAAGTATCTGTGTAAGGAGATGGGGAAGATAAAAGGTACATGACCATTTCTCCGTAAAGGAGTTTCACAAATTGGCTAACTGAAAAGATTTTCAAATAAGAACTGTCATTGTAATAAAAAAGCTAGCTCTATCTGTAACTGTGTGATTTTTGTTTCTCCTTTAACTCCTATTAACACTGTATCAAAACCAGCTTAAATAATTACGTTTGTTTTAAAATAACTACACACAAGCCACTAAACACTTCACCGTTACAGTCTTCAAAGGCTTCACTCTAATGTGACATAAACTTCGTGTCATCTTAGATATATTCCATTATCACCCAGCATCACTATTCCTCTCCCTTGTTCCTGTAAATTAACTGTTAAAGAGCTAGCAGTTTTTGCTTTGAAGGATAGCCACACTGCGTTACCCACAGAAGCTTGGGAAATTCTAAGTTCTCACATTTCAAGATTAGTATTATATCTTGAGAGCCATAAAGTACCATTATGTATTTCTTCTATCAGTAAGCTATAGCAGAGGGCAGGTGTCTGCATCTAGGCTGCCAGAATTTCACAGTTATTTTAAGAGACGGAGGTAATATCTACCACTTACTGGTTCTCCTCTGACCTCGGTCCAGGTCTCACTGCAATAGCAGAAAGTTTTGGGGAATCTGGAAAGAGGAAAACCTTTTCCAGCAGAATACACCTGCAGGGGCAGGGAGTACTTTTGCGAAGGTCAGATGAAACCTTGCAAGAACTCTGCTTAAAATCTCAAATGTCAACTGTCCATTTTAATAAAATACTTCTTGTTGGGTTCCCTCAAAACTTATTGTTACGACTTACCGAGTTTCAATGAACAGAGTCCCACACTGAATCCCTTGCAGCTTTAGGCTGAACACTTCCCAGTAGTTCCTTTCACCATCTGAAAATTCTAGCACTTTGGTGCTTAAACAAGGCACAGAAAGATGACGATTCAGTCACACAATGCTCAGATACAAGCTAATGAAAACCACAGAAAAGCAATATAGATGCTTAAATACGTGGGGATTCTTTGAGGGGGAAGAGACCACTCTTTATCTTCCTACATGCACTGCAGAAGACCAAAAAACTTTGCAGCTATTATGCATGGGGAAAAATAAGTTAAGTGCAAAATATTTCCTGAAGGTGACTGGGAAATTATTATTATAATAATTATTACATAATTATATCATTATAATATTACAATTCTATTATTCGGTGACCCAGTGCAACAGGTAATAGAGAGCCCTGGATCTTTCTCCAGGTCTAACCACCCTTCTCAGTGCAATGCCAACGTAGACACATGTTGTGGGCGTGGAGAGGGAAGAGTTATTTAGGACTTATCTATTCTGGTCCCATTCACTGAACGCATGTTGTTGTTTGGAGGGAGTTAGGTTTTACCCCAAAGTAAACCAGTGTATGTGCCCTGAGACTGCTCTGAGATGTGGAAGAAAGCAAGGTAGGTGAGGGTGATCAGATTTGTTTCAAAAGCAAACACCCAGCAAAGCTAAAACACCAATGTAGGGGTACCTTGGATACCCTTGGCATCACCGGTTTTGTATTTTGTAACTAAAGCAACAAGAGTCCTTTTCTATACTAATTATAGCACTGAGAACATTTTAACATTGCACATCTTTGGCTAGAATAATCCACAGGGAGGGAAAATTCTCTTGATTTGCACCATCAGACATGTTTTGATTTGGGTGCTATATGGCTCCATATCATAAATGCTATAATATTGCTATCTATTAGAGATGCCTGCTGAGATACTTCTCCAACATCTAGCTTAAATATGATAAAGAGAATTCATAGTTTTCTAAATACCAGAAATAAGTATGTATAGTGGGGAGTTAAGAAATGACTATGATGACGTTCTAGTCCAGTTCATCTTGTGATAGCAGAGACACTCTCAGTTTACTCAGTTTACATAAAAGGAAAGCCTTCCTTTTATGCTTGTGGTTGTCTTTAACTATGAGTGATTCTCTAAAGATGGATTTCTATAGGTGACAGATACGCCCTTTTGACATTCTTCATATGCAAAGGTAAATAACAGAGCATTATGAGGCAAAATGGAGTTCAAAATTCAAAGTAGACACAATTTATTGGGTTTTCTAAAAGTTTGAACTACCTGGCAATCTGAGATTATACATTCCAAGAACTGTTTTATTTCACAGTGCTTCCAACATTTTTAGCGACTACCACTTAATTGCTGACAGCTTATCAGAATGTTTGCTGACATTTATCAGCTACCTATATCTAAGTTCATGGGCCAAATTCTGCACATGCACTTCATGGCATCATGTATTCTTAAGCTCAGTGGTAAAGGCCACAACATTTTTGCATTCTTACGCATTTGTCAGTCCTTTCCCAGCTGCTGAATAACCCCACAGAACTGAAGATGACTAGTGTAGGGTTAAGAAAGTGGCACTTAAGAGCAGATGAGGATGAGATGACTTTAGAGTAGTTATTGGGATGGGCAACTGAATGGAATTTATGGGATTGCAGCCAGTCAGACAGAGTAAAAATCTGGGCTATTTCTACCACCCCTTCATGGCAGTAAAGTCTAATTTCACATTCATGGAAGGAGCAAAAATGCTAGTTGAGTAGGTTTTGCAACATTGCTAGTGTACGCTTTGCGTCGTCCTAAGAGAAATTAAGAGACCTGCTCTGCATAGTTAAACATACTATATCCTTTCTGTTGTGATCTGACACCGTCTGTCGTAAAAGTAGGTGAACCTGAGTAAGAGTTGCATACTAAAGGCCTTATGAGTTTGCAGAGGAAGTAACACAGCTCTGACGCTGAATGTGACCACTTGAAATGCATGCACTTGAAAAATTAACTTCTTTTCCAATAGCTCATTGTTCATTTCAATACAACCAACAATGGAAAACAATTTCTCTGCTGCAATTTAGCAAGATCCCAAATAAAAAAGAAAAAGACATCTCTAAAGTAGTACTTAAAATCTGAAACTGATCAAATTTATTAAAAAAAAAAGTAATCAATGTCTCTCTGGAACATCGAGGGTGGCAAACTGCATCTGTGATCAAAACAAAATAGCACTGAGGAGTCCCTCGCTGGGATACAGCTGAGCTGAGCCTTTTGTATCAACATTGCAATGGCAAATACATTTGGAAGTCTAATTTCATTCTGTTTTTTCCAGCATATGAGGTCAGTCATGCAAGGTATATTGAAGGCTGACAGGCAAAAAGATAGCGCGCGCTCTCTCTCTCTCTCTCCCCCCAAGGCATTTTAATGTGCTGGAGAGTCTGTCATAACCTTTTCTGCACAGCTACATACACAAGTATGACTATATACATTCAGGATTGCATGGCAGGTGGATAAATATAGCCTCTTTGGATTTGTGTTGTTCTCTTCAGTCTTGACTGGCTCCTATATCTGCCCATCCCCCTCTGAAGGCCTTTCTTCTCAGAGAAAGGCTGAGTTAGATCTAAGACTTTAGCTGGAAACCCTGCTGTGTCTCTTTCCCCGGACATGACACGGATGAACGGATCTTCCCAGTTCAGACCATTGGTTGACTGGAACTTTTTCTCATGCACAGACAGCAGACACACTGGCAGCAGACATCATAACAATCCTCTTACCTTGCCCAGAAGTCTTCTCGCGCTTCTACTGTAGGTTTTGTACTCAGAACACAAATAAAGATTTTTGTGAGACGCCAGCCACAGTAACAAAAGTGACCTGGCACTGCAGTCCTCATAGTAGAGAAGACAGTGGAGAGAGTACTTTAAGCAGCTTGTAAATTGGTTTAAAACGTCTGGGCACTGAAAAGCTACACCTTTAGAGTGTCATCAAAGTACAGAACAAGGAAGAAAGAAAGAAAAAAAAAAAAAGCATTCTTAGAAATGTCCAACTATCTTTCAACTGGCTAAGGCTCAAGTTTGCCAAATAGATTTGCACTTTGTTCAGAACATATGTGATCCTAACCATACATGGTACAGTCCATAACATATTTTATGTACATTCCACTGCCACAAAACGTAATGCAGGTAGTGTGCTTGGCAAGCTATCATTTAGCAAGTATGCCCTCAGATACCTACTAACTAGTATTTCCATACCTGCCTGTCTGATTTCTGAATATTAGGTGTTCGCTTGTGGGACCTACAAGAGCTGGCCTGAAATGACTGTACATGAATATGCAGCATCTGTTCTTTTTAAAGTTGGCCTCATAAACAAATTGGAACTGCCAGTAGACAATTCACATAAAAATGCAATTCAGTAAGAGTTCCTGAGAATGGAAAAAAATGCAGATTATTTTTACTTTATTAAAATTCCCCCAGTTCTGATCTTCAGGATGTGTATGTAGAATTTACCAAAACACAGTTTTAAAAAGATTAGCAGCTGCAAATAGATGGAAGGAATAAGATACAGAATGTCACTGTGGCACATATTTCCTATGCATCTTTTTGAAAGGCTTTAGGATATTTTGAAGATCAGTCAGACTATAATTTTCTTTTAATAACAGGCAGTTCCTTAAGGTGTCCATTGCAGAAAGCTATCTAGAGCCTTCTGATATACTGCAGGTTTTATAGCTATAGATAATCATTACCTGTGGTGAGCAAAATAATCCACAGCCAACTAACTGTAAGGATGCTTAGCACACAATATCAAAACAAGCAGCAGGACCCTTAAAACTGCTGGGACTCATTTCCCACAATAACAGTTTATACTGCGTGATTGCCAGCCTAAAAATATCCCCTTCCTCCACACAACCCCCATGCAAGGTGTAATTTATCTGCTTTCTGATGACTCTCATTTTATGCTTCAAAAGTGATAATTTTAAATCTAACACCATGTATACAAGGTATCATTCCACATTCTGCAAATATAAATCAAGAGCAGTTCCAGTCCTGCTGTAATATTAATATATTACTTCCTGCTTTTGCTGTATACAACACACTATGTGTGTCTGTCTGTATGTACGGTTCGTTCATTAGCTCGTCTTCATTTACTAGGGGCTGGAATGTTTACTGGCAGGAAATACATTCAAGCACACACCAGTTGACTTAATTAATATTTAACAGGCAGCCTATAGCATTGCAGATTAACTCATCTGTATCTAAAATCCTAGGCTTATGTGTTGTGTTGAGATCCACATGCTTTGCAATGAGCTTTATGAGAAAAACAACACACAAAAATAACGAACAAAGAAATAAAAAAAACTTAATATCAAAAAAATTAATTTCTGTATCCAGATAGTTCCATATGCCATTTTTTTTTCCTCTCTGAATATGATTTGTAACCAACCTTAAACAGGAGTGAATACACTAAAAGTCATGTAACCTTTAGATTTCAATATTAGTGTTTCACTAACTTTGTGCTGATGAACACATTATAAAAATGATTACAAGATGTCTCAATTGTCCATGTGGGCACACGTGAATAAATACTTACCATGGTTCTAATTGTTCTAAGAGTTTGCAGGGGAACATATTTCTGAAAAAGAAAATAGAAAAAAGGAAAACAAAAAAAGAAAAAGGAAAAAAGAAGAAAGAAAGAAGGAAAAAGAAAAAAAAATTAAAACAGCAGAGTACAGGAGATTCCTACACATGGAAGCTCAACCGCCTGCGCTCAGTGCTATGACCTCCTCAAGAAAGGCAAGACACAGTAGAGAACAGGCTTCCCATTCCACCATCTACAGTTCTTTAAGATGTATAAACACATCAACTTATCCCCATAATGACCTCCAAAGAAAGAAATGACTTCTAAGGGGAGGCTGTCAGCCTAATACTGAGAAATACAGTCAGTTACTTTTCAGGACTTTAGTCTCTGCAAGACTTTTGGCTCAATGACAGTAAAATACTAACAACATTTTATGTGGGACTTCAACTTACAGGGAACTGTAACGAAACATAATTATTATTTTATTTTCATGAATGTGTGAGTTTAGTTGATAACAAATGTAATGTTTACTTTGCACAGTTGAATTCCTGTTCCACGACAAAAGAAAAACAGAGTTCATAAATTCTTGGTAGTGTTTATGGAGCTATACAGGGGTGCTAAACTGGGAATACTGGAAAGCTGAGCTATTCTGCTGGTATTCTGACATTGAAGACAGTATTCAGTGAAACTCAGGAGTCCAGTCTTACTTCTGTGCCTCAAGCTCTCACTATCAAAAGGACACAATATTTCCCTGTCTTAAAAAGATATTCTGTCGATAATGACTTGAAAGTGTCTCCATACATTGATGAAAAGCCCTGCAGCCTGCACAGCTGTCTGCCCCACCTCTTTCCTCATGTCCTTCCCCAGGTTGCTCCCTGCCCTGACAGCAGCTCTGCTGTTTGCCTGACTGCACGGTGAGGTGGTTCTCCTGGCAGAGTGATACTCGTCTGGCCCAGCACCAGGGTGTGGCACAGTCACAGCTGAGGACGTGAGAGGCATCAGCAGAGAATATGGAGGTCACACTTGTTAACCCATCATTATTCATAGAATATTCATACAGTTGGAAGGGACTCTGAAGACCATCTAGTTTCAACCCCCTGCCATGGCCAGGGACACCTTCCACTAGACCGGGTTACTCAAAGACTCATCCAACCTGGCTTTGAACACTTCCAGGGATGGAGCACTCACAGCTTCTCAGTTCAAACTGTTCCAGTGCCTCAGTGCCCTCACAGTAAGGAATTTCTTCCTCATATCTAATCTAAATCTACCCTCTTTCACTTAAAAACCATTACCCCTCATCTTATCACTACATTCCCTGATAGAGTCCCTCTCCACCATTTCTGTAGGCCCCCTTTAAGTACTGAAAGATTGCTATAAGGTCTCCCTGGAGCCTTCTCTTCTCCAGGCTGAACAGCCCCAACTCTCTCAGCACTTCATCAGAAGGGCTCCAGCCCTCTGATGATTTTTGTGGCCTTCTCTGGACTCGCTCTAACAGGTCCATGTCCTCCTTATGTTGGGGGCCCCAGAGCCAGATGCAGCACTCCAGCTGGGGTCTCACAAGAGCGGAGTAGAGGGGTAGAATCACCTCCCTCGACCTGCTGGCCATGGTTCTTTTGATGCAGCCCAGGACGCAGTTGGCTTTCTGGGCTGTAAGAACACATTGCCAGCTCATGTTGAGCTTCTTGTTCACCAACACCCTCAAGTCCTTCTTCTCAAGGCTGCTCTCAATCTATTCTCCGCCCAGCCTGTATTTGTGCTTGAGATTTCTGCAACCCAGGTCCAGGACTTGGCCTTGTTGAATTTCATGGGGTTTGCACTGGCCCACCTCTCAAGCCTGTCCAGGTCCCTCTGCATGGCATCCCTTCCCTCCAGCGCTTGGTGGACTGCTCCACACAGCTTGGTGTAGTCAGAAAACTTGCTGAGGGTGCACTTAATCCAGATATTAAATAGTACCAGTCCCAGTGCCAAACCCTGAGGAACGCAACTCGTCACTGCTCACCACTTGGACATCAAGCCATTGACTACAACTCTTTGAGAGTGGCCATCCAGCCAATTCCTTATCCACCAAGTGGGCCATCCATCAAATCCATGTCTCTCCAATTTTGAGACAAGGATGTCATGTGGGACAGCGTCAAATGATTTGCACAAGTCCATGTAGATGATGTCAGTTGCTCTACCCTTATCCACCAATGCTGTAACCCCATCCTAGAAGGCCACCAAATTTGTCAGGCACAATTTGCCCTTCATGAAGCCATGTTGGCTGTCACTGCTCACCTTCTTATTTTCCATGTGCCTTAGCAGAGTTTCCAAGAGGATCTGCTTTCAGGATCTTTCTGGGCACAGAGGTGAGACTGACCGGCCTGTAGTTCCCCAGGTCTTCCTTTTTTTCCTTTCTAAAAATGTGGATTATGTTTCCCCTTTTCCAGTCAGCAGGAACTTCACCAGACTGCCACAACTTCTCAAACATGATGGATAGTGGCTTAGTAACTTCCTCTGCCAGTTCCTTCCGGATCTGCAGATGAGTCTCATCAGGTCCCATGGATTTGTGCACCTTCAGGTTCCTCAGATGGTCTCAAACCTGATCTTCTTCTACAGTGAGCGGTTCTTCATTCTCCCACCCCCTGCCTTTGCCTTCCGTGACTCAGGCAGTGTGGCTAGAGCACTTACTGGTGAAAGCTGAGTGGAAAAAGTCATTCAGTACCTCAGCCTTGTCCACATCCCAGGTGACCAGGTCTCCCATTTCCTTACAGAGAGGGAAAGACATTTTCCCTAGTCTTCCTTTTGTCACCGACACACTTATAGCAGCTTTTTGTGTTGCCCTTGATGTCCCTGGCAGGATTTAAGTCTATTGGGGCTTTAACTTTCCTAACGTGATGGCTGGCTGCTCAGACAATTTCTCTGTGTTCCTCCCAGGCTACCTGTCCTTGCTTCCACCCTCTGTAGGCTTCCTTATTCTCTTTCAGATTGTCCAGGAGCTCTTGTTCATCCATGCAAGTCTCCTGGCCTTTTTGCCTGACTTCCTCTTAGTTGGGATGCATTGCTCCTGAGCTTGGTGGGGGCGATCCTTGAATATTAGCCAGCTTTCTTGGGCCCCTCTTCCCTTCAGGGCTTTATCCCATGGTAGCCTGTCAAGTAGATCTATGAAGAGGCCAAAGTCTTCTCTCTTGAAGTCCAGGGTAGCAGGCTTAGTGTGTGGCCTCCTTGCTGCCCTAAGGATTTTGAATTCCGCCATGTCATGGTCACTGCAGTGAAGGCTGCTCTTGAGCTTCACATTCCCCACCAACACCTCATTGTTGGTGAGAACAAGGTCCAGCATGGCACCTCTCCTCGTTGGCTCCTCTATTGCTTGGAGAAGGAAGTTACCATTGACGCATTCCAGGGACCTCCTGGATTGCTTATGCTCTGCTTAAAGCCCTAAATACAAAGAAAAAAGTCTTAAGAGAGGCAGAAATACTTAATTTTTCAGCTTGTTTTCTTTCTAAGTGGAAAGGTTGCTTAAGTAATACTAGGAGGAACGAATAATCCAAAAGATAAGAAGGTGAAAATGGGATGTTCCTTAGACAAGGGACAAATTGATTTTGGAGGAAAGGGCTCCTGCCATAGGTCATGAAGCAGGGGCCTAAGAACAGCAATATTTATTATAAAGAAATAAGCAGTCTCTTGCTGTAGTTAAAACAGCACCGGGCAATTAATGCTTTATTACCATCAAGCTACCGTACAGAGCATGTCATGGTTACAGTGCAGATCACCGGGTCCTGGGAAACAGTTCTACCAGTTAAATTTAAACAGTCAGAGTAGATTTGAGACCTCTGAGGACAGCTTTGTCCTGAGTGTGGTACATGACCACACTCTTTGTCTCTGACTATCAATATAACATCTGACTATTTTTCTGGCTTGATTCTTCTTGTCCTCAGCTCATATTTGTTCAGGGACGGGGAGCAGAGCCAGATCAAGGGTTTGGGATGAAGCCAGACAGCACTTGATTAACTCACTTGCCTCTAACTATAGTAATTATCATAATAAAGACTAATACATTAATTAACGTTTGAGAAGATAGAAAGGGTTGAGACGTTCTTCAGTTCATCCTACAAAAATAAATGCATGTTTAACTTTAGCCTCCCTCAGCTTGTGTATTAGCCTATGCTTTAGCCAACCACTTTTGGTTTTAACAAATGCAATAGTATTGACACAATGCTTTCTGAATGCATGTGTGTGTGCCAGTGATTTAACAGTACGGCAATGCGAGGTCAGGCTTTCATCTTTATATAAGGAAGTTTTAAGGGTCATGGTGAAGACCCCACTGATATATTTCACTTAGGAAGGGAAAAACACCAATTCTGACTATCTATCTACTTCATTTTTGAACGAATTTAATTTCACCCATAAAGTAAAATATCAAAAGACCATAGCACTTCAAAGTTTCTCCCTAACACCTTGCCTTGTTGAGGTACACAGCTAACACCTAATTACTCCTGGTCAACAGAGGCAGAGAGGACTTGTTGGACTCTATCTGAATCCCACCAGGAAAATGGAAATATTCCTCTAGGGCATGGAACTTGAAGTTTGTGATTGATGCAGGTATAGACAGAGTGATTTGAAGTCAGGCTTCTGCATGGTCGTACTTATCATCCGTAATGGAAATCACGTAAGCCTGTGGCAATACAATGTACTTTACTTAAAAATGTTTCAACTCCTTACCAGTTACAGGCTACAAACCTCTGTAATCTGCACAGGTTCAATAGGACTGAGAACTGCTAAGGAAACAAAGAATATTTTTTACAAACAGATATACACGAAAAACATCAATAAAAGGCTGCATGGCTCTTTCCCCTTTATGTACTACAAAAGTGTTAATGAAAATGATGGCAGTACTCTAAGAAGATCTACTTAAAGAACAGGCAAGGAAATTCAGTGCTTGCCTGAAGCTTAGAAGACCTTAGTTTCATCTCTTCTTTTCACACACATTCAACATCTCAGCAGTATCAAAGACTGGTTTTTTTGTCTCTGCACTTCAGCTCCTCCACTTATAAAGGATTTTTCTTGCCCATGGACACACCTGTGATAAAACTATTCAAAGTGTTGAATACTTGGATATTTTAACTGAATCTTAGATTTCTTAAGTACTAGGGTAATGGCATTGTAGTAGATCAGCAGTTACTTTGGCTGACTTAAAATTTTGAGAAACTTTCTAGAGTCTTACATTTAAAAGATCTAAAGACTCCCACAATATCTAAGTAAATACTTAGGGCATAGCTTGGCTTCACTGAGCACCTGCAACCGACATCCTTCCCGGCAGACATGAAGCACACAAAACGAGCATGAAAATACAGGCTTCAGACCATTTGTCCTTTAAGTCCCCGTTTTGCAAAATTTTTCCAGATCTTTAATTGTACATACTTCGGTAGCCTGGTGGAATTTGTGCTTTAGTCTCTGTAACTAATGCATTTATGATTATACAACCTTTCTAGAAATAGTTATAGAAGTACTTACAGGAGAACATATACTTAGTATAGTACTTACAGTAGAAGATATACTTACACTTACTCACTTTAAATGATCCTTCTTAGATCATTTAAAATACATGTTTATCTCCTAATTAATTTTAAATGCTTCCTAGTGGGTTGTAATACTGTTCTTAATACAGGGCACATACTGAGCATGTATGCCGACATTTGTGAGTAAAATGGAAAAAGAAACAAAACAATCAAGAGATGTTTTGGGAAAGTGTAAGTGAACGAAAATAACACGTTTAGAAAGAAAATAGAATGTTTAGTTCAATAGCATGTCAGACTGGTACAGAGTGAGATCATCATAAGGACAGTGATAAAGGTACCTGGTACCCCACCGTAAGGTGATTTACTGTGGAATTAGGCAGACCGTTGTGGTGCATTCCTAGAAATGCTAAACCCTTAAGCTGGCATGCCCCACAGTAAAGCAACAAAATGCTGAGGACCCAGAAACCTTTTTTCATGATTGCTTCTGTAATATTTTTCAAAGCCCTGCATCTAGTGCAAGGTGCACGCACCCTTTGCAAAGCTATCTCTATGATATCCTGGTGATGGAAAATATTAAAAAGAAGCTCACTCAGTTGTGCTTCTCTCACAAGCTAGTGTCATTTAGATAATCTCAAACACCAGTATAAATAAATAATCACAGGGAGAAAGCAGGCATTTTTACCTTTTCTACAATTTACAATGTACTGTACACTTGGAGTTTTTTAGAAGTCAAACATAGTAACTAATAGCAATACTTAGTAGTAAAGGTTGATGTTTTCTCTTTTTCTCTTAAAGACATCATTTAAGACAAAAGTAGCACTTTTCTCCACTTTTGGGGTAGGAAAACTGAAGCTGAGTGCAGCAAAATGTGCTGTGAAACACATTGCAAGTGACGTGTGGCTGCCCTTGGTATACAACTTTCCTCTGGTTTCCTCACTCCTAATGCCATCCGTCCCATTTTGAGGACACCTCACACTACTAAGGACCATAGAGGCGGATGTGGCTTCTAAAGGATACTGAGAGCCCAGTGCTGGCTAGCAACCACTGCACATTGGCTTTACTGCAGGGTTGTAGTAACTATGCTACCTCCCACCTCCTCCCCTGCACACCCAGTTCACCTGGTGCTGCAAAGCCTTCCTTTTTCTTGTTTAATAATTTCTAGTCTAGAAGAAATCAATTCATAACTGAACATCTCTGTGTGCTTTTTAATTATGAAGATGTATACTATAAACAAGAGGAAATTATTCTTGGCAGTAATTCCATAAATATATGCTATACATTATTGTGGTGGGATTCCTAATTGACTAATTGCCAGAAATGAACTATTTGACTTCAAGAGCCAATATTAATTTTAAGTCAGCTGGAGATAGATGCCAGCTTTGTCAATATTAATTATAAAGTGCAGAAAATTAGAAACTGAGAATATTTGTTTATTTATCACTACCGATTGCTATTGATGACTATTTGATTATTTATCACTTAAATGTCAGAGGCTAGTCATTCCATTTTCCACAATAAAGACATATTCACTGACTTGACATGAATCCACACCCGTGTTCAATAAGCTAACAGAAAATGAATACGAAAGTCATGAATATCTATATCCAGCAAAACTGGAAAGTTAATTTACTAATTTGTTCTGTGTGATGTGTCTTTAGAGAGTCAGCTATTTCAGAGAACTCTGGTTGAGTAGAAAGGCACCTTACTGACTAGCAAAAAGAAAAATGAGTTGGACAGTGAGGTCTGTTTTGTGGCAGATTCCACCTATGCTGCAGAAATTGCAGAATATCAGCACTTTAAAATTACAAACATGTGCCGCACCTGGTTCCTCAACAAACAAAGCACAACATGGGACTCTCCCTTGATGACTTATTTTTGATGAAATCATTGAGCCAAGGCAGAAAGCTTGAATTACAAAAGCAGCAGCCTGTATAGGCCTGCTTATTCCTGCTTCAATTACCTTTTCTCAGTGAAGGCTGCCTATTTTATCAATAGCTCTGTCAACATTTTAAAAGCCCCTCAGAGGAATTCAGATTGTTGCATGTAAATAAGCCACCTGCTTCCGAAGATCAAAACATTATTTATTTATTTAAACAAGATAAAGATGGGGCCCTGCATACAAATAACAAAACACTCCCCTTATGTTTCTTTAATCTCTGTTTTTGAGAGATGTAGATAATGCTCTAACTGAAAACTTCTGCTGGACAAATATACGACAGCAAAGGAATTTCAAGATGCATGTGGTTGCCTAAATAACATCAGATGAATAGTGATGCACCCCAGATTTTGATGGTTTGTGCATGTATGAGCCAAACAGTTCACTGCAGTACAAGGGATCTCTAGGAAGGACATGACAGGATCTTATCACAGAAGATGGTGAAATCAAAGACCCCCTTGTCAGTCAATGCTGTCAATATTACAAGGAAGGCATTGCTACTTATAATACCCTATGGAGGACAGATCCACCTTTGTGGTGGTGTGCACTGAGTATCTACTTCTATGCTCAGAGCTGGCTGAAGGTTAGGAAACATGGGGTCCAGAATGGCAAACATAGCAACCTCTTCTGGAGTGTAAAGCTATTTGGGTGACAGAAATGCTCGTGTATGGTTTTGGTTTGGGGAAATGATACCAAACTCTTCTTACCTTCCCTCTCAGCATTTTATGCTGCCATAAGAGTAAATATAGACTATAACAAAAGACAGAAGTGGAGTATGTGTAGTATGACAGATGATTAGCATAAGTATCCTTGTCATTTTAGCCTTGTGCTGTCAGAGCCTGTCAAGCCTTATTTCCCTTCTCCCTCCATTTTATATTTTCTCCCATCTAACCTCAGCTCTAGTTTTCCTGAGCAGGCAACAGGGCTGGATTTTAGTGCACATTTCATAAACCAAAACCGACTTCCGAAGTCCCTGGAACTCTGCACATTATCTACAGATCCATGCTTGACTGTCATTTATCTGCAGAAGAACTAAATCTTTGTTTTAACTTTTCATTATCTTAAGATGTACAGCATAAAGCAAATATAAGTATTTTTTTTTTACTCTGAGGCTATTTTTACCTGACTTCGTATATCAGCAGCACATTTTGCAGTGTGGGTATGAGGAATTTCATACAGTTGTAACAGCTCGCAGTCTCCAAGCTGCTCTCACAGCTGACAGTGGGAATTCTGTCATTGGCTTCAACAGGGACAAGTTCAGGTTTCATATTTGTAACGCAGGAGTCCATAAGAAATAATTTACTATCTTTTTAAAAGTTCCCCTCTTACCTTTAGTAAAAATGAAATTACTTACACTGACTATATTCCACTTTTAATTATCTAGCAGCTGCCAATGTTTTCTCACTGTGTTTGTTTTAAGTTTTTTCTGAGAACTCAACTCTCAGAGTATTCCTTTCAAAAACATCCTTCTTAAGTAGCAAGCTTTTGGTTTTAAGGCAAATATTCTGTTATTTATTCAGTTTTTCCGCTGCCATTGCTCAGAATAAAATTTGACATTAGATGGCAACACATATTCCTATATATCTGTGTCAAACACATTCCTTTCTCATATGCAGCACAATCAAAATTATACAATAATGGCAGGCAAACAATGCTTACAGGTTTCTCACAAGTGTTGGAAACACACAGACAACAATCCTACCACACTTACATCAGTGAGTATGATTTAAAATGGAGATTTTGATATTTCTAGCATCCCACATGCTTTGGGTCATGTTCAAGCAATGTAGAAGCATTTTCCATACGTTAAGCAGAAATGCTGTGAAAGATGACTATAGTGTAATAGAAACTATATTTTATTATAGAAAACAGTCTTAGATAAGCTACTTTGTGTAAAGGTTATGGATCAATTTAGGTGAACCGACCAGTCAGTGCAGAAGAGGCTCTTGAAAGAAAAATAAGCAGATGGTTCACCGGCACATAATATATCTCCATCTTCTCATCTCATGCTGGTGGGAGATGGGGAGAGGGAGATTTAGAAAAGAAAAAATGTTTTGAAGAAAACCAAGGGCACAGATGGGTATTTCAGTTGAAAACTACATGCGATCAGGTTCAGAGTTTCCACTCGACTCCACCCTTGCACAATGGAGATACCTACCCCTAACATTAATAACTAACTTGTGACCTGCAGCATGTCAAGAGTAAAAGAGAATGAGACTGGGAATTGATCTCTTTTTCTGAGGATACTTCCTATCTGTTGAAGTGTTGTTTTGAATATAATGGCAAAGGCGTGGCAAGTCTGTTAGGCACATGCCATACAAGGAATCTGAGCTGTATTGTTAAATACCACAAACCCAGTCCGAGTAGCCGTCATGTCCGAGCACCAGAAAACAGTGACTAAGGTCAAAAATTATGCCCTCTGAACTACTCATACAGTTACTGTTTACACGCATATTACTTTCAGAGGCATAATAATAGGTTGACTATTGGGGTTGCAAAAATGAAGAGAGAAAGGGAAGAGGTGTGGTATGTGTATCATAAATATACAATCTAGCCAAGTTTAAAGCCGAAGATTTTAAAGACTGGATTGCCATGTCTGGTGAACTATTTGGCTGATGACCACAGCCTCTTTTTTTCACAGTTTCCTTGGAGCATTATTGGTTATTGTTTTGTGGTTTTTTGGGTTTTTTTCCCCTCAACAGATACACTTAACTAGGAGAAAGGGATAAAAAACTCTAACATTCTCCCATGAGTGTGTAATGTTGCTAGGGATGAGCAACAAGTCCCAAATCTCGGTTTTAATTGGAAACTGTTCTAGTAGATGTTGTTAACTATTTTTGGAAGTAGTGGCACAGAAGGAAAAGCTTTGGATCCAAACCTTTTTTGGCAGGCCAAATCCAAATAATTGGTGGCATCCAAATATTTTTTTAGAAACCAATGGAATCATGCTTAACAATTTTTTATCCATTTCCAAATCCTGAAATATTTCTTTCCATAGAGAGATGATATGCCCAAGAGGACTTACAGTAGTGGGTGTTTGGGAGAAGTATTAAAAATTGTTTAAAGGCTCATTTGAAGTAGATCAAAACAGCAGCAGCCTGAGCCTTTAAATCAGGCCTCCAGCCTCATTTACAAAATCTCTTTGAAATGGATGAACAAAAGATAATAACTAACTTTCCCTTTAAATACCAACATTCAAAATTTAAACCTTAACACTTCTATTCAGGCAATACCTAGAAAGCATTTAGATATATTTCCTGAGGCACAGATTTCATAATGTCTCAAGGCAGATACATTGCTCTCAAGGTACAAGAATGTCATCCTCCAAATACATTAAGCTGCCCTGCTCCTAAAGTTCAGTCATAATTCACCAATGTAGTGACAAAGATCAGTGGACATCTGCAGGGCATGAGCTGGTGTGCACGCTCTCACAGGGTAACCAGCTTTCTTGACCTCCTGACCTGCAGGCTAATATTTTTGCATATGCAAGAACCACAAAATGCCCCACTGCAAGCCTCAGGGAATGGTAGTTCTGGAACGATCTCACTAGAGGAACCAGTACTCCATTGCTGATGGAAATAGGAAGAGCAATTTGGGCTCTGCAGCCTTATCAGCCTGTTTTGGGCTGGGATTTTAGATTTACTGGATCCCGAATTCTGTGACCTAAGTCTGCTATGACAGCTGCTTTTTAGCTGTGGATACACAAGCTTAGCTGTCCTTTGCTCTTGGGTGAAGGATTGTAAAAGCTAGCCCTACTTCCCCACTATTGGTGCTCCATTGCCCTCAGTCTCTCCCACGCTCACAAAGAGCTAGGAAAAGTTGCTCATTTCCTCGCTTATAGATCAGGCATTACAGCACTTGCTGAAAACATACCTGTCAAGATACGGTTCAAAATTCCTTTTGGGCCAGGGGTCTCAACCCAGGGAAAGCGGGCTAGAAATCATCAGGCTATCTAATATACAACTCAAAATCAATGAAGCCGTTCTTCTTTTTGGAAACAATTGAAGATTCATCAAAACATGAATTTGATTCACCCGACATCCACACTTAGCCACCAAGTAAGAGTTACTTTCTCTCTTCCTCTCTCTGGTTTACTGGATACCTAATTATCTACACAAAATCAAAACACTTCATCAGGAGAGCCTGGTGCACACTGGTCTATCAGCAGGTGATGATGGCGCTCTTACTGGAAAGCAAAATCCAAATTCTTTCTCTGAACACAGCAAGATGGTTTCTCTAACTACAGGATTAATGGATGTAGCTTGGCATTATGTTTTGTGTAAGAAAGACTTAGATCTGTAACTTAAGCAGAAACATCCTTGTCGTCAATACCGAGGGAAAGGAGGCATCCCACTCCAAGTCACACTTGGCTACTCAAGTCCCACTTCTACCTTATCATCTTTTATTGGTTACCTCAGGCAAGTCCCTCATAGAAAGCACACAGATGCCTAGCTTGGGGTTGGAGGTTACATGCGGTAGTGAGGTGGGTATAGTTTTGATACATATCTAAAGGTTTCACCTGCTGAGGGGACCTGGAGCTGTGAATGAATAACTATTTAGGGAGAATGCAGTTTAATCATCAGAGTGCTAGTTCTAGGAAATTCCCTCCATGTAACAGTGAAACTCAAGGACTGTGACTCCTTGCTACAGAAGGGCAGAGACAGTTTTACGATGAAAAGAAAGCATTGAGTTTCACATCATTATCTACGTGAGCATGTGGTGATGTCAACTGAGAATGTGGAGGATGCAGAACAGTAACCAAAACAAGATAAAAACCTCCTGTTTGACCTAATGAGCGGTTAAGACAGTAGGTATTTTTGAAGAAAATGCGTTTGGCCTGAGTATGCACATAGAAACAGCTTTTTAATTTATTGCACCAAGTGGAGATACAGCAAGTCTTGCTGAAGGGCCAGATGGCTTGGATTCTTAATTGGTATATGCAGTTTGTTATTCTTGCAGATTAGATTGCTCCCATCTTCACATAATGAATTGATTTTCCACAGGTTTCACATTAAGTTACTGGGAACAGATAATTCTTCACTGGGTGGTGAGAGTACAATTGCTGTAGGTGCAATGGGTTTCTCATTTTATTTATCACAACAAACAGTTTTTCTGACCTGGAAAAAACAGGTACACAGAGGCATTTTCCTCACTCTAGGTACTCCAGGGAGTCAGGGAGAAGCAATCTCTCAGGATGTAGGACAGCAAAGATATTGTGTCCTTAACTTACTCTGCCTCCATCTCTGGGTAGAGTGAAAAACATCTCTGGCAGAAGGTTTATAATGAATAAGAACAGGGAGCTTAATCTAAACATCCACTGAAACACCAGCCTGGTTCTGAAGCTGGGAACCTAGAAGAGCTGCAATTTCTGGATCACCTGACACTTAAGAATAGTAGACCTTTAAAATGTTTTTTAATTTATTGTTGTCACTCTTTTTGGTGCTTTGGGCTTAGAATTTGTGTATAAGGTTTAGAAACAGTAAGAAGAAACATTCTGCAGTGAGGCTATATCAGAACTGATATGTAAGATCACCCTTAAACCCATGAGAAAACCTGTATCTGCTGACCACCCACATTGTAAACCTCACACTGGTGGCAATTCCTTGCATGTAGTTCCTAGTCTGTCAGATCTTTCAGGGTGTTTAGAGCTTAACTATAGCACTGGTGCTAAAAAAAAATAATCTCACCTGACAACAGAAATCCTACCGTACTTTGCTTCTTTCTTCCCTTTCTTTTCTGTTCTTTCAAGCAAGCCTTAAGAAGATACTATACCAAGTACTAGAAAATGACCAGTTCTCATGGAAAAAGGGAACTTGGAATAGCATTTAGCATTTTGCCCAAGAATGTTGCTGAAGGTAGCTCTGCAGGTATTCATAATCCCAAGATACACTGAAGAGTACTGTAAATAAATAGTATAACGAGGACATTCTTAATACATTTCAGTAGTGGTACCTTATTCATCATATTATTTCTAAAATCAGCACACAAAAGGGATGTCCCTTATACTGAGACCCTTTTATTAGGATCTTACCAGACTTCCACTGTAGAAGAAACTAGCAGGTTAAACCTCCACAGTTTTCTTGTTTGATTTCAATAACAAGAGCAATTTTGTTCTGATTGGAGTAACAGAATATGAAGAAATGAGAGGAAAAGTACAGGAAGTTATAGGTTAAACAGAAGAAAATAATTCTGTTTTGCTTCAGTATCTGCTCTGTCTTCCATACTAATAGGCTAAATAAAAAAGATATAGTAAGAAAATGAAAACCAAAATAAACACACACTGAAAACCAAGATGTGTATTTATTATACCTGCTTAGATCTTAAGGGTCCCATTGTTCCACAGAAAGAGAGGTTTTGGTTTAAACCATTCTCATATACGCTCCAAATACTTCAAAAGGAAACATTCATTATTTGAGCCTGGACGTCCTTTTCAAACAGGTGAACGCTATGATGCTTTCGGTTATCTTTACAGCCCTCTTTCATGGGAAGCTGTTTTGTTCTATTCAGTTTATCTAGACAGTATATATGCAGCTCTTTCTGGTAGTTCCTTTAACAGCAAGCCATCCAATTCCCAAATCACTCCTTCCTCTTTACTCACAAGGCCACAGCATTGTGCATGCAGATGGTGGCAGAGTACGGATGAGCCAAGACACAGTAGCACTCCAGATTTTCCGCAACCCACATTTTCCTTGTCATACAACAACAATGGCAGTCTTTGCAGTATGTTCTCTATTGCAATAAGAAGAAAAATTTCTCATCCAATGTTAGAAAATTTCTTTTACATACGGGTTCACAAAATCTAGCAGATAGGCAAGCTATTCCTGAACCTTGGAATAGATGCTCTGCTGTCATCTGAAAAGGAAAAGCTGGCACAGGAAATGAGATTCAGATTGATGAAATCTCATTGAGATCTGAATCTTGATATGAATCTTAACACAGATTGATGGTTCCTGGAGGTACTGTTCAGATCCTGACATACTTGACTTTAAACTGCCAAACCAATTTAATCTCAGCGTTTATCCTGGTCATGCCCTACATAGATCATCATCTTGTCTTTCACACAGATACTTTCTCTGTGTAAAAACAGGTCAAAACCTCTCACACAGGGGCAGTATACCTGCAACAGGGGTACTTTAGTGCAACTATGACAGACTTTTGTCCCAAAATCATTATAGTATTTTGTGGACTCGGTAATATAGGAGATTGCATAATTTAGCTAGTCTATATTTTTCAAACAATCATTTTCAGATGTGACTAGAAAAGGGAAAATATTCCTCATAAAAAGATTTTGAAGCATTTCACAAGAATTTCATTAAGACGTCATGGAGGCCTAGAGAAAAGGACCAGCAAATAAAGGTGGACAAGTGCCTAGTCACATGAGAAAGAATTTCCGATATCTGAAATTCCCCTCTCCCTCACAGATAGCAGAAGCCTTTTGTGGACATTAACGTGCCTAGCACATTATTTTTCTGCTCCATTGCCCCTTTGTACTACTCTTTTTCAGACCCTCAGAGCTGTATACAGGCGTAGATCTTGGCTATATTTATATTGCAGGGTTAATGGGTGCTCTTAAGAGACTATTTAAACATGCTAAGCCCCCCAGCCACTGCCTATCTGTCATTATCATGCTTATTAGATTAACTTGGATTGGGCTTCATGCATCCCTGTTGTGCTTACAAAGATACAAGCTCAGAATACTCATTGACAGAATAAGTTATAACATGAAAAGCCTTAATTGTGCCATGCTCAACCCCTCCATGACTCATTCTTGACTCAAAGTGTGCTCAGACTTTACCTCCCTTGTGCTTCTGAGCAGGTACTAAAGACCCACTTTTGTATACAACTGTATAGAAAGTTGTATGTGCATATATATGCATGTGTGTACATTTATATATGTAAATGTGCATTATGTGAATAAATAATGCAAATAATAGGTCAGATAGGTATGTGAAGACAACATATTCAACATGTTCTGTCTTTGACTGAACTCTACACATAGTGAGAACGTCCCTCTCTGGAAAAGGCTGGCTTGGAAACTTAACAGCAAGAGGATCTTTCAACCCTTAGAGAAAAGATGAATGGAAAATCCTACTTCCGGTGTGCACATTTTAAGCTTTAAAAATGTTACCTGCATTATTTCATTATTTCCATAAACATGGAAGCTTTAGACAACATTTTATCATAGGGACTTAGAGTCAGACTTATAGCAACAGTTTCACCCTTTATTCCTGGTTGTTGCAATATTTATTTGTATAACAAATAGCACAGTTATAGCTGAGGTACTCAATGTTGTCATTGCCTCAGTCTTCACCAACAAAGTCTTGCAGGCCCTTTTGCCCGGAGATAAGGTTCAAGGAAGAGAATAACTACCAGGAGTAGAGAAGGGTCAAGTCAGTGATTGCTTGAGAAATCTCAGCCTATGCCAGTCCATGGCACCCAATGAGATGTACCTGGGGATGCTAAGAAAGCTGACTGATGTCATTGTGACACTGTCTGTTATTTTTGGAAAGTCATTTAATCAGGGACAGCCCACAATGGCTGAAGAAAAAATATATGGCACCCATCCTCAAAAAAGGCAAGAAGAATGACTCAGGGATCTACAGGCTGCTTTGCCCCACTTTAGTATCCTGAAAATCATAGAGTGAGTCCTCTTGACACACATTTCTGGGCAGATGAAGGAATGAGAAGGCAACTGGAAATAACCAGCATGCATTTACTAAGGATGAATGAGGCAAAAACAACCTGATTGCCTTCCATGATGAAATTTGTGCTTGAGTAGTGAGCTGTGGAAGTCAATTACCTTGACATTAGCAAGGCTGTCTACCTGATCTCTCCAGCATCCTTAAGATCAAGTTAGAATACTACGATTGACATGGATGGACTACTAGACAGGTAAAAATTGTTCAAAATGGTATTGGTAAACAGTTTGTACTCCACTGGGATGCTAATTAAAAACAGAGTACCACAGGGGCCTGAAGTAATATAAGATCTTTATAAATTACCTGGAGGAGGTGGAATGCCCTCTCATCAAGTTTGTAGAGTATTCCGAACTGAGGGAAACTGTCAGTGTGTTCAGAAGCAAGGCTGAAATTCAGAGAGGGCAAGACAGGATGGAGAAATGGGCCAAGAGGAACTGCAGGAAAGTCAACAAGGACAAATGACATTTCTGGCAACTTTGAGCGGACTAACCATGCAGTGGTACAGGCTGAGGATTGGATGGATATGGAGCAACTCTGCTGCTGGTAGAAGATGAGAGACAGACAACAGATATAAATTGAAACAAGAGAGGTTCAGTTTGATGAAGCTTTTTCCCTATGAGGACAGTCAAACAGTGGAACAGGCTACCTGGACAAGTAATGCAGTCTCCAGCTGTAGAGGTTTTCAAGAGTCAAAGTGATAAAGCCCTGAGCAACCTGGTCTCAGGTCAGTGTTGGCCCTGCTTTGAGCTGGAGGTTGGATTAGAGACCTCCCATGGTGCCTTTCAACCTAATGGATACCGTGATTCTGTGTTTGTTACATACCCATGTCTGTGTAACTACCTTACGCACATACACATTTAGTCTTTCTGTTTAAAACCACAAAAACACTGAGAGACTGTACACTCTCTACAGACATCTATTGTCAAATATAATCCTCTGACCTATATAGTGACAGACTAAAGGCTGTCGCTACTGAGCTGCTATCCCCCTTTTTTAAAATTTCCTCTGTGCAATAAGAGGGTTATAAATTTTACACCTAAATTCATCATTTTCCCAGAGAAAGTATCAAAGAATACTAAAGTCTTTAGAACCGACAAAGAATTCACGTTCAAATCAAAACAAGTCTAATGGAATTTTCTCTTCTTAACAGTGAGAGAGGGAAGGATTTTTTACTGAATGCTCTATTTTGCTCCACACAGATTGTGTCAGTCATCTGCTTCATAAATAGAATGAGTAGGAAAAAAGGAGGCATTTTGGCAGGCAAAGATGACCCATGAATACAGAACTATGATTAGTTTCATTTTAAGAAATTAACAGTAATGAGGTGGGTAAGATACATTTATTAAACATTAATGACACATTTACTTAGCTCCAGCCTCTTCCTGCAGACCTACACAGCGCAAGGAGCCTACTCACTTATTTCCCCCACCCACTTTGCTTGTATGTGGCATCACCACTAATCTAAGTGACATTTAAAGAGAATGTCTCCTGTCAGTGCAATATTGTATTTCGGTTAGTAATTTTTAAGTATGTAAGTAAGTGTAGGAGGCTTTGGCCTCAGAAATTCACATGTTTGTCTGAGCCATCCAAAGCTCTCAAGCGCGTGATACTGGGCCAAAAAATCCCTAACGACCACTGTTCTCATGAAAATTGCTACAGTAAACTGCAAAACAAACAAAAAAGGGCATATGAAAAAGCAAAGGGCTTTTACGAATTACAGGTCAAGAATAGTATGGTTTCAGGCTCTGTTTTTCTCAATTGCCCTCTTGGAAAGAGTGGGATGTAATTGACTTCTGGTCCACCTCTCGCTGATAGGTAAAACCGCTGAGAAAGTAATGCCAGGAAAGCTACAGCAAAACAGCATGCCTGCCAAAATCCTGAAGCCTTTGCAGTCAGGCTTTGAGCCAGGTTGTAGCATTTAAAAAGAAACAGCAGCACTAAAAGATTGTCTCCCCATGGCAATGGATTGGCTATTTCTCAATGCCGAAATTACTCAAACTCACCGTATTCTCCAGCAGTCAGTCCCTCGGGGTTGCTGTCCCACTTAAGTGACATCTATAAAGGCAGCTTTTATAGCTGTACAATGAATTACTATTATGAGGATCCAAAGAGTAGTAATGGTAAATTGTTTCTGTACTAAGGACTAGTGGGAAAAAACTAAACAGGGTTACAGCTGCACTCCTTTTAAGAGATTCATGGGTTTATTTTGGATTGTGAGAAGTCCTGTTCTACACTGGTTTAGGTTACAAGTGAAAACAAGTGACCTGCAAATGTGC
The DNA here is from genome assembly GCF_964199755.1 of Larus michahellis. NCBI lineage: Eukaryota > Metazoa > Chordata > Aves > Charadriiformes > Laridae > Larus > Larus michahellis. The sequence goes on along the minus strand of NC_133897.1, from coordinate 61,667,841 downwards.
AAGGACACCAGATGAACTATGAAACCACCTGGCTGTCCTGGAAATCCATCAGCACCAGAGCCCTGCCAACAGGCTCCAGAGGCATGTGTGGACAACATCATCTTCCTGGGGCCCAGGACACCATATGCAGTACCTGACTTCAGCAGTTAACAGCTGAAGCTGAGACAAGACCTAGCATTAGCATTTCCCACCACAGGTTAAGTCAAATGCCAATTAATGCATTTATAAAGGTTATTATGGAAATTCTTTAAAAGTCCATTCCATGATACAAATTTTTGAGTTTTATTTGTGTCCTGGTTCTGTTGTTACTTGGGGATGTTCTAGCATTTCCAGCCACAGTTTCTACTGTGACTTACCTGGCAGTCAAGAAACTTAAGGCAAAATTCCAGTTAGAAAAGCCCCTACGCGAAATGCAGCTTTAATTGTCATGCTAATTTGTACTCAGGACTTGTGTGTTTTGAATGAAAAAGAGGTCACTTTATTTTTTGAGGTGAAAAGAGAAAATTATGCTATGTTCATACAGTAAAATATCCGTAGGTAATGTTAGGCTTTATCTGTCCTAGAAAACAAAGAATAGAACAAGAACAACAACAAAAATCCAAATAAAGTTAAACCTAATTCAGACATAAACACCACACACAAAATAATCTGGATTAATGCAATTCAGACTTGATTTTGAAAAATACTTAATTTCCCAAATACTTTTTTTGAAAATCATTACTTCTTTCCAAACTGAAGACCATTTTCCATAAGACAATATGAGCTTGAGAGCCCTTATAAGGATTTTTCTCCCTTTAATTTTAAGAACTTGAAATTTCCAAGGATTTTATTCTCTGCATATTGTCTTATTTTGAAGAGAAAAGCAGATTTAAAAAGAGTTCTTAATTTTTGCGTATCCCTGCTTTTCTCGTATAAATAAAAATTGTGGAAGTATAGGATACTCAGTATTTTAAGTACAGTTTGACATATCAGTGAAAAACCTGTGCTTGTCCACTAGCCTTCTTGCATCATCACATGGCACTATGACGTTTAACAGCTTTGGGTAGCAAATGATAGTTTTACTGCTGTAACAGTATTATGTAGACTAACATGGTTTCAGTCCTAGGAAGGAAAAAAAAATAAATAGTTGAAATGTGGAGGACAGACACTGAAATATTTTAGGGACGCTGCTCTGATCTGGATCTCCTAGGCAGTTAAGAACATATTTCCTAATATATTTATACTGTGGTTCTACATTTCTTTACCATGGAAAGCATTTTATTTCCCTCTTCTCTTTTTTTTTATGCCTCATTTCTGCATTTTCTGACAACCTGAGAGAATATTCCATACTGAATCCTCTCAAAATCAGTGCAGGTGTTTAGGGTGCACCAAACTACATGTTCTGTGTTAACAGTGTTTTCTTGGTACAAATTAGCCAGTGCCGGAACTAGGAAAGAATTTGTTCCTGTCGTGAGTTTGGGTCTAATCTTGGAAACATCTTTATATATCTCCTCTCTCCTGCCCTCAACATATTCTGCTGGTGCAAATGCAGTCTAAACTTCATTTTATAGTAGTTGGAAGTGAAACACTTTATTGTAAACTGAAGAGAACATGATTTATTATTCCCTATATGAAAAACATCTAGCATAACAAAAATCCTGTAAGAGTCCATGCTTTTGGATGCTTCCTTAATAAAAAGTTATTCTAGTATGAGACACACGTTATAACAGGGAAAAATGATAGAACAGGAAAAGTAACGGCAGTTTTTTAAAAAGGGCCAAGTTTTAATAAAAGGGCCACGTTTACTTTGAATACATCTCTGCATTCACAGCCTGACTCTAAGGCCACAGAAGCTGATGAAAACACTCTCATTTAGTTCAAGGATCTCCTAATAAATTTCTGACTTTTCAATGTGCTGTGTGATGTGGTTAATTCTAGATTTAACATCACCATGAAATTGCTAAGTATATGAAAGGTTAGTGTCGAGTACAAACGTGAAATTTAACAGCACAAATTTGCCCTGAGCAGTAAGCAATAATGTTGCACTTCCTACACATATTGCTCTCTTTATTTCTATTAACATTTTCATATTACCAAACGAAGACAATTAATGGGATTAGATGGCTCCTGATCTCTCAACCATGATCCCACTGTCCAAAATCTTTGTTTTATTAGAGGGATAGTGCTCTCTCCATGTTGTTACTCTGTACTGGTACTGCAAGAGCAGCTATAAAGTATCTAGCCTGTTGCTGGGCTGATGAGTGTTCAGCAGTGTGAGAAAGGTTCATATAGAAATGGAAGTCACCAGATGATGCTGGATAGCATTCCTAATTTTAATGGGATGGTGCACTAAAGCAACGTTAGAAACTCCTAGTAATAGACTTTAAGGCCCATCGTGAGTTGGACATTTTTCTAAGCCAGTGGTTCTTGGCCGAGAAAGTCTTGTGATTTTCCTGGTTGTTTTGCTCACTGCATTGGACTAAGTCTACCACAAGTATGAAGGTATTGTTAGTGGATTGCCACTAGCATATTGCAGATTTGGTGGACCTATATTACTATAGTCAGATTTAATATTCTCCAGGAAAATCAGCAGCTGATGGAAGCATTAAGTGTAATGTACCGCAGTGAGGATGCCTTTACTTGGTTCCTGTTATTAATAAAGCCTCAAAAAAAGCATGTGTCTCTTTAAAATCCAAAGTATAGTATAAATTGATGAAAACTATGTTGTGCAATAATCAGGTACTAGAAGGTCAAGACAGCTGGGTTTCCTTCTACACTTCATAGCCTATCCACAGTTTGACTCTGTGACAAATTACTTCCCTGTGGATCAGTCTTATCCATTAAAATGTAAATGTCTTGGGCCACAATCTAGCAAAAGGCCACCAAGTAAATTAAGGGTCCTTGCAAATAACAGGTGAGTGGCCAAAATTACACTTAACTGTTCTTAAAAGTCCACATTGAAGTCCGTCTGTCCTCCAGATGGCTGGAAAAACCTCAAAAAACCCCAAATGACCCTCTGAAACAAGTTCTTTCTGTTGTCTTACATATGTTTTCATCCGAGTTACTTTCGTTACCTTTTCTTAACGTGGATGCTCAAAACTGCCCTTGTTACCAGCTCTACATGCGTCCTCTACATTTATAAGTTAGTTCCTAAAAGCAAGGATTCAATAGGAAAAACTAAGATAACTTTAAGAAGATCAACGGATTTTGGTTCTTTTATTTCCATCTTCACATTAAACACACTACAGAAAGGAAAGTAAGGTTTTATTCATGGAGGTAGAATGTAGTTTTGCAGTCAGAAATGAACAGCACTTTCTCCTTCATTGCGAGTTAAACACACACACACAGAGTTTGCATGGAATAAAAGTAGCTCAAGAAATGAGGGTGAGGTTTTGAATATGAATAGAATCACCTATTCATGATAGCAATCATAATTTTTGCTAGTTTAAGGTGACAGAATGAATAAGACTGTACTGTAATATTACTTATTAACATTAGCACTGTTCTATACATGTGGGATTTAGCAGTAGCACTTTTCTGACTTATATTTAAAAAAAGACTAGACTAAAATACCTGAATGAGTAGATCTGATTTGCATTCCGGTATTACTATGTTAAAATCCCTCTTGCCTTCTGGAAGATACCTCTGAAATAAGTAAAATTTCAAGAACTGAAATAAAACGGATTAAAGAGAGCATACTAGTCATAAAGTACATAATCTTTCATCACTGGAAATATCAATCTCTCCTACTTTAAACAGACAAATTCTGTCTTGGGCAAAATGTTAGCCAATGACAGAGATGTTCTTCAAAAAAATAGGAATACATTTGTGGAGATGTGAGGATTGCGCTTTGCCTATGTGAGCTCTAGGGTTTAACGAAAAGAGAAAAGATTAGTTGCCTTGGGAACTACACTGCCTTCTCTGCTCCTCATAGTACTTTTTTATATTCCTTTTTCTTTTTTTTTAATAACTTGTTGCCTCTTTTACACATACTTACAGGAACACAGACACACATAAATAGACTCTATACTACTGTTTTCAAACATTGTGCATTCACACATCAGTCATTCACAGTGTGGAAAAGTTGATGCCTGCCAAGAATAAAATAGCACAGTGGAGAGGGTGGAGACACACCTGCATGACTAAGCACGCAATCTTATACCTTGTAGATACAAAGGACTGGCGAACCTTTTAAGGATCTGGTTTTGCCTGAAAGTTGGAAACAGACAGTGCTTATAAGAAGTTTTCTTCACCACTGTGTGCACCACAGTGCAAGGGCTTCTACTGCTAAGTTCATGCAAAGTATGCCAAATTTAAAATATCATTAGTTTAAAACGTAAAGGTTTAGCCTTAATGTGTTTTACTTTGCTCTGAAATCACCGAACAAGTACTCACTCAGATGCAGAAGTAATGAGGTTTCTCATCTGTCGTGCTGAAAAAGACTATAACATTGTGAATGGGTTTAGTATGCTCCAGTGTATCTAACATGGCCATAGGTTTTGCACATCAGATAGAATGCAAAGAACCCAAAAGTTGGTTTTATTACATATTGCATAGGTCCAGTTTAAAAAAAATAAATCTGCAAACGTTAGAAAAATTCCTACAAACTAAGACCCTAATAGTCCCTCTTCTTCTCCACCCCGATTCTTGGCTACTTATTAAAAAAACCCAACCAAACAGCATCACAGTCATAAAAGTCAAACATTACAAATTTCAGAAATGCCCTAATTAGGGGCGTTGTGCATTCCTGTGTTCACTCCTCCCTTTCATGCTTGTGCAGCAGTGCTAGGAAAACATTCTTTATTTCTGTGCTATTCTCCTCTCAGAGACTCTGCTCCCCCCTGCAGTACCTGAAATGACATTCAGTACGATTGGCTTCTTCCCAGTGATCAATGAGAGCTCCAAGGTTTTACTTAGCATACACTGTGCTTTCAAAGCAGAAGTCCAAAGGTAAGGTAAGAACACCAGAATTTCCAGAAAGACCTATTTACTTAAATTCTAAATCTACAGATGAAGAAATGGTTTGGTCTTGACAGGTCAACCCCTTGCCCTCTTCTGTTTGGTTGGGTCCAAACCCAGAATCCTTTCTTCCTTGAGGGAATTGGGTTTCACATTTGGGGTAGAGAATTACCTTTCAAGCATAGGTGTTTTACAAGGGAATGTAGTCTTTATGCAATTAGAACACTCATGCAGGTTTAGGAAAGCACAGATCCAATGTGCTGCAGGTGCAGCTTTGAGCACATCTCCCATACTTAGCAAGCAGAGCCTTCAGGGCCCCCATTGTAGCACCGCCGTCTTCTCCGTGTGCTACAGAGAGAGGGAAACTTCTCCAGGGCACAATCCCATGCAGACACCTTATCAAAGGGTCTCTAACCTGGAGAAGTTAGGAGGAACAAATGGAAACTAGGTAGCTAAATTAGTTGCCCAAAAGTGGCTGCTTTGGATATAACCCATCACACTGCATTTATTTGTCTGGATTTCTTCTTGTTTCCCTGTGTTTGTTGATGTTGTCAGATGATCACAGAAATGGTTCTGTTGCCACAAGTAACAGAGACAGCAGTAGGGTTGGAGTGGGATGAAATGGCAGAGCCAGTGTAGATTATTTATGAAGATATGATTGGCATTTTCACATAGCCAATTCTTGGCAAATAACAAGAAAATTGCCTTTCAAAGGCATCATCTGAGAAATAAGTTATAAAAATTCTCAGCTATTGTGAAGAATATCAAAAGGGCAGTACCTCATGGTTATTGGCTGAAAGTATAATTAAACCATAACACTTCTTAATAATAAGGACATCCATTTAGTTTAGTACGATGTCATGACTCACCATGTTCATGAGGCAGAAAATGCAAGATAGAGTAGTATTTATAACTACTGTGCAGCATAGTTCAAATGAAACTCGTTACTGTATTGAGTAAATATATACAAAACGTATACATACACTTGGTCTGTTTATCCAGTAATTAAAATTGAGGTGCTTTAAAATATAAATATAAAAGAAAAAAATTATATAAGGCTACAACCCACTCAGTGACACAGTTTCTTGCACTTCCCTCCAGTCTTCAGATGCATGTTGAGGAGAGGAGAGGAGAGGAGAGGAGAGGAGAGGAGAGGAGAGGAGAGGAGAGGAGAGGAGAGGAGAGGAGAGGAGAGGAGAGGAGAGGAGAGGAGAGGAGAGGAGAGGAGAGGAGAGGAGAGGAGAGGAGAGGAGAGGAGAGGAGAGGAGAGGAGAGGAGAGGAGAGGAGAGGAGAGGAAGAAAAAAAATCCTTTTGGCAGGTAGGCAATACAACTAGTAAAGGTTCAAGTCCCTGTATCTTCCTGGCCTCACCACAGGTCATTTAGATCTTACACGTTAGTAGCTGCTAATACAATTCTAGAACTCTGGACAACTGTGGGCATGGTTCTGGGCAGCATGCTCTAGGTAGCTCTGCTTGAGCAGGTGGGCTGGACCAGATAACCCCCAGGGGTCCCTTCCGGCCCCAACCATTCTGTGATTCCATGATTTGATCATATATGACTTTTTAACACAGTGCTTAATCTTGTATTGTGATCTTACATGAAAGGCAAAGTACATTGACTAAACATCTGAGGTCACCGTCCTCCCCACTGAGGTCAACAATAACACTGTCATTGCTTCAATAAAGCTACAATTTCATCCAGAGCTAAATTTGATCTTTTATTGCAGAATTTTAGTGATTTCCCTAAAATAGTAAGAAAGAATTCTAGTCTTTCCCAGAATATTAGAGGAACAGATTCTCTCTGGAAAAGACTGGCAACAGTAGCAGCAAGACACTATCACGATTCCATGGTATTTTTAACATTTTCATCTACAACTTCCATTGATCAGAAATGCTAACAAAGTCCCACTAGAGGCTGATCTTGTAGCATCTCAGTTAAGAAGTATTAGACTAAGATTTTCAATCTACATTCGTTGAACCAGAAAATACAACCAGTTCAGATAGACGTAATCAATTGGCCAAGGAAAGAATCAAGCCCCATTAGTAAACATGTATTAAGGAAACACATGTACATACAGTTTGTGATGGGTATCGATAACACTGTCAGTCCAACACCAGTGGAATCTGATATAGTCTCTAAGGGTGGAGGATAAAGCATAATGTTTAAGTGCTCTGTGAGAAACACATTTAATTTCTGGTAGTGCCTACTGATGAATTGCGAAGTCTTTCAAAATCGATTTTTAATTGACATAAACATATTCCTGTCTGGTTTGGGTTTTTTTTATACACAAATAGAAAGGTTTTTATTATTTACATCATGGAAGCACACGTATACATCTTTCTAACCCATAAGACAATAGCATTGTCAGCATGATATTTAACTTCTGTTATTGAACATGGAAAGAAAAAAGGATCAAAAATTTTAGCAAGTCAGAAACCCAAATTCTGTCATAGTTAAGCTAGTGTTGAGTTTAAAACTGTGGTAAACATTTTTTACTAATCAAAACAAATTTTCCATGACAGATGAGGCATTTTTATATTGTATTTATTTGGATTACAGGAAGTTGTGAGCTGTGACATGTTGACCCATAAACTAGCTTAGTTTATCTACTAAAAAAACATCTTACTTCACTCTTATTTCACTCTTCCTCATTCTCTTTTCAAAAAGAATTACTTTCAACAATAGCTAAATATGGAGTGGAAAATAGGGAACTATAAATTTCCATTTTATGGATAATGTATTCTCTTTTTTCATATATGACAACTGGACATTAGTATGGCTTTGTGCTAAATTGTTTGTGTCACTCAGTGCCTCCAGGATTTTTGACTATGATATTGTACTATATTTCATGACATTATGCAAAAGAAATGTCATAAATCCATTTCCAATCTCGTAATCATTTACCATCTACAGTTACCCAGCACCTCTGCTAGTTAGCCATGTGCTTTAGTGACAGATTTCTCTGGAGAATCGAGGTCTTATTGATGCTGCACCATAATTCAAATATATTGCACACTTGGAATTTTTTTTTTCCCAAAATATTCTGTATTACGAGGAATAAAAAGCATTTCCACTCCCTAAGAAACACTGATTTAGTGTCAATTTAAAAAGATCCATGTGAAAATGTACACAAATTTTAAAGAGAAATTATGAGAAGACAAGGTAGAAAAGACAACAGACTTGAAGAAGAACATTTGAGAATATTTGCTGATTGCCATTTCCAGAGAGGAGTTCTGTTTTTACTTTACTCTGCTAGTGTTACAAAACTCTCAGTGTTTTCTGAATACAAGAATAGGATGATGGAATTTTACAAAATATACAGTTCATTATAGCTGAGTGAAATACCCTCAGCTTATCAAAAGAATACTGCCAATTTTACTGCCTGTTCCTGAATAGACTTGATTTTCATAAGCTTATTATTAAAAATTCATGCTTAATGCAAACAATCAAACAAAAAAGGTTATGTTAGCTTTATGTGGATATTATCTAATTCTGGTCAGGTGTATTATTTTATTTTTCTTGGTCTAATGAACTAACACAAGCAGGCAGTGTTTATGATCAGATGTTGTTTTTTTAATTCTTCAGTGTGTGGATGACTAAGTAGTAAGAAGATTGGAGAAAGCAATTAATTTATTTTTTTTAAATATTCAGGAAAAAAGAGGAGGTGAAGGAATCAGAACAGAAAAGAGGCAGAGAACTACCAAACAGATCAAAAGGAAAGACACATATCCAATTGTGATATCCACACATTGATATCCAGATATTTGATATCTTCCACACATTGGTCCTTCTTATGTATCCACCACTGCTGAGCTGACAAAAGGAATTGTGTCAATTTACACAACGCACTATGCCTTTAATCTCTCTTCTTCGTGACATTTGGCTATTTTCTGGTGCAATTCCTTAGGGCAGGTGCTATCCCTTCTTAAACAGTCACAAATATCAAGCATTCCTTTTACTGCTACGATTCCATAACACTGTCAATATTCATCGTATCAGTGAAAAATCAACTCCTGGATAGTAAAAAAGAAAAAAAAAAAAAAAGATATTTTTAGTTCGGCTTTAAAAGAATAGCTGCTTGCAATTAAAAAAAAAGATTACTTTGATCTCCAGAGGTCCCTTCCAACTCTATGATTCTATGATTCTACTGTCAGCCTTGTATTCATTGTAAACCAGATTTTAGAACATGGAAAGCACAACATGCACACACCAGTTCTTCCTTCTACACTGTCCTAAAAAGTACATGTCCCCAGAGTTGGAAAGCAGTACTCAAGGCTATGACACCGTCTGATCCTGGGGAGAAGATCATGAAGGTCAAAAGAAATGCAAGGAGTATATTCTGAAACAAAAACAATAGTCTGTGACATTTCAAGAAATGGATATCAGCCTTGCAACAAAATACCATTCATTTAGAACAGAAGGGACTAATTCTGCAAAAAAAAGTATTTCTTAGACAGTCTACTGTTAATGCATGGCAATGTAAGCTTAGCAGCACCTGAAGGTAACCTACAGATGATTAACTTTTGTAGCCAACACAGCAGGAAAAGTAAATTGGTGCTGCTACCAAACTACTCTCTGTCCCTACACAGAAGATAAACTCCTTTATTAAATTGTAATTTTTGCTTTGATTCTGAGGCTGTTTTGCTATGCCACTACGGTCTTGTAACAGCTCTGAAGTGTTTGCTGAGAATGGCCTTACCTTCTTGCTTCTTTTTCTTACAGTGTCCATTTAACACAATCATCATATTCACACGTAAACATTGTAATAAGGCACTCAGTATTCACAGACATTCATTTCTAGAACTGTCAAAATCAGAGATTTTCAAGAAGTTTTCCAGAAAATGAATAATATTCAGGAAAAATATTGCAAAACTGGCTGGTATTATTAGCAATGCCTCTTTGTTTATATAAAGATGCATCTTTTAAGTCTTCCCATAACGTTTAACAAAGAAACATGTTTTTGGACAAGGTAGCATGAAATTCACAGTGTGCTTGTAATTGTGCTGCTTAGCCTTTTTATAACTTTTTAAAAGTTTTTTTATTTAATCAACCAATATAACCTCCATTTCTATAATATCTGAGATCTTCGTAACCTCAGCTTATATTTTGAACTTAGAATGTAGAAGATATTGTGTTTCTTATTTTACAGGTGAAGAGTAGAGGTGTGATAGTTTGAGTCAGACTTTAAGGGACTCTCTTGAGAAAGAAATAACTGATATAAACATTGTCCCTCAGAAAAGCTCTGATTTTCATTAGGAGTCCAGAGTCATTCCCTCCTCTGTACTTTTTATCAATATATTATTTTTCTTCTTTCTTCCTTTTTCTTTCTTTTTTCTGAGAAGCGGCTGAAAATATTGGCTATTTGCACCATTTTCTTCTGATAAATGAATGTGGAAAGATAGTAATTGGTGTATGGTTATTTAAACTAGAGCAACATACTTTTTTTGCAATAAAACAATGTTAGCAGTGCACTGACTCTCATGTTCCAGCGTCTAATGAACATTTGAGGATAAAACTGTAACTAAATTATGGACTTCTTATCTACAGAACAGGCACTAATCATTGTTTTTTGGCTGCCATAAGTGCTCAGAAGAAATTGTTTTTCTGAGATATTTATCACTTGCCAATCAACATACCCCACACGATTAGAAATAATTGTTCTACTATTTGCAGCAAACCAGCTAAAGCAATTCAACTTTAGCATTAAAACAAACTTAACATTCAGCAAGGCTTTCACTTTGTTCATTTTTGAGTTGGAACTTCTGCAGGCTGGAGGTTGGCAGTATACATATTTAATAAATGGGCAATAATAATTAAAAAAAACTAAAGGTATTTCAGGGCAAATTCAGCCTTGAAAGGGCTATATTGAAGGGCATGAAATTTTGCTATGAAGATTATTGACTTATTGCACATGAACATTGGTAGTGTAGTGTTGATTTCTGCCACACGTTTCTTCAACAAAAAACTTTTTACAGTGGTGGTGGGAATAAGGTGGAAGTGTAACGGTGTTTTCATTTTTTGTCTTTGTTCCTTTCCATCTAACTCTATTTCAATTGTCAATAAATTATTTTTCCACAAATCAAGCTTGCTTTGACTCTGATGGTAATGGATAAGTGATGTCCCTATCTTTCTCTTTGTTCACAGTCTTTTCTGTCTTACTTTCTTTCTGGTCCTGTTGAGGAGGAAAGTGAGAGAGCAGCTAGGTAGACGTCTGGTAGCCAGTCAAGGTCAACCTACCATAGCAGTTTACATAGCCTCTGCTAGAGGTGGATTTCGCTGTTGTGTTAGGACCCCAGTTGTGGAATAATTACTAAATTGGCCAAGAATACAAAAGTACAGCATTGTTCACACATTAAGGAAAGTCATAAAATCAAGAAGCTTCTGAGGTAGAACACAGCCACAGCTGGCACACAAAGAATGCAACATCTGTGATTCCCTGTACAAGGTTGTTTGTGAAATTACACAAGGGATGGAATGGAACGCGATTGTTTCGTGACCTTCCCTTGTGACGTATAGCAGATAAGGGAACGAGATGGTACTACGGAATAGATGAGCGGCCTACACGCTACCCTAGCCAACATATCGTCAAATGTTGATGAAATGCTGTCCTTTGTGCAAACTTTGCTCACTACAATGTACTAAAACACACCTCCATCACGGAAGCTACCTGCCCCCAAGGTGCAAACACTCCTCCTTGAGTACACTAATCATAATAAAAGTATTAATGACTAAAGTCACTCAATCTCCACTTTGAAGATAAAAGAATAGTATAAAAATAGCCTGAGAGAGGGGGGATATCGGGGAAGACACCATCACGAACAACTCGGGAGAACTCCATCACTGACTTCCGGGACCAGTCGACGGGCTGAGCCTTTCTCCCCCAGCATAGGGACGCCTTTGGGTAAGACTTAGATTATACCAAGTGCTTCCTCGTGGAACTTAGAAATTTCTCTAGAGAATCTCTATCCTACATTTATAGCCAGGCTGTATTGTTTATAACTTTGTTGCGCGTTTGTATACTTAACAATATTTTTATTTCCACGTGCTTTGCAGACAGGGTATTTATCACGGGGAATCCTAAGAACCTATATATCTGTTGTTTAAATAAACCACACTGCTTAAGTAGCTAGTTGTTTCAGTTTCTCACTGAACGCAACCAAAGACTCGAGAGTGGCCGTGATGGTTCATGAGCACGACTAGACTGAAGGTGCAGTCCACTATTAGTGTATCCAAATCGTAATAGTTTAATACATATTAAACGCGACTGGACTGATAGTGCTGAATTGGGCATCATTCTGAATTTAAACCCAGCCGCACCTAGCCTCCCACCTCGGTGAGGAATGTTAGAACGCAAGGGGGTTTATCTTCTGCCAAAACCGCTTTGCCCCTTTTCACGCAACACAGTTACCAGAGAGATCCAGTCAGCACATCACTACTTATTCATAAGATGCTGGGCAAATAATTTGCTTTCTTGTTGCACAGGAACAGGGCTGCAGGACTTCCTCACGACACCTTAAGGAAGTGTTGTGGAAACAAATGCACTACAAAAACATGTGCACCCAGATTGAAAGAAGGAAATTTTTAGGTGGACTGCTTGCCTCACTGGACTGAACAGCAGAATCTCCTTTTCTTTTGTTTCTGCTTAGGGGTATGTCCTCTTACAGTGAGTGCTACAGAACAGTTAGCATCCTCTTTAGTGAGACAGGACATTAGATTAAATCAGGGAGACTCTTTCCAAGTCACACGCTAACAGAATTCCAGACAACCCTATATGCCTCAAAAATTAATGGCAACTTTACTCTCCAGGAAGTACAAGGTCAAACCTGAATGGCTTAGATTTATGTACAACTACCCATGAAGGAATAGGAACATCTTCCCCTTCCTCTGACTTCTGTGATTTTTTTCTCTGACTAGAACAGATAACAATATATCTTGCTTCCTGCTCAATGCATGCCCTCTTTTTCCTGTGCTATCTTCTCCAACCTGTTTAGCATACCCTGCATTTCCTACAAGAGATTACTCAGTCTAGCAGCTACTTGAAAAAATAGTATTTTTTTCTTCCATGTTTCCTCTTTAATTCTGGTGGTACTGTAAGAACACAATGCAGACTGGAAGAGCTGAAAGAGAAAAGCACAGTACTTGCTCCAAGAACTTCCAGTCTGCAATAGAAATTACTTCATTTCTTCCCACATGACTGTTAAACACTTCTAAACCTATCTGCAGTTCTAGTCCTTCCAAAAGTATATCAGAAGTAAACAAAGCAAAAAAATCCAGACGTTTCCTTCAAAGAATCCCAGAATCCCAGAATTGTAGGGGTTGGAAGGGACCTTTGGAGATCATCTAATCCAACCCCTCTGCCAAAGCAGCTTCACCTAGAGCAGGTTGCACAGGAACACATCCAGGAGGGTTTTGAATATCTCCAGAGAATGAGATTCCACGAGCTCTCTGGGCAGCCTGTTCCAGTGCTCTATTACCCTCAAAGTAAAGAAGTTTTTCCTCATGTTGAGATGGAGCTTCCTGTGTTCCAGTTTGTGCCCGTTACCTCTTGCCTTGTTGCTGGGCACCACTGCAAGAGCCTGATCCCATCCTCTTGACACCCACCCTTTAGATATTTATAAGCATTGATGAGATTCCCTCTCAGTCTTCTCTTCTCCAGGTTAAACAGACCCAGGTGTCTCAGCCTTTCCTCATAAGAGAGATGCTCCAGTCCCCTGATCATCTTTGTAGCCCTCCACTGGACCCTCTACAATAGTTCCTTGTCTTTCTTGAACTGGGGAGACCAGAAATGAACTCTCCAGATGTGGCCTCACTATGGCAGAGTATAGGGTGAGGATAACCTCCCTCGACCTGCTGGCCACACTCTTTTTAATGCACCCCAGGATACCATTGGCCTTCTGATCCACAAGGGCGCATTGCTAACTCATGGTCAACTTGTCAGTCAAATCCCAAGTCCTTCTCCATAGAGCTGCTTTCCAGCAGGTCAACCCCTAACCTGTACTGGTGCATGGGGTTATTCCTCCCTAGGTGCAGGACCCTACACATGCTTTTGTTGAGCTTCATTATGTTCCTCTCCACCCAACTCTCTAGCCTGTCCAACTCTTGCTGAATGGTGACAAAGCTTTCTGGTGTATCAGCCACTCCTCCCAGTTTTGTATCAACAGTAAACTTGCTGAGGGTGCACTCTATCCCTTCATCCAGGTCATTGATGAATGTGTTGAACAAGACTGGATCCAGTACTGATCCCTCGGGAACACCGCTGTAGCTACAGGCCTCCGGCTAGACTCTGTGCCGCTGATCACAACTCTCTGAGCTCTGCCATTCGGCCAGTTCTTAATCCACCTCACTGTCCACTCATCTAACCCACACTTCGTAAGCTTACCTATGAGGGTGTTGTGAGAAACAGTGTCAAAAGCCTTGTTAAGGTCGAGGTAGAAAACATCCACTGCTCTTCCCTGATCTACTCAGCCAGTCATGCCATCATAGATGGCTATCAGATTGGTCAAGCATGATTTCCCCTTGGTGAATCCACGATGACCACTCCCAATAACCTTTTCTTCCACATGCTTAGAGACAACATCTGGAATGATCTGTTCCATCACCTTTCCAGGGATAGAGGTGAGTCTGACTGGCCTGTAGTTTTCTGGGCCCTCCTTCTTGCCCTTTTTGAAGACTGGAGTGACATTAGCTTTCCTCCAGTCCTCAGGCACCTCTCCTGTTCTCCAGGACTTTTCAAAGATGATGGAGAGTGGCTTAGCAGTAACATCTACCAGATTCCTCAGCACTCGTGGTGCATCCCATCAAGGAGCATGGATCTGTGGGTGTCAAGTTTGCCTAAATGATCTCTAACCCAATCGTCCTCAACCAAGGGAAAGAATTAATTTCTACAGACTTTTTATCTTACCTCCAGGGTCTGGGATTCCTGAGGAATTTCAAGAAAACCAGATTTCAATTGGTTTACCAAGACTAGAGTATAAACTTCATAATGAAAAAAAAATAGCCTCTTCACCGCTGACGCCTTTATCAGTTTGCTCAGATGAAAGAATCACAGAATGATAGTGGCTGGAAGCAACCTCTGGAGATTATCCAGACCAACACCCCTGCTCAAGGCAGAGTCAATTAGAGCAGGTGGCTCTGGATCTCATCCAGGGTTTTGAGTGTGTCCAATGTTGAAATCTCTAGAGTCTCTCTGGAAAATCATTTCCAGTGTTTGACCACCCTCATAGTAAAAAACATATTACTTATTCTTAAATGGAATTTTCTGTACTTCATTTTGCACCTATGGTCTTTTACCCTTTCATTGGACACCGCTGGTAAGACTCAAGCTCCATCTCCTTTACTCCCATCAGGTATTTAAGCACATTGCTAGGATTCCCCTTCATCTTCTCCAAGCTAAATAGTCCCAGCTTCCCAGCTCTCTCAGTGTCTCCTCATATATCAGGTACTCTAACTTCTTGATAATCTTCATGGCCCTTTGATGGACTTACTCCAGTATGTCCATGTCTCTCATACTGGCAAACTCACAACAGGACCTCGCACTCCAGGTGCGGTCTCACCAGTTTTATAGAGAAATATCTCCACCCTCCCCTCTGAACCCCTACCTCCATTCCCCATTGCAGTGATAAATAATAGGTCAGCTGCTCAGGTCATGTAAATGAGTACACTTTCACAGAAGTCAAGGGAGTTACACCAACTTAGACTAGCTGAAGAGCTGTCTCAAAATGTCGTAATCCTATATATTTTCAAGCCATTCCCTTTCTAGTCACCTTGTGGCTGGTCTGCTTACAGCTTCAATATATGCTAGAAAATTTGAAGGCACATTTCTTTCACTACGAGTTTCAAATGACCTTTTAATGAAGGGCTGAACTGATTTTCAAACCCAATTATGTTGTTAATTAAACTTCTATTTTCTCGTCTTTCCACCACCACCTTCATGTTTTCGTATTCCTGTTTTTTGGTACAGTCCCTGGAGTTTCTGAGTTACCTGGGCATTATGAGTTACCTTTACAAGCACTTCTGAAATACCACCTCCAGCATTAACTTTATTAGATTATTCTTGAAGCAGCAGTCAGTCAGTTTCAGCAGTGCCATCCTGATCTCCTCAGCCAGCACCCTCAGGACAGACTTATTTTAGTTTTCAAAGTTAATAAAGTAGTAGCAGGGATCTGCCTTTTAGTGAATGTGCTAACGGACTTGAACACGTTGCCAATAATTTATTTTTCCCTGCACTAATCTCTGCAAACAGTATGTCTGCCTAACTGTAGTCCTTCCTGCTCATAGATTGTGCTTCAATACCTTTGGTCTATTATTAATGCTTTTATAGCCTGAAGTCTTCATCAGTATATCTCAGTCTATGGGTTGTCCCTAGGCTGTTCGTGTCAGCTGTCTGGTGTAAAGGGGGAAATCATAGAATCATAGAATAGTTTGGGTTGGAAGGGATCTTTAAAAGTCATCTAGTCCAACCCCCTCTGCAATAAGCAGGGACATCTTCAACTAGATCAGGTTGCTCAGAGCCCCATCCAACCTGACCTTGAATGTTTCCAGGGATGAGGCGCAGCAGATTAAGTTAGCAGCAAAACCAGACTTCCATGGAGCAGGGATTTCCACTGAGCATTTTGTGGCTTACTGCATAATTACACAAGTAACAGTATAATGCTATCTGTTACTACAAAATTATATACTGACACCCATGTGTTTGACATGTATAGGTAACAGCAGCATTTAGGTTTTAGAAAAAATCTGGTATATCTCCCTTTTGGAAATAAAAATTCCCCTGAGGGTAAGATTTCTGTTCTTGCATTTTTTAGTCTCTGACCTAAGTTGCACCACACTGTTTCTTCTTTCCAGTGCATAAGCACTGAATCCTAAACAAGGGTCATGGTGTTCCCTCTGACACAAAGGCACAAAGAACTTTTCTCGTGGAGTTGAGTGGTGCTGCTTTTCTGCTGCACAAAGCCTAGCTCAAGAGAAAAGATGATCCCTCTCATTTGGAAGGCAGTTAAAAACTAGAAACACTCTCTATATTTTCTATATATTTTTGAAAGCATTTGAGAAAATTTTATTATTTTAATTTCAGCATTCATTGTATAACCTTTCTACAAAGAGAACAACGTTAAGAACAAATTCTGGTTCTCTCGTCTCGTTTACCTTAAGCAATATCAGAAGGACCACTTGCATATGGAGACTCTAATTAACATGGAACTGGCAGATAGAAACTATCCTTAAAGAGAAAAGGTTGTTTAAGAGTGATGCCATAAATGGAAGCTTCTATGTAGAGGAAGTTCTCAATGAGTCATCCATGACCTGCTGGTCACTCACAGAGTTGTTGCAGTTCAAGATTTCCAACTTCTATAAATGTCATTGAAAGTCACTGAAAGACAAGAAAAACTTGATTTTCAAAGGTTATGGTCACTCCTTTTTCCCACAGACTTCATCAGGGAGCTGTCAGTCCTCAACACTGGGGGAAAAAAATCAAGCTCATGTAATATTACTTTTCCAAGCAGCAATTACTTTAGATGTTAGAGGAATGTTTTAAGTATTAGAACTAGGTAGTCTGGAAAGAAAGCAGGGGGAGAACTAACCTACAAAATAGGTTTTTATGAAAGTGTCATTCAAACTAGGATAATCCCTGTTGTACAAGACTTCTTCCCTTTCTCTGCTGTCACTATAACATAAATAAAGGGAGTATTATGAATGTAGTATTCATAATCACAGCACGTTAGGGAAAAATCAAACAATTAGGCCTGGGCAGGAAAACTAATAGCATCTTTTGCTTAAGATGTCCAGAAACAGCATCTTTATTGTTCAGATGCGTGATGGTTTCTTTCCTTCTGTTTTCAATAGACATTTTAACATTTGCCAAAACTAACTACCAGTTATGCATTAAATGTTATACATGGAAGTCTCCAATTTTTCCCTATGCTCTGCAGAGCATTTTTAGGGGTGCAGTTTCTGTACAATGAAATAACTGGATCAAACCTAAGTACCAATTCCTTTCAAACTACATACTGCCAATCGGCTAGCATTTGTAATATTCAGTATACTTTGATCCATGCTTAATTCAGCAATATGCATGTTTACATAGGAAATACTGTTAACACTAGCTGTTTGATCTTTGTTTATGGAATATCCACTTTCTATTTACCTCTGCCTTTGCTCCCAATACAGAGAAAAGAAACATTGGAGCAACATCGTGTTATAGCACAGAGAGAGAAAGGCAAGCACTGAGATGTCACCAGGTGGTTAGTTTGCACAGTTGCACCTTTGTTGTAGGCCTGAGTTATACAAAAGCAGCATAAATTACAGCAGAAAGATAACCAGGAGAAATTGCACTGGTGCAAATTGTGTTGTACGTACCGTAACTAAATATTCAGTGGGGAAAAAGCACGAATACCTCAACTAAAGGAAAAAAAGTGTTATAAAACCGATTAAGTATCTTGAAACATGAGCCAATCTTCTCATCTGGAGAGGAAGTTTTTCAAAGGCATCATGTTTAAAGAGTAAATGGGGGCTCAGTTCTAATCAAAATAATGGAGAGGTGAACAACCAGAGGCCAAATCTGAAAAAGGACTCAGGTCATATTTACAATGCAGCTATAAAAAACATGACTTCCAACACCACTCAAGTAGGTAGCTTAAATTTAACTTGTGTTTGTTTACAGTATGTATTAGTAGTTTACTGTAATCACTTTTCAAACCCATCAGTTGCTTTCAGTTGTCCTGCAGGGTAGATACACCCAGGCTGTCTTTATATTAGCCACTTGATGTGCCAGCAGCGGAACAGAGATTTATATTTCTGCATGTATTGTAAAACATGCCCAGTTTTCTGAGGTTTCAACGAGTTGGAACCCACTTTATTCTATGACAATTAATGATCTAAGATGCAGCTGGCCACCTATTCAAGGTGGGACCTGTGGATTTATGTCCTCTTGAACAGAAGAAATTGAGGAAACAGAGGAAACTGAGAAGCGTGGATGCTCTCAAGGTTGGATGCTCAGGATCAGAGTTCTGAGCATGGGTGGGATGCAAGGCTTAGAGAAATGTAGCCTAATGCAAACTTTCAGGTCACAAGCCAATAGCATTTTAGGGGGTTAAGCAGTTAAAATTTTTGTTAGTTTGCATAATGGAGAAGATGCATAAGGTCTGAGGCTGAAGTCTTGGAAGGAGCTTGCATGTTGGATTAGAGGGTGAATCTCATGATGATTTCTAATTTCTAATGAGAAATGAGCATGAATCAACAAGTATGCTTTGACTTCAAGTGTTCCTGTCTAGTCAATACCAAATATATTAACATAGTTGTAAAGTCAAGGTTTGACAATGAAGAGTTAGGTGGCTATATGCCTTCCACTACAGATGCAATCCTGTACAAGCTATCCCATACTGTATTTTCAAAGGCGTGCTTCTACTTAGAAATATATGAAAATTGGACAGTTTTTCAGAGGTGGAAAGGACACGTTTGATGAGTTTGTTTTGTAATGCTTTTTCTGCAGCAAGAGACTTGTTGTCCTTCATTCATCTGCCTCCTACCAAACTGAAACAAGTATCAAGCAAGGTAAGAAAAAGCTAGAGGCTTTGCATTGTGTTGAAATAATTCCTTAACTTTAGCAGTAAAGAATGTTAAATTTGCATCATGTTTACTTCTGCTGTTCAAACACACAATATGCTCTATAAAGACTCTAATAACTTTCAAGTGACTTTGTAGAAAGATAAACCTATTAAAAGAATAAACACATAGCCATGTTTATCTAACGCACAAATAGCATGTAAAAATTCTGCCAAAGTCCCACTTCATATGCCTACTTCCTTTAAGAGTCTGATTCTGACTCCTAATGCCATTTTGCATTTATCACCCTTAAATTCAGAGATTTTTCCACTTCAAGTTGAGAGGCCATAAAACAAAGACCTGCCACTCTATGTGATGAGCAGAAGCAATAGAGGCAAAAATAACTCTTCTTTGTGGTGGTTCAAAATGCAATGCAAATGAGCTGCCTGCTACCTAGATTGAATAATCACCTATATTCAATGAGCAGCAATGAAAAACAACCCAGATATGACCAGTTATGCTTCCCAAACACATATCGTTCAGCCAGAAGTCATTTTTCCCCTGCAGTTCTATAACCAGGACACTGAGAATTCAGAAACACCTTTTAATGATGAACTAAAAACTTTGCTTCATACTTTATTTTACTTAGCTAGAGTATTTAATGATGACGATCTTTTTAAAAATACATAATTTATTTAAATATCAGTTCAGGCACAACACATCAATATTTTGGTATGAGACGCAAGTTAAAAGAACAGGGGAAAATGAAGAAAAGGCAATTTCACCAAAAACAAAGGTGGAGAAGCCCCAGCCAAGTTCCCACAGTCTTGACAGGCACTTCTACAAAAACTGTGCATTTGAGCTTTTTAAGTACAGGTTTTAAGCATTTTCCATTAAGTTCCTGATTTCTTCCTCTTCATCAGGAAATTCAGAAATATCCTTAAAATTAAAGCAAAATTCTAACATTGTCTTCTGACCTGAAAATTTGTTTATTTTTCTTTAAAATGGAATAAAATAGAACCTCCAAGTACCAGACTGACATCATAAAGGTTGATAGCAATATCAGCAAAATATGCTTTCTCCCAACAGTAAAACACCGTGACAAGTCAGATAGATAGAAAATTCTGCCTAACAATTGCAACACAATGCAGATATTCTTTAAAACTTTCAAAGCAGGCGTTTGACATTGCCCAGAGACAGCAGGAGGTTACACAGTATGTTTAGGTAATCTGGGGCAAAATATCACAGTATTGTCTCTCTCTTAAGCAGAGATAACTACTAGTCTCCTTAGAGTAATGATCTCCTGGTGATTTTCCTCATGGATTAATCAATATTATGCCATTTTCTACTTTATTTTGCACTCTTATCTATGAGTGTTGCTTTATGTTATCAGTTGTTTCCACAGGTCCCACAAGAGGCAGAGTTCCTATTTTCAGGCACTGAAAATAAACCAACCCATTTAAAAAAGTCTATTACTTTGTGAAAGGACTCCTATTCTGCCTAGTAAGGTTTCCGCTGTGAGTCCTAACAACACTTTATCAGCCTTGTCCCTTCCCCACTTCCCCCTTAAGTCTTATTCATGCTGTTACTGTGAGCCACCAAGCTTCTAAGAACGAACGAGAAAACTTTTGTTTTCAACTTAGGTTTTGCTACTAATTTAAGGATATCAAAGATGGAAATAGATAACATTATATAGAACAGACAGAATGAGCAACTAACTTAAAATTTAAAGACTGTAATGCCATCAACATCCAAGTTAAAAATGGATAGTTAAGAAATTAAGAACTATCAAACCAATATCTGTCTATAATTAAGGGTTTAGCTAATTATTTTGCCTGGTCAGATGTTGTCAAGGTTTCTCCATTTCCTCTGAAGCTGTGGGGAGAACTTGTGGATTTTTGGTGTCTTTGTGATATTAAGCTCTTTGAAAAGTAGCATTGAAACTTGTTCTAAAATTTAATTCTTGAATATGATATAGATTTATTTCCATTAGAATTCAAATTACACACATACACCACTCCATCTTCCCCTTCCATTTTTCTTATACATGCCATACCTTGGGGTCTTAAAATACATGGTGCAATAAACCCTATGCATTCACACTAAGCTGATGTTAAAGAACTGTAAGTCCACTGCACATGATTTCCTAATTCTCAACACAGCTCAACCTCCGGCTCCCAAGGGAGCATATCTGTCTTCAGAGCTGTAGTCAGCTTTGTCCAGAATTTACTTTTTTGGCCCCATTTGGAAGGTACATCACTCATCAACGTACCCTATGGGTTCCTATGAGCTGACTCAGCTGTTTCCCCCTGTCCTAATGCCAGTGATTTCACTGCAGCTTAGGGCCATTTACATCCACTGAGGATCTCACCCCACATGGAGAAAGAAGAGCTTATAGATGTTTACATCTAAAAGTGCCACCTCTCACTATCAAAACAGCATTGTCCATTTTATTGCAAATTTTCCATTAGCATATCTGCCTCTCCTTTCACAATAAAAGAAAAAAACCGCTCTACTCATGTAAACTTCTACGGAACAATAAACAGTTCAAGAGAAACAAAAATAACAACACCCCCACTGCCCCAGATTTGTGTGTAAAAATCTGCTTTTAAAACTGTTCACATTTCTTTTCCTACAAGTTTCAGTTCTGGAGGGGAGAGGAGAAAAAGGAGTGGCAGCCTTCTTAGCACAATGTGCTGAAAGGTTTTTGTCTCAAATAGCCAGAGACTAATATTATAGCTAAGAGGTAGGCTTTTACCTGTGTGCATATTTGTGTGTGTGTGCACATGCATATGAGTGGAGTTGGAGGTGCAAACACCTACCGTATAATCTAGGATGGCAAATAATAAAGGATGTGTATTGAGATATGTCAAAATGGCAACAATTATTAAGCTCGTGTAGCGTCTGACGAAGAACAGAAAAAAATCTCTCATGGTCTTGATGTAGATAAGTAACTGTCATGGCTCGTCACTGAAGATAAAGTTTGCAGATTTTCACTCAAGTGCCTTTTAAGGGTAGCATCTCTGGTGCTAGTAGGCATACTCTGGTGATTACAGGGCACCTTTTTTAAAAGTGAAAATGAATAAGTGTGTTTTCAAGTCAATACAACTACTTATTGGTGCACATCCTTAAGAACAACAGATGACCTATGACTCAAATAAAAATCAAGCATTCAGAAAACTGTAAGAAAAAATGAAAACAAACCTTTTTTTTTTTTCTGTAGATGGCTATGCTGGGTGCATTTATGGGCATAAGTCTGAACACACTGGCCATGCAGCCAAGACACGAGTGTGAACATATAGATTGGGTAACAATCAGAAAAGTAACTAAAAAAATATTGGCTTAATTGATTATAATTGTGTTGAGGGGTGGTTACCAGAATATCAGTTCTATCAAGTCACATTAAATGGCCCATAAAGCAATATTGATCAATACACTCTGTGTTCTCAGTTAAAAGGTGAGCGTGAGAAGTGCTGAAGAGCAGAGTTCACTGATCAAAATATGCTTGGAAACCAGTACCTCAACATGCTGTACAACACAACCACATTTCGATAGGATGCTCATTCATTTTCAACCAGCCCTATTAATGGCTTTCATTCTTGTCTAAATGAACATGGTGCTTAGAAAGTGTAACAGCTTATGTGACTGCTGGGGCTAGTGAACTGTGCATTGCTAGGATTAAATTCCCTCTTGCACAAACTGCTGGGACGAGCTCTGCTGAATGAGTGGTGGGGGGCTACCAACGAAAGCTAAAGATCTCGTTCAGAAAGAGACACAGTTTTGTCTTTGTCTCTTAGTCATTGTCTTTGTTTGCAATAAACCATCTCTCTCTTCTTCTTTGTCTTTTTTTTTTCTTATTTTTTAAAGGGAGTGGGAGAAAGGAAGAGATTTAGTTACACATGCTGAAGCTGCTCTGAGCATCTATTATTATTACTGTAACAGGATTTTTTGTACTGTGGCACCTTGTCATTTCCATCATATAATCTGAATGAGTTTGGGCAGGTGCAATTCCATGAAGTACAGTTAATTTATGTAATAGAAAAAATTATGTACCTATATATGATATTGTTTCTTTCATAATGCTTTGAATTAAAGTTGAGAAAATCTCCAGTGAGCAGCTAACTGCAATATAAGACTGAGCATCTTGCTTTTATACTTCACTGCTTTGTATTGTACTACCAGGAAGCTATTTTTAGACCTGCTCTGCAGTTGCACAGTTGTTGCTTGTATCTTGTTTAAAGGAAGTAAGGTTGCCCTACTGAGACTTTGCCCTTCTCTCAAGGGTAAACTAAAATCCATTAAACTTAAATATATGCTGTAAACCCTGCACATTAGCTGCTGTGATGGAAATATTATGTAGTTATTTATAACAAGATATCCATGTGGGGAAGTGAAGTAGATAGGCATATCTGAAAATTATTGCCTCTTCATTCTCCTCTTAAAGTCATTGCCTTTGTGCCTAAAGCTTGAAAGTTTGTTTTGCTGGCAGCATGACAATGTAAGCAAATGTATCTCCATAGAACAGATCACTGCTGCCTACACCCCACAATAAATAGCTTCTGAAAGGTAGCACAGACATTCAAGCAGATCCTATATTGCTCCAAAAAAATCCGCCCAAATATTTCTGATTACAGGGGACGTTTTTCAAACACAGATGCTCGTATTACCCGGGGATAAGTAAATAGCAGAACCAGAGAAAAGTATTAATTTAATCTACCTAAATATAGGTAGATAGGCGTATACCTACAATGATAGGGATGAGCATCTACACAGATACTTGTCCGCGCAATCACACACAGACATACATGCTAAGTCATTGTAAAGCTGACTATAGACATAGTGAAGGTGTCTTATCCTGGTTCTGCTCTTATAAATTACACAGATTCAGATAAATATTATTTAACCAAAGCTTTTGTATTTGATCCTAAAAGAGGGAACCAAAGATGGAGAAAACAGGAAGGGAAGAAACAGAAAATCTGAACAAGAGATTTCTTTGAGACCTTCTATAACATATCAGCCATGCTGTAAGATACAAAAGCCCCTGAACTAAAAGAATATACTACTTATTACTAGTTCTTCTGAGTAATCTTATTCTCTGATCTTCTAGTAATCTTCTTTCCTGAGTCTATGTTACATACCCAAATGTACTCAAGTTAAAGGGCAAAACCCAGTGATGTACAAAGACGACCTCCCTAGCTGTGCTTTTCCCTGCTATTCTTTGGTGGGATCCTGTACAGTCCTCACATTAAATCCACTTTGATGAAATTTATACACACACTGTCTGTTTCATGCCTTACTATAAAACAAGGCACACATCATGAGTGAAAAAGTTAATATTAGAAAAAGAATGTGTGTGCATATATGTATGTGAAAACACGTTGCCTCTCCTTGCAATCATTTACTGATGACCTTCAGTCTACTTTAACCACATATGTGGACTATCTACATTACATTCTCATGCATTTGGAAAAAAAAAAAGATGTCAACAAGAAGGGAAGGCTACACAATAGGATGGTATTGCTCAGTATGAGAAAGACAACAAATCAAAGCAGGACATGGCACTTGGCCGATTCCTGGGCAGCTTCTCCTACCTTGTCTCCTAGCTTACCGTTATTGTTTTGTGGGCTTGGCACCGCAAGTAGGTCTACTGCTCTTTTAGCAGTGGGAAGAAAAGGCTAGGAGGTAATTTTTATTCAGATAATTATGCGAACAAATGAAATGCACCCTTGAGAACATGCCTATCCAAAATTAATGGCATTAAACACAGATAATCCTGCACTAGATGACATGTTCAGGATATAGGTAGAATTATATAAATAGAATAATATAGAATATAACATAATTTAATTATTCATTATAATATTAATATAGAACTAGAATTATATAATAATATATTATTATATTATACCATAATATTATTAATATTTGATTATATAATAAAATAATATAATACTATATCTATCTAATATATTAAATTATTTTTCTAAGGTTACATTTAAATTCTAGACTCAGAGAGGCCATGTAGGAAAATGAAAAAAGATGCTTTGAAGAATTTAAAACAGTTGTGATTTTACTAAAATACGTCTGTTCTGGCAGACAGAAGCATGTATTGTATATTTAAATGCCCAGGATATGTTTTGCTTGAAGTTCAAAGCCCAAGCTGTCACATTTCCATGGCCATTTGCAACGTCTGAAAAACAGAGTTCAAGTGCAAACAAACCTTGAGACAGACACCTTGAAAGAAGACAGACAGGTAAGCAGCGACTAAGAGGAGTTTCAGAGATGCAAAGACAAAATATGCCAAGAGATTGAAAAAGTTTGTGTCAGCTTCTGTCCTACTTTACAAAGCATTCTGAATTCAAACGAGCTAGTGTGCATAAACTGAAGAAACAACCCCCCCCAAAAAAAAAAAAAAAAGAAAAAAATGGATCTCGCCCACCCTAAACCCAAGAGCAGCAGAATCAATAACAGTTTTGCTCCTTTGGCTATTTACCTGCTTTCTATTTAAACACACACCGCAGACAGGACTGTGATTCCCATGATTAGTAACACCAGCACATCATCATCCAACTGTCTTCTGTCCCAGTCTTGCTTCCCACACTAAATTCTGTTCAACGCTTCCTTTAATGCAAGGATGTATTTGTTTCAGTGTGACTCCTCCAGTCCCCTATACACACTACATGTCATTGCTCAACACGTTCCCCCAAAGTATTCTGTAGCTTCCCAAGTGCTATCTATTGTTTACGTAACTGCATTCCTGGTATTGGACATACAGTACTCCCTTTGCTTGGTATCATTTCTAATTGAGTAAAGGAGTGGAGAAGAAGTGCATAACCCTTAAATCTTCCAGCTTAATTTAAGAGTTTCCCTTGTTGTGTAACACAGAGATCTATTCCCTTTCAACCTTGGAATCCAAAATGCAGAACTGTTCCAATTAGTCAGACTAATACCTTCCACAGTACGGTAAATTTTGCCCAGACCCTGCCTGACCTACACTGTAGGCAGATGGAGCTTGACCCAGTTCCCCCATGACCTGACTTACTGACTAGATCTGTTCTCCAGGTAGCCCTGTCTCTGTCTCACGTCCTAGAGTGAAACTGGACATACGTTACAGATGGACTGCCTCTTGCTGTTCCTCAGTGGACTTCCTGGATTGACCCTAAATGTGACTTGTTACTTCACCTTGGCTGATGATCCCTCATCTGATTGTTGACAGATCCTGTAATTAACCCCAGCTTAGCCCAGCTCAGAGCTCGTGGGCACCCCATCAGTGAGCCCCCAGCCTGCACTGGGGTCACCCGCAGCTCCCAGCTTGGCCCCCTCATGGATAACCCTGTTTGTGGTGCCTACTAATGGGATGGCTCCTGCTCTCCCCAGGCAACTATTTATTACAGCAGCAGCACTAGAGTTGCGCAACACGGAGCAGACACAAAAGAAGATCAACTCCTTTTCCACATGACCTACTCCTACTTTACTCTTACGGCTATGCTCACAGAGCTGAGCATGTCCACTGTGCCATCACTCTATTGAAAAAAAAATAAAAAAATACACAGGGAGCTAAAATACCAGACTGCAACAAACAACTGCACTGAAATGGTGTAACCATCTCATGAGACTGAGGAGTTCTTGAGGGCTTGTAGGATGAATAAGCACTATTACATTCTTCTTTATCAGTTTTGGTACTTTGCATTCAAAAGGGAAGATCTAGTAGAGCTTGTTTTATCATGCTTCTCTTGTGATGGTATTCGAATGAGGCATAAAATAGTTCCTATAACCTGCAGTAAAGCTTGTTTTGACCATGCTTCTCTTGTGACAGTATTAGAATGGGGCATAAAATAGTTCCCATAATCTGCACAAAATTTAAACATTTCCAAAAAAATCCTTATCCCAAACATGGGAAAAAAAATATGTCAGAATGCACAAAAGGTTTACTGTGCAGAAATCCTTTCTTACATACCCAAAGCAAATTAAATTCATTTGTTTTGTTTCAGTAACTTACAATGTTCTACTTCAATAAGAATTGCTTTCAATTTCAGTTAATTTAAGGATGAGATTAAAAAAAAGAAATCACTTTCTACCACAGAAACGGAAATCTTCAGCAAAGTTAAGCAGGAGTTTTACAAAACCAGAATGTTTGTCCTGTGTTAAATTATTCACTTGTTTTCTGTGCTCTTGGTGAAGACCACTCTGTAGCCCCAGACTTCCTCCAGACACTGCAGAAATAGCTTAAGGCGCCCACTACAGCACTGGCATCTCCAGGGTGGAAGAAAGCATTTAAAATCCAGTTTGAAGGGCAAGGGTTGGAGGTGCTGGAGAGACAAGAGCTGTACTGTAGCCCCCAAATGACCACAACTAACCATCACAGGCAAAGATTAAAGCAGTTTGTCAGGCGCTTACACACTAAGACTCATCTTCTTTTTTATAGAAATACAAAATCAATGTCATGTTTCTTGTACAAAGAAATGCCCCTTCTATTCTTTGACATCTCTACAGCAGTATCTATCTGAATATTTAATAAACATGCCCATTTCTCTCCTGAGCAGAGTATACACTAAAATCCAGCAAGGAACAAAGCAGCTCAGGAAAAAAAAAGGCAAACAAGCAAAAAAACCAACTTACTGAACATTCTTTTGAGTCAGAGGCCAGACAAATCTTTAAAAAGATAAATACATATTCTTTTAAACTTTTTGTTCCATCCTTTTTGGGTTTTGGTTTGTTGGTGTTTTTTTTCTTCCTCTTCAGCACTCCATGTCGCTAATCTTGGGTCAACTTCATTTTGCAAAGCTTCTAGACAAGGTTTTTCAGAGGTTTGGGCTGACACTGCAGCTTCTTGGGATCTTCTCACAGTTGCCACTAGGGAAAATAAAAGTCTTTTACAGGCCATGTTTTTAATTAGTAGCTTAGTTCTTTTTAAAATGTCATTTATTATTTAAAGCTTTCTTTTTGACTCCTGTTGCATTTGAGTTACATTGAATGCCTGTCAGTTAGGAATAAAAATTGGCAGGTGGAAGACAGACACAGTTAGCTTTTAGAAAGCTTATCAACCCTTTACTTCCTTCTGTGAGAAAATACAACACTCAGAAATTTGGGAAGCTAAACCAACTGTGCTCTTTGCTCATCGTGACTGATACTGTGGCAGCTCTCTCCCACGTGAGACAATGCTACACCATTAACATAGAAGTGTGCTGACAAAAACAGAACCAAAATGTCAAAACTGACACTGCAAGAACTCCAACGGGGCAGGCACTCACAAATCTGAGTGACTGTTTCAGGAACTAAATACAGGGATAAAATACTAATTTATGCATTCATTCTCCAGAAAGACATACTCATGTAATTTAAAAAGTACCAGGTTTGCAGAAGAAGGAACGGGAATCAGGACTTCTGTGATGGATTAGTAGTCATCAGGAAGTGGTTCGATGTGGTGATGCTCTTTTGGCAAAACATACATTGCCAGATTTCTCTGGCATATGATCAGAATTTCAGCAAAACTGATTCTGCAGTGGAGAATGCTTTTTACTTTGCAAAGTCTTTGTCCTATACTTGGAAGAAAGAAAAGGGCAAACATAATTTCTATAGTGAACAGCATTAAAAATATTCCTCTCCTAAATAACCCAATAGAATTCTATATATATTTTTTTTTTAATAAGACACTTAACATTGTATAGAAGTACATGGCAGCTGTCATAGGGACCAAAATCCCTGTTGGGCCTAAGGGCTGGAAAGTACCCTTCGTTTTTGTTACCTGCAACAACAGCTGGTATTTTGGCAACAATTGCAACCAGTTGTTCTTTTGTTTCTCTGATAATGAAGCTTTACACAGGAAGGCTTCTTTGTGTGTGATTCTAAAGAGAAAATAAGTAGGAAAAGATGTCTGTCCTAGTGGCATTTGAAGAGGATCACAGAATCATAGAATCACCTATGTTGGAAGGGACCTTTCAGATCCTCTAGTTTAATCATCAACCTAACTCTGTCAAAAACCATCACTAAACTATATCCCTAAGCACTATGTCTACCTGTCTTTTAAATAGCTCCAGGGAAGGTGACTCAACCACTTCCCTGGGCAGCCTGTTCCAATGCTTAATGACCCTTTCAATGTAAAAAAAATTCCTAATATCCAGTCTAAACCTCCCCTGGCACAACTTGAGGCTGTTCCCTCTTGTCCTATCACTTGTTACTTGGGAGGAGAGACCAACCCCCACCTCTCTACAGCCTCCTTTCAGGTAGTTGTAGAGAGCGATAAGGTCTCCCCTCAGCCTCCTTCTCTCCAGGCTAAACAACCCCAGCTGCCTCAGCCACTCCTCATAAGCCTTACTCTCCAGACCCCTCACCAGCTTCATTGCCCTTCTCTGGATCCGCTCCAGCACCTCAATGCCTTTTTTGTGGTGAGGGGCCCAAAACTGGACACAGTACTTGAGGTGGGGCCTCACTAGTGCTGGGTACAGGGGGACGATCACTCCCATAGTCCTACTCACCACACTGTTCCTGATACAAGCCAGGATGCTGTTGGCCTTCTTGGCCACCTGGGCACACTGCTGGCTCATATTCAGCCGGCTGTCAACCAACACCCCCAGGTCCTTTTCTGCCAAGCAGCTCTCCAGCCACTCTTCCCTAAGTTTGTAGCGCTGCATGGGGTCGTTGTGACCCAAGTGCAGGACCCAGCACTTGGCCTTGTTGAACCTCATACCATTGGCCTCAGCCCATCGATCCAGCCTGTCCAGATCCCTCTGCAAAGCCTTTCTACCCTCAAGCAGGTCAACACTCCCACACAACTTGGTGTCATCTGCAAACTTACTGAGGGTGCACTCAATCCCTATGTCCAGGTCATTGATAAGACATTAAAGAGAACTGGCCCCAATTCCAAGCCCTGGGGAACACCACTTGTGACTTTCCACCAACTGGATTTAACTCCATTCACCACCACTCTCTGGGCCCGGCCCTCCAGCCAGTTTTTAACACAGTGTAGAGTATTCCCGTCCAAGCCATGGGCAGCCAGTTTCGCCAGGAGGATGCCGTGGGAACCTATATCAAATGCCTTACTAAAGTCCAGGTAAACAACATCCACGGCCTTTCCCTCATCCACCAAGTGGGTCACTTTGTCATAGAAGGAGATCAGGTTTGTCAAGCAGGACCTGCCTTTCATGAACCCATGCTGACTGGGCCTGATCACCTGGTTGTCCTGCATGTGCTGCATAATGGCACTCAGGATGATCTGTTCCATGACTTTACCAGGCACTGAGGTCAGACTGACAGGCCTGTAGTTCCCCAGATCATCCTTCCGGCCCTTCTTGCAGGTAGGCGTCATATTTGCTAGACTACATTCTTGCTGGATGCTTTGTTGGGGTGGCAGCAAAGAAGAAATTCTATCACCACTTTTTCTTTCTTTCTCAGATCACATGGGCTAAAGAGTTTGTTCCCATCACAGTCTTTACCAATGAAATACACTCTATCATAAGACACCATGAGTTTTTCCAAAATAATTTTAATTGTTTCCTTCAAATATCTCATGATGTATCTGCAATACAGGCTGTGGGTGAAACACATTGCAAACTATGTGACTTGAGAGCTTCTAGTCCTCCAGATGACAGGGTTACTTCATATGTGTGGGCTAGACAGTTTATAAAGTAACAGAGTTTTACAGAAATGAGAATTTCATGTCTGGCAGTAAAATCACCAGAAGTGGACAAGTGAGAAAAGAATTAATAATACCAGAATCACACTGAGAAATGTACACGTGTCACGTTCAGAACAGTTACAACAGCTATCGTGTTTTTCATGATTTTTCTAAGGGTTATACCAAGAGAAGCTAACCTCTTATATAAAGAACATCACCTCTTGTGTTAAGTTAAAGAAATCAAAATTGCACATAATAGTAATTTCTCTCTTTTTTAGCTGACTGTGGAAACACAAAGTGGCTTGCAATCACAAGAACACCGTGCTTTGCACTTGACATCACCATTCAGTTCGCTGGTGAACAAGGTCTTACACACATCTCATCTTGGTGATGGCTGATAGTTTGTATAGAACACAGTTACCATCAGCTCCTTCCTTTCCTTTGGGGTCCTGTTCAATCTCTTGAGTTTTCAATTTATTTCCGATTTCAGACTGTAGTGTGCAGTGTAGTCCCCCATCTTAAGGGAAAAAAAGTGTTTCATGGAACAGATGCACATAGTAGGAATATCTTGGGTCTACTATTCCCACCTAAGTCTGTTAAAAATACCAAAGGGAATCTCAGTTTTAATGAATTTATAAATGGTGTGTCAGAATTAACAATTTTAGATGTCTTTCCTTCTTATCTAGTAAGGCATGCTTGATAAGCATACAGTGAGCTTCACTGGAGTTAGACGTAATAATTGTATTTTGTTTTTTTCCGTAAATGTTTTCAAAATACCTTGAAAGTAACGTGCTTTGATCAGGATACATTTTCTGTAAATGCCTCTATAATATAATTTAATTGACATAAATATGTACACAGCCAAAACATAAAAGATATTTCATCCTGTCATTTTCCATGAACAATATTCTGCAGATGGCTCCATTCTGAAGTGCTCATTTGTGCTGGAAAGACTGATTTGTGTATGTGAATGAATATCAATGAACTTTACACAAGGAAGTAAAGATCCTACATGAAATCAAATGTCTTTAGCTATTCTGGGGGCATAAGGAGGCAGAATCAATGAGAGTTTGGCTGTGTTTACCTACCTCGGAGTCAAAGTTCAAGCAGATATAAGAGAACACTCTTCTCACAGACACTATTGTCACATAAAGTTGCAGGTCCAGACTTGGCAGTTTCCTAGTACACTTCTTTTTTTTTTTATTCAGATAGATCCACCTGTATCAACCGAAAACCAGCTTAGCATTAGGTTTAAAACACTTTTTTAGACTTTCTTGATTATATAAGTAGGGTTTGTACTTTCATCTATGACTCTGAATTATTTCAATTGTTTTGTGTATTGAAATTGAAAATCAAAAGTAATAGTAGACTGAAAGTACCTAGTGAGATGTTTATGTTAACTCTGAAAAGTTGTGCTTTTTCTACAAAATCTAATTCCCACAATTCACTACTGTAATAAATAATTGCAGTCACGATCCTATTCATTGTATGTATTATTTCAATAATGTTATTGTGTGTTAGGATGCTTATTCTAATTTATTCCTTTGCCAGCTTGACTACAGGTGCAATTTTATTCTCATTATCACAGTATGATTTTTATTGCTTGGAATTATGCAATATAACATGTGATATTTATTTTTAAGAGAAAGTAATTTTGCCTTTAAAGATTGATTCATAATGTGGGACAATAAAATGAAGGGAAAAAAAATCCAACAATTATCAATAACTCTCAAATTAAGAAATTTTGTTCAATGTTCATAAGGATTATGTGTATTGTAGGAAAAAATACTAGAAGCCTGAAATTATTCATACATAAGCAAATTTTACATGAAAATACCATATTTCTGTCTTCACTGTTCCAAGAGGAACAGACAATTTCTCACTGCCATCTCTAGGCATTTAAATAAAAGCCTAGAGCTGGAAGCGTAGGCTCAGCATACTCGGAAGAGAGAAGCAGATGTCTACAGAAAGTCTTTGAGAACACCACAGTTGCAAAACTAGGTGTTGACTAACTCCAGCACTCTAAATGGCTCCTTGGAGACATAAAATTCTCTCTGTGAACGGCTGGAAGGGCTAAAGTAGGCACGTGGTTTGGATGGTATATTTCCTGCACATAATTTTAAAGTACAAACATTTTTTTTCCACATATTGAAAAAGATGTTGCACTTAAAAGTACTTGAACAAGGAAAAAGGTATTTTAGCTCAAGGGATGACCATTTCTAGGCTATGTAATTCACTTAGTCTGGTAATCATTAATGGGAGCTGCAGCACTGTCTCATCCAGCCCCTAGTCTGTAATCTGTCAGCAAAAACAAGAGGGAAGGCAGGCAATTTATAGTTAACGTGCAGTAGATAACGA
The DNA here is from genome assembly GCF_964199755.1 of Larus michahellis. Lineage (NCBI taxonomy): Eukaryota > Metazoa > Chordata > Aves > Charadriiformes > Laridae > Larus > Larus michahellis. The sequence goes on along the minus strand of NC_133897.1, from coordinate 61,634,391 downwards.
CACTGTCCAGAAGCATTTCAGCCAGAAGAGAAGTAATTCTATCAGATTCCTCAACTCTCCCTGAGTAGAGACACCACAGTAGAGCAGGTATTTCCCTGCAGCCCATGGAGAGGACCATGCTGTTGCAGATATCCATACTGCAGCCCATGGAGACCCCACACCAGAGCGGGTGGATATTTCCTGGAGGAAGCTGCAGCCTGTGGAGAGTCCATACTGGACTATGTTTATCCTGAAGGATTTTAGTCTGTGGAGATACCATAGTGGAGCAGGCAAGAAGTGTGAGGAGGCAGGAGTGGCAGAGAGAAACTGTTATCAACTGATGGCAAGCCCACATTAACCATCCCACTGTGCTGTTCAGGGACTGGGAATTAGAGGATTCAGGAATGAAGGAATGAAGTTGAACCTGGGAAGAAGAGAGGTGGGGGAATGCGTTTTCAGTTTTATCTTTGTTTCTTTGTTTGTCTTTGCCTGACTAAACTAGCAGCCTCCTATGATGGAGTGGCTGCATCAGTGGACAAGGGAAGAGAAATTGATGTCATCCACTTGGATTCTGAAAGGCCTTTGACACAGTCTCCCACAACATTCTTATGTCTAAATTGAAAAAATATGGTTTGGATGGGTGGACTATTCAATGGATAAGGAATTGTCTGGATGTCTGCATGCAAAAATTACAGTCAACAACTTATATGGAAACCAGTTATGAGTGGTATACCTCAAGGATCTGCAGTCAGACCAATACTATTTAATATCTTCAGTAATGGCAAAGACAGTGGGATTGAGCACACCCTCAGCAAGTCTGCAGATGAAACCAAGCTGAGTGGTGCAGTTGATATCCTTGAGGGAATGGATGTCATCCAGAGGGACCTTGACAGGCTTAAGGAGTGGGCCTATGTGAAGATCTTGAAGTTCAAGAAGGCCAAGTGCAAAGTCCTGCACATGAGTCAGGGAAAACCTCAAAATCAGTACAGACTGGGGGATGAATGCATTGACTGCAGGGATGAATGCCTCCCTGTGGAGGAAAACTTGAGGGTACTGGTGGATGAAAAATTGGACATGATCTGGCAATGTGCATGTGCAACCAAGAAAGCCAATCGTCTCCTGGGCTGCACAAAAAGAAGCATAGCCAGTGGGTCAAGGCAGGTGATTCTCCCTCTCTACTCTGTTCTGGTGAGACCCCACCTGGAGTACTGCATCCAGGTCTGGAGTCCTCATTACAAGAAGGACATGGACCTGTTGGAGCAGGTCCAGGAGAGGCCCACAAGAATGATCAGAGGGCTGGAACACCTCTTCTATGAAGAAAGACTGAGTGAGTTGGAGTTGTTCAGCCTGGAAAAGAGAAGGCTCTTCGGAGACCTTATTGCGGCCTTTCTTATAAAAGGCCCTAAAGGCAGCTTGTAAGAAATTTGGCAAAAGGCTTTTTACCAAGGCCTGTAGTGACAGGACAGAGGGAAATGGTTTTAAACTGCAGAAGGATAGATTTAGACTGGATATAAGGAAGAAATTTTTTATGATGAGGGTAATTAGACACTGGAACAGGTTGCCCAAAGAAGTTGTGGATGCCTGATCATTGGAAATGTTCAAGGTCAGGTTGGATGGGGCTCTGAGCAAACTGATCTAGTGATGATAGATATTCCATGGCAGGAGAGTTGGACTAGGTGATCTTTGAAGGTCCCTTCCATCCCAAAATTTTCTATGATTCTATGATTCTCCTATTTCAACTCTATTTTAGTAGGCAATAAATTAAAATAATTTTCCTCAAGTTGAATCTGGTTTGCCCATGACAGTAATTAATACGTGATCTCCTTGTCCTTATCTTGACCCATCTTATTTTCTTCCCTGTCCTGTTGAGGAAGGGGAGTGAGAGAGCAGCTGGGTGGGTATCTGGCGGCCAGCCAAGGTCAACCCACCACACTGTATCTCTTGAAAACAGCCCAAGTTGATCTTAGATGATCTATCTGGCATTATAAATATCGAATAAAATCTTGGCTGAAAAATATCAATAGGAGTTTTGGTTTATTCATAAATTTCTGCTGCCCCTCATGTCTCTATTGTAACTAATCAGTTGTGCCTTATAATTTTTTGTTAGAGAAGGTCACTTCTTTTCTGCCTATAGGAAGTTGTATCACCCATATTAACTGATATTGTCCATTATAAAGCAAATCATTAAGGAAATCCTTAAGTGGTTGTCATTTGTTCCATGATGAAGCTGAAGAAAACTGTGTAAACATATGATTAAAGGCGGTATGTATGTAATGTCTCTCAATGAATCTACATCAAGAAACTTAATTAAGATTGGCAGGCATTTTAATTTAATTACATCTAAGTGCTTCATTTTCCATCTGTATTCTTTCTTAAAAAAGAAAAAAAAATTAAAAAAATAAACAACATCTATACTTCTATAAACAAACAGAAAAGAAGTCAGTGAAGTTATGTAGAATTTCAAAGTCAGGGAATAATATTATTTCATGAAAAGAGCTAAGGCAAGGCTGCACCTTAACAAAAATATATTTTCAGGTGGTTGTGTCTCCTGTAAAATTTATATCAACCTTTGATTTTATGTCATTCCTTACATTTCTGCTAATACAGTTGTTTCTTCTCCTGAGGAGAATGCTGCTGTGAAAGTTGTTTTATATGTAATTGTCTACACTCAGCTGTTATCTCTGGGCACTTGTATATCCTACAGATACTTCAGTCAGATGTGTAATTTTATTCTTAATATTTTATAGAAAGACACATGGAAACAAGGAAAACGGTGTTAAAACACAGCATTCAGGCATGTCTTCAATGTATATTAGTCTATTCATTATAACTGCATGTTCCTGAAGTCAATATGTTTATACTAGCTATATTTATTCTTGTACCTTTCGACAGTAAAAGAAGAATACAACCGAAACACCTTAAAATCTACATATAGGAGAGAATTACCTAATTTGAGCCCACATGTACCACCTGCTATTTATTTTAGGCTCTTTATGCGTAGAAACAAAGTAAACATAGTTGAATGCATGAGGACAGAACCATATTACTAAGCTAGGTATATGATAGCAGGCACCTGGGTAAATTGCTATGACAGTGTACCAAGGAAGACATGAAACCTACATTCTCTCACATAGATTAGGAGGGAGAGGAAATTAATAATATTTCTCTTATCTAATATTTTTTCCATAGCTGATTTGGAGCGCATGTTTCCAGGGAAATGAAGGCTTAGAAGAATCATATTGGCAAGGAGAAGGTCAAAATGGGTGTTTTCTGAATAGTAGGACTGTTACATATATCAAGTTCCAGATTAGCAATGGGCAAACATTAAAAGGCTTGACCTAGATCTTCTCTTTTGTATTTAGGAACTGATTCAAATCTGCCTAAGCAAATGGGAAAATATCACTGTTCTGTAATTCCGTTCTTTAAATAACCCTTTAATATAAGAATCTCAACATAGTCTAGTCACAGTTTTTATTACCTACACTGGAGATAAGCACTGGACCTTCAAAAATGAGGGTGATCACAATGCAAATCTGTGATTTTGGACATCCATATTTTCAATTGGTTCTCTGATCCGAAAACCTTGGAGTATGATTTTCAGAAGCACAATTCTAATTTCTGTCATTTGAATAATTTCTAATTCTGTCATTGAGTCTCTTCACTTTGAAAACTACAATTTCCTTGAATGCTAAGCACCCAAATGCAGGTTTGGCCTATGGAAACTAGATTCGGGCTTTTGTGACTAACATACGTTCAGAAAAGACCAAAAGTAGAGATACCATCTCTCAACCATTGAGCTAACGTAAGAATAGGTGTGCAAGAAGGTATATGAATAACTTCAGTATACCTACGTGTTGCAAAAGCAGCAGTATAGACACAATTAAACAACTAATTCATCTCTGGAATCATGGTTTTTAAGATATTTCTGTAAATCATCCTGCCTTTGTACTTAAGAGACATTAAATAGCTATTCCCAGTGCTGTTTGAAAAGACAGACGCTTTCTTTAGCCACACATAAGAGCAAAACCTTTGCAGCTTGCGAGTGGAGGTGAAGTGTGCCATCCCCTCTCTTAGCAGCCACAGCCCTGCATCTCTCCTACCCAGGACAAAGAACAGTGCTAGCTTTCTCATGAAAGCAGCTGTGCTTTGAGTGGCAGGCATAAGAAGAATCTGATTGCAGCTGATTCTATAAAGAGAGAGTAGTTGCTGTTCTTGGGAGGGAAGGCAGAATTTCACAGGAATTGTGAGAAAGCATCCCCAGATCTGTTCCTGCCTGGAGAGGACCACACTGACATTAAGTACTTCATTTTAGAATATGTCAGTTGTTTCAAAATTCCTTTGACAGGTCGAGAGTTATTTTTAAGTTACAAGATATTACAGTTCTTCATAGCCCATAGAGTTTCTGCCTCAACTGTTACGATTCTCAGTTTATTATGAGATTCAGTAGTTGTTAAAAACACTGTGGCTGGATACATTAAAATTTTAGTGAAATTGAGTCTCTAAAGGAATCAGGTGTTTCATTTGAGACCTGGATAAGTGACCGAAAAATCAAGGGAAGCTGTTCTGTCTCTCTCTGTCCCTGTATTTCCCCTCACGCTCATGCACACCACTGGCACATTATTTATCCAACAGACAATTCGAAGGCATTACTATTCCTTTGTTAACTTAAGCAAAGTGAGTTTAAACAGAAATGTAAATAAATAGCAAACAAGTTTTCTTTAACATATCAGTAACTAAGGTTGCATTTCTAACAATTTTTGATCCCACCTGAATAAACACATTTGCCTTGCAGCTCCTTAGTGAGATAACTCACTGAAGTAAAGTGAATTTCAACAGCCTCAGCAGATGTTTAAAGTTCTGCACATACAGGAACTGAATAAATACTTACCTGAATAGGGATAGTTATAGCCAAGAAGTTCCGAGTCAAAATATTCAAAAGCAGAAGAAAGAAACTTGAGAAATCTAGGAGTTACACAATCTTAACAAACATGAAATCTTTCAAATGAAACAACTTTCAGAACTAGGGAACTTGTAGAGGAAGTCACTCGAAGCAGTGCTAATCAGGCGACATGCAGACAGGTCTTGATTAGTCTTGATTATGCATTGTTCTATACTCACTTCACCCTAAAGTGTTGTTTTAAGCCATCTGTTAAGAAAGGGCAGAGTCGTTCAGAAATAAAGACAGAGCTACTGCATTGTCTTCTTTCAAATTTACAAAATTGCAGAATCACAGAGTGGTAGGGATTGGAAGGGACCTTTGGAGATTACCTAGTCCAACCCCCTGTGGGCTCACCTAGAGCAGGTTGGACAGGAACACATCCAGCAGGGTTTTGAATATCTCCAGAGATGGAAATTCCACAACCTCTCTGAGCAGCCAGTTCCAATGCTCCATCACTCTCAAAGTAAAGGAGTTTTTCCTTGTGTTAAGATGGAATTTCCTGTGTTCCAGTTTGTGCCTGTTGCCCCTTGTCCTGTCCCTGGGCACCACTGAAAAGAGTCTGGCCCCATCCTCCTGACATTTTCCTTTTAGATATTTATAAGCATTGATGAGATCCCCTCTTGTCTGCCTGGCAGTCTACAGAGACCTGACAACAGTGAGGCAGCCAAATAAGCAGTAAGACTGTCATATTTCATTACATCCTACTCTATCTCATGTATATCTTTTGTTCAGCCACTGTCCACGTTCTTACAATTAGATTTGAACATCTCAAGTCTGAATGATACAATTCTGGCTGCAGCTGCACCTCAAACCCTTTGAAATCTTCTCAGCCTTCATGCTTTCCCTCCCTAGTGATGTCTCAGAGCAGTGGACTATGGGACTCCACTATCGTTGCTGCCATAATCCTGATATTTCATGGCCTTTGATATTAAATGCAGTCCACCAGGTGGCTTAAGCTTTGATTGCATCCATAGGGAAGCACGAAGGCAGAGCTATTTCTTAAAAGAAATGAGTTATTCAGCCCAAGTGGAGTTGTGCCAGAACCCTCCTGGCATGCAGCTAACTAAATACTCCTGTTTCAAACAATTACCATTTCTGACCAGCTCTCGTTTCACATAATACACAGTGGTGACCAAGGAGATTTTTCTACCCAGATTGCCAGATGTGAGCAACGAAAGTCTGTGATTGTTTTGAAAAGCAAGGGTTCCTGAATGCTGTTTGAGAACAGTACATTCTTTGATTTGGATGGTTACCCATGCACTCACAGAAGATGAACTTAACATCCTTCACAGTTTAGGTTTACTGCTCCAGCCCCAGGAGAAGCGGCAAAAGCAGTGCTATACCATATGTCATCACTAACTTACTGCTACTGCTAAAGCCACTATCTGTAGGTCCTGATAAGGGATGTCTGAGGTTTTCTCATTAGTCGTTTCCTTTTTCCATTTTGCTAGACATTTTTGACGTTGAGATTTGTTATTCACAAGTTGCCTTTGTCTAGGAGCTGGGGGATGAGCCTTTGCAATGCAGACTGTGAAACAGAGAAAGAGAGGAAATGAGTTAGAAATTGAAATGACAGCTTTGGTGATGGCTTTTTGTTCATCTAGTCAACTGTGCTATAATGCAGTTGAATGAACTGTTTCCAGTGTACCTCAGAAAAAATACGAAGGAGCCATGAATATGTATTTCTTTCCTCCTTTTGGTACAGCATATGATGTCTTTAAGGCTACTTCAACTTGCAGAAGTGAAATTGTTACCAAATGTTCTTTATAATAGAAGTTCTTACTGCCTATGAAGTTTTAAAGTAGTAGTAGTGTATATAAAAATATAACTTAACACTTAACCTTCCAGAGAACCACGAGTAACCACAAACTATCAGTGCGAATACCTCCTGTCATGTCTTGCTTAACTCACTTTTTACACGACCTGCTCAACTGGATCAATATAGTAAAAAACTATTTGTGTACATGTGTTATAGACTGCTTTCCAAATACAGCTCTTGGTGTCTGATACTTACGTTTTGGAGAACACGGAAGATATTGGATCTGAGGGACCTAGGTTCAAGCTGACATGAATACAAAGAACTCATAAATTAAGAAACTGATTTAGTATTTGGGGATTTCAAGAAATCTTGGAGCTTAGGTTTGCTTCAGGGCAGTTTACAAAACAGTTAAAAATAGAAATATTTTCTAATTTCCATACACAAACTTTTGTATTAGAGAAAATAATATGCAATTGCATATAGATGTATATATAGAAATAATGTTGCACATATATATTTATTAATTAATAAATGTAAACATACATATATTTTTAAAAGAAAGGTGGAAGAAAATAGTAAACCAAGATACATTAAATTTTAACAATGGCTATTATCTTTTTTAGCTGTTAGACTCCTGGAAATCCTGGAAAATCTATAGACAAAAGTCATTCTAGACACTTGTAATTGTTATGATCAATGTTAGATTATGTGATTATGGATTTTGATTACATTGATTAAAAGTTTTCCTACAAGAGATGAAAACATGAAGTAAATTGTAGTGAAGAGCACACAAAAGAGAGAATGGGAGACAATCTCAAATCAATCTAATTTCATTTCATTTTTAGTAAGAGTACTCAGCTTAGGCAGATACTGAAAACAGTGTGTTCACGTGCAGGAGTTATGAAATCACCTCACATTGAAAATGATATAGGATGCCAAAGTAAAAGGGGTAATAAACAATGAATGACATCAAGCCATTGACTACAACTCTTTGAGAGTGGCCATCCAGCCAATTCCTTATCCACCAAGTGGGCCATCCATCAAATCCATGTCTCTCCAATTTTGAGACAAGGATGTCATGTGGGACAGCATCAAATGATTTGCACAAGTCCAGGTAGATGATGTCAGTTGCTCTACCCTTATCCACCAATGCTGTAACCCCATCCTAGAAGGCCACCAAATTTGTCAGGCACAATTTGCCCTTCATGAAGCCATGTTGGCTGTCACTGCTCACCTTCTTATTTTCCATGTGCCTTAGCAGAGTTTCCAAGAGGATCTGCTTTCAGGATCTTTCTGGGCCCAGAGAGGGCCCACATTTTCCCTAGTCTTCCTTTTGTCACCGACACACTTATAAAAGCTTTTTGTGTTGCCTTTGATGTCCCTGGCAGGATTTAACTCTATCGGGGCTTTAACTTTCCTAACGTGATTGCTGGCTGCTCAGACAATTTCTCTGTGTTCCTCTCAGGCTATGTCCTTGCTTCCACCCTGTGGAATAAATACTAAATTGGCTAAAAAATACAAAAGTACAGCATTGTTCACACATTAAGGAAAAGTATAAAATCAAGAGGCTTCTGAGGTAGAAAATAGCCGCAGCTGGCATGAAGGACACAACATCTGTGGTTCCCTGATAAGCTACATGAGGTACGGGACGGGATGCAATTATTCCGTGGCTTTACCTTATGATGTATAGCGGATACGGGAATGGGATGATACCATGAAACAGATAAGCTGCCAATTAGCTGCCCGCTAGATGCTCAGAGACAACATTTTGTCAAATTTTGATGAAATGCTGTCCTTTGTGCGAACTTTGCTCATTATAATGTTATTATAATACCAAAACACACCTCCATCCCGAAGGCTACCCACCTCCAAGGTGCGACCACTCCTTCTTGAGTCTGCGCCCTGAATTTCTCGTAAACTATACCTTTAATTGTGAAGCGAGAGAAATTTACACCAATCATGATAAAAGTATGTATGACTAAAGTCACTCAAACTCCACCTTGAAGATAACAAATAGTATAAAAATAGCCCGAGAGAGGGGGGATACCCAGGGAAGACACCATCATAAAAAATTACATCACTGACTTCTGGGATCAGTCGACGGGCTGAGCCTCTCTTCCCCCCCATAGGGACGCCTTTGGGTAAGACTTAGATTATACCAAGTGCTTCCTCGGGAAACTTAGAAATTTCTCTAGAGACTCTTTTTTCTACATTTAGAGCCAGGCTGTATCGTTTATAACTTTGTCGCGCGTTTTGTATATGTAACAATACTTTAATTTGCACGTGCTTTGCAGACAGTGTATTTATCACCGGCAATCCTAAGAACCTATATATATGTTGTTTAAATAAACTGCACTTTTTTAAGTAGCTAGTCATTTTGGTTTCTCACTGAATGCGACCAAAGACTCAAGAGTGGCCGTGCTAGTTCATGAGCACGACTAGACTGAAGGTGCAGTCCACTATTAGTGTATCCAAATCGTAATAGTTTAATACATATTAAACGCGACTGGACTGATAGTGCTGAATTGGGCATCACTCAGAATTTAAACCTAGCCGCACCTAGCCTCCCACCTCGGTGAGGAATGTTAGAACGCAAGGGGGTTTATCTTCTGCCAAAACCGCTTTGCCCCTTTTCACGCAACACACCCTCTGTAGGCTTCCTTTTTCTCTTTCAGATTGTCCAGGAGCTCTTGTTCATCCATGCAAGTCTCCTGGCCTTTTTCCCCAACTTCCTCTTAGTTGGGGTGCACATCCACATCCACTGCATTTGTATTTATGTTTGGACCAAGATACTGAATGTTATTCTGGCTAGCTCAATGAAATTGCAACTGACGCTATTTCTATAAAGTAATGATCATTTTATATAAACTGTAAGCTCTAATTTCTTCTGGCTTCAAGAAAGGTATAGAAACACAAAACCCTTTGCATTCAGTTAACAGCACAAAACAGCACAGCTGGTACAAACCAAAAAAAAAAAATATATCTAAAAGCAAGAAGCCATAATCTGTCTACAAAACCAAGATATAGTGTCTGCCTAGAACTAATAGATGAAATTCTACTAAAGTTAATTTTTATTTTTTTCTTATTTTCTTCCCATCCTTTGGGAAGATCCCTTGGAATTTGGTGGAAAAGTGAGTTTTGATAGGTGAGAAATAGCTCTCTGCTAGAGATTTACAATGTTCTTGGAAAAATACCATGAGTTCATTCAGTGGACAGGGAAATGGAGGCACAGAATGACAAAGAGAAGCTGGTATCTCACCCAACAGAGCAGTAGCAGAAATAGAAGTCGGCATACCTGAACCACAGCTCTGAATCCTATTAGGACACGATATTTCTCATAACTCACAGTGACACACGAAAATGCATTTTTCCCTTTAGAAAAATGTCTGTGGTGTTTCTAGTGTTATCCCTCGTTGAACCGTTTCCACAGTGTTGTGGTTTTCACCCTGCTCTTAATACGCCCGTGTCATTTGCTGTTACACTGTACGGCTGCACCCCAGATAAACATGCTGTGGAAGTATAACTATGAATATATTGGAACCTGTTCATTTAATTTATAACTTTAATGTTCTTTGAATGCCAACTTTTATAGTGAATGAATACTGTAATTGATCTGCTGTGAACAAACTGCTTGTTAATTTCACTCCTGCCACAAAGCCTTGCTTTGAGATTTCAGGTCCAAGCATTAATAGATAAGTGAAAAAGGATTTAAGAATATGGTAATGAGCAGATCAATAATATGTGTATTACAATGGATATTCGTTTTTACATGCATTCAAAATGAGTACAAGGTGGCAAATTCTGGTAAGCCTGAGGCCCGGGCTGCTGCTTCAATTGCAAGGCAACACAGAATCTTCTTGGATTCTCTTTTACTCAAAATGAAGGCCTATTTCACCTGCAGGCAAGGGTGCACCATTCCCATGCTGATAAAGGGACTTTCCATTTCCCTATCGCTAAGAACCCAGAAATGCACAATGAAATCAAAAAAATTAAATAGCTTTATCACCCAGTGACCTTTACAGCTTCTCCTGTAAATTGCATCCATTTCTAAAGCAGTGAATCTTGAACATTCCCTCTGAGGAAAGCTATCGTTCACACCAGTATTCCACATGGAATACAGATAATACAATACATGTAGCTATTGGTACGGGAATACTTTTTTTTCCCTAAGAAGTCAGAAAAACTGCTTAGGATTTCCTGGCTATCTATTGCTGAAATTTTACCTGTACAGCAATTTCATTTGTTGCCTAACATATTACTTCAGTATAGTGCCTCACCAAACTTTATCTTGCTATTTTCTTTTTTTGCCTTTTTACTTACGTAAAGCCTTGTGTACAATAAGATAGGACTATTGAGTTTTGTTTTTTTAAGTATTCTTGGTCTTATTCTCATCTTAAGAGAAATATCCTCTATAGTGAGTAGTATAACTGCTTGCAGCAGTCTGTGACTTGATTGGAGGAATCTCACATCTGACATATATTCTAAGCCCAACCCATTAAAACTGAGCTTTGTGAACTAAGCCTTGTTTTTCAAAAGTGACTTCAATGCTTTTTCAAGACATCTTTGGAAGGGACGAAGAGACACCCACAAAAAAAACCCCAAAGATCCCAAACCCTGAAAAGAAAAAGAAATAGTGCTTAGGAGACCCAACGTGGATTTGAAGTGAAAAGCTCTTAGGAGACCTCCCGTTTTATCTCTGTGAGACTTCCCATGGCGGAGCTTTAGATTAAAGCTTTTAATGAAGCTCAACTGCGGAACACAAGAGAATACAAGTCTATTATCACTGTTTTGCTGAATTGCCATTCATTTCAGCTGATAGAAAAACAGCAAAGAACACTGGATAAACAGTAGCTACAAGAGGCCAATGTAATTTCAGTACTAATTTGCACAGCATGGAAGTTCCCCACACACACATTTGCCGGTCCCAGCTCTCTAATAGGTGTGAATTCCCCTGCTTCTCTTTTCAGCAGCCCTAGGTGTTGGGAAGCATCAAAGCTATCTCAGTAGGTAATGGCTGCTACGTGGAAGGTAATGGTTCCCATCTCCATTATTACATCTGTAAGACAGAGACAAAAGTAAACACAAAAGTTAGGTTTTATTTTATTCCAGTGCTTGTGCACTTCCAATACTGTGGTCACCTGATGTTTCTTCAACCAAGCATCAGCTCTGAAGGCAACAAACTTTACTTGAAACAGATCTAGCTTAATAAATTTCCTTGGTCTCATCTTGAAAGATCACAAATGACTTTATAAACTGTGAATGTGTAACACCTCCTCACCTCTCAATTCTGTAACAAAAAAATTTAAAAAGACAATTTGCAATCATAACAAACAATGGAGTATGTTTTATTTGTTGGAAACTGAAAAGCTGGGGGAGGTAGGTAATACACAGTTAGTCAGTGGCCTGGAAAATTGGCAAGCTGTTCTAAGACTGCACTGGGTCTGGCTGGTATTGAGTTAACTGTCTCCGTAGCAGCTCCTGTGGTGATGTGGCTAAAACAGTATTGGTAATACAGCAGTATTTTGACTATTGCTAAACAGTGCTTGCACAGCATCAGTGGTTTCTCCTTTCCCATACTGCACCCCCATCCCTCCACAAAGAGTAAGCTGGGGGTCAGAGAGAAGTTAAGAGGGGACACTGTGACAGCTGACCCAAATTTGCAAAGGGATATTCTGTACCATATAATGCCATACTCGGCATTAATCCTGGGGTAGAGGAAGAAAGGTGTGGAGTTCCTTGGCTTCCAAGGTGGCCATTACCTGGAGACTGGGTGGGCATCAGTCTACTTGTGGGAGATGGTGAACGATTGGTTTGCATTGTTTAGTTGGTTTTTTTTGTTTTTCTCTTTCCTTCACCTATTAAAGTGTCTGTTCTTTTTCTTCCTATACTCTCCCTTGTCCCACTTGGTTGGGGTGGAGGAGGGATCAATGAATACGTGGCTGTGTGGGTGCTTAGCTGCTGGCTGAGGTCAACCCGCCACAATAACTCAACACAAAAAGAAAGGAGGAAGAAGAAAGTAAAGGCAAAATTATTCCTCTTGCAGAAACAATTACTTTCAAATAAAAGGGGACAAGTTCAGAGTAATATAGATGAAATCATGTTCATGTAGAACAGACAAATATGTCAAATGAAAATCACTGTAAAAGGAATTTAATTTGTCTGGAATTGTATTCAAATGAGACCAAAAAAAACCCAAACCAAACCCCAAACTGAAATATAAAAATGTCCCATTATGACATATTTAGGAGAAAATCTTTCTTGTTCTTTCTCAAAAGGTATTTTGTAATTTCAACCTACCTTACAATGTGGAAATTATTTCAATTTAAAGTCCAAATCCAAGCAAAAGTTTTGATTGCTCTCAGTCTTTTTACTACTTTTTTGATCTTTTTTTTCCTTACTGTTCATTGAACTCTGGAAGGTATCCAGTACAGAATTCGCTGTTTTACATTGGCTTCATTCTGTTTTGTCTGTATTGGTGTTATGTCACTCTGTTATTTCCAGCATTTTTAAATATTCAATGCATTTATGGTCTTTGGCAAAAAATAAATTTCTGTAGAAGCTTTTTTTTTTTTACAATTTCATATTTTTTTACTTCTACTAGTTGTTTTTCCTGCTTTACTGTATTGTATTCCACTCAATATCTTCCTAACTGGCCTCCCTTTCACTTAACAGTGAACTAAACCTCAGGCCAGAGTTTTTTGTTCTTTATGTAGGCAGAATGTCAATGTTAAACAGCCACATAACTTAGGAAATCTGATTAAACCCAGCTCCACTAACACCAGTGTGGCAAAATTATCAGTGATCATTATTCCAAAATACAAAAAAAATCCCAGTTCAAACTCATGCTAGCCTGTCTTTAATAGGAATGTACTCATCTCCAGCATGCTTAATGGGACATGAGCCAGGCTGATTATGTGTTCTTTCGATTCAAGGCTTTTCACAATTCTGCTACTTTATTTTTGCCTGCTTCTCTCTCTCAATTCAAAATCCTAAATACTACAATATTTCCTAGGCAACTTCTATGCCTTTTTTCTAAGAGGTCTTAGAGTTTCCATGGTGTTTAACCCAGTCATTGTATCTTCACTCATTCAACACACAACAGTATTTATCTTCCTTTAAATTACTCCGTTATGCAAGGTGTAACATCTCCAAGAAAGACTTAGAGGTCTACGTCGTATTGAAACCCTTCTGTATAGGAAACATCAGACTGAAAAGAGTCGTCATACTCCATTGCACAGAATTAAAGAACTGAAGGATATATTGGGAAAGGTTAATTTCTTGGTTGTGAATGGAAACATTATACACTGAGACACTACAATCACGGCCACCTACCCAAGCACGTCTTCATATTAATCTTGCAAATGGTGTTCAAAATTAATTAGAAATTCAAGCACTATAATTCCTTCTGAAACACAAATGTTTTATTTCAGCTGTAACCAGAAAGATAATAACCAGCGCAAGCATTTGAAGGGAAATTATGTTTCGAGAAGGCAGTGCTCTGTAGTCCCAATGACTTTACACTGCTGAAGCATAGCAAAATTTTTCTTTCACACGCCAGCCTGGATGAAAGCCATTCCTGGAAAGATGTGCATCTTGAACTGGCACAGCGTGAATGGCTGGCCTTGAACATGATACATGTTTGTGTTAAGGTTCTGGCGCATCAAAAGTTTTTGCTCCCAGCTCTTTGCCAAAACCAGTAGTTGACACTGAGCTGCTTTTTTTTTTTCTTCTTCTTTTCCCCAGTCACACTGAGGTTTTAGGGAAGCTGCTCCTAAGGTTCAGTGCTGCCGTAGTGGCTTGGAGGAGCTCAAGATCCACTCTCGGTTAATTTGCAAAGCAAACCACCCAATGCCATAATTTTTAGACTTGTTTTTTAGACTTGCAGGAATTGTTGAAAAATAATTTAAAATATACTTAGCTTATGATGAAATTCATAAGATTACAATTTTTAGTACCTGTCAAATTTCTAGCTCCCTTGGCACAAGGAAAATGAAAGTGACAGGAGATTCAGGAGATTACATAAGAAAAGGTTTACTTGTGAAGTTGGGGCTATATTCATATTTCCAGGGATGAAGAAACAACTGAAATTACAGCTTCATTACTGGAATTTTGGCATTGCTGCCTTAGCCAAAATTTCAAATCATTAGAGGGTGGGGGTAGGGAAATCACTAGAAAGAGCAAATAAAAAGGTGGGGGTTTGGGTTCCCCACCCCCTCCAACATTCTAGAATTCTTGGGAACCAGTGTGTAATCTGTGGCATCCATCTCTCTTCTTCTTGCACTTTTACGTATTGATTTCTTGCTTTTGAAGGCTTTATCCATTTGAGACAAAGAAAAAAGAATGGCATATTGTCTGACGTGAAGTTAAGCATAATAATTAACAGTATTAATATTTTTTTAGTAGTATGTAAGGGGATCAATTTCAGAGTTTAGCTCTCAGCAAAATACACAATTCAATCTCTGTGAAACTTCTCTTCCAGCGGGTTTCTGGGGTGATAAAAGACAGAACCTGAGATGTCAAGAAGACTTAAATTCTGCTTCCAGGTTTACCTTTTGAATGCCTGCAGTACAGCCACAGTGGAGGACTATTTTCTTATCTGTGAATAGAAGCGATGGTTTTGTCTGTCAAAAGAGTAGGAAGTGGTAGGTAATGTAAATGATTATTAATATGGGCACAGTTTAAAGCAGGTAGCAAAATGCCATTTTGCTACTATTCTTATTCCCTATTGCCACTTTCAATGGCGGTTAACCCCACTCAGTACTTCCAAGCGCTCAGCTCTTCAAAACAGCATGAAGCGCACTTGTTTATGAGCATCAGGTTCCGACAGTGGCAAGGACATCTCCCAGCTATATCTTGGTTCTGTGACAAGCAGGACATCCCACAGATGGTTCAGCAAGAAGAGTCTGCAAAAACCTTGATAGCCAGGGGTCAGGAGTTTGCCTGAAACCCTAGTTCATCTCAGAAGAGAGTGGGGGCCTTGAACGTTGAGCTTTTTGTTCAGTGACAGACTGTGGCTCCTTGGTCATCGAAGTCCTCTATTTCAAGGTGGGTTGCTAACCAGAGAAGCAGATATTCCTCTTGCATTTCATTAGGCTGAAGCAAATGCACATTTACTTTAGTAATAAAGAGGTTAGCTCCAGTCATTTACCTCTGCCTCATGTTTGCCTTCCATGATACTGGGAACTGACAAGCTCTCAGTTGCTGTGCAGTAGCATAGTACTCTCTCTCTCTCTACCTCTCTTCTGTTTCCACAGCTGGAGGGAAGGTTCAAAGCTGGGCAGCTGTGTGATGGGTCTGGCTGGGATGGAGTTAATTCTCTTCATAGCAGCCCATATAGTGCTGTGTTTTAGATTTGTGACTAGAACAGTGATGATAACACACTGGTGTTTTAGCAGTTGCTAAGGAGTGTTTGCACAGCATCAAGGCCTTTTCTTTCTCCCACTCTGCCCCACCTGTGAGTAGGCTGGGGGTGCACAAGAGGCTGTGAGAGGACACAGCCAGGACAGCTGACCCAAACTGACCAGAGAGATATTCCATAACATGTAATATGTTCAGCAATGAAAACTCAGTGAAAGGAGGAGGAAGAGCCAACGTTCAGGGTTATGGTGTTAGTCTTACCAAGCAGCAATTATGCGTGCTGAGGCCTGGCTTCCCCAGAAGTGTCTGAACATCTGCCTGTTGATGGGAATAGTTAATGAATTCCTTAGTTTGCCTCCCCTGTGTGTGCAGCTTTGCTTGACTTATTAAACTGTCCTTCTCAACTCATAAGTTTTCTCACTTTTGTGCTTCCGATTCTCTCTCCCATCTCACTGTGGGGGAGTGAGTGAGTGACTGGTGGGGGGTAGGTGCTGGCTGGAGTCATCCCACCACAACCTGAGGGGATACGTTATGAACACATACTTCCATACACTCATCCTGCCTTTTCTGCCCACCTCTTTTCTTAAGGTTCAGGTCTCCAGACAGCCCTTTCTATTTATGGGACACATAGATACGCTGCAACGTGCTTTACTTGCATGCACAGATTTTTCATTACCTATTGAACTGTCTTTATTTCAAGCCATGAGTTTTCTTACTTTTACCCTTCTGATTTTCTCCTCCATCCCACTGTAGGGGGAGTGAATGAGTGGCTGTGTGGAGCTGAGCTGCCTACCAGCATTAACACACAATAAATAATGATTGTTCTACATGTACGAGACACACATCACCCCCCAAAGCTGAAGAATTTAACCAAAAGCTTCTCTTTTTCTTACCCTCCACTGAGTTCTGGAGTTCCACATGCCCTCAGAATTTAACTACAGCCTTTAAAAAATGTGGAAAGCGGGACTCAGCTGCAGTACTTTTGTTTCCATTTCTTGAGTTATGGGCCCACAGATAATATAACTTTCTTTAATCTTGTTACTCTCCTTATATATCAAAGTATCATATCACCCATTTTTGCCACAGCAGTTCAGCACAAGTTCATGTTGAGCCGCTTGTCTCTATGCCCTTTACAAAGAATTTTCCAGGATAACATCTCCCGTTCTTCATGTATAAATATAGTACTTTGCGTATGATTACATCACATTTGGGTGTAGACTTTACTCCATTTGAATACAAATTTTCTATAACGTGCATGCTCATTTTTTATTTGACCATAAAGCAGTAAAAAATAAAACCTTTGAAAAGCCAACCTGGTTAATAGTTCTAAACAAAACTTTCAAATTTGAAGGAAAGAGTTAAGAATTTGGAACATCTTTTTTTTTGGTAAAACACTTTAGACTAATGTCAATTATATTCCTTTTGGCTTTTACATGAATACCATATCAGCTGGTCGGTTGTTTTACCTGGCTAACAGCCTGTAGAGAATCAGATAATTTTCTGAAATCAGAAGACCCCTGATTATTGATTGCAAGGAAAAAGAGTAGCAGAAGTTTGGGGAGGAAGGCTTCTAAAACTAGTAACAGCTTCTGCTAATATTTAGACATGACTGCAACACAATGAGAGACGTGTGAGAAGTTCAAGCATTTTTTTAGTTCTTGGATGGAGCTGTCAAAGGTTTGAGCAGATAAAACTAATATCAGAATGTGGGAATATGAGAATGAAATTTCAGAAACCGTTACCTGAATTTTATCATGGGAGAAATCCTAGGCCCTCCTTCTCTAAATAGCAAACCCACCTGTAACTTATTCTGGTAATAAATCTGATGGTATACCAATCATTTCACTGGACAGTAAAGATGGCTCAAAGTACACCTGCTTTCCTTTCAACTATGTCTTCAGTTATGCTAATGCAAACATTAAAAAACCTGGATCAGTTGTTTTATCTGTCTGACCATGCAGTTCTATAAAA
Source organism: Larus michahellis (assembly GCF_964199755.1). Taxonomy (NCBI): domain Eukaryota; kingdom Metazoa; phylum Chordata; class Aves; order Charadriiformes; family Laridae; genus Larus; species Larus michahellis. Next base: position 61,616,386 of record NC_133897.1, on the reverse strand, counting down.
ATTAAACCAACACAACTGAGAGGGTGACAATACGTGGCTGCAAAGAAACATGGCAACAGAGAAAATGTAAAACTGTTTGAACTGGACTTGCCTCCAAGTAAAGCACTCTCTGTAATGAACTTCGATGAGACGAATGGGAATTAGTAAGGTTTTTTTTTTTTCCCAGCTGAATCTAGAGTCGATTTAAATTAGAATTCATAGCCCGTAGCATCAGTGTTACCATCACTGCAAAATCCCATTACAAAAGGCAGCATAAGTTACTCAAAGTAAGATTCAAAGTTTTCCATAGTTTTAAGAAGCCAAGTGTAATTAGAATGTATTACTAGAGGCTATTAGATTAAATTACACATTCACATTCCTTTTAAAGTTGGTGGAGGTTTCTAGACTGAAGGAAGATGTTAGATGCAATGGTAACAAAGCGACATTAACCGTAGTCAGGTAAGAAGAGTAAACATATGAACTGGTTATCATGTCATATATATTAATTTATTAGTGAAAACCAAGACAAAGTTCATAAGAATTTCTCTGTGGAAGACCTTCCCTTTTGACAGAAGCTATATCGCCTTTATTACAACAATTCCTTAAAAACACAGAACAAGCCTTCTTGGAAAAGACATTATTGGAAAACTTCTGGCTAAGTAAAGACATTGGCATTCCAGGTTATTTTCACAAGTTTATTAACTTCAGGCTATAAAAAGTAGAATGTGTTAGCTGTTTATTCAGCACCACGGGACAAAAAAACCCAAATTCAGGAAAGTTTATTAGGAAGAATTAATGGTGAGAAAATAAAGCCAATTGTTTTCAGAAGGAGCCTAACAATAATCAGTTTAGCATATTAAGCATACCTAAAGACTCTGTAATAAAAAAACTACCCTTCAGTCAATTCCTTCTGCATGTAGAATCACACACTGAGGACTGTTTGGATGCCATTTTTTGAGTTTGGAGGTTGATTTTTTTTACTTTAAGACTTTATCAACATTTAATTGAAATTAAAATAAGCGACTTTTTTCACAAGAACCATGTATCTTGTTTTTGAAACTAAAGGAACAAGTGTTTCCATTTAAAGACAATAACCAGAAGCTACCAGTAGACAGAGGCTAGCACTGATACAATTAATTATTAAAGTGTTTCCCTTCTATATAGTACTTGTGAACTTCAATATAAATTATGGATGCATATTCACCTTTTTCTGATAAATCATTAGCTAAAAGCTTTATCCTAGGAAGCAGTATGTATTGTGAACAGAAGAAAAATCTTGGCTTTGTTCTCCTTAACCTGTTAAGGGCAGAGGGCATCCCCTTTGGGAAAGTTCCTGTGGTTCCAGTAAACACTGCCATAGCTGACGCTGATAATTTACTACTGTCAGTTTGCATCTCTGCTACACAGGGCACTAGTCACCTTGGACAATATTACTGAAGGACAGTTTCATTCACTGAACACGTATACCTTCTTTATTTGCTTAGGGGTGTGACATTAATGTGTGATCCAGTCCAGGTTATGGTATTCCATGGGGTGGACTGGGAATGTTTAATACATGGCATTTACAGGTCAATGTGAGAGATATAAAGACCCATATAAGAAGTAAAATCATTCAGTAGAGAGTAACAGGCTTTTCTCTTTTCTCCTCTTTTCCAAAAAAAAAGCAATTAAAATATTCCTTCAATCAAAGCAACTCTAAAGGGATTTATTGGTTTTTTTTTAGGTTTGGGTTAATTTTTTTTTTTTTAAAATTTTGCTTATTTTCATCTTTAGGGTTGAAGCAGGCTGTGATTTTAAGAATCACAAATGAAGTTCTTTTTGCAACAAAGCCTCCATTTCCAGTTCCTTAAAATGATAAATTGAGATTTTTTTAGTCTTAGAGGTATCAAGTATAAAATAAAATTCTAACAGGAAATACGCTATTGAAATCTCACATTGACTCTTGCATCTTCTAATGATGAATAAGAGTTTACTGAAAACATGCTTATATTGAGCTATGCGTTACCTGGAATTTCTGTTTTGATCAAACAATGGCACTGTCATCTCTAAGTCTCATCGAGAATGCAGATAGTTTTTATCAACCAACTATTTAATCACTGTCCTTTCTCTGAAAAAAAAGAAGCAGAAGAATCTGTTAGTCTCAATAGTGCTCACAGAAAGAGAAAATCAAGTGACAATAAGTAGAAAATAGTTGCAGAAAATACTCAAAATACTCAAAATGATGGAAAAATAAACTCTCATACAATGTTTTGAAAATACTCTTTTGCTGAGAGACAGACCACTTCCACCCCCAAAACTTAGCATAAGCAAGTCTCTACTTTACTTAATAGAAGCCATCATTCCTGTTGGCAGTTACTGTGATACGGTTTTTTGGATGCAGTTCTCAGTGGAACCATTTTCAGAATAAGTTACTGCATGACAGTGAGGAAAACATTAACTGAGTACCTCAACGCTCCATACCAAAGCAAAAAGATAGGAAATGCTTTTTTACTGGGGTAGACAACAGAGATCCTGGCCAAGCTAGGAATTGTTGCAGGAGGAGTAGCAAGAATTACGCATTTCTTTGTAGGCAAAAGCAAAAAAGTTACTTATTTGAGCTTGGTAATGCATGGAAACCAGTTCACAGCACAGTTCATCACATTAAGTGCCACAGAGACAAAAAATGTGCTTTACATCCATAAAATTGAAGGTATTTTAGCTTACTGTCCCTTTTTCCCATGTCCAATCCCAATCCACTACAAAGCCACCTATTTTGTTTTACAGTTACTTTTCCCAAGTCTCAGGGCATATTTACTTTTAGAAATAGATACGTGAAAAAGGGACAATAGTATTCCTTAGATTTGGTGAAGCTACATGTTTCCTTACATGATTGGAGGCTAGTGATGTACTAGTGACTGCACTAGTGGTGACTAGTGGTATACTCCAGCGGTCAGTATTGAGTCCAGTCCTGCTTAACATCTTCATTAATGACCTGGATGATGGGGCAGAGTGTACCCTCAGCAAGTCTGCAGGTGACATAAAAATGGGAGGAGTGGCTGATAAGCCAGAAAGCTGAGCTGCCACGCAAAGGGGCCTCGACAGGGTGGAGAAATGGGTCAACAGGAGACTCGTGAACCTCAACAAAGAGAAGAGATAAGTCCAGCAGCTGGGGAGGCACAACCCCCCACACCAGTACATGCTAGGGTTGACCCAGCTGGAAAGCAACTGGGCAGAAAAGGCCCTGGGGGTCCTTATTGACACCAGATTGAATGTGAGCCAGTGATGTGCCCTTGCAGCAAAGGCGGCTACCAGTATCCTGGGCTCCATCAGACAACATATTGCCAGCAGATCAAGGGAGGTGATCCTGCCCCTCTGCTCAGCACTGGTCATGCCACATCTGGAGTATTGTGTCCAGTTCTGGTCCCTCCAGTACAAGAGAGACATGGACATATTGGAGAAAGTCCGGCAAAGGGCCACAAAGGTGTTCAGTGGACTGGAGCGTCTCTTCTGAGAGGAAAGGCCGAGACATATGAAATTGTTCAGCTTGGAGAAGACAAGGCTCAGGGGGAAGCTTACTAATTTCTATAAATACTTGAAGAGAGGGAATAAAGAAGACAGAGACAGGCTCTTTTCAGTGGTGACAGGACCAGAGGAAACGAGTACAGGTGGAAACCCAGGGAGTTCCCTCTGAACATCAGGAAACACTTTTTTACAGTGAGGGTGACCGAGCAGTGTGACAGGTTACCCAGAGAAGTTGTGGAGTCTCTCTCTTTGGAGAGCTTCAAAACTTATCTGGACATGTTTCTGAGCTACCAGCTCTTTGTGGCCCCACTTGAGCAGGGATGTTGGACCAGATAACTTCCAGAGGTCTCTTCCAGCCTCAAGCCTTCTGTGATTCTGTGATTCTGTGATTGATTCTAAGATTCTGTGACTGTTTCTGTAGCTCTAGGATATAAATTCTATTACTCTCAATTTTAGGTGATCAACATAGTGGTGATTTAATATTGAATGTTTGTTCCTCCACAAGCTGCTGTTCTTGAAGTTAGATCTATAAGAAGTCTAAAAACAGATCTAGTACCCAGGTTGTGTCTGAGGCTTTTAAAAAGGAGACAATCCATTTCTCCCCATTTAAACAACCAACTACCAGAAGATGCTCAAATATCTGTTATTTCACTTATTTCTAGCAGATTTGTTAATATCCTAAACTAAACAGGAAATTTCAAATACCATCTGCTCCCAAAATGGCTTTGCAATTTTTACTGCCTTACCAAAAATGCTGCTGAACATGTTGACAAATCACCAGCTGCAATATATTCACTGTGATACTGACTATGACACTTCCTTAAAATCCTACAGTTGAACGGTCAGCCAGCAGGGAAATTTTAGACTAGATTGCACAAAATATTAGCATTAAAACAGACAGTTCAAAAATCTAAGCCCGCATTCAAAACCAGACACTATTAGTCCTTTGTGGCCTGACTTTCTATGAAAACTTAGAAGGCTTTATGGGATGGAATTTGCTTGGCGAAGAGTCTGAGAGACTTAGCAATAATACATTTGTAAAAGTCATTTTCTATCATGGCAGATAATGAATAGTTAAGGATTTCTCAAATATCAGTAGCAATTGCAGGATAAAGATGTTACCTTCTATTTCTAGGATTTTCAAGTGACTGACAGTTAAATAGTTCCTCCTGCAGATACGTTGAAAAAGAGAACATCAGCTCAGTTACAAGACAATCTCTCAAATTTTCTTTCTGAATAAACACAAATATAAGCAAAATCAACAAAGAACCACGCCCCACTCTTGAGTAAAGCCACTGAGAAGTCCAATTACTTGGGAATAGTTAGTTATCCAGAATGGAACAGGAGATACGAATGGGAACGATGAAGATCTAATTTTTTTCTTGTGGGCATTTTGAAGATCAATACTATTTTAACATATACAAAGTAAATGGAAATTTATTTTTTTTTTTAATTTTTCACAGCAATGAGAGTACATGGCACTTGAAAAGGCTGAGGCGGTCAAGGAGGGGTCCAGAAATTAGTCTGATTTTTGCCACAAAATTATTATGCAACACTAATAGTTTTTCTGGTTTTGGCTGGGATAAAGTTAATTTTATTCATAGTAGCTAGTATGGGGATATGTTTTGGATTTGGGATGGAAACAGTGTTGATAATAAAGGGATGGTTTTGTTATTGCTGAGCAGTCCTTACACAGAATCAAGTTCTTTTCTGTTTCTCAGTCTGTCCCACCAGTGAGTAGGCTTGGTGCACATAAGAAGTTGGAAGGGGACACAGCTGGGACAGCTGACCCCAACTGACCAAAGCAATATTCCATTTGATATGACATCATGCTCAGCATATAAAGCTGAGGGAAGAAGAAGGAAGGGGGGAGGGGCTTTTGAAGTGATGGCATTTGCCTTCCAAAGTAACCATTACGTGTGATAAAGCCATGCTTTCCTGGAGATGGCTGAACCCCTGCCTGCTGATGGGAAGTAGTGAATTAATTCCTTGTTTTACTTAGCTTGCATGTGTGACTTTTGCTTTACTTATTAAATTGTTTATCTCAGTCCATGAGTTTTCTCACTTTCACTCTTCCAATTCTCTCCCCCGTCCCACCGAGGGGGGCTGTGTGGTGCTTAGTTGCTGGCTGCGATTAAACCAAGTCATGAGTTACAAGAGAAAAATACAGAAACAAAAGATAGTCTGCCATTGCACTTTTGCCTGAGAGAATGACAATAGGCCACTGATTTTACGAAATTTTAAAATGTCATCCTGGTACAACAAAAGGAAATACCAGAGTGAGGATTCTTGTCAGTAGCCATTTATGTAAGAAATGCCATGCAAATGTAATGAGTCTTTCCATTCTACTGGGTACTTGCTAACATTTCTTGGAGTATCACACCCACGATTCAAGGAAGAGGTGGGTCAGAGTAATCTAGAAAAGAAATACAGAAAGAATTGGGGGCACATTTTAATAAATTGAAAGCCTGACTTACAAGGAAGGACTAAAATACTAGAGTTTTCAGCCAAAAAAGAAAAAATCAGAAAGACAAAATCATAACAGCTTTCATGTACCTAAAGAATTAATGAAGCTCTATTCACCGTGCCTTTGAGGGATAGGTCAAATTGTGGTTGTGCTAACGGGAGATTTATACATCTTCTTTAATGCTAGTTTACTGGAAAACGCTGGGATAGTGTTTCCTTGCAGAGGAAGTCTACTGAATTGCATCATAAGAGGTCTGTTTTTTTTCTTCCTCTCTCCAAGACCAGGTTAGACAAATAACTGCCAAGAACAAATAAGGATGATGCTTTTTTAGGATACTGTTGTGGAGCAGATGACCTTTGGAAATCCCTTTTAGCTTTTTTTCCTTATGAATCTATCTTTCTACTTTATTTATGGACTAAAACAATGGATGAACAAAAAAATCAGCTCTGGGTGGCACTAAAAGTTACTCTAAATTAATCCGATGCTGCAAAACAGATTGCCTGAAGAAACAAGAATGAAAGTATGCTTTCCATTTACCAATAGGTATAAACTTCCCTGAGCCTAATCTTGCAGTACAGTATAAATAAAGTATATTTTCAGGATGGAGTTCCATTTCCCTTTCTACCATGAGAGATAAATGACATGACATGACAGGGATTCCAGAAATTCTGACAGAGCTTAAAAAAAAAAAAAAAAAATAAGTGACCTTACAATACAAAACCTTCACTTTTCCTAGTTTTAACACAAACTGGAACCTGTGTGACAGAATTCCTGTCACAAACTTGTTGACACATCAAGCTTAAACACGCTCACAAAAATGCATTCCTTCTCCCTGGCAGCTTAAACCTTGTATCCTCCCAGTGGATAAAAGGTACTACCTAGTTCTAGTCCTCCAGGAGTCTGCTTGATTATCTGTAAATGAATTCAACTATCAGTCAATATCTGCTCTGCTCTTGCAAGCAGAAGCATAGAAATAGTAGCCCTACGCTGTTCACTGTACACAAAATCAAACAAACATGTTTTTGGTTGGTTTTGTTTTTGTTTATTTTAATAAAATCACTTTTCAAAACAGAAGCACATTTTAATGATCTGGTCCTGGGTGAGGCATCTTTGCTATATTTATATGACATTGTAATTCTTATGTTTTCTCTGACAATATTGTGACAGGACATTTTGCATCAGGCAGAAGCTTCGAGGTCCAAAGTCTCAAAACTGGTCGTGCTTTTACCCACCTTCACATGGTGTTCTCTACTCAGAGTGTGAAGTCACTGTGACATACAGAGATAGCATGTTAATGTAAGCATCTGTGAGACTCTCCCTGTAACCACTGATCCTCTTGCTCCACATGCTTCGCTACCCTGGTGGATTTTTTAGGCAGCCGAGAATGGACATTCCTCGGTGACAAAAGTTTGTCACTTAAATCGTATTGCTTACATGATCACGACAGGACTTTTGACAGGTGTTTTTTTGGTATGAAATATAAAAGGCACATCGGTATTGACTCTTGTCATCTATGAGCTTGGCTGACACATTTTTTTCCAACCTCAACGTGTAATGAATGCTGAAGCACACCTAGAAGCAGAACATGGCAGAAAAGGCAAGGCAAGGAAGACTAGCAAGATGCTGACTAGTATTCCATGGAGTTAGCATTCACAGAGGTGGGCTTAGAGACTTCACATCCAATTTTAAATAAATGAATCATTGCCTTCCTTATTTCCAAGTGAAGTCACAGAACTAACCTCTCTGAGGGACACAAAGATACACCAGCATTATCGCAGGGCAAGAGCAGCACAGCAAGACTGAACACTAGACACCAATAAGAGCTGCTATAAGAGCCCCTGATATCATCTCTGCATTCCCACAGACTTACTGCTGGCTGCATCTTCTACCCCACAACTTTAACGGCAAGTGAGCATGCCACAGACAACATCAAGCCAGGCAAAGGTGTTAGAGATAGTACCTAACACTGTGAGCACGTACACACATAACCATACCACCATGTACCACAAGCTTCAGCAGGGCTTGCTTGAGGACTGCTTGGAGATTACATGCCAGTATTACTTTTTGTTCCATCCAGGCAATTCTAAACATAGCTGATCCTACAGGGCTACTTTTTTAGAGCAGACTTTTTAGTAAAGTTTAGATTGACGCTAATGAGTTCCATTCAAAAGTAAAAAAGAAGTGATACCTTTTTATAAAATGAAAATGTCCAAGGGAGAAAGTACTGAGCTTTTCCTTCTCACATTGTAGACGGAGAGAGCAAATCTTGAAGTGGAGAAAAAAAATCATTCTTTTAGTAATTGAATTCATTATCCTTGTTTCCAGCTATTTTTGACATTTTTTTCTTTCTGAGCAGTTAACTTTTGAAATACTGGGTTATTCCATTTCATCTTACACTATACATACTTTTCACATGGCTTGCACGACTCTATTAAAAGCTATGGTGCTATGCTATGGGATTTAAAAAAAAGTCAAGCCATCACTGAGAGCATTGTTCTCACTTTCTATTACTGGTTGGCAGGTGGGCAAAATACCTAGTAAGAAACTAACATGAATTGGAGTGAATACTTAAAAGGCACTAGAAAAAGTAAAGCGTTAAATATTTTACAGAAGCTGTGATCTGTAGGCTTTGCCTTCAGCCAACATCCACACAAAGTGAAATAGGCCTAAAAAAAGCTCCTCAGCAATAAATAGATACCTCGTGGAGATATTCTAGCCAGCAAATCTCCACCTTTGTGCTTTGAACAAAAGCTGCAGGAAAACTTTGAAAAATCCTCCATGAAAGATAGAAGAAAATGGGAGAAGAATTTGTTTTTTCTTCTGTCTCAGTAAGGAGAGTTTTTCTAGTTTGTCTCACAGATCTATTTTAATAGCACTGCCAGGCCAATTTGTTGTCTGCATCAAGTTCTGCAGTACGTGTTCTGAAATGCTGCTTCGCAATCCATTTCGTATTAATCTCATTAGAAGTACCTTGTCAGAGAAGCATGAATACTTTGCTTGATCTCAGCACAATGACAATGAACTTTTGGGCAAAGATAGAAAATACATATATATATTTACTTATATTTATATTTGTTATATATACAAATTATAATATTTATAGTACAGGTAACTGTAAAGCTTAATGTATTCATGACGGAGGGATCTCCATTTTCTGTCCTGGATGACGGGAAAACCCTGGCATTTAAACTTCAGGTTGAACAGCAACATTTGAAAATGAATCCAAGTCAGATGAGGCACTGTATGACTGGAGAATAGTAAAGGGCAAGAGCAAATCTTCTCAGCTACAGATCTGTTCTTTTGCTCTCGAGTCAAGGTAAAGCTTCAGAAAATTGGGAGATAAATGGCAGATGAGATAATGCAACATGACTCTACCAGAGAAAGATAATTCTGACATGATGTACTTACTTTCTTCAATATGACATTTACTTTCATACAGGGAACTAGAAAAAATAATATCTCTGGACATCTACAAATGTTTCCTATCACGCCAAATGGAAAATTATTGTAAAATCTGGCAAGTATGGGTGTCAGAAGAACTCTGAGGTAAATGAGCAACTGGCTGAAGGCAAAGCCACAAATGAGTTATAGTGAAAAAGGAGTTTTGATACTCTAAGGTATACACACTTACTCACTGAGTTTCTCAAGAATACAACTTGAGACTAATTTTATTTACACTTTCATTTAATGATATTGACACACAAGTCAATATGAACTCACGAAATTTGCTGGCACAGTGAAAATCCAGAGCAGTCATTACAAAGGAGTCTTGGAGAAAGAATAGAATTGAAGCCACAGAAATGGGATGCACCTCTTTATTACAAAATACAAGTTCATGCCCTTTGGAAGAAGTGATAAGCTGAGAGCGTACTAACTGGTAACATCAGAAGTAAAAAAAGATATCGATTTCTTTAATTGATCACAAGATGTGAATTGATGAAGGTGAACATGGCCATGGTTGTAAAAAAGACAAATACAATCCGTAACAAGGATCAATATCTAGTAGCTACAGGGAAGAAAAAGTGTAAGAAAGTAAAAGTGAAAGAAAAAAAGAGAAAGTGAACAGAGAAAACTCTTCAAATCTTCTCTTAGCAGAAGAAATTCAGGACATCAAATGAAATTACAAACAGGAGTTCAATGAGAATATAATTTTTCACAGTAAGCATAATTAATACTGTGTATTTTATTGCATGAATGAATTCTATGTGATGTGATGTTGTAAATGTCAGAAATTTAAAAACGACTACAAGATAGCGGAACTGGATCCAATATGCCAAGAAAAACTCCTTTTCCTGTGCTCCTAAAGTCATGGATTTTCATGGCCGTCCCAGTGTTTGTGTCCATAGCCCATTCCAATTCTAAATTTAAAACTAAAATTCTGGACTTATCAGTTTCAATATTATAATTATGTGTGTGTGCGTGTATATATATATGTATACATGTGTGTCTAACATATGTTAAAATAAAATACCTGCGTACTGTTTCAAATTCAGTCTTCCTGGAAGAAATTGAATCATTGCCAAACGTGCAATCTAAAAATCATATGCAGCATACTATGGAGGGAGTCATCTACAACTATAGATTATATTTCAAATTTTTAAAAGAAATACTATTCCTTCTACTAACCCTCATTAAAATAAAGTCTTATTCTTATCTTGTCTCTTACAAAACAAATTAAACTGCAGTAATGAATATAGGGAAGACGAATGCTCAAAGTAAAACACCAGAACACGGAACGGAGTACCACTAGTACCTTAACTAGCAAGGCCATATGGGTTACTATATACATCATTTCCTCCTTCAACGCAGAGCATTTTTCAACAAATGTACTAAATATGCTTTTTTCTTTTTTTTTCTTTTTATATATTCAGCTAAAACAGCCCAGTCTCCTTATCCCACTTCTCTTTACAACACAGGTCTGTGGTAAAGGTACCAGTTTTTCTGTTATACACAATTGCATTTTTCCAAATCAGTCCTCTAAATAATTTTCTACTACACCCCCAGTACCTCTAAGAGAACATGTACCCCTGCTGCAGGTTTTAATATTTCGTTTTGAACAAATATATCCATGATAATGCTCACTTGCAGTATTTTGTTAGATGATGTTGCACATTTCCTTCCAAATTGCAGTGCTAGCAAGTACACCCACATGCTTAAGCTGATAAATGAAATGCTTACAATATATGATTATTATGTACGCTTTTAATGAGCCAAAATGCAGAGGAGGACCAAGCAGTTCTGCAAAAGTTCGATATGTGTAACCACTGCTGTATCCAAAGAATGCTATGGATTTGAGGTTTTTGCACCTATCAAGGTTACAACAAACATGGTAAGACATCTTAACGGGTAACTCCCTTGCCCCTCCTGATCCAAGGGAGACTTAAACTGAAAAGTAAAAAATCATGAGACTTTGGTCCAGAAAGTATAGTTCATGTCTAACAAGTAACACAAGTAACAGTTCTTCTACCATAAAATCCTTAAGCAAGTAGTGGGTGATACTTTACATACTTAATAAACCTCATCCACTTTCATGAACAATAAATCTTTTTTATTTAGTGAGATATAAGAACTTAAAAATAGGCAGGAGTCAAAAAGTTTTGGACATGATACTGACCTGATCATCAAAGTGTTAGCATTAAACTCTATTCTTAAAGTACATCACTTACAGTGAAAATTAATTATGTGGAAAAAAAATAATCTATGTATTATGTAGCAGCAGAAAGTACTGATTTTGCTATGTGACATTAATTATTGTATATAGTAAACATACTTCACTAAAAAGAGATCCTTTGTGCAACAAATGAGGATGCTGATGGAGCAGCAGAAGAGAGAACTGGAAACAGTCCGAGGTAGTTGTGTACCCCCCACCTCCCATCCCCCAAGAAGTCACCATTTCCTTTTTCAGCAAATAATGAAAAACGAGAAAAGGGCCTACCATAAAACGCATGCTGAATACATATAGATTATAAGTCCTGGAACTCTGGGAAACATGCAAACCACAACACAACACTAAACTACAATAAACCCCTGGATAAACATATTATTGCTGAAAGCTGCAACTTACTCCGTATTGGAAAGGTAAAGAATTCAACCTGTTACTTAGACTTGGCTCTGATATACCTGGCTCCCTTAGTAAATCATATAATCGTAGAATGGTTTGGGTTGGAAGGGAACATTAAAGGTCACTTAGTCTAACCCCCCTGCAATAATCAGGAACATCTTCAAGCCGAACAGGTTGCTCAGAGCCCTGTTCAACCTGACCTTGAATGTGTCCAGGGATGGGGCATCTACAGCCTCTCTGAGCAATCTGTTACAGTGTTTCACCAACCCTCCCCATAAAAAAAATTTTCCTTGTATCTAGGCTGAATTTACCCTCCTTTATTTTAAAACCATTACCCCTTGTCCAATCACTACAGGCCCTATTAAAAGTCCCTCCCCATCTTTCTTATAAGCCCCCTTTAATTACTGAACGTCCACAATGTCTTTCAAGAGCCTTCTCTTCTCCAGGCTAAAGAACCCCAACTCTCTCAGCCTGTCCTGATAGGTAAGGTGTTCCATGCCTCTGATCATTTTTGTGGCCCTCCTCTGGACCTGCTCCAATAGATCCAAGTCTTTCGTGTATGGAGGACTCCAGAGCTGGACACAGTACTCCAGGTGGGGTCTCAGGAGAGCAGAGGGGCAGAATTACTTCTGACACACTTAGTAAATTTTTTGATTGACTTAAGTGGATTTAGCCATCTGTAAATAAAATAAGAGTCTGGTTCTTAAGTAGGATCATGAAGTCTCATTACTGGAATAAGGGTTGTGCTAAGGGTTGCTATTATAATTAATTGTTGCATTACTGCAACAGCTATAAGTCCCAAGCAGAGGGTAGGAATCAATCTTAGTAGACGTGGTATGAACACAGTCTCACAGCTTGTCCCTGATAGTAGAGACAGTGGCAAAGTGCAGCAATAAGAGTAAGAGGGTCTAAGACAGTTGAAGACCTTGATCTTGTCAGATCTTCAAAATGATTGAGGAAATGGAGAGAGCAGAAATAAATCAATTATGTGATGCACGAAGGGCAAGTTAATGGCAGCCTCTGTTACCTTTCCTGTCCTACCCGTGCTGCAGAGCTCCTATTCCAAAAAAGTTCCTAACACTTCAGGACCAAGAGCAGTCAAGATTATGGATCTGTCTGAGACAGAAGCTTAAGCAAAGATGAATTTGTTGTGAGGTCCACAATAAAGGCAAATAAGAGGATTATGGGAGGGCTGTTAACAATGCTATAATTTAGCCTTACAAAGTTCCCCATCTGAGGAAATTCTTTGGAATAAGAAGTGAATGACCATTGTAGTTATTACTACCAGCAAAGGTCTTATCCTAAAATTGTTTAAAGAAAATGCCTCTCCTTGCTTAATAGTCTTTAATTTTTTGCGTCCTTTGTATCTTTTGAAACCAATGTAAATATGTGAGCATATTCATATTTTGTTGAACTATGCGCATTCATACTATGTATATCGTAAAGAAATGTTTACCTGCTCAAAGAATACATATGAATATTTTACAGTCATAGCAGAATCCTAATTGACCCTTAAAACTTAAATTAAACCCAGTAGTTCTTTTACAGAAATCTATAACATTTTTGTCTCCCCCTATTCTAATGCCAAGCTTTTTTGGGTGTGCATATTCTTTCAGGACTGCAATTTGCTTCTATCTCAGCTTGCAGAAATATATGCACCGTGACAGCAGAGACTCACCTGCCGTAGGCAACAAATCTCTATGCTAAAGAAGGGTACATTTTCGCTTCTCTTTGGAGACAGGATTTGCTCTTCTTTTGTTGAAATTAAGGTTATAAATCTTACTGAGAAAAATGGAGTTCTGAATTCAATATGGTAACTGGAACTTTTGTTTTTGTTGTTTGCTTTGTTAGCATAGACCAGGCATCAATAAACGAACAGGGATTTCTGTAGTACCTTCTATCATTTTGTTTATCCACCCTCCATCTCCAACTTGTCTGTTGAGGAAGACCTGCATGCCCAGTCCTGTACCCCAGATACTGGAAAGGTATTGTGTTGTGCCTGAATGTCAAATGAACCACAAACCACAAGAAACAAGTGGGAGACAAGGAGTCAAAGACAGGAAGAATATTTAAAACTCTTCTCAAAAGAAGCTGCATACCATGGGTTCCCTTCTATCACATGGCTGAATGAGGCTTGAGCAACAAGCAGTCCTCAGCCTCCTCCCTTTATAACTCATATCACACCAACATCCATATTCATCTGTTGTCAGAAGCTCAGGTGAATTCAGCCACGATGTTAATGAATGGATAGGCACTGATACAGTCTTTCCCTCTGAATATGATACAGAACTGTAACAGGCTATTCGGAGAAAACAACAGTCCTCCTAGTCCCTCAGAAAATTCAAGCTTGCAAGGAGCTACATAACTTGCTATTTTTAACTTCGAGATAATTAAAATATTCCCCACAGTCCTAGAGTTCCCATAAGAAAAATAAAATAACCTTCCTTCTTTTTAATTTTTAAATGTCAGTTGTTAGACTACAGACACAGATCTAATACATCAAGTGAAATAACTAGGCCACTGCTGAGGACACAATTGAGGTTAGCGTCCCCGGGGTTGACCTATATTGTAAAAAGCCTCACTGAGAGTGACATTGTCGCACATCTACGAGACGTACTATGTTTGCTTATAAAGCAACTAGAGATGCATAAAGCAAACCGTAAGGTTCATAGTGTGAAATGAGATACATTTTTTTTCAAACCAATCATTTTGGAAATCCTGCCAGTTTTATTCCTGCCAGCTGATTCTGAAATACAGAGAGAACAGCAAGAAGTATTCTCTGTCTATTCCAAAGTTATTCTTAGGAACAAGTAGAAAACACCGCTATTTGAATTTTCCATATTGTCAAAATAAATGCAGTTGAAACGGAGTGTAATATGATATTCCAGGAGATTTTTAAATTTAGGAAAGCAATGAATGTAATGGAATAAATCAATCATTTTCCTACTAATTTTAAGAACAATTGCAGAAATATTAAGAAAAATATTTTTATTTGTCTTCAAGAAGTTCAAGTACTTATGTCAAAGTCTTACAAGTTCAATAGAAGAATGATAAACCAAGTATTTGCACAGTCTTCCAGTTTGGTTTTAATCACTCACCTTGTAAGCATATGTATTATTCAAAATTTCATAGAAATATTGAAAAAAATTAAGTTGAAGTCAGACCCCTGACAAACTCAATTTGAAATACCGCCATTGGACTGGTAGGATATTTATAATTTCTCTCCAAGAGTCTTTCTTCAATTGACTATATACTCCCTTTATCTCAGTTTTGCAGACTGCGTTTCTCTAGTTTAAAGATACATCTAAGATTACATTCTTATAAGCAAAGATATGCTGCTGCTTGCCACTATTAGCCTGCCAAAGAAAACAATCAGAAAAAATTATTCAGAATAAAAGATGTCACGCATATATTGCCTTTTTTAGAAAATATACCATTCTCCTCCTTTCTTATGTATTGATAATTCATCTTGGAATCCTACTAGAAACTTAACTTTGCTTAAAATATTTGTGGATTTTATTTCATGGTTTACTTTCAACAAACTACTATGTTCATCTATACCTCTGAATTTTCCCTCATTCTCTTCTTTTTTGTCCAAAATTAGTTAGGATGGACAATAAATTGCTTTACCTCTTCACATACATTTATCAAGACATCTCTGGTACATCTAACTTGTGTAAATCCTCCTTGATCTAATTTCTCAACAGCTTGTTATAATTGTATCATAATGAATAAATGGAATCTATTTGGAAAGAGTTAACATGTCTTCTCCTGATGTGAGGAACCAAGACCCCTTGGATTTCTTTAAGCACTCCACAACCATGAAGAATTTTGATCCAGTTGCTATATTCTACTCAAATTTCCAAAAGGTTGTTGATGAATCACTTCCACAAAGGTTTTTGATGAAGTTTAAGCAGATGTGCAATGAGAGAAAATGCCTTGACATGATAAAATAAAAAGTTAAAAGAGAATAAATAAAGGGTAAAAGTAAATGTTCATGTTTCAGAAAGGAATATCAGTGACGCTTCAACGTCTTCTGTAATCTGAAAAAAAAAGGGTTAAGATTTGCTTATGATACAATTTTTTTCAGGCTAGTAATTATGAAGAAAAAAAGAAAGATGAAGGAAAAAGTTTCTTGACACTGTCTGACTAGGCTACAGAACAATAGATGACCTTCAATGTAGATAAATGCACAATGAGACATGAGGAAAAAGCCAATCCTACCTTTAAATATAAAAAGATGAGTTCTGGGGAGACCACTACTGTTCAAGAGCAAGAATTAGGAGTTACAATACACAATTCCTTGAAAACATCAGTTTTCAATAATCAAAAAAGAAATTGTATATTAGGAAATGAATAAAGAAGAAACAAGGAAACATCTAAGTCACAGCATCAATCCATGTTTTTTCACAACTGTGATTACTATATATGATTCTGATCCTCTCATCTTAAAGAGAAGAGCTGAAGCAGAAAAGGTTGAGAATGAAACTTTTGCTATTCATAAAAAAGGACTGAGGTGGCCTACAAGACACGACTGACATGGGAATGGTTAGATAGGGACTGTTTACTGTCTCCTCTAACACGGGGCCTAAAGAAACAGGCTGTAGAAAAATTAAAAAAACAGTAAAAGAAGCAGCTTTTCATGCAAGAGGCCATAGACCTTTGAGGCTCTTTACTCAAGGATGCTGAATGAGATAAGCTTATAGGGTTCAAAGAGCTACTAGCCAAGAGTGACTGAAGGTGGAAGACAGCTCTGGTAATAGTTACTTCACAAACCACAACAGGGAACACCCTTACTCTGAGAACTGATGAAGGCTGCAAAACCATCTGGGAGCTGGTGAATACAGGGAAGGTAGAAAGTATGGATGTTTGCCGTGCTTTTGTTTTCTCTCAGGGATCAGTTGGGAAACAAAATACTGGCCTGGAGGAGCCCCAGCAGAGCTAGCTGATACACTGGGCCAACTACAGCTACCCATTATGTGAAAGTGGGAGCAGAAAATGTTTTAGTATTTCAGCTTCTTCCAGCTCTTTGCTTTGTGTTGACCTTCATTATAAAGCAATGGAACTAAAATTCCCCTTTCCATCCTTTTAATTTTAATATCTTTATACAACCCTTTATCAGTGCTTCTCTGGTTGTTGCAATGCAGGTTCAGCTGCAGCCTGCAAGAAGCCTTCTGTTGACCGCTAGGTGTCAAATCATACCTAAATAACTGTCATCACAAAGTATCTGACATGACATGGGGCAGTGTGTTCACATGGAAAAATTCTTTTTTCTTTCAGTTGTCATATAGAAGTACAGTGGCCTTTCACTTCGCACACGGCCTCATACTTTAAAAATGATCCTGTTCGTGTAAATCTACAGCAGTTGGGTCAAGCTGTACTACAGTAATATATGGATTCATTAGGTAGCAAACTGAGCAACTTCATAACAAGCATTGGAAAGTTCACATGACACATGAGAAAGTTATGTATCTCCAGAGTGAAATTACACATGTAAAGAACAATTAAAAAATATTGAGTTTATTAATTTATTTCTGAAATAATAGTAGCAATTAAACCTTTTCATTAAGTCATCCAGAATCCATGATTTGTCAAAGGGATGTTACTGATGCATACTCATTCTCAGGTTAATTGAACTGTGTAAATCTAATATTGCAGTTTTCATGGGAAGAAACATTATTAAACTGCAATTTACAATTTAATAATTAGAAAAAAATGACACAGTAGAAATAAAAGTTCCTAACAAAAAAATGACCATTTGTAGAAAAAAAAAATAAAATTGACCAGATGGCCAAATTAGCCAAAGGAATAACAACATTAACTTCGAGGCCTTATTTTGATGGCAACAGGATTGATATTGGTATCCAGGCCAGAGGCTGTGAGCAATGCCACAGCCTTTCACTGGCAGCAGGCAGTGTGCTGCATGCGGTGTGAGCAGGTTGATGACCTGCTCAGCCGGGTGTCACAGCTCCAAGATGAAGTGATGGAGCTCAAAGAAGAGGTGAGTAGATGGAGGAGCATCAGAGAGAATGAGAGGGAAATTGACCATTTCCACAAACAGCTTTCTACAAAAACGGAATGGGAGGTAACTCTTACTGGACCAGAGGATTCCATATCCTTTCACCAGCAAGCCCCCCAGCTGTCCCGTAGTAACTCGCATAAGCAGGGTCAATGGAAACAGGTCTCTGTCTGACAGAACAAAAGAAAGAAACGGAGCAAGCGGGTTCCTTTAAGAAGTGCACCACCTATAGTGCCATTGCAGAACAGGTATGGGGCTCTGCAGGAGGAACTGGTTGTAAGCAAGGAAGAGGGCTCTCGAAGGCCAGAAAAGCCACCAAGGCCAACTCACCTCAGGCCAGCCATCAAAACTGACCCTGAAAAGAAAAATCGAAGGGTCATTGTTGTAGGTGACTCCCTGCTGAAGGGAGCAGAGGGCCCAATTTGCAGACTGAACCCACTTCATAGAGAGGTCTGCTGTCTCCCTGGTGCCCGGGCAAAGGATATTGTAGGTGAACTCCCCACCCTTGTGAGCCCTTCAGATTATTATCCACTTCTGGTCGTTCAGGTGGGAAGTGATGAGGTAGCAATTAGAGGCTCACAATAATTTAGAAAAGATTTCAGGGCCTTAGGGAACTGGTAAAGGGATCAGGAGCTCAGGTTGTGTTCTCCTCCATCCCTCTGACATCAGCAATGGACGAGGGAATATATAGGAGGAGTCAACAGGTCAATTCATGGCTCCAGGACTGGTGTCATAGACAGGGCTTTGGGTTTTATGAGCACGGCTTGGTATATGAGGCACCAGAGCTGCGAGCAGCTAATGGGATGCACTTATCCCAGAGGGGGAAAAGGATTCTGGGGCACGAGTTGGCAGGCCTCATTGATAGGGCTTTAAACTAGATTTGAAGGGGGAAGGGGTCAATAATTTCATGCTTGCCTGTGACAAACAGTGGGGCAGCACATCAGGGGCAGAGCAATGGAGTCCTAGTAAGGGCTCTCAACTTGTTGCCCTAAGGCCCTGCCGGCCCAAGCCATAGAAGACGCACCAGGACATCCCAAGAGGTGATTGGGTACAATCAACACGGCTTCGCCAAGGGCAAATCGTGCCTGACAAACCTGGTGGCCTTCTATAAGAAGGTCACAACATCAGTAGACAAGGGGAGAGCAAGTGACATCATTTACCTGGACCTGAGCAAAGCCGTTGACACTGTCCCGCATGACATCCTGCTCTCCAAGCTGATAAAATATGGGTTTGATGGACTGACAATTCAGTGGATAAAGAACTGGCTTGACAGCCACACCCAAAGAGTGGCTGTCAATGGGTCCATGTCCAAGTGGAGGACTGTGACAAGTGGAGTCCCTCAAGGATCAGTACTGGGACCAGTTTAACATCTCCATCAGTGATATGGACAGTGGCATAGAGTGCACCCTCAGCAAGTTTGCCAACGACACCAAGCTGTGTGGGGTGTCTGACACACTGGAGGGAAGGGATGCCATCCAGAGGGACCTTGACAGGCTGGAGAGGTGGGCCCATGCCAACCTCATGAAGTTCAACAAGACCAAGTGCAAGGTCCTGCATCTGGGTCGGGGCAATCCCAAGCACCGTTATAGGCTGGGCAGTGACTGGCTTGAGAGCAGCCCTGAAGAAAAGGACTTGGGGGTGCTGGTAGATGAGAGGCTCAACATGAGCCGTCAGTGTGCACTAGCAGCCCAGAAAGCCAGTTGTATCCTGGGCTGCATCAGGAGAAGCGTGGCCAGCAGGTCAAGGGAGGTGATTCTCCCCCTCTACTCCACTCTCCTGAGACCCCACCTGGAGTACTACATCCATTTCTGGAGCCCCTACTACAAGAGAGATATGGACATGCTGGAACGTATCCAGAGAAGGGCCACGAGGATGATCAGAGGGCTGGAGCACCTCTCCTATGAGGGCAGACTGAGAGAGTTGGGGTTGTTCAGTCTGGAGAAAAGAAGGCTCCGAGGAGACCTTATAGTGGCCTACCAGTATCTTAAGGGGGCCTACAAGAAAGCTGGTGAGGGACTTTTTAGGATGTCAGGTAATGGCAGGACTAGAGGGAATGGATTAAAACTAGAGATGGAACGATTCAGATTGGACGTTAGGAAGAAGTTCTTCACCATGAGGGTGGTGAGACACTGGAACAGGTTGCCCAGAGAGGTGGTAGAAGCCCCAACCCTGGAATTCTTTAAGACCAGGCTGAAGGGGGCTCTGAGCAACCTGATCTAGTGGGAGATGTCTCTGCCCTTGGCAGGGGCGTTGGAACTAGATGATCTTTAAGGTCCCTTCCAACCCTAACAATTCTATGATTCTATGATATTAAAATTAGGTCATAAAATAATGGAGCTTTTATTAAATAAACTGAACTGTCTGCTCAGAAGCAATTCTATTTTAAATATTTTCTGTAAAATAATGTCAAGATATTTTTCATATCTTGGAAGCATCATCTTGTTAAAGCCTAAGTCATTCTTACCATGCTGTACTAGACTGTATTTGATGGTATCCTGTGACACTAAACAAATACTGCATTACTGGACCAATGAGCTGTAGATGCTTCTGTAAAAGTGATACTTCCCTCACAAAATCCATCTATGGTGGCTGTGCACAGAATACCTTTACTCTACTGTGCCTTTGTTATTCATAACAGATTAATGCAGGCTAGAAAAGAATACACTGTGACAAGCTTAAAGAAGCTGCTGTGCTTCCACGATACCTGTTAGCAGTTACTCTGATTTATTTCCCTATGCTGGAGTAAATCTAGCTGCGTTTCTGACTGTCCTGCAGTGGTGGAGTGCCTTTATGATTCATCTCAGGTAGTAGATCAAGTGTGATAAACTTCAGTAACTACTGAATGACAGTAATCGCTCATAAAGGTAAGTCTTTGCAGAATCAGGACCCTAGAGAAATTTACCTTTCTAGATGATAAATTTGATAGCTATCAGGTAGCTGTTTGATAGCTATTTTAGATGGATCATTTTTAATCTCAAGTTCTCTATATCCCAAATGGTTTTAAATATGGGAATTATTATTGATCCATTGTCCCCACTGTCAATAACAGCTGATTTTTTACCACACTTCATTAACTAAGTTTACAGACTTGGCAATAAAAATCTAACTGAATTTCTGATCTGCTTTGCAGCAGAAATACTAAAACAGGCATGAAAAACAAAAATTTGAAAAATGGAAAACTAAGCATCTTAGCTACAACTTAGCTGAGAAAAAAGCCATGGATTCTAATAGTCTAACATCAACTGAAAATCCCTGTCTCTTGTTATATAGAAGTATAGAGAAATACAAAAAGAATAAGACTTGTCCCAGTCTTCTGAATAGCTAGCTTTTTTTTCTTTTATTATCATTATCTTAAATATGTTTGCCTATCAAATGCGCTTACATAAAATAAATCAGATCCATTTAGTCTGTCTAAAGACATATTAAATAGTTATCATTTGAATTGAGTAATTTAAATTTAATATGCAGAGGGTATTACAAAGGTGAGAAATCAGTAATTTTGACACCCAATTTGAAATGCCTAGGAGGGGCACCTGACTTTACCTCTAAGCATATAGTTTCTGAAATGCAGGTTGTTATGAAGGTACTTCAAGTTCAAAATCGTACCTGGGGAAATCCTGAATCACCAGTCACACTTGGAAGTCTTGTCCATGAGATCCATTCCCAACCTCGGAACATCACTGAGAACACCCATAAGAGAGTGCTGTTCCCCCTGATCTTTTCTTAAACACTTGTGAGGATGTTATAGGACAGAAGAAAGCATGGAGTGTTACAGCCTGATTAGATTCCCTCTCATGACAGTGTGGACTTAAGCTTTCAGAGAAACTTCACAGCAAGTATTTCCTTGATTGTCCAATCTTAATTAATAGAGCCTTTAGGCTTCTGATACACATCATGTCCTACAATAAAAGGTGGTGTAAAAGAGGAAGAAATTGGAGCAATTAATCTGGCAAAATGCCTTGGAGTATCTTGAGGGGGAAGTGACATTTCTCCCTAACAACCAGTTGTATAAAGCAAAAAAATCTAAAGTGAAAATCTTTGAAAACTAACAAAACTGAGGAAAATGTATGTAACAACTTATTTTTCCAATCCTGGTACACAGACAATAAAAGGATCTACATTTCATTTGTTTCCTCAAATTATTTGAGAAGAATTTAATGCTCCTCGATCTCCCCCCAATTCTCTTCACATAGGTGAGAGCATCCAAAACAAGTAATGGCCTGTACGTGGGACAGTAGAAGGTTCCTGTCTCATATCATATTCTTGTTTTTTGTTTCAGATGGATCACTTCACCTCTCAAGTGCTATTCTCGTTATATTTTATGCCTATCTTGCCTCCTGTGGGCCAAGCCCAGAAAAGATATCTTGGCAATTATTATGACTGGGGATATTAGCTAATGGAGCTTAAATAGGTGAAAGATAAGGATAACATAGTCTGGTCTGGACTGTGTTAAGAAATGCAGCAGAGGATTGCAAGTAAATTTGTATAGCCCCTAGCATAATATGATCCCAACCACAACCATTTTTGTAAACAAAAAAATATTATCCCGCTTTATCGTACTTTATTTTCATCTGATGGGGAACCTGTGCTTTCCCTTCTTTCTGTAGACTGGGGAGGAAGACAACTATTCAGTTGAACCACATAATAGAGGAACGTGCTTCAGGCCCATATTTCTGGCAGGTAAACCTAGGAATGGTACCAGGCACAACGAATCTATTCTACTCAGGACACTAAGGTTCACCTGTAAATAGAAAGTGTACATCCTTAACAATGAATCTTTTTTTTTCTTTTTCTTTTTTTTTTTTAAAGCCTAGACTTCCAGGTAATTGCCAGCCTGGGCACAGTTACTGCTCTGTGTATAAAATAGGGTTAATGAGAGGCAAGAGGGAGCATGGAGGTGATCTGTGTACCGTATTTATCTGCATAGGCATAAAGTGAAGTCAAATCTCTTAGAGAGTTATTTTGTTTTTCCATCCACCCACAACAAGTTTTGAATCTTTTGCATGCTAAATATAATTACTGAGGCTGTCGAATTGATAAGGTATATTTTAAATTCAAATCAGAGCTGCTTTAGATCTCCATTTTTAAAATATAACAGGAATGAAGGACTACATAGCCAAGTGGCATGATATCCTGCTATACATTATGTTGGTATTTACTTGACTGCAGAAGAATAGCAAGATGGAATTAAACAAAGAAAAAACATACTGTAAAGGAATAAAAGGCACATAAAAGATAAGAAAAACATAAGTAAAGCTAAGAAGATCAGTAATTTGTCTGCTAGTTCCATGTTTTTGAAAATAAAACTTTTTTTCAAGATGAGCTGCTAGGCTTGCATATTAGTTTCATCAAATTGAAAAGTTTGTATCTCATAGATGAAGAAATGCTTCAGTGTACTTCCGTCCCTGTGCAACTTTAAAGTATCTATTGTTAACGGTGTTTTCTGGTAGAATGGGCATTGAAAGCATTGCTTTTCAAACATCAGTAGAAAGTAATCTTCACTGGAGACCTAAAGTTTTTAAAATATCCCCCGCGCCTTGTAGAATTTTTAAAGGTCATTTGTTTTACGTATCATGAA
Source organism: Larus michahellis (assembly GCF_964199755.1). Taxonomy (NCBI): domain Eukaryota; kingdom Metazoa; phylum Chordata; class Aves; order Charadriiformes; family Laridae; genus Larus; species Larus michahellis. The sequence continues at coordinate 61,592,781 of NC_133897.1, read as the reverse complement.
GACCACCAAGATGATTTATGAACCACTAGCCTACATCAGGACTGAAAATGTGGAAATGGAGAAAAATTTCCTATAGAAGACAGCTCAAACAAAGGAAAATGTGAAAAGAAAGCCTCTCAAAACAAAGACGGGTACTTGGAGAAAAGAACAAGGGGTCTGAGACAGCACTAGGAAAGCTGCCAAATTATTAACTTATCTTCTGGTGATTCAGATGAAGTAATTCTATCAGGTAATTTTACCTCCATTACTCCAGTTTAAAATGAAGTGGTCTTGCAGGGTGTAGTTTTCATGAAGTACTAAATAGTGAAGGAGCTTGTACTCAGATGCATTATTAAGCATCTACATGAATCAAGAAGGAAAAGGTGGATAAAAGGGTGGATAAAATTGTGCTATTGTACAAGTACAGGGATACTTGTATGGGTATACTGTTATAACACTCCCTCGCCCTGTCCCCCCTCAAAAAAGGGGTGGGGGGGGAAGGAACATCAAAGCCTACTTTGATTTACCTTGCAACTATGCAACATGGTTTGACAAGCTCACATATTAAATTACAGATAGCTCTGGAAATTATTTGCTGTTTAAGGTCCTAAAATATGAATGACAATATTGCACCATGTATGCCCGATCAAAATATTCCCAATACTGAGTAATTCTTTATTTCCGACTTCTTTAAGTTATACACTATCTTGAAAATATTAGATGAAAAATTATTTTCTCTTTTGTGTTTCATCAAAAAATGTGATTTTTCTGATCTCTTTCATAAAGCTACATCAATTTTTGAAGACTGCCAAGCAAAAAGCTATCGAAATCTAGCTAAAATACACAACATTAAATTTAGAAATTCAGTACAAAAAACTTTTGAAGCTCCATGTTTTTTAAAAATTGAGAAAAAGGTTCATTTTACTGTTGTTAGGCTTTCCTGTGAATAAGGAATGGAGATATTTCAGAAGAAAGGAGAGCAGAACTCATAAATTGCATTTATGAAGAAGAAAGATCCAATTGTAGCAGATGTGAATTAAAGGACTTGTCTCTTTACCATTAATATTTTGGAAGGCACTCTATAGAAATTGAGAATTTAAAAACAGAGGTATTTTCTTGTTTAATAAATTTCTGCTAAGATAGAATGCCAATACAAGTGAAAGTAAAGAGTAGTAAAGAAAAATACTATAGTGGACACATGCTATAGATACATCACTCCACACCAGTAATATATTTCACATCACCATATACACTCTTTGTTTTTTGATGTTCAGTGATGAGATTGCACAATTTCAGCTTATTAGATGTTCCAAAATGTTAATTTTGACTACTCACAATTTATTACTGCTGAACTACATTTCATAGTCACTAATTAGTTGAAATTTAAAAATAAAAATCTTAAAATATTATCTGAAAAAAAATAAAAGAAAAAAACAAGCTCTATGCTTGCTCCTTTTCCTAAACAAATAACCTTTATGACATGAGCTTATGATATTCGAACTAAGGGGCAGTTTTCTTCTCCAAAAAGATTTGGACAAAATAAAAGACCTGACTAAAAAACACCCATTTCTTAAAAGCTTAAACACAAACTTGCTTTCATAGCTGGGGAGATGGGGATCAAATAGATTGGAAAATGCTGTGGTGTCTTAGTTTTATTGGGTTCTAACATGAGTTGCCCACTCGAAAATTACAATGGAGTCCAATAGTCCTTCGATTCTATTCATCTCTCTTCATACACTGACTTTCAAGCTACAGCAACAAGCTTTGCCCAGGTCAGTGAATGAATGAAATCCCACAAGCAAAGAACCAAACAACTCCAGACATCAAACCCTACACCACAGTATTTACGGGACTTGAAGATAGCCCCTCTGCACTCCAGGAAGCTTGCCTCTTCCTCCTCCCCTCCTATATTATATCAGTTGTCATAAAAGCTTATGGAGTCCCTGTGAGTCCCCTAAATATCTCAGAAGACTACCTCTCCCTGAAATAAATTTTGTAACAGCCTAATTCGCTTCAACCATCAGAAACTTCTCTGTTGCAACAATTTTGGATTGAATTGTTTTCACGTATAATTTTATACATTCAAAGAACATTGGAAATTCCATCTAAAGGAATTTTATCATAAATGTAGGGAACGTTAGATTTTTGTACTACATTAATGCAATAGTATTTCTATGAAGCAGTGAGAATAAATGTTTAGACAGCTATCTTTGAGATTTTACCCTTGATGTAGAGGGTACAAGATCAAAGTATTGCCAATTCATAATAAAAAATACTGAAATGTTCCATCATTTAATTTTAAGCTTCACTTGGTAGATTATTCTTTGTCACTGTAATTCCCTTTGACGTACTTAGGTAAGCTTTATCTCAAAGTACATTGAATTTGAAAGAAGTACCAAAGTAAAAAAGTAGCTAGAAGAGGAGGTAGTGTTCAAGAGTAAATTAAAGTCAATGTCTAGGGCATGGAAGCCAGTCTGACATTTAACTGAATTGTCTCTTGAAAACCAAGGTAACATCGGGTTCTGAGATCACATACTTGAGTGTGACACACAGTTGGATTCACTGCAATATCCCTCCTTTCCAATATATCACAACAACTACTATTTTAGCCAGTCCACGCATACTGTGTAAGTGTATATTTAAAAATAGCTGCCTGTTCAGTGAAGTAGGGATTTGGGCTTAAGTGCTTTCTGTTTGGTTTTGGGTTTCTGTTTTGGGTTTGTTTGGTTTTTTTTTTTTTTTTCTATTTTGTTTTTAAAGCAGGTCATAGAGCTTTCAATACTGCATGAGCTACTTAAGGGCCACATTGCTACCAATATTAGTGCGTTGTGCCACTATAGAGCTTAGCACTGGCTAACATGCCTTGCTAAAACTTTGTGTGCACACACACACACACACGTTATCGTTTTATAGCTCCAAGCCTCCAAATTCTACTACAGACCTCTAACAACCTTCTCTTCATCACCAACTCTGTAGACATAAATAGAAAAGCAGTATATTTGCCAGGGTCGGTACCAGGAACACTCAAGGGTTTGCCGATGATGAGTGAGGAGCGCACCAGGCTCTCCCAAACCTTATGGCAGCACCAGGTTCTCCTACATAGTGTCCTTGGGATCCAGGGCACAGACAGTCAAATATGGAGCAGGTTCAGTCATGAACCACTGAAAAACCATTCAAAGTCTTCACATAAGGTACACACCCCTGTCACCCCTGAAGACTGGCTGTTCTCCCCGGTATCTTTCTGAATTGCATTCATTATCAGCCTAATTGCAGTGACAATAATAGAGTAGGCAAATCCCTGTTGCTATGGCTGGTTTGTCCTCATACAAGAGACAATGACATCCTTCATGAAATAGATTTACTAAAAAATGTTATTTCCTTCTGGTTTCACTTGCTTGATTTTCTCAAGGGAAAGATGTCAGCACTGTAGAGAAAACAGCTGGAAAGGAGAACAAATTTTTATTATTGCTGTTGTTGTTGTTATTATTATGATTCATTATTTAAAAGTAAAGGGATTTAGCAAGGGTGGGTAGAGGGAGGCAATGGGCTAAAGCTAAAACATTAGGGAAAAGACTTCAAATCAGGACAAAGTTGGATGAGTGAGAAAGGAGGAGCAGAACTGCAAAGAATTCAGACCTAGTTTTTGAAAGGTAAAAGACAGGTGCACACAGAGTTTGGCCTGTGGCAGACTCACTTCATGGTGTCACTGGATTTCTTACATATTCAAGACCCTTTTTTAAACTCATGTATGATAAATAACTTTTTGAGGACCTCCTGGTACTGCAGTCCAGTCATTGGTTTTGACTCTAGCCTCCACACTGGATGTTGAACAACCTCTGATTCCACTTCCTTCATAAGAAGCTTTTTTACAGGCTGAAAAATATTGGAAACCAAACAATACATGGTAAGTAGAGACCAATGGAGGAATCAGTCCCAAACTGCTTTACTGGTCTGAACCAACTTATTAGTGTAGACACAGCCCTCATGATGGCCATCAGCTTCCTCAGAAAGAAGACAAGACAAGCCACTGACCTGCCACAAAACCCTGTCTGACCTGCTGTTCATCCGACTCATCAATCTAGAATACAGATTGCTAGCATGCCTATAATCATAAGGGACACTAGAACATTGGCCTTTAAAAGGATATGGACATTTTTGAGCTTGCTTTTCTTATTACTAGAAAGGCATGTTTTTTGAGCTCTCACTGTTCCATAGAAATACTTCAAAAGAGAACATGCACATATAAACCAGACTCTAAAACTGACACACAAATACAGCTTCAAGCAGCTGTATTTGAAACAGCTTCAAATTTTCAAATTTCCTAATTTTTAACTATTTTCCCATTTTCAACTTCAATCTTGGATAAGTTAGCAATATTAAATAAAACAACCCATGCACACTGGTTCACGTAAAGTGTTAACCTTATGAAACATTCCTTTCATCTTCTTGCTCAGCTTTCCCAGTGTAACCTAGTAGGCTGTGACCATAGACTCTCAGTACACCTCCAGTTTCTCAGGTTCCCAGTGGTGAGCTGGTGCCTGGTCATTTTTGAGACCTTTTGGTTAAAAACTTACTGACCATTTATCACTCTCTCACTGCAAGGCAGTCTGTTCACCTTTCTACATGTAAGCAGCAGTAACCAAGCCTTCTTGCAGTAAAAACAAAACTAAAAACAAAGGAACCCACAGATATGTTAGAAGAAGAAAAGCTCTGCATTGCTGATCATTTACTTTAAACTTTATTTATTTGCTTGTTGAGTGAAAAATGCAGGTACATTCCTTTTTAAATCAAAGTATATCATGTTGCTTTCACGTGTATTTTGATAGATAATAAAAGATTACTTTTCAAGGAAAGACAAAACTGCGTAGATTGATAAGCACCTCCTGAATCAAATTTCTTTGGGTTCAAAAAGAGAAGAGGGTTGTTGGCCAACCTACAAATTTCAGAATCTTGCAAAGAAAGACACAGTAAGATGTGATGACAAAGTCACTGAGTGTGGACAGTGGGATTGAGTCCACCCTCAGCAAGTTTGCCAGTGACACAAAGCTGTGTGCTGTGGCTGACACCTGAACATCTTTGGCATCTGGAAGGGATGCCATCCAGAGGAACCCAGACAAGCTTGAGAGGTGGGCCCATGGGAACCTTATGATGTTCAACAAGGCCAAGTGCAACGTCCTGCACCTGGGTCACAGCAATCCCAAGCACAAATACAGGCTGGGCAGAGAATGGATTGAGAGCAGCCCTGAGGAGAAGGACTTGGGGGTGTTGGTGGATGAGAAGCTCAACATGAGCTGGTAATGTGCGCTCGCAGCCCAGAAAGCTGACCATATCCTGGGCTGCATCAAAAGAAGCGTGGCCAGCAGGCCGAGGGAAGTAATTTTGCCCCTCTACTCTGCTCTTGTGGGACTCCCCGTGGGGTACTGCATCCAGCTCTGGAGCCCTGTTATGTCCCAGTCCGAATACATCGGGCCTGGGAGAGGTTTGCAATGATTCCAAGTGTGAAATTAAGATGCAAACGAGGTCAGATGCCACTCACTGCAGGTTTGCAGGTTTATTGTTATTCTCCAGAAAAAGTCACTGAGAAAAGCGATAGAGTAAAGGCAGAAGCAGAGAAAAGGCAGAAAAGAGAAGCAGTGTTATGGAGCATAGCAAGGGTATAATCATCACCACAGGCCCAACGACGCCTCGACGGTCCTCCAGAAGTTCAGTGGTGTCCCGTTGATCCGTGGTTGATGGTGGTGGGGGTCTCGGTCCCGATTCCCAAATTGTGGTGGGTCACCGCGCCAGTTATAGTCCAGGTAGCCCAGGTCAGTCCGTAGCTTGATCAATCAGCGTGACGGTGGCCTTTGCTGAGCTAATTGTCATTTTACACAGTTGCCGTATAAGCTTTTCCTGCCCCTTTGCTTCTTGGGCAGCGCTTGGCACAGTCATTGTGCTTCAGCAATTTTGGAGTTAACAGCACAGGCTTAGGTGGGCCTGGGGCTAGGCAGGGTCTGGCCACTCGATAGCCAAAGGCCAACACCCTTTCCAGCTGGGGGAAGCAACATACCCTCTTCACATGATGGCCCTCTTGGGTCGTGACTGGCAAGCAGGAGGATGGTCTGCAGAAGTGCTAAATAGATACAGGCAAGCTTCTTATTGGCCTGCAAGCCTGCTGTCGATTTCCATAAGCTTAAGCAAGCTTTGAGACAATTATTTTAAAGTTCCAGTCTTTCACAAGCCCCCAACATAAGAAGAAAAAGGACCTGTTGGAGCGAGTCCAGAGGAGGGCCACAAAGATGATCAGAGGGCTGGAGCACCTCTCCTATGAAGACAGGCTGAGAGAGTTGGGGTTGTTCAGCCTGGAAAAGAGAAGGCTCCCGGAAGACCTTATAGCAGCCTTCCAGTACTTAAAGAGGGCCTACGGGAAAGACAGGGAGGGACTCTTTATGAGGGAGTGTAGCATTTTTGAACTAAAAGAGGGTAGATTTAGATTAGATATTAGGAAGAAATTCTTTGTGGGTGTTGAGATACCGGAACAGGTTGCCCAGAGAAGCTGTGGATGCCCCATCCCTGGAAGTGTTCAAGTCATTTTGTAAGGCGCTTTGAGCAACCTAGTCTAGTGAAAGGTGTCCCTGACCATGGCAGGGGCTTGTAACTAGGTCCCTTCCAACCCAAACCATTCTATGATCTATGATTGTCTTGCATCGTCTCTAAGGAAACTGCATATTCCTGCATTCACAGAATCGCAGAATCACAGAATCACAGAATGGTAGGGGTTGGAAGGGACCTCTGGAGATCATCTCGTCCAATCCCCCTGCCAGAGCAGGGTCACCTAGAGCAGGTGGCACAGGAATGCGTCCAGGCGGGTTTGAATATCTCCAGAGAAGCAGATTCCACAAGCTCTCTGGGCAGCCTGTTCCAGTGTTCTGTTACCCTCAATTTCATGCATATGCCAGCAGTATTTTTCAAGACAAGGGCATATGAATACTTTAAAGTTGTTCATTATTTAAAGCCAAGAACCTGTGTTTGCATGGCAGGCCTCAGTGATAACAGGAGTTCCCAATTATAATACCTGTCCTGCTTGTCCACACTTTCTGCATTTTTGTTCACATTTCAGAGAAGTCTCACACAGCACAGACTGATTTTTTGATTTTATTTTAATGAAACCATATCAGAAGATTGACTCCAGAAATGGACCCACTTCAGTTGCTACCTTCAGTTCATGGGGCCAGACTAGAGAGGGGTTGAGGTAAAACTTTAGCAGTACATATGGTGTGACCATCATGCACTAGCTATTTTACTCTGCAGATCCGCTCCAACTGGGCAGCACTCCTTACTAATACAAACACAGCCACAGAATGAGTGAACAAAACCGAAGGATAAATAGCTGTGAGCTCCAGCAACTCTTACAGTACTCTTTGTTCGCTCAAAGATATCACTGTGAAAGTTTACTTCTGTTGAATTGACTTCTAAGGAGAAGATGCAGAAGAACTGGTAATTGCAGTCCCTCTTTATTCTCCAAAGAGGATAAATTCTTTACTCTCAGCTAAGCCTAAAGACATTCTATAAGAGCAAGTCAAAAGCTTACAAAAAGAGGTTCCTTACACAAAAGGAAAAATAAGGGGGCTATAAACTTTGAGTGTGAAAGATCAGCAATTAAGTCTCCACAGACACTCTCCAATATGTTCATCATTACTGTCATGAAATAATTTAATAACCAAAGCATGAAGTTGCCGTATGAAGGCTTTTATTTATTTATTTATTGTAAAGCAGAAGGTCTCCCTCAGATATCATGCCTATCTCCACATTCCCATAAGCTGTTCCTCGAAAGTAAAAGTCTGGACAGACAGCTTGCCATTCATTAAAGTTTTTAGGTACTTTAGAAGTTTTGATAGTTTGCTGTATTATCTCTTCATAATCTTCTTTCTATTTCGTAATTAAATACTTACTTTTTATTTTGTTAGAATATCAGCAACATCTTAAAGCACACACTTAAAGAATTGGTTGTGTTCTTTGCGTTTGATCTCTTGTGAAGATGATATGTAGTACTCTTTTAAGGCCAAATAATGTTTATAAAAGTCCGCTGGCACCTATGTACTAGTTGGTTAGTTCTTCCTAACACTGAGCAAAGGTTTTACATACAGTGGTGAAACAACTTCTTCCTTTCCCTCCTGACTAGGACCAGCCCGATTACAGTAACAGCCACAAAAATAAAAAGTAAAGGTTTTTGGCTGTAGAAAACCCATATCTCTTTGACAAGTTTCTAAAGAGAATAAACATTAACTTTGGACTATCTACCATCTCCTTAAACATATATTCAGCAATTCTCTCTCCTTCTAAGGCAATATCCACAAATATTTTCCTGATTTCCCTTAACAATAAGAATTGCAAATAGTGTACTTTCCAACATGCAACTTCTTGAAAATCCCACATTGTCATCCAACTAAATTCCTGAGCGTTCCCTGGAAGCATCCTACAATCAGCATTGTTTGTAAGCAGGACAAGATATGCCATGAGAAAAAACCCAGTTTGTTCCTGTTGGCATGAGAAAATAGGAATGAGAAAGAAGAGACAGAATTATCCTTTTAACTTCATGAACATGATAATGGACTAGTTTCAAAGGAAAGATTAAATATTCCTCAAAGGATGGGAATAAATGCCTTCCAAAATTAAGATAACGTGTGACTCAATTACTAATTACTTACACTGTCTCCCATATTCAATAGCCTCATTTGTAAAGGTATGCTTTGTTTACTCACTTCAGCACTGCATAGTTGTGGATTTTTTAGAATACATATCTTTGGTACAGACATGGTACAAAAGGTCCCCTTCTGACTGTTTTCTTCTGTTCAACCAGGAGAAGGAGGAGGAAAACAACAACAAATATTGTAACATCAAGAGATTTAAAAAAAATCTTAATTATTTTAGTTTATTCTTTCTAGCCATCAGGTTAAATTTTATTTCCCTTGTCTCTTCCAGAGGGATCACACCACTGTCTTTTCCTCTTGAAGTTTTCTTTTTTGTACTTGCACCTTTAGCTTATCCAAAGATGAACTGAGGAAAATCATCAGATGGGATCAACTTAAGAAGTACACACTTCTCTCTTCTTTTATGGACTAACTCCTACATTAGGAGTTATTTCTTGAAATTGTACCTTTATAGTACTAGTACTACCGCTACTACTAGTACTACTACTAAATAATAATAACAATGACAACAACAACAACAACAACAATAATAATAATAATAATAAAAATCCCTATTCTTCTATGTTGGAGAAGCCCCAATAATTTTTTGTTTGTTTTTAAAGGCCAGGGAGCATAAAAGAACTTTGAACATTTAAAAAAAAAGTGAAGCAGGAAATAGCCTAAGTGTGAAATGGCTGTCAAGTTCTCTTTCGCTTACTGCACTGAAAGTGGCAACTAAGTCCTTTATTGAGTGACACAATGATCTATGCCTTCCTCAGCTGTGAATTCCTTTCAGGCCAATGTCAAGGCAGAGGGCTGAAATGCAAATAATTCAACTTCTCCTCTTGCCTGGAAAGGCTCTGCTCCTTATTCACTCCAGTCATCAACTACAACAGCACATTCATCTTTCTGGTTTGCTCAAGATGTAGCTGTGGTTGGATGACCAAGAGTCAGTGCAGATCCACCAACCTTGGGTCAGCAGATGCTGTCCTTTCTTTAAGTACTGTATGACATGTGTTACATTTAGCATATGATGCATCAAATACTACCAATATCATTATCTCTGTTAAAACAACATCATTTCTTTCCAGATCCCACCTGTAGCTATTTTCAACCCTGGGCTGTTGCACTCTACCCTTACAGTGAAAAAAAACCCAAAAAACAACAAGCAACCAAAAGCCAAGACACTTTTTAAAGCAGCTTCCGTAAAAAAGTTGTTATTTTTACTCCTGCTTGCTGTTACTGACTGACCCTCAATATCCTATTACATCAGACATAGTCAACTCTATAGCTGTTGCACATTTTATTCCTATTAAATTCTATGAGAAAGTCACACAGTGCTACTAAGGTCCTTACCTATTTTGTTAGCCCTCGTCTTTTCCTGTTGAAATATGAGGATACCATTCACCATGAGTAGAGAGGCTACATTTTGCTGTCAGGCAATAAATAGTCTAGTTACTTGTCCTACTTGAGTTGTGTGGGAAAAACCCTTATTGCAAGAGGTCCACAGCATGCAATATACTTACTAAGTAGTATGTCTGAAAACTGCAGTGTTTTGGACCTATTGCTGAAGATCTGTCTCTTCTTCTGATAAAACAAGGTGTATTCCAGTCCCAATGAAGAACATGTGTGGAAATAAGTAGCTTGAATAAAAGAAGAAAATGCAATAGTGTATGTAGCAGAAAGTGATAGGGTATTCATGATGACTTCTAAAGTTTTTTTACAGCAAAATTTTGGTCAACTCTTATTTTAGCTGAACACGTGTATCCATCCTTAGGTAAAAGATGACTGCAATACGTGAGTCAATCAGGAAAAGCCTAGTGGGGTTTTCAATGGATATGCACTCAATAAAAACACATACCACCAGGTGAATCTCAGGCAAAAAAACCCAGGAACATGCTTGCAACTCTCATCAAGAATTGCTTTCATGACATTGACTTTACAGTCTAAAACCATATATTCAAGTCTCAGTAACCATGATTCTAGTGCTTGTGAATTCTCCAGCTTCAGTTCTTAAGGGTATTAAAACCCAGTTGGATTTTTAAAAAACTCTATGGCACAGATGAGCCATTTCATTTTACCATTATCCCTCAGTGTTCTAGAAAAATAATTTCCAATTAATAGCCACTGAACAGCTCAGCTTTCTTTGATGACTCATTAAGCCATTGCAACTCTGCACTCTCATTTTTCTAAAGCTAGAGTCCTGCAAAATTGTTTATACTCTCCATAATTTAGATGCATGTAGAAGACATGCATGTAGAAGGCCCTCCCAAGACTTCCTCATCCATCAGCCCTCAAAGGTCTCTTCTGTGGATTTCTCATGGATATAAAAAGCAAACATATACAACTTGTACCATCTACAGCATCCAGCAGCAAGGAGGGAACAGGCTACTGTGCCTATCTCTTCGGAGCATGACTGCTGCCAGTTCCTTTTACCCTCTAGTGCTTCGAAGGGGTTGAAAAGTCCTCTCCAAAGTTGGTTGCAGACCCTGTCGACAAAATATATACTGTGCTATCTAAATCAAAGGACTTGGTCTCACTAGGATGAGATTTACAGGCTAAAATCCAAGCATTTCTGTTTTCTTATGGGGTGTTATCTGTTGCCCAGAAAGAGCATTATGGGGGCCTGAAGTGGAACTGAGCATATGACTAATCAGGCCTATTATTAACAACTTTTATGTTGTCAAGCTTTTGAATGAAATACGAAAAATATATAAACTTAAGACAAAACAGGGGGTTTTAACTCTAAGAAGCCAAAGCCTTCCTGCCTGACCACATGAGTTTGTCATTCCTCCAAAGGCTTATTCTATTCAAGTAGCAAACTGCAGACTTTCAGCAGAGTAAGGTGCTAAGTGAAAGACAAAGTCCTGACAGCTGCTGTTATTGCATGAGCAGTAGGTAAGACTCACACTCGCCAGCAAATCAGCATTTGAAATGAGTCTTTTCCTGATTTTTGTACCAAGTCATGTTCCTTTATGCTCACACATACAGAAGAGGATTTATTTTAGCAAAAGAGAATTTTGTTCCCTCCCCCAGGACCCGCCCCAGGCAAATAAAATGGAAGTGAATCTATGTGGGGAGGTTTCTGGATTTTGTTCTTAAACCTGCTTCAAAAGTTTCTATAAATGGCGGTTGCAGAGCACAGAGCTCAGAGTTAACCAACATTTAGTAGTGTGTCGAGCCCATGGACAATTACACTGAATTAATAAATCATAGTTAATTTCTTATTAATGCAATAGGGGAAATCAGGCTCCTTCTAATCATTTCAAGGCATCATAGGTATCATGGAGATGCTGATCACCACACTGCTGAAGGGATAAGGCGGAAGATGATTTCTGATATGTCTTGGGGAATTCATACATGCCCATGTTATTCTGCTCCTTCCCCCTTAACAAATGGGGCACAAGAGCTCCCAGCTGTGGGACTTAATGTCATTCTTCCATGTCTACATCATCACTCTCCTTTCCCAAACCTGCATTTTTCTTCTCCAGGAGACCATGAAACAGCACTAAAGATAGCATGTGATCAATAGACTGGTGGAGAAAAACTGTGGTTATGAGACTGATGTAAGCTGCTTGCAATATTGTCTCTGTTTTGATCCTACATCTTTGTTCCTTTAGAATGTTTTTCTTCTCTGTTTAATGATTTGTTCAATGAGCAGGCATTTCAAGTCCAATATCTTTTTCCATTTATTTCCACGTTGCACTCAAAGTATTTCAGAAAGGAACTAATCTAGGGCCATGTGAAGGTTTGTTTAGTAACAACACTGTTCCCTCTATGCAACTCTTTTCTACACTCATCAGTTTTATTTTGAATAGTGAAGACAGTGAACAGTAAATTCAGCACAGGCTTGAACCCTATCACAACGTTCTACTCATTTCTCTTGCAGGTAGGAATTGTTCATTGTCTAAACTGCTGTTAAAGAGTCAGAAGGCTCCTACAGCCTCTTTTTTATTTAGCAATATCACAGGTAAACTCTCATTTTTGACAGTTACAGGAGATTTCATTGATGGAGTTTGTTCTCCAACTGAAATAAATTTCAGTTATATTCTTAGCTTCAGTTTAGAGGGAAAAGACTACCAGGAAGACATTCCTGTGCCATGGAAAACATTTTCATAGTTTGTTTTTGAACACAAGTAGGAAAATACAACTAAATAATGCCTTAGAAAACAAGAGAAAGTCCAACCATTTTCAGTCCTCCAGTTGAAAAAGATTCCTTCAAGCCCCACCTTAAAAGTCTCCTTCAAAAAAGGAATTAAAAAGAATGAGTTCAGAGTAGTCAGACAGTAGGCCAAGTCTGCAGCTTTACACCTAACCAGTTTAGTGTCATTATGTTCTCCATTGGTTAATTTGTCTGTTGCTTCATTCTCTGGGAAGGAACAGCACTTCTGTGTTGTGGTCTGCTTGATGTACTTTAAGAAGGTAGAATGTACTTTTAAAAAGGTAAAATATTGGCGTCTGCACACTGGGTAAACAACCCTGCTTTGGGACAACAGGCCCAGTAACTAATATTGCAGGGTTAGAGAGGGGGATCTGCCAAGAATTATCACAAAAGTATCTAATTTTTTTCTACAAGAACATTACCAGAATGTTTTTCAAAGGAAAAAGGAAAAAGAAAAAAATATGCAGTCAGGATGACCATGTTTGCAAGAACCAAAAAAAAGTCAAAATAATATTCCAGATGGTATTCATTTCTGCTACTTTTACCTACTAATGCAAAAGTATGAAGTGAAAAGCAGATTTTTAACTTCACAGTAACATGTCCAATTCTTTATTTCCTTTACCAGTTTTCCACAAAAGACCAACACAAGATAGGTGATGAAATATGAAATATCTATATTACCAAATGCTGGGTAGAAATTGTAATACCTAATGAACATCCTGCTACATAAATATATATAAAGATCATATAACAGCTAAGTTCCGTTTGCAATAGAGAAGGAAACAAGAAGCCACAAGTGATAAAATCGCAAGTTTCTCCCTACCACTATGTTTTATTCTTGACTTTGTCTAAGACTGCCAAAAATGTAAGAATGGGAACTGCAAGACACTTCACTTTACATAAGTGACACATGTCACTTAATTGTGGAATTTTTTCAGCAGGACAGAAGGAGGGACTACAGAGAGGCATATGAGTATGAAGAAAAACAAAATAAAAATACCCATGTTCTCATTTAACAACAGAAAAACCACTTCAAAGAACATAATTTTTCTTCTGGAAGATGTTTCTTTAGAAAAAAAAGCAAAACAAGTACAAAATCTTAAACGAAACAACAATTTCCCAACTGACACTTCGTCTGTTTATAATTTTTTACATTTAATGGTACTGCATTTATGTGATATTTGTCTAGAGGAAGAATAAGAACTTTAATGATTGGTGTTAGAAGAGGAATAGTCCACATATACATTTGTATCTCTTCTGAAGTAAATTCTTTCCTATTGTACAATGTATGCAATTGTGTTTCCGACAGTATTGCTGTTAGAATACAGCAATAGAATACAACAGCTAGTGATTGTTAGGGAGGCATTTTACCAGCTAGATACCTAAAAGAGCACCCTGAAAATGCAGCAGACAGGGACAGATGAAAATTTTACAAGTAGAACAGCAACTACCTATTGCCCAACTTCTATATTAGAAAATTTGTTAGTCATTTCTAGAGAAGGATTTGAAGGAATGAAGAAAAAGTTTCTCATCCTCACCTGAATTTCATATTTAAAAATATTTAGACTAAGCATTGAATACTGTGTTTAGAAGACAAAAAATTATATCATGTATATTTGTTTTTCTGTTTAGTATCTGAAAGACATAAACCAGCAGTACCCATTCAGTACACTATAGATTTATGCTAAACTACACTTACTTGAAACACAAGGCAGTGGTTCAAGGATCCAGCAGTAAATTCTCAATTCAACTGACTTCAGTAGAATGATGTTTTCATTTACAATTTTCAGCTACTCTTATTGAAAAGAGTATTAAATAAATATAAGAAGGGAATCAGCGGCCAAGTGTGCTGAATTGTATATTCACCATAGCTAAATGTGCTAAATTTTTGATGAAGGATATAAATAATTAGTAACACACACATACATTCAAAAAGTTTCTTCTGCTCAGGCATGCATATATCTGACATTTAGGTTTGGAGTGGAACGATGTGCTTTCTTTGTTATTTCTCTTCCCTAGCACTTTATGTGGTTAACCAGGAAGTCAGGTTCTTTTCCTGTGCCTGCCAAAGAGGCAGTGTACCATCATTTTACTGTGTACTCTTTAATTCCCTCAACTATAGCAGGGAGCTACTGATGTTCATTAACTGCTCACTGGGACTTGTATGTAGTGGAACATGACACAATCCATTCATTCACTTCTCTATTAATGTCATTCTTGCATAGGCATAAAACCGTACATTTATTCCCCCAAGCCCTCTTCATTTGCCTACTCACACTCAGTCTTCTAAGCCACTTTAAATCACATCAGGGCTGAACTGGAAAAACATAAAGAAATTCTTCTGATGAAAAAGGAAATGTACATATGTAAATGCATACATACTTATAAAATTGGTATTGCAAAATTCACTACCACATGGCATGCAGATATCCTGACAAAAAGCTTGTCTTAAGGACTCAAATAGAAGAGAACTGTAGACACGAAAATATGAAAAGTACACTAGAGTAAGCACAAGTGCATGTGCTAAAAATAGGGAATCTACTGTGTATTTACTCTAGCAATCCTCATATTCAACCTGCAATGCAAACACTAACTAAATGCTAGTCTAACATCTAATAGAGCCTAACATCTGATTACTCTAAAAGAGCTGCATATTTGCCATAAGTTACTATGACCTTGATCTGGCAATGTTTTTTTTAAAGACAAAAAGGAGCCTCCTTGAATAAGCTGTTTGTTGTTCGTTTGTTTGTTTAATTTAACTATTCCAGAAATTGCACTTGAAAAGAACATTCCAATAAACCTAGACTTAAGAAAAGGACCCCTAACCAATCTCTGAATTATTAAATTATCTCAAAGTTCTCAAGATTAAAAATGCTCTTTTTCCTTCTTTTCGTTCTAGTGACATGACAGAGTCTGGATATGCTCTAACTAAAAGACAAATAAGGAAATGCTGTACAAAGGAGGTGTGATTTTTATCAAGAACACTTCTTTCGTTCCCATTTATTTTGCTTGCCTACAGCTGAATTAAGTTCCTCTATGTCAGTTAGACTACTCTAAGGGAGCACTTCAGGTCCCATAAACGGCAAGGGAGGTTTTCTGTACAAACAAAAAAACTAACACCTCCTCATCCTAAACGCAAAATAATATTTTTTATGTCTACAAGGACCATGATTAGACATGTCTCACTGCAGTATCATTCTATAGCAATGAAATTTGACACTGAAACCCATAGAGTTAGTGGGTCAGAGTTACTCTTTATGGATTTCCCAAACACAGAGAATGATTGGAGATATTAGTCAGTCTATTAGGTGACAAAAGTGAAGTGAATGAAATATGACCAGTTCTATAAACACTCTTGCACTGGGAAAAAATAAAAAATCCCATCTCAATTAAGAAACATAGTTAATGAAAAACCTTTAGATGCACCATGCTGTCAACGCCTTTATTAAATAAGTTAATGAAGACTAATACAAAATTTTTTTTGTCTCATTTAGTGAAGAAATCCTTTTTCGAAGTGCAAAAAAGCAAGAATAACGTGCACTAAAATTGCAGTTCCATAGAGTGCTAATATGCAAGGGGTGGGGAATGCATTGGGGAAGAGTACTAGTGAGCTGCTTTGATTTTAAAAAAGTACCAAATTTCTCATCAATGTCAGGTTGGTGTCTTTGTCTCATGAACAGGCTCAGTACATTGAAAAGGTCATGGAGTTTGCTCATGCCTTAGGGAAGCCATTTCACATCTGAAGGACATTTGTGAAGATCAGAGGTGAATAAAGGACAAAATATGTCTATTTCCAGTCAGCCAGAACATATTGCAAAGTAAGCAGCAAAATTTCACGTGAAGACTGCTGAGCAAGAAAAACAAGAAAAAGCAAAGAAGGTAATTTGCAAACATACATAAAGCATCCAACTACCAAATTTCTAGCTTTCATCTATTTCTCACAGTGCAATGTACCCAAAGTATTTATTTCTCCCCAACTCGAAAAGTGTCCAAGTTAACACAAAGAAAGAACAGTAACAGAGGTAATTTTAAAATATAGCCAAGTGTCTGTGATTTTCTCTGCCCTCTGGAGAGGACACACTGGAGGATATTTCCTTATTCAGCTTAGTCCATCCCTGCCTGATCCACTAATGGTAATATCCATTTCCATCTAGCAAGTACATCATACACACCAAAAGCTATTCAGTCTGTACGTGGTAAAAAATTTTGCCCCAACTTGATACAAAGCAGATAGGTGTGCTCTGCTGACAGCATTTTAGCAGTAGTGCTCTGACACATTCCATCCATTTGAATTCTGCAAGAGCACTTGCAAATGCACTTGTATCCTATTCATATTCCTCAGGGAGCAGAAAAATCCCTCAAACTTTACCAAGTTTATCAGGTCTTTTGAGTAACTCCAAGGACTTCTGACCTTACAAGCTTCCTCAGCTTCATGTGATAAATTCAATGATCATCTCATCTGAAAAAGTTTCTAAAAACACCCGAAGAACAGGTTGCTAGATGCACCTCAAACCACTGTATTGAAATTCCTTATATTATCATGGGTACGCAGCATATACATAGTAGTTTAAAAATACTGGATATTTCATGATATGTCACTGACACCACTATCTTGGAGATTCTTCTTCCTAATACTTTGGAATAGTAACTTCAACTTTTCCCAGGACAGTGCCTTTGAAACACAGAAGGAGTTAGACTTTTCTCCGTAATTAGCATTCTAATCGCAACATATGCAATTAGAATGAGTTATGTGGCCTGACATCCTGCCTCCTGATAACATCAGATGAACTCAAAATGAAGAAACGGATGCATACTGGAAGAAATTAATGTAATTCTCCATCTGAGAATTTTTAAATAGATTGAAATGTATGCTTGAGTGATCACTTAAAGCTCCTGGAAAAATACTGAATGTATCTTGAACACAGTTTTTTCAAATGGATCCAAAAGCTTCTTGTATCGGTTTGTGTCTTTCCTCCTTTCTCCCACTTTGAAACCCAAGGCTTATTTCAGCTCTCTCTCACATGAACAAAGCAAGCAATAAAGAAACTGTGGCAATAATGATCACTGGATATGAGAAACCGTGACTCCTTGCTTTCTGAAAGCAGCTATATAGGTTTTCTTTTTGTCTTTCAGGTGTGTTAAAATACCTACCTCTTGAGGAAGGTAAGCCAATCAGATTGCATGGGGAAATTTGTGAACTAAAGCAGCCCCTCTGGTTCAAAGTCAAACATTAATGTCTTAAAGACAATTTGCCTTCTGTTTAAGATCCTGAACAACAGAAATAAAAAGCAGAAGCACCAAAACTCACTAAGAGAAATTCCCCTATTACTGGTTGTGCTATTATTTAAGATTATAGTATCAGAGATTATAGCATCGTTACGAATACAGACAAAAATACTGACTTCAACTTCCACAGTACTTTCATCAAGATATTTTGTGTTATTCTTAAAAAGAGATGACATCTACTTATTTTCTCCTGACATCCATTCCAGCACTACTCATCCCACAGAACTTCATAAGGGTAATACAGACTTGATTTCCTACTAAATTAGTTGCACATATCACTAATTCATGCTCTTAGAGCCTGGAGCTGCATTTCGAAAACTAAAGAAGTTTCACCATCCATTGGCTTCACAGATCTGTCCCGTACTGTCTTTTATTATCTAATCATAATTCACTAAGTTTACTTTTACTAGCACTTCATTTCCGAACCCATGTTTTTACTTCTATGCTCTGACTTCTGTTCATGACATTTTTTTCCTCCCTTTCAAGTCAGCATAGCTAGTCTAGGTAAATATTCCCCCATGCATACTTCTTCCACGCTCTTCACTTTTTCGTGATTTCTAAAGTGCCCAAATTAACAACCCATGACAAAACAATTCTTTTGCACCATTAGCTCTGCAGGAGTTCCATGCCTGTTATAGAGATTACTTGCCAAAACAAATAATGCAAATAATGTGCAATACACCCATGTTGTTTGCCTGTAGTGACAGCGTAAGTCCCCAGCTTTAAGCAGTTCCGGACAAGAATGGATGCCAAGAATCAAAGCTGTTCCTTCTCTGCAGCTTTTTTGTAAATCAGAATCTAATGTCTTTATTCTCTCCAAGGTTATTTTCACAACTACAGTAACTAAAAATCCCAGGGTTTTCAGACCCACTCCACTGCCTTTCCCCCTCACCCCGCCCCTACCGCGCAACCATCACAAAAGCCAGAGAACTGAAACACTGCCCTGATTTTCTGAGTTGTCAGCAGGCTAGAGTTGAGTAGAAATTGTAATTGCATAACTGTTACGTAATGATGTGTTATCACAAACACAACTTCAGAAACTGGCCTGTAGTAAAATTACTACTGTGATCTGAAAAGAAATGCTGTACACTGCTTCTTACATTTCTTACTTCTATTTTCCGTCTTCGCAAATAGTCACATAATCTTCTTACCTGCCTTTCTTTTACATTTCTCGGAATTGATCATTTCTTTTTCATTGAAGCTATTATTTATTGTATGCTCTTCCTTGTTTCCCTCTCTTTTATTCTCTCTCTTCTTCTTAATGTAGGTTTTCCAGATCTATGTTAATGTTATGTCAGCAGGAAACCAAACCCCAGCATGAAGGTTAAAGCCAGCTACTATACTGGTCACTCCCTTGACCAAAGCACAAGTATCCCATTTCTTGTCTTGCTTTTGCCTCCTACTGCTTTTTTCCGCCACAGCTGTCTCACTTAGTAGCAACATTAGAACACTGCTGTTTCTCAAAGGCCATAAACATGCTTCTTTCCAGAACACAGGGCAATGAAAACAGGGATGAGGGAGGGCACACGCTCTGTTTGTGGCTTAAAATTTAAATGTAGTAAACGTAAACCAAATTGTGTGTTTTATATCACAATACTCATACATAAATGACAATGTAAAGAGATTAGAAAAAAATATTTTTTAAGTTTCTCACATAATGTCCTTTTGCTATTAAAGAACGGTTAGCATTTGGCTGTTTCACAATATTGACATCACTGCTACGCTGTGTGCACCAGTATGAGCTATGTAAAGATCTTTACTGTCACACTGTCATTGGATTTGGTGAGTTATCTCAATAGCGGAAAGGACACATTCTTTTTTCCCTTTCATACTTGTCATGCTTATTAAAACATAGAAACTACAACAGAGAAAGAAATTTCAGTTGTTTTTCATTATCATCATATAAAGCTTTTGTTTCTGTTCATTGGCATAATGAGGGAATTTATTTCTTATTTTTTACAGATAGGAAAGGAAAACAGCTTATAGCCCCCAAACTACCAATTAACAGAGAAATTCAAGACTATTTATTGTATATATTCAGTAATTCTGATGACTGATACCTCTGAGATATTTTAGAGGTCCTGCTCTTTTCATTATATGGAAACTACGGGATTTAATTATACTTTTAAGTGATATGTGAATCTATATCATCAGTCTCACATCAGGTACTAAATAGAAAGATTGCATAAGAGACAATTCCAGCCACATTTTTTGCAGGGAAGGGAGGAATGGTCTTGAAAAACACAGCAGTAATTATTTCCTTGAATATTAATGTAAGGGTTTGTATTGTACCAAGGAATGACAGCAGTTTAAGGAAATACGATGGCAGGAATATTTAGCTCTCGGAATATTAATAGCCTTATTTTCAATTCATTGTCACTGTCACATATGTGATTGTGGAGGCATATTCCACTGCCTAGATCAAATAGGCATATGCCATCCTCTCTGGAATAGATAAATCCCAGGCGTTTGTACTGACAGAGCTGGGAATAGTGTATGTTTAAGCAGGTCAGGGAAGAGAAAGGGAAATCAATTTCTTTAGCTGTACCATTTGAGTATCACAGAATTCTCTGTGAACTTCCCCTTCACTGAAGAACCTTCTCAGACCTTTGAATGTGCGCTGGCATACATTTAAACTGCAATCCCGACTGCAGTTAGGCAACAGTATTAAGTTGCCACAGACAGAGAATAGATGTCACCAGCAGATCGTTTCCTGTTATCCTTTCAATAATAGCACTTGACATCAAATCAGGGCACAGCCACTTTGCTGAGGCTGCTCTACAGTGAACTTTCTAGAGAGGTGCCAAAATAATGCTGCAGAAGACATTAAGTCAAATAAAAACATGACAGTCATATTTCACAGGTTCTGGTCTGCAGCATTTGCAATTTATTAATCCAAGACTAGAGAAAAATAGTTGAACACATTTATACATAAAGCAAAGAAGAAGAAAACATAATTAATCTTTTTGTTTGTTTGTTCATTTTGTTTCAAGATATTCTAAAATGTGTGTTATTCTGAGCTCTTATTCCTGGAAATTAACTGCAGATATGTGTGCTTTTTTCTACAGTTTCAGGATAACTCATTATCCAAGATTTCATAGCCTGTTACTGTTGTGCCTTTAATGGGAAAAGAGAAGTTTTCAGAGACTCCAGCAGTAATAAAATTTACAAATTGTGTGGCCAGAAGTAGTGACTTAAAGAAAAATTAATATTCAACATTTTGTCAAAAAGATATTGAAGCTGTTCAGAACATCAAACTCATAAACTACTGACCAGGTTATAATAGGCTGTTTCGCACCGGCAGTATTCAATTTCCAAACCTTTTTGTTAGTATGGGGGCTAATATGCTACAGAAAGACAACAAATAGCAAATTAAGAAAATGGAAATAAATGCCTCCACTGGCCTGAGATTCCAGTCAAGAGAGGCACACCTGCTTTCCTAGATTTGTAGAGTATCACTCAGCTTTACCTCTTTGTCACTTAGCGTTTATACCAAGAATTTTTTCCTTCATACAAAACAGGGTGGTCATGAGCTTTGTAAGACTCTCACATGTTTGCTTCTAGGACTTCTTTGATAACTATTATGCTAGGGAAGTGTCCCCAACACAGCATCCAGTATGTATTTGGCAACGTGTTATTGGTCAGTTATTTGTATAATTGTAGCATCCAAAAGTGACAGACAAATCGCAACATCCCAGGTATCGGGCAACATATGAACAGATGAGCAAATATTTCCTCAAAAGCTGAATCTGCAAATTAGTGTCAAAACGCTAAGATACCTCAGTAGATGATGGCAAAATAGAAAGGCAGGCAAACATATGCCAGGTAAACAAAAATAAATAGTGTTCTGTGGAGATAGGGAAAGCAATCTTATGGTTCTGTATATTCTCTATTTTTATTAATAGTAGACTTCCTTTTCTTCTGTATGAGCACCTGGAAAACAGGTTTTGTTCCTACTGGTAAAAGGAATATGAAAAGCAAAGTAGGTAACACTAGAATATGTGTGGTACCCACATATTTCAAGTGACTGGGAGAAGAAAGGGAAAGAATCAGTTTGGAGACAGCAGGAGAAAACAGGGTCATTCAAATGGTGAAACGCAAGCAACGATCATTTTGGCTCACCCTTTCCTCACTCATACATAGAGGCCAGCAGCATATAATTAATTGCATACGCAAGCACAAAAACCTCCAGTAGAGTTAGAGGGAAGGAATGCTGAGAAGTCTGTAGACCACTGGTAGCGTGTAGCCTTGTCCACAGAAGCATCAAGACAAGCAGAAAACATATTAATCCTTATTTAAGTAGCAAACTCTGGGGAAAAAAAAAATAAAAAATTTCCTCAGCCCAAGAGGAAAGTTGGGTAGTACTTCCAGTAAAAATGTTATTACAAACTGATACGCATTGGAGAGTATCACATAATATATTAGTCAAAACCAGCCTTACTTCTAGTCTTCTTTTTCAATGAAATCTAAAAGATACTCAAAGAAACACATGGGAAATTTCAGGGCTTTTTTTGTAAAAAGAGTCTTATCTTGTTAAAACATGTTCAAACATATCCTTATAATAATTTTGCTACAATACCACTTCCTAGACCTCTAATACCATGTTTTCTGAAGAAATAAAAAGGCATCCAGAAACTTCCATTCATTGCAGTGAATAGAGGATGAGAACCTACAGGAACATTAACAAAAGACTACCACATAATACATCCATATTAATTAGAACTGAAGCGTATTTACACTGTTCAATCAATTACTTTTCAATTAAAATTACTCATTTAACTAGAAGCAAGAATTAAATGCCTGAATTGCTCAATTATGAAACAGAAGGGAAAAGACTAATACGTTTACTACTTACTAGCAATCTAAGACAATAAATTTAAACTGTAGGGCTCTTCAGATGTACTTGCATACATGTAACTGATGCAGTTAAAATACTCAGATTAATTATTTATGTCTAAGCTTGTAGCCATTCTTCTGCCCATATCCATACTTAGGCTGCATTTCTGCTCTAGGAATGCAGTAGTTTTAGCTGCTGTCACTTTTTTTTTCATGTAATTACATAGCATTTTCAGAGAAGTACTTAAGTGTCATAGACATTTATATAGACTTCCATTTAATTACAGGGACAGAAATAATTTGCATAACAAGCCCAAAATCTGGTTCAGACCTCATGGGCCTTTGAGACAAGAGGAAGTGGAGACTTCTCAAACTGCGAGATGACAGCTCTTGGGAATCGTCTTTAAAATCTAAGTTTAACATTGATAGGAAGAAGTGGAAACGACAACAACATCTTGTTTCAGAACCATTGAAAACACGTACACCAGATGCAAGCACAGTTCCTTCATTATTATCCTACGAGCAATCATGCCAACACAGTATTTGTAAGGCAAAAGACACAAAGACTTCCCTGTCATTGCACAAGCCTACAGGCAGGAAACACAGGTGAGTAATTGCCACAAGAGGCATTGAAGACACGAAGACAATAAATAAAGAAGCTGAAGATGAGACTGGGGTTTGAGGAAGAGGTTATTGGAAAGTGAACTTTGGGATTTAGCTTCAGGCTTTTGCTTTCATTTCAGGTATATCTCATTAAGTTTCCTTTCAGATGTGAAGACACATTGTTAAAGGTCTTCAGATGCCCAAAGCATGGATATCTAGCAAAGTTTCCAAGAATAAAGTGAGTGCTGAGTAGCTAACCTTAAGGGCTTTACACTTCAATTCTTTGCAGTAAACTCACTAATTCAAAGCACTTCCCAAAGCAAATACTGGGCAATTTTATTAGCTTAGTAGATCATGCAGCAACAGCCTACAATGCCTTCTCCCAAGCTCTTTTTAAGTTCAATTGGGAAGACAGAGGCAAAATACTGATAATGCCATCACTAGATGAGAGAGTCAGGAAGCATGACATTCATGCAAGAAATGGACTCAAATGGTGAAACCAAGTGCCTGCAGTGGGCATCTGTGCCCAGTCTGGATTGGGATGCTTGGAGTTGCAGGTGGAAGTCAAGCCTGCTGCTGCTGCTGCCACGGACGGATATTCTGGAAGACTGCTGGCAATGGGGAAAATCCACTTGCTTCACCTGCAAATCACAATGGATATAGTATGCTCGTCACTGGCTGAGCCCAAACCATGCACCTATGAGAAAGGAGAAAAATGATATTTAGGGAAGGTTAACCCCTGCAAGGGGTGAAGACACCATCTGATGACCTGAGACATCAAGCCAGGATGTTTCTTGCTTGCCAGGGGCCAAGGTGTTGCAGAGGGACTGCCAAGGCTTGTCTGGCCTTTGGACGGTTACTGCTTTCTGCTTTTCCATGTGCGCACCAGGAATACCAGTGGGATAATGCAAAGCATATCAAGAGTGATTTCAGAGATATGGAAGCAAGGGTGAAGGTCCTGAGCACCCAAGTAGTGCCTCCTCTGTCCTGCCAGGCAGGTAGAAAGGATGGAGAAGTGGATTCATCCAGTGAGTTAATAACTGGCCACGTGACTGGTTTTTCAGGCAGGGCTGTGGTTTCAGTGATCACAGGACCTTCCCTGAGGAGCAAGGGCTGCTGAGCAGAGTGGGGCATGAGTGCCTTTGCAAACAAGTTTGCTAATCTCTTGAGGAGAGAGTTTAACTACATATGCTAGGGGAAGGTTATCATAACTGGAAGAGAAGCGAGGACACAAAGGACAGAACACATGTGTCTGAGGGACAGCATAAGAGGGGAGGCTCTCACACTTTCCCTGTGAGAACACAACTTGGGCCTGCACACCAGCGCACATAGCATGGGGAATAAGCATGAGGAATTAGAAATCTGCAGTTGCAGAGATGTAAATTTATTGGGATTATAGAGGCAGGGCGAGATAGCCCTCATGATTGGAGTGCTGCAATGGAGGGATGCAGGCTCTTTAGGAAAGACAGTGGGCAGGTGGAGGCGAGGTTGCACACTCTTGAATGCATGGAGCTTTGCACTGGAGCAGGTGACAAAGCATTTGAGAGCTTGTGGGTAAAGGATTAGAGGACAGACCAGCAGAGGTGATGCAATAGTTGATATCTGCTACAGATTTCCTGACCAAGAAGAGGAGGCAGATAGAGCCTTCTTTAGGCAGCTGGAGACAGTGCCACAGTTAGAACCTATGGTACTTACATGGTGGGTTGACCCTGGCAGGACTCCAGGTGCCCACTAAGCTTCTCTATCACTCCGCTCCTCAGCACGACAGGAAAGGGAGAAAATAAGATGGAAAAAACCTTGTGGGTCAAGATAAAGGCAGTTTAATAAAGCAAAAGCAGCACATGGAAGCAAAGGAAAGCAAAATATTTATTCTCTACTTTCCATCAGCAGGCAATGTCCAGCCACTTCCTGGGAAGTAAAGCTTCAGTACATGTAGGGGTTGCTCTAGAAGACAAACATCGTGATAACGAATGTTCCTCCCTCCTTCTCCTTTCTCTTAGCTTTTATTGCTGAGCAGACATCACATGGTATGGAATATCCCTTTGGTCAGTTTAGGTCAGCTGTTCTGGCTATGTCCTCTCCCAAAATCTTGCCCACCTCCAGCCTACTGGTGAGGGGAAGATGTTGGAGAGACAGCCTTGATGATGTGCAAGCATTGCTCAGCAGTAACCAAAACACCGGTGTGTTATCAAAACCTTTCTAGCTACTGATACGAAGCACAGCACTATGAGGGCTCCTATGGGGAAAATTAACTCCGTCTCAGCCAGACCAAATAAATCATGGGAAACTTTAGCCACCCCATTGTCTGATGAAAGGGCAACACAGCTGTGCACAAGCAATCCAGGAGACTTCTAGAATGCATCAAAGTAATTCCTTGATACAGGTGATGATTAAACTGATTAGTGGAGATGCTGTATTGACCTGTTACCACCAAGGAAGAACTATGTTGGATCATGTAAAGATCAAGGGCAGCCTTGGCTGCAGTGACTCTGAGACTGTGGAGTTCCAGATCCTGCATGGAATAAAGACGAACAGCCAAATAAATCCCCTAGACTTTAGAAGAGATTTCTTTAAAGATCTGGTTGCTAGGATCCCACAGAAAACTGCTCTTAGAGGGCCCAGAATTAGCTAGCTAATCAAGGACAGCCACCTTAGAGCACAAAACAGTCGATTCCCATATGCAGAAAGTTAAGTAAGCATGGCTGAAGGCCGGAATGTGTGAACACGTTACTCTTGGCTGGGCTCAAACACAAAAAAACCCAAAAACATTCACAGAAGGCAGGAACAGGGACAGACTGCTTCAGAACAATACACAGATGTTGCCAGCATGTGTAGAAATGGAGCAAGCAAAGCCAAAGCTTTCAAAGTTAAAACTAGCCAGGGAGATGAATAGCGACCAAAAAATGTGAGTATATGAGTGCATGGGTGGTTAAAGGAAGGTTAAGGAGAGTGTGAGCTCATTGCTTAGTGGGGCAGGGGACCTAGTGAAAAGAAATAGGGAAAAAGCTGAGGTACTGATGGGCTAGCCACATAAGCGACCAGGTAAACATACTGACAAAGAAGGATATCTCCTCAGTCAGAAGCCCTGAGTCAACCCTGATGATCTCAGTCAAAGCCTCCTTTGAAGGGGAGTAGTTGGTAGGACAAAGAAACTGACAACACTCTGACGTTTCAGGAAAATAGGAGTCAACAACAACCATTCCAGAAACTTTTGTCCTGTATCTACTTATATATCTACACCAAAAGTAACTTGCTACCTACCTAAAACGAACTTCTCTGAAAGGGCTTACATGCACAAGATCTACCAGACCGATCAGACTGGACACCTCAGTGGTTTTGGATTCTGTAATACAGATCATCTTTGAAATGAGACTTTTCCGTGGTTGATTAGCTGCACTCCTGGGAGTTGTTTGGTGAGTCTCGTATCAGTAACACCTCACATAGTTATTTATTGGTGAGTGCACAGTTAAAAGTTCATAACTATATACTTGCCTCACTAGTTGGAATTCTGCACTAACTCGCAATATACATATATTTGCTTTACTCTTGTAATTTATACTTGCTTTCCTAGTGGTA
This sequence comes from Larus michahellis, assembly GCF_964199755.1. Classification (NCBI taxonomy): domain Eukaryota; kingdom Metazoa; phylum Chordata; class Aves; order Charadriiformes; family Laridae; genus Larus; species Larus michahellis. The sequence goes on along the minus strand of NC_133897.1, from coordinate 61,565,670 downwards.
ATTTTGTAGTGACTTGTAAAATATATTTACTACTACTAGTAGTGTGTGTATATATATATATATTTGGTTTTGCTAATAGTAAAAATGTAGTTTCGTAGAAATTTGTAATAAAAAAATTCTCAGAAACTGAGGCATCTGTGGCCTTCTGTAATGCAGAATCCTGAGAAACCCACAGTCACGATCTATACCTGCAGGTCGGGTAACCCTCATAGGTCATGGCTGGCTGTGACCACTACAGGAACTTAAAGCCTTCTTTGCCTCAGTTTTCGATGGTAAGGCTGTCCCCAAGCAATGAAGCATTACCCACGATAAAGGAAGAAAGTGTTAGGGACCACTTAATGCACTTGGACATACAGCAGTCCACGGGACCAGAAGGGATGCACCTGAGGTTGCTGAAGGAGCTCACCACTGTCTATGGTCTTTGAAAGGTCATGGAATTTGGCGATGTTCCTGATGATTGCAGAAGGCCAGACGTCACACCCATCTTCAGGAAGGACAAGAGGGGGAATTCAGGGAACTACGGTCCAGTCAGCCTCACTTCAATCCTTGGGAAGGTTATGAAGCGAATCCTGTTAGAAGCTATTTCTTAAACACATGAAAAAACAAAAAAGTGGTAGAAGCAGCATGGGTTTAACATGAGGAAATCATGCTCAACCAACTTCCTTGCTTTCTGTGACAAAGCAACTGAATAAGGGAAGGGATGTGCATGTTGTATACCTTGACTTAACAAGGTCTCTGACGCATTCTTCTTGTAGTCTCTATCACCAAATTGGTGTGACATGGGCTGGATAAGTGGACAATGAATGAAAGATTGGCTGCACTGCCAGGCCCAAAGGGTTGTGATAAGCAGTTCAGAGTCTGGCAGCCAATAACCTGTAGGGCTCCTGGGACTTCTATTGTTAGTGTCTTCATTAACAATTTTATGACTGCTGTGCTGCAATGAAGGGATACAGATTCTTTAGGAAGGAAAGGATGGAATGATGAGGAGAGGGAGTTGCCCTTTACGTGAGAAAACAGCTGGATGTCTGGCAGCTTCAGGACAATTAAGTTTAACACTGATTCCATTGTTACCTAGTTAGGGATGTCACAAATTAGGCATAGATTACTTTATCTGTGAGTACTTAAAGAAATATTTTTGAAACGTTTAACCTTTTCTAATGTTTCAAACCTTGGATGAAAGATAGTGGCCTGAGTTAGTACAACAGCCATTAATATATCCGTAGAATCACTAGCTGCTTTAACTTGAATGTAAAGCCAAGAGAAGAACCCCTCCCAATTCTCACAGGTTTTGGATAAAGGCTTCATAGTGAATTGTTGCAATATCCTTGAATTTCCTACTGCTTAACCCAAAAGGTTTCTCAAACTATATTTGGGTACCTTTGTGGGTTTATAAAGTAGGGCTTTATTTGTCCTCAGTTTTAGAGATAGCAGAGAGGTCTCTCAATAGTTCACTGTATATTAAAACAAGTGATTTTGTTTCTAATCATTCATTCATCTAACATGAGAGATTTTTTTCCAGTTCCACATTAGTGAAGAACTTTTGCAGTCTTTTCTATTTAAAAGATTCATACTTAGCCATATTTATTCTGAATTCCTCATCAATATTTCAGATAAATGACAGCTTAAAAAGATTTTCATACCTTAAAAGCAATAGGTCCCATTCTCAACTCACTGCTATTTCTTTTGAAACGGTGTAACTCAGTTTTCTTTGAATATATTACTCATTTACATTCTGTTGAGATAAAAAAGGTAGCTCATGGAGAGGAAATGCCAAGTGAAGTGAGAAATGGATGTTACTCTCATAAGAATTTTGCTAAGATACTTTGCTCTGAAAACTGCAAGATTTGTTCTTGGATTGTATGTTTAGAATCTTTTTTTCATCTTTTTAAAATGTGCATTTTATATAAAAATACTCAGAACATGAAATATTTGATGATTTCTTTATCAGGAAATGCAGGTTTTTTCCCCCCATAACTGGTCAAAGAAAAACATTTCAAAATCATTTTCCAAGGAAAAAGATCTGTAAGTTCTTTCCATGCCTGCCTTGAGAAGTCAGCTCTTTTTGTGTAGGAACAACTTTAGCTTGCAATGCCAACCTGTTCCTTTTAGCAAACAGGGGCTTCCTACACCTGTTGAAGCCTACAGCTCTTCAGACATCTCCATTGACTGGAGATTGTACAGGAGCAACAGACAAGACTGGAGATGGAGACTCACAAAGAGGAATATGTTTTTCATAGAATTACAGAATTGTAGAATGGGCCAGGTTGAAAGAGACTTTGAAAAATTATCTGGTCCAACCTTTTGAGGGAAAGGAAACCTGGATGAGATTATCTAGAAATCTTTCCAATCGCATCTTGAAAACCTCCAGTGACGAGGAGTCTACCATGTGCTCAGGGAGATTGTTCCAGTGAATGGTTGTTCTCACTGTAAAAAGAATTCTGTCCTATACTAAGATGAAACCTCTCCTGGGTTTTGGAAAAGCCAAGTGTATTTCTGACAGACATGAGTGTGCAGGCAAACAGTGGTAAATCTATAAGACAGGAAGGGATTGAAAAGCCTCACAAAAAACAACACACATCTGTGTCAGTAGTACCTATCTCTTAAAACAGGAGGCTACTAACAAACTAGGGCCATTTGTGATAATATTATCAGAATGCTGCCAAAAATAAAACATAGATTCTGTCACGGTTAATAATTTCCTCCAGACATTCTTATGATTCTATATCAAAAAAAAAAAAAGACAAACTGCATTAATCAGTATCTGCCAGCCTTATGTATTTCCAGATAGACTTTAATTTCATTGTCCTTCTGGGTTCAATGTTGAGCAGCCATCACTGGGACCCACAGAACTATAAGAGGAATAGATTGTTTTAATCAGTGAAAACCGGTCAGTTTGGGGTCAGTAAGGGAGGGCAGAAAAAGCTACAAAGTAGTTAAGAGTTCTTGAGCACATGCACTACATAGGGTGCATTGCTGATACCATCTGGGAAACTGAAATGCTACTAATGGGGACTTTTTTTTCTTAAATGCATATCTATATTTTATATATGTACTGATAGAGCAAGATTAAAAACTAGCAATGTATTTCTAGGCATAAGTCACAATACTTTTTTAAGCCTCAGAAGAAAAACACGTTACTTCTGTTTGTTGACTGTAGAAACAGAAGAAAAAAGTGTTGTGTGTACTACAACTTAAATCATAGAATCATTAAATTGTCGAGCTTGGAATGGACCTTTCAGATCACACTGACAAAACTACCACTAAACCACATCCCTAAGCACCACATCTACTTGTCTTTTAAATTCCTTCCAGGAACGGCGATTCCACTACTTCCCGGGGCAGCCTATTCCAATGTTTGATAACCCTTTTGGTGAAGAAATTTTTCCTAATATCCAGTCTAAACCTCCCCTGGTGTAACTTGATGCCATTTCCTCTTGTCCTATTGCTTGTTACTTGGGAGATGTGACCAATCCCCGACTCTCTACAACCTCCTTTCAGGTAATTGTAGAGAGCTATAAGGTCTCCCCTCAGCTTCCTTTTCCCCAGGCAAACCAACCCCAGTTCCCTCAGCCATTCCTTATAACTCTTGCTCTCTAGACCGCTCCCCAGCTTTGTTGCCCTTCTTTGGACTCGCTGTAGAATGTCAATGTCTTTTCTGTAGCGAGGGACTCAAAACTGAAGACAGTATTCAAGGTGTGGCCTCACCAGTGCTGAGTACAGGGGGATGACCACTGCCCTAGTCCTGCTCACCACACAGTTCCTGATACAGGCCAGCCAGGATGCTATTGGCCTTCTTGGCCACCCAGGCACACTACTGGCTCATATTCAGCCAGGTGTTGACCAACACTCCCAAGTCCTTTTCTGCCAGGCAGCTCTCCAGCCACTCTTTACCAAGCCTGTAGCATTGCATGGGGTTGTTGTGACCCAAGTATAGGACCCCGCACTTGGCTTTGTTGAAGACAAAGTTCTTTACGAATCACAGGATGAACTCACAAGAGCAGCTTGCAAAGAAAGCAGTGAAACGCAGCACTGAAAGATACAATTATTAATGGCTATTTGCAACATTCAAAAAGCAAAACTTGTTCTTTTGTCTTTTTATCTGTAATTATGAGGAAGTTATGTTTGCTTCAGGAACAAAAAATACACTATTGAAGGACCACATCATTAATTTCCTAGCTTTTAATCACAGTACATAATACAGGACAAACTGTGAGACTGAAATTTCAAGTTCTCAATAAGTTAGTGGTATTTTTGATGTACTAATAAGACTGGAATATGTATTTTATATTTATATATTTATTTAAAAAAACATATGCATAAATTATAAGCACAAATACAGGTCATAACACTAATTATAGTTTGTGTCTCACTCATTCTCTTCAACCCAAATTTCTTACTTGAATTTAAATATAAATTAAAGATCAATATACTACCACTCTGTTTTACCATGGTAACTCTCTTACTCCTGAGCTTATGACAAGTCATCATAACATTGCTAAAAAATGACAAAGAGCAAAAGACATTTTTTTTATTTCTACTCAGCCAACTTAATTAACTTCTTCAAGCTGCTCATCTGAGCTAGTAACAGTAAGAAAGCATTTCATAGCAAGCAAAAACACCAGTCTGATTTACCTTCCTTCAAAGTAGCTCTAAAAAGGAAATTCTCTAGCTTGCTCCAGCCAGGTTTTTAAGATCTGTTCACACACCCACTCATCACAGCTGCTGTAAGCTTCTCACATTTAAGCACTCCCTCCAGCTGCAGTCTGAGTAGAGCTGTGATACACCAAGTCTGGCTAAACCTACTGCAGTGCATTAAAGATCTTGTAGCCAATTTCAGTTTTGTGCAACCCAACCATTCTTTCTCATTTAACTGCTAGTACTGTTCCCTTGTCATTAGCAGTTCATGAGCCAGTGCATTTTCCTACCTGTTTTGTCATATTCTCTACAACAAAGCCATGTTTTTCAGATGGCTGTAACTTTCATGGCATTTTGCTTTTGCAGTGGTGTGAGACCTAGGCTCACGATAATAAAAACCTAAGGAGGTAATAGCAGTTTATTTATGCTGTATGTCACAAGTGAGTCTTCCTTATCAAGTACAAGCTAAAAGCATGTCTCTTTGGATGCCATACTTTCTAGCCCTGTAAAGTATACTCAAAAATGTTGTTGCCTTATTGTGAGATGATGATGTCTATCAATTCCAAATGTAGGCAAGCAAATAGTTGGTTTAGTGAGACATAGCTTTGTGCTCAGGTCCTGCTCACTAGGTGATCCCTTGATAAGGAAGCCAGGAGCACCTACGGAAAAATCGGACTGATTGCCCCTGGAAAGAACGTTTTCTACCAAGACTTAGTTCTCTGTCAGACCCTTCCTAGAGAGGAAAGCTGCTTCAGCATTCCCACCATTCCTATTTCTTTCTAAGCAAAGTATGAGGATAGTTCACCAGCCAGGCTTTTTTTTTTTTTTTCAGGCTTTCAGTTTTCAGTCTTTGGAGGCTTCCAAAATCATTAGGGATCAATCACCAGTGTAGTATCTAAACATCCCCAAATGGCTGTTTTAATCCTAGATTGCCACTATATCAGGTTCCTGGCAAGAAGTCTCTTGTCAAACAAGCACTCAACAGGCTGACTCACTGCTCAAGAAGTCATCGTGACCACCTTTGAAATCAGTAAGATCAATGTAGGGCCAGGTTTGGGGCTTATTTTTGTAAGACTCCTTGGCACAAAGGTCTGGCGTGAGTCCCCAGTAAATTAATTTCTCATCATTTTGTGATGAACGTGAAAGGGAATAAAGTTATATTGTTTCAGACAGTACTCTTGCACTAGCTCTCCAATTTCTAGAAGCTATACTTTCTGCTCTGAGGTATCTGTCGCCATAGGGACAATATCCATTTTTGATATTTGCTCTAGGTCCTAAAAAGCACCAATGTGCCTGGATTTTGCAAGTTTTGTAATACATGTGGCTACATTGCTTCCAGACCAAGGGCATATCAATACCGAATGCCAAGTTTGGTGCCAAAACCCAAATTTGTAATTAGTTTTTATTCTTTTTCCATCAAAGCATTATTTGCAGCACTGTGGATCAGCCGTAGCAAGACTAACACCAGTCTTCAACCACGAAAGAATGCCTCCTCATTAGGACTACTTTCCCTGAGGGAGGATGAATAATGAGACAGCTGGTTCTCAGGTATTTCTGGCTCCTATCAAACTACCACTAAGGATAGGAAGGCTAAAAGTTTGCCTTTTTCCCCACCATCCAGCCAAAACACTAATGCTTTAGGTAAAACTGCATAAAACCGTAGCAGACTCAAACCTCTGCTTTGGCCCATCATAAGTTTTGTATTTAATGTCACAAACTTTCATATCAATCCTCTGTGAATTTTTCTTCAATAAATAGTGGACTTACAATTCATTTTGGTTCCCACAAAAAGGAAAGTTTTTGACAGGTTTATCACAACTTGCATCACATGACCCTGAGCTCTGGGTTCTTAACCTATGCTTGTGTTAGAGGTAGCATTTCGAAGAATTTACTGGTGGTGAAGAGTTTTGCTTTATCATTTATTCATTTAGTGTTCCAGTTGAAATCATACTGCATTATTCCACAGCAAGTTATATTCTCCATTGTGAACAAGAAGAAAATACTTTTCTTGGTATTTCTATTTCTTTATCTCTTTTTGCAGACATTTCAGCTATTTCAGAACATTATTTCCCCAATTTATCTTCAGCATATCTATTTTCAGCATGAAAATGATATGAAGAAATGCAGCATTTCTACTTCATCCACCATATCCTGGAAAGAAATTATTTTTTATTACCATATTGTTAAGTATTTATATATTGATATAGTTTTCATCTTTGTTACATTAATTTCCTGTAAATGTACTGCATGTTTATGAATGAAAAGATATATTTTAGTAGTAATATGATTCAAGCATAACTGTTTATTTGACTTAAGTTTAATTACATAAAAAGTAAGTAGGAGTGCCTGATTAAAAGTCAGCTGATTATCTGAACAGTGTATTTTTCCTAAGCTATGGAAAATTAATAGAAGCTCACAATAGAATGTGGTGAAGTGTCATATTTCTGGTTTTAGAGAAGAAAATGTAAAGCATTCCTTTTACTCAGTTGCAATCATTTCCAATTTATTTCAGACTTCACTTATTCATCACCTTGAAAAGTTCTGATCGGTTGGTGGTGATATTTACAGAAATTTCCTAAAGGAAAGCTGTGAGTAGAGTTGTCATGACACCTATCTTTTGAACATTCCAACACAGAAATTACATCTGATAAATTTTAGATGTTTAATCTTTAGTGCTATCTGATGCTTTCCATGGCAGGAAATCTGGTGGCTTTCCAGCTTTAGGAAGGAAGTTACCTTAAGATTTCCCATCCTCTTGAGGCTGTGATATTGGCTTAGTTTCAGGAGACTAGTAGGTTAGCTTCTGGCAGAGATTTTCCCTAAAATATTACCTAAATCAGTGAGACACTGTGTGCCTCAGTTCCCCATCTGTTATATTCTGTCTTCTGTTGAGACAACAAATGCTTTCTGTGTAAATGTGCAGCTTCTTGAAGGACAAAGCCCCAAACTCAGTTACATTCCTTGCATTCGCATAGAGCAGGAGTCACCTTCTGTTTATGTTTGAAAGTGCTTTCTATGACAGGTCTATGCCTTGGTCTGTGACAGGTAGTTGTCAGGTTTTATCACAACACAGGTAATAAAGAATGAAAAAAAAAAATTAAATTACTAAAATAGTCAGTTTTAGCCTTTGTGCCTTACAATATTATGCTTAATGAACAACAAAAGTAAAATCGTTCTAGCTCCAATTTCCCCATTCTTTCAATCATCTGAAATGCTTCAGGAGACCAAAGTCATGTATCTTCCAAATGCCCTCCATTTCTTGACACAGAGTTAGTATTAATTTAAAAATTCTCTATTTCCTACATTACCTGAACATAGCTAGAGTCTTTTTTGGTTCAACTGTGTTGCAAGTGTACAGAGATAAAACAGAAACCAATAATAACATTTCATTGGATTAGTAAGGGGGTTATCCCTGAGACAGTTGCTAGAATTGAGGTCCCCTCCAGACACCAGAGTGAAAATATGACACACAACCCAGTCTGAACTGGCAAATAGTCCCTTTCCACTTCGGGCACCAACTAGACA